>NC_030829.1:21364561-21989561 GCF_001704415.2 Capra hircus | reverse complement strand
GGCCCACTCAAGTCTATCTTTGTCCATCTGGGGAGAAATGATAACGTCTATGGGAAATGATTCCAGGAAAATTTTGAAAAGATAAGTATCTTAAAACAAAATGCATTACATTTCTAAAAGAGCAGTCATCATCATCTTGGGGTCAGGAATGATATTCCCGGGGCATTCCTGACAAATATTACTGAACAAGCTACTGCTATGCTCGTTTAGTACCCACTAAATAGGGTCTGAGTTTAGCCAACAGTTGGCTGATGTACAAGTGAGAAGATGCATATGTTGTGATGAGACAAATGATAGAAAAGGTTAAATTTTACAAGGTAGGAGAAAGAGAATGGGAGGCTGGGATTAAAGACTCAGGTTGTCTAAGAACTAAAGTCAGGAGAAAACTAAAAATAAATTATCTACCCTTATCTGAGCTGACACTATCTCCCCATCCTCTCCCTAATCCTCTATTCCTTTGGATCAGTGATAATGCTTTCCACACCTCTAGCTGTCCCAGCGTGCTCCTATTCTTTGGCTGGCCTAAAAATCACATTTCTCTCATACTGAGATTATCTCAAACTGCCTTTTTCTGCCTAATATGAAGTGACTGCTTTCAACTGAGCATCTGCAAAATCAATTTTCTTCACCCTTCACTTTGGAATACATTTTTAAATATAGCTCCAGTAGCTGTTGTACTTAACATCAGTGAACTGCCCTCCAATTTAGCTTTTCCAAATAATCATTGATATCTGTAGAGATTCTTAATCCCACACTAAAAAATCTCCCGAGTTGAATGATTATTTTTTTTTTACCAAAAAAATAAATATTCTCTGTGCTTTAAACAGTTATTTAATCAACTAACAATCCTTATTGAGAGGTGGTTTGTTTTTTTGTTTTTGTTTTTTAATGAAATGAACAGGAGCATTTACACAGGAACTGCTGGATGCTAACCATTTAGCTGGAAAAACTATATTACCTGGCTAATGGAAACACTAGGGAAGCACAGAATAAGAACTCCGTGTTGGCAATGGCAATACATCTATAGGCAGCTCCAAGTTACCAAGTAGGCTTGCATTACTACAAACATAACAGAAGCAAAAGAGTTATAACATCCTTCCGGTCTCTCTAGAGTTTACCATATGATGCATTCAGGCCTATGAAAGCCAGTAAGGAGTAGCTTTGGCATTACTGAGGAATGCGCTGTTAATATAAGCCTCAAAGGCATGCTGACCAGAAAAGTGACCAATGATAGCAGTAACAATCCCCTGCATTTGTAGAATACTATACCCACTGACCTCCTTCAGTCTTGACAACAACCCTAAGATATGGGCATTATAAATGAAGTTAAAGAGGTTAAAGGACTAGCCAAGATCGTGTAAGAAATAAATGGGAGAAGCCAAATTTTATTCAATATTACTCAGTGAACTTTCATTGATTTCTCACCCTGTGCAACTCTTTGTGCTGAGCACTAGGCATACCAGAAAACAAGTCACAACGCCTGCCCCCCATAGGGTATATAGCCTGCTGCAAACAATAAGGAGTATTCATTCACAAACCTCGTGTGTTTGAGAAACCAAAAGAAATTGGGAGGCCAGTACCTGGCCAGTGAGAGAGCCTGGTAAAAATGAAGAAGGGATGGGTACCATCATGTAGGTTACTTCTAAGCACAGAAAGAAGTTTGGATTTTTTCAAAAAAATAAATAAATTTAATTTTTTAAAAAAGCATGTTTCTAGAGAAAGACAAATGTATGATATCTCTTAGATGTGGTGGAATCTAAAAAAAGGGTACACATAAACTTAATTACAAAACAGAAATAAATAGAGACACAGACATAGAAAACAAACTTATGATTAATGGGTAAGGAGGAGAGAAGGATACATTGGGATATTGGGACTGACATACACACACTACTATATGTAAAACAAGGACCTACTGCATAGCATAGGGAACACTGCAACACTCTGTAATGGCCTATTTGCAAAAAGAATCTGAAAGAGTGGATACATGCACATGTATAACTGATTCACTTTTCTGTTCACCTGAAATTAAGAAGTTTGGATTTTATTTCACTAAAAGTAGAAGCTAATGGTGAATTTAAAACTAGAAGTGGCATGAGATGCTTTTTATTTTGAAAGAACTCTGGTCACACCTTGGAGAATGGATTGAAAAAAAAAGCAAGAGTGGAAACAGACCAGTTTGAAGGTGAGAGGTGAAAGCGTTGGGATATATTTATGCTGTATAACCAAATGACTTGCTGTTAATTAAATGTGCAAGATGAAGACAAAAGGGAAATCAAGGTGACTTCTAGATTTTTGGATGGAGCAGCTGAGTCATTGATGATGCTATATCAGGATTGGAGAGACAGACAGAGTAATAGGTTTAGTGGCAACAAGGGTGAAATCAATAATTCTGTTAAGATTTGAAATGTGGGAAAAGAATTTAAAATGCAGTGTGATAAATGCCACTGAGATAAATCCATATACTAAATAACATGAAAAGGAAGAGAAAGATTAACTCTGTGAGAGAAGGTCAGGGAAGCCTTCACAGGGAAATGAGGATTAGCTTGTACATTTAAAAACAGTCAAGAAATGACCAGCGAGTGAGAACGACTCTTGAGGCAGAAAGGATAGCACATGTGTAAAAGCAGAAAGTACCAAAATACTTTGTGCTGAGCTTCACCCTATTGCACCAAAGCTGTTTCTGGAGGGCAGCTTAAGGTTTCAGGACCTAGCAAGGTAGTGAGAAAAATATGAGGTGATAAGTATATGGCTAATGTAAAGGACAAGCTTAAAATTATGAAGACAAGAAGAGTATTAAATGCAAGATTAAAAACCCTGCATTCCAGTCCCAACTCTGCCACTAATCAGCTGGGCAAGATACTTCATGTCTCCTGGTTTATTTCTTCATCAGAAAAATAAGAGCATAAAACTCAGTTATTTTGAAGGTAATCTATAGATCTGGGAATCAATAAAACTGCGGCTAGTTCTCCTTCAGTTCAGTTCATTTCATTTCAGTCGCTAAGTCGTGTCCGACTCTTTGCGAACCCATGAATCGCAGCATGCCAGGCCTCCCTGTCCATCACCATCTCCCGGAGTTCACTCACACTCACGTCCATCGAGTCAGTGATGCCATCCAGCCATCTCATCCTCTGTCGCCCCCTTTTCCTCCTGCCCCCAATCCCTCCCAGCATCAGGGTCTTTTCCAGTGAGTCAACTCTTCGCATGAGGTGGCCAAAGTACTGGAGCTTCAGCTTCAGCATCATTCCCTCCAAAGAAATCCCAGGGCTGATCTCCTTCAGAATGGACTGGTTGGATCTCCTTGCAGTCCAAGGGACTCTCAAGAGTCTTCTCCAACACCACAGTTCAAAAGCATCAATTCTACAGTGCTCAGCCTTCTTCACAGTCCAACTCTCACATCCATACATGACCACTGGAAAAACCATAGCCTTGACTAGACAGACCTTTGTTGGCAAAGTAATGTCTCTGCTTTTCAATATGCTATCTAGGTTGGTCATAACCTTTCTTCCAAGGAGTAAGCATCTTTTAATTTCATCGCTGTAGTCACCATCTGCAGTGATTTTGGAGCCCAAAACAATAAAGTCTGACACTGTTTCCACTGTTTCCCCATCTATTTTTCATGAAGTGATGGGACTGGATGCTATGATCTTCGTTTTCTGAATGTTGAGTTTTAAGCCAACTTTTTCACTCTCCACTTTCACTTTCATCAAGAGGCTTTTTAGATTCTCTTCACTTTCTGCCATAAGCGTGACGTCATCTGCATATCTGAGGTTATTGACATTTCTCCCAGCAATCTTGATTACAGCTTGTGCTTCTTCCAGCCCAGAATTTCTCATGATGTACTCTGCATAGAAGTTAAATAAGCAGGGTGATAATATACAGCCTTGACGTACTCCTTTTCCTATTTGGAACCAGTCTGTTGTTCCATGTCCAGTTCTAACTGTTGCTTCCTGACCTGCGTATAGGTTTCTCAAGAGGCAGGTCAGGTGGTCCAGTATTCCTATCTCTTTCAGAATTTTTCACAGTTTATTGTGATCTACACAGTCAAAAGCTTTGGCATAGTCAATAAAGCAGAAATAGATGTTTTCCTGGAACTCTCTTGCTTTTTCCATGATCCAGCGGATGTTGGCAATTTGATCTCTGGTTCCTCTGCCTTTTCTAAAACCAGCTTGAACATCTGGAAGTTCACAGTTTATGTATTGCTGAAGCCTAGCTTGGAGAATTTTGAGCATTACTTTACTAGCATGTGAGATGAGCGCAATTGTGTGGTAGTTTGAGCATTCTTTGGCATTGCCTTTCTTTGGGATTGGAATGAAAACTGACCTTTTCCAGTCCTGTGGCCACTGCTGAGTTTTCCAAATTTGCTGGCATATTGAGTGAAGTACTTTCACAGCATCATCTTTCAGGATTTGAAATAGCTCAACTGGAATTCCATCACCTCCACTAGCTTTGTTTGTAGTGGTGCTTTTTGCACCTATATTAAAAATATATATTTATACATGTATACATAAACTGTTTGTTTCTATTTATACTCATACACACACAAAAATCTTTCATCTTACTTCAAAGAGGATTTGAGTCAGCCTAAAGAAATATATGACAAACCTAGACAGCATATTAAAAAGCAGAGACATCAGCTTGCTGACCAATATCCGTATAGTCAAAGCTATGTACAGATATGAGAGTTGGACCATGAAGAAGGCTGAGCATTGAAAAAATTATGCTTTCAAAGTGCTTTGCTGGAGAAGACTCTTGAGAGTCACTTGGACTGCAAGAGATCAAACCAGTCAAGTATAGTAATCATTGGAAGGATTGATGCTGAAGCTCCAATACTTTGGCCCCCGACACAAAAAACCGACTCATTGGAAAAGACTCTAATGCTGGGAAATATTGAGGGCAAGAGGAGAAGGGGGTGAAACAGCATGAGATGGTTGGATAGTTTCACTGACTAATGGACATGAATTTGAGCAAACTCCGGGAGATGGTGAAGGACTGGGAAGCCTGGCATGCTGCACTTCATGGGGTTGCAAAGAGTCGGACATGACTAAGCGACTGAACTGAACTGATACATAAAAATAAAAGAACATTTATGTAGATATATATAAATACATATTTTTATACAGGTGCAAGAGGACTACTAATCAGTTTTATAGATTTCCTGAACAAACATAACAAAACAGAAATAGATTCATAGATACAGAGAATAAGCTAGTGATTTCCAGATGGGAAGAGGGAAGGGGGTGGGTGAAAAAGGTGAATGGGATTAAGAGGTACAAACTTCCAGTTATAAAATAGGTAAGTCACAGGGATATAATGTACAACAAAAGGAATATAGTCAATAACACCGTAATAACTTTCTATGGTGACAGATGGTAACTAGACTCACAGTGGTAATCATTTCATAATGTATAAAAATATTGAATCACTATGTTGTAAACCTGAAAGTAATACAATATTGAAAGTCAACTATTCCTCAATAAAGAAGAAAAATACCTACTGTTGTATAATAAATTATCTTGTCTTGGTCCCTGGTCCCCGGGAGATAACCTCTAAACCTTTAGAACTTCCTGAGTGATAGGAGTGGCTTTGTTATTCATGAGTCTCTTGCATCATGCCTGATTTATACAAATGAGATGACTCAGAATGGGAGTTAATCATAGTAAAGATGACCTACAGGATTAGAGTGTTGAGGCTTTGAACCAGCCCAACCTCCAGGGAGGAGAGGGGGTTTTAAAGACTGAGTTCATCCCACAACATGCAGGATACAGGATGCTTGGGGATGGTGCACGGGGATGATCCAGAGAGATGATACGGGGTGGGAGGTGGGAGGGGGGTTCATGTTTGGGAACTCATGTACACCCGTGGTGGATTCATGTCAATGTATGGCAAAACCAATACAGTATTGTAAAGTAAAATAAAGTAAAAGTAAAAATTAAAAAAATAATAATAAAGACTGAGTTCAATCACATGGCCAATGATTCAGTTAATCATGCCTCTGTAACAAAACCCCAACAAAAACTATGGACACCAACTCTCAGATATGCTTTCCTTTTTAAATGTAATACTGTTTATTTAATTTAAGAAACATTTCAGCATTATAAACATACCAAAAAAAAAGAGAGAACATTGCAGATGGTGTTTAGTACAGAAGGTTCTTGAAATTTCACTGATGCAGTGGCTCTTGGCTTTGCTGATAACGAAGAGTTCTACAGCTTGTTTAAGAAAACATAGAGTTTAAACCACCACACTTCAACTAAAAAGGATCCAAAACACTTCTCATGCCAGCTGACCTCCCCTTCTCCACAGCTAAGAAGGGCAGTGGGATGTTATGTGGCTATATACAAAAACAAGACAACCTGAAGCTAGATGGATGCTTAGTGCAGTGTCCACAGGTCCAGCCCCACAGTGCATGCCCTGAGCTACAGCCCCTCCAGAACGCATAGCCTCCACAACCTCCACACTAAGCAAGGACGATCAAGAGTGTATCTCAGTTCCTTTGTTCTTTTTACAAACTATAGATACGTACAGTTGAGAACTTGGGATTTCTAGCCAATGACCATAGAGTTAACACACCACCTTACAAGTTAAAAAAAAAAAAAAGGAAATGTGAGAAACATCTTTAAATGCCTTGTCACACCAACAACAAAGTGCATGAAATGAGTAGAACCCAAGAGCCTTTTCGTTTTAAAAATGTTTGGAAATATGTACAGCTTTGATACAGTTTTCGGGTGCTCCAGACAGCCACGGCCACTTCATGTAAACCACTGACAATTGCTAGAGCACTTTGAGAGACTACAATATGATCATGATCCAATTGGGTAATTAAACCTAATGAGGGCAACAGACACATCTTGGGGGAGAGGCTCCCTACTCTAAGGTATTCACAATAAGACAGATAACAGGTTTTTGTTTGTTTAATTCCTCCTCCTCCTCCTCTTCTTCTTCATCTTTATCTTCCTCTTTCACCTTTTCTGGGCAACTTTATCAGGACCCTTGGTGCCATCAGACTTTCCTATAGACTTATAGTCTGTGACATCCTCTCCTTCAGCTTCGCTGCCTTGTTGATGTATGGCTGCTTCTTGCTGTCACTTAAGTTATTCCACATCTCGCCCAGCTTCTTTGCCACATCTCCAATGCCAGGGTTTGTAGACTTGATCTTGGGGAGGAATTCAGAGCAGATAGTGGTCTCTTGGGGGCATTAGGGTCCTTCTTCTTCTTGCCTCCCTTAGCTAGTCCGTAATCCTTCATTTCCTGATCATAGCGCACTTTATCTGCCTTTGCCATTTCATCAAATTTAGACTTCTCTTTCCTGGACATGGTCTTTCACCTCTCGGAGCATTACTTGGAAAATTCAGCAAAATTGACAGGGACCTCAGGGTTTTTCTTCGTATGTTCCTCTTTGCATGTCTGCACAAAGAAGGCATAAGCAGACATCTTGCCTTTTGGTTTCTTGGGATCACCTTTAGCCATCTTGACTGTATTGTTCGCTAGTCTGAGCAGCGCAGGGCATGATGCACGGCTTAGCGCTCCACAGCCTTGCGCTACCTGCCTGGATGAGAGCTGCCTCAGCTAGCTTCCTCGTTGCTGAACACATGAAGTGTTGGGGAAGGATGATGTATTCTACTTCCCTTCCAGGCATCACCCTAATTGTCTATTGGGCTGGTTCTGATTGACAACTTTTATAATAAAGCTGTAAATACAGTGCTTTCCAGAATTCTGTGAGTCATTCTAACAAATTATCAGACCTAAAAAGTTAAAGCAACCCCTATATTTATAGCCAGTTGGTCAGAAGTGCAACTGGTCTGAGGACTTCTGAAATTGTGGCTGGTGTTAGAAGTGATGGTAATCTTTTAGGGAATTATGCCCTTAATTTGTGGAGTCCATGCTAACACTAGGTACTTGGCATCAGAATTGCACTGCAGCATAATAATAACAGAAACTAAATAAATAAAGAGCTACAGCCAAGAGGAACAGGGACATAAAAATAAAGAGATAAAAATAATGAGGTCACTACTTATATCATAAGAATGAAATCCAAGAAAGCTTTATAAGGATTTCAGAGGCAGCACAGTGTGGTGGTGAAGAACAAAGGTTTTAGCCAGACTTCAGGACTCAAATTCCACCACCACCCTTTACCATCTGGGTGACTACAGGCAAATCGCTTAACTCTCCAAGCTCTGTAAAATGAAGATAATAATAATGCTCTACCTCAAAAAACTATTAAAAGAATTGACTCAACTCATAAAAAGTGTTTAAAGCCATTTCTGACATGTAAGAACTCAATACTCATTATTAGAATGGACCACAATGGCAGGCCACTGTCAACAAATTAAAGCACAATTTAATGAAAATTATTTTTTTAAAGAAGATATAGTCCAGATGTGAAACCCTAACAGTTTATCACAGGACTGTCCAATAAAACTTTCTGAATGACCAAAATGTTCCATATTTATCCTGTCCATTATGAAAACTTCCAGCCATATATTGCTATTGAGCATTTGAAATATGGTTGTTTTGACTAAGGAACTGAATATTTATTCTATTTAATTTTTATTTTATTTAAATTCAAATAGCCACATGAGACAAATGGCTACCACATATTGGACAGTGAAGACAACTAGGGAATATGAGAGCCCACATGCCCTTCTTTCATGAACAATATTTATAACAGTCAAGCTTCCAGCAAGGACTGCAGATGAGAATTCAAGTCCAAGTTACTGGTTAAAGGCAGAACCATGCTTCAGTGGGTATTCAAGAAAAGAACAGATTTAATATTTTGTTATATAAGTCAAGAAGCCTACCAGGCATGAGCCTGGAGAAAAGCCCACTGACTTTGACATGGAGTTGGGCCAAGGTAATATTTGCGGACAAGGTTTTCTTCAGAAAACAGCCCAGAATTTATTACAATTTATAATTAGAAGACGCCCCAAAGTTCTACAGACTTTATCAGGTTGTGATGAGAATTAAAAGAGAAAATGCATATAACTGTTTAGCATAATGCCCTCTACAACAAACATTCAATCAATTTTACATCTTTTATCATCATTATCAGAATTATTCTGTGCTATAAAATATGCCTGTAACAATTGCAATTGGAGATGTTAATTATCTCAATACAGTGCCCATGTAGCAACAATATTGAATTGAAAACAGTATTATTTACTGCTTAACTTAAGAAAACCTAGTGGTAAGTAAACAAGTTGACCTTCCATATAGGGTTCTTAGATCGTGACCAACTAAATGCTTACAGAACTCTGTCAAAACTGATGCTCTTTGGGTTTTGAAGTAACTAAAGTAATTAGATCAAAGAGCCATTGTTTGTGGAGGCTACTCTAAATTTGAGAAAATAAACTATATCATCAGCATTTAGGCAAATGTTTATCTGCCTGATCCCTATAGCAGGGATGCATGAATTTGCCTCATCCAGGAATAATATCAAGTCAATAAGATATACCTTAAGGGGGAGAATTTAAAATACATTGTATTTTGTCTCCTTTAAGATACTATCTAATCTACCAAGAAACTTACTCATGCCAATGACCTGGAATCTGGGCAGTAGTGTTATAAGTCTCACATAAGTATTAATAGCTAGGACTCCGTATCTAGAGCATAACCTATTGCTGTACATAAGCCTAGGACTGATACAAGTTCAATAAAATCAAGGTTTATTCAAGGTTCCTAAGAAACTTATTCACTAACTGATGAAACTTATGTAATGTTCCTCAGTAAGACAAGAGTTGTGTCTACGAGCCACATACTCCTGAAAAACACTGTCCTGAGAAACCTAGAGTAGCAGCTTATAAAAAATGAAATTGGTCTACATCTGTATGGAATCATTTAGAGAGGTCATAAAGTATTTTTTACTAAAATCATCCTATATTTTTGTTTTTGTTTACCTCTAGCCAATAGGAGTAACAAGTAGTGAAGTGAAGTGTGAAAGTCACTCAGTCGTGTCCAACTCTTTGTGACCCCACAGACTATACAGTCCATGGAATTCTCCAGGCCAGAATAATGGAGTGGTTGGCCTTTCCCTTCTCTGGGGATCTTCCCAACCCAGGGATTGAACCCACGTCTCCGCATTGCAGGCAGATTCTTTACCAGCTGAGCCACAAGGGAAGCCCAACAACTAGACAAGGATCTAAACCTATCATGGACAGCAGTGCTGAATATTCCAAACGCAAGTGACCTTTTCCTGGGGCTTTCTATAATCAGAAACTACAACTGGGACCCAGACTCAGGTCTTCAGTTTCAAGGCAGTTGATGCTAGGAGTTTTGTCAGCATCACTCTTCTATGAGTGGCAACAAATAAACTAAGAATTATATGGTTTTCATCTCTGGTGACTTAGCTACAAAAAAAGAAACACTGACAACTTCAATGTATACTTACCACCAACTTAGAATTGCAATAACCATCAAAAAACAGTACTATGATAGCAGAGGAGCACTGAAATCGTTCCTTTGAGGTATCTCAAGTGATATATAATAATTTAGATAAATGTCAGTGATGGAACAGTAAAAAACACTACATGATTAAATGACATACCAGTTAGGAATATTTTAGGCTACACAGAGCTGAAATGGTGGCTTAAATATTAGAAGCTTATTTTTCCCCACATAAGAGGAAGTCCAAATGCATGCCATTCTTGTTTCTGGTTTAGTTGACTCCAGAGTCTTTGAATTCCCTTCATATTTCCCTCATGGACACAGGTTGCCTGCTACAATTTCAACCAATAGGTCACATTCCAGCTTAAAAAAATAAAAAGGAGAAGAAGTGGAATCTACTGAAGAGTCTATCTCTAGATCAAAAAATCTGTGTATAATCATCCAGGCCCACCATAGGCAATTGCAAGGCTTTGCCTGACAGGCCTCACAGTGGAAAGCTGCCCTCCCCACACTAGACCTGCTTATCACCAATGCACTACAATTTTCTGGAGCAAGAGTTACCATCAAGGAAACTCACCTCTACTCCACCCATCTGAGCCAGCCATGCTCATACACATATCAGTATACACACATCTAGCCCAGGCATTTCTGTTCAGAGGTCCCCTTATCAGAGGCCTTGCCTGAGGCACTTCAGACACCTACAGCAACCTCATTACTGGGCCTGGATTAAGGCATTTTCTCCATGGTGAGCAGTACTTTTCTACTCCTTACTCTTTTCCCCCTCCCTCTACCATAGCCCCCAGATCCATGAGAAGACAACAGCCCTCTGCTCCTCAGCAATGAAACATTTCCCCTCATCCGCACCACACGTATCTGACCCTTGTTAGGCATTGCTCCATCGGGAAAAATGGAGCACCTGGGAGCCAGTGCCACTTTTTGCCTGTTGCTTGCACTGTCACAATGAATAAAGACTTGACTGATACTTTCAGAATGGCTCATTATCCTAATTGAACACCTCAACACTTGGCAGCCTGTCACCTACATAAGAAAAAAAATCTTCCCAGAGACCCTACAGCAGACTGCCACTATCATGGCCTTAACTGAGATACACATGGGCATTCTAAGTGAGTAGTATCTACAGTAAGAAACAGTTGGTGAACCAACCATCAGTGCTTGCCATAATTTGGAACTGAGTTCAATGGGGAAAATTAGACTCAGGAGTTCAGAAAGAGAGAGGAGTGCTCTGAGCCTAAGGGAGATCATTTTATCAGTCACTCAGTCCAGTTCAGTCACTCAGTCATGTCTAGCTCTTTGCGACCCCATGGACTGCAGCCCTGTCTGACACCAACTCCCAAAGTCCATCCAAACTCATGTCCATAGAGCCAGTGATGCCTTCCAACCATCTCATCCTCTGTCATTCCCCTTCTCCTCCTACCCTCGTTCTTTCCCAACATCAGGGTCTTTTCAAATGAGTCAGCTCTTCGCATCAGGTGGCCAAAGTATTGGAGTTTCAGCTTCAACATCAGTCCTTCCAATGAACACTCAGGAACCATTGCTTTTAGGATGGACTGGTTGGAACTCCTTGCAGTCCAAGGGACTCTCAAGAGTCTTCTCCAACACCACAGATCAAAAGCATCAATTCTTCAGTGCTCAGCTTTCTTTCTAGTCCAACTCTCACATCCAACATGACTACTGGAAAAACCATAGCTTTGGGTAGACGGACCTTTGTTGGCAAAGTAATGTCTCTGCTTTTTAATATGCCAGTATTCTTGCCTGGAAAATCCCATGGATGGAGGAGCCTGGTAGGCTGCAGTCCATGGGGTCATGAAGAGTCGGACATGACTGAGCGACTTCACTTTCACTTTTCACTTTCATGCATTGGAGAATGCAATGGCAATCCACTCCAGTACTCTTGCCTGGAGAATCCCAGGGACGGGAGCCTGGTGGGCTGCCATCTACAGGGTCACACAGAGTCAGACACAACTGAAGTGACTTAGCAGCAGCAGGTTGGTCATAACTTTTCTTCCAAGGAATATACATCCTTTTATTTCATGGCTGCAGTCACCATCTGCAGTGATTATGGAGCACAAAAAAATAAAGTCTGACACTGTTTCCACTGTTTCCCCATCTATTTCCCATGAAGTGATGGGACTGGATGCCATGATCTTTGTTTTCTGAATGTTGAGCTTTAAGCCAACTTTTTCACTCTCCTCTTTCACTTTCATCAAAAGGCTCTTTAGTTCCTCTTCACTTTCTGCCATAAGGATGGTGTCATCTGCATATCTGAGGTTATTGATATTTCTCCCAGTAATCTTTATTCCAGCTTGTGCTTCATCTAGCCCAGCGTTTCTCATGATGTACTCTGCATATAAGTTAAATAAGCAGGGTGACAACATACAGCCTTGACGTACTCCTTTTCCTATTTGGAGCCAGTCTGTTGTTCCATGTCCAGTTCTAACTGTTGCTTCCTGACTTGCATACAGATTTCTCAAGAGGCAGGTCAGGTGGTCTGGTATTCCCCCTCTCCTTCAGAATTTTCCACAGTTTATTGTGATCCACACAGTCAAAGGCTTTGGCATGGTCAATAAAGCAGAAATAGATCTTTTTCTGGAACTCTCTTGCTTTTTCAATGATCCAGCAGATCCAGATGATCCAGCGGATGATTTCATAAAGGAGATTAAACCTCGAGTGTTCTGAGTGATAGATAAGGCGATCAGAGGGCATGACAATGGACACATAGACTAAGGAAAGTTTGTTGCAGAAGAAATGAGCTCCTAGGACAGAGAAAGGAACATCCCACTGTTCTGAAAATAGGACAAACAATATTTAGATTCAAGAAACTGAACGTAATTGCCCAGCAAGGGTATGGGAAAGCCACTCTTATGGAAGAATCTTTAGCAGGTCTAGTGTTGGCAAGTAAACTAAGAAATGCCTATAAAACAGTTGCTATTGTTTAGTCAAGCATGTCAGTAAACATTTAAGCCAAACATGTCAGTAAACATACATGCCAAACAAGTGCCCTTAATACATGCAGATTACACTCCTTGGAAAAATCAAGTGAAAAATTCCTTGTGCAACAAAAGGAAGAAAGCACCATCCTGCAACTAGCTCAGCTTTAACTCCCACTGAGATCCACAGGGTGTCCATTCATAAGACCAAAGCAGCGTATGGCTCTGAAAATATAAGCCTCTGGTCTTACAATGAACAGAGTAATCTTAAAATTAAAACATCAAATCAAAAACAGTTCTGAATAACAACTAGTTTAAGTAAATTGCTCTTATCTTTTTGTTTGTTTTAGGCTTTTTGCGTGAGAAGAGAAAAGGGGGCACTGGGCAAAGGGAAAATGTATTCAATAACAGCAGCAGATAAGATTAAAGTAAAATTTTCTTTATATTCCCTAAGAGGCATGTTTCTCCTGTTCCTTATTAATTGGCAGTGAAGGTTTAAGCAAACAGTGGTAACAAAACCAGTGAGTGGAGCTTTTTCACATAATAGGCAATTGGACACCAAAAGCTCAAGGACTAAGATCTTTCCTGCTATGTCCAAGTAAACTACACCGGAAGGAAATCTATAGTGAAAGTCCCCATTCATGACTCAACAGTCTCATTTAAACTAGATTCTTTTTCTTACCTGACCCTAATTTGTAGTTAGATATCCTGCTTATTAATCTATCCAAGTGACTATTTTTGAATATTAAAATGTGGGATTATTTCATCTTGCAATTATATTGGCAATGGAAGGAAATAACAAACTGTAAACCTACAACTGTAACCTCCTAAAAAAATCACAGTAAGAATCACAATGGCCCACTGCAAAAGGAGACATTTTAATTAATATGGCTCCCCGTGGCTTTGCCTTTCTTCTTGTATGCTCAGTTGGAGTAATTAGAGGAAAACCTGAGGGGCGCCTACCCCAGAAGCCTCACTCAGCCTCTCCAGCTGAGTCTCACTCTTGGCTGGCAACTGTCTCTACTGACGAAGAGACTCAGCGTGAGCTATAACGTACATCTGCTCTAGGGAATGATCCCTCCAGAGAGCCACCAGGAAGTAGCCTGTTCAAAAAGCAAAAACAATTAAAACCCTACTCACTTTAAAGGAAGAAACAAGAAGCAATCATTTAAGAAAGATACCTTCCAAGCTATTACCATGTGATATAACTTCGTCTTTAGAGATTTCTCCTTCTTTAACAGCTTTTTTAAGTATACTTTAAAATAGTATAACATTTACCCATTTGATATATACAGATCAAATAATTTTAGTAAATTTACACAGTTGTAAACATCATTACATTCAAGCTTTAGACCACTTTCATCATTCCCCCAAAGTCCCCTTGTGTACGTTTGCTGTCAATCCCTACTCCCAATCCCAGCTCCAGGTAACCTGCTTCTTGTCTCTATAGTTTTGCCTTTTCTAGCAATTTCCCATAAATGCAGTCACACAGTATATATTGCCATGTTAGTTTTACACTTAGCATGTTTTTGGAGTTTATCCATGTTCTTACATGTGTAATTCACTCCATTTTACTGCTGAATGGCACTTATGGCTTAGATATAACTGTTGTCTACCTATTCCCCAATTGATAGACATTTGGATTGCTTACAAATATTCCAAAAGGAGACATTATATGTAACAAATATTTGGATACAAGTCTTTTCATATCTCTTGGGCATATTCCTACCTAGAAAGGAAAATTTTTTTGTCATTTGATAAATGTAAGTTCAACTTTGTAGGAAACTGCTAGGCAAGGAGATTGCCTCATTTTCCACTTCCATCAGCAACATATGAGAGTTCTGGTTTCTATGTATCCTCAGTAACACTTAGTATTTCAATCTTTTCTGGTAGCATGTATTTTAGAGATGTGTAGGGGATTCTCAGTGGGATTTCAGTCTGTATTTCCCTAAGGTCTAACAATGTTGAACATCTTTTCATGTGCTTATTTGCTATTCACAGATCTTTTTTTGAAGGGTCTGTTCAACTTTCATGCAAAGATGGGCTCGATAAAGCACAGAAATGGTCTGGACCTAACAGAAGCAGAAGATATTAAGAAGAGGTGGCAAGAATACACAGAAAAACTGTACAAAAAAGATCTTCATGACCCGGAAAATCATGATGGTGTGATCACTAATCTAGAGCCAGACATCCTGGAATGTGAAGTCAAGTGGGCCTTGGAAAGCATCGCTACGAACAAAGCTAGTGGAGGTGATGGAATTCCAGTTGAGCTGTTTCAAATCCTGAAAGATGATGCTGTGAGAGTGCTGCACTCAATATGCCAGCAAATTTGGAAAACTCAGTAGTGGCCACAGGACTGGAAAAGGTCAGTTTTCATTCCAATCCCAAAGAAAGGCAATGCCAAAGAATGCTCAAACTACCACACAATTGCACTCATCTCACATGCTAGTAAAGTAATGTTCAAAATTCTCCAAGCCAGGCTTCAGCAATATGTGAACTGTGAACTTCCAGATGTTCAAGCTGGTTTTAGAAAAGGGAGAGGAACCAGAGATCAAATTGCCAACATCTGCTGGATCATCGAAAAAGCAAGAGAGTTCCAGGAAAACATCTATTTCTGCTTTATTGACTATGTCAAAGCCTTTGACTGTGTGGATCACAATAAACTGGAAAATTCTGAGAGAGATGGGAATACCAGACCACCTAACCTGCCTCTTGAGAAATCTGTATGCAGGTCAGGAAGCAACAGTTAGAACTGGACATGGAACAACAGACTGGTTCCAAGTAGGAAAAGGAGTATGTCAAGGCTGTATATTGTCACCCTGCTTATTTAACTTCTATGTAGAGTACATCATGAGAAACGCTGGACTGGAAGAAACACAAGCTGGAATCAAGATTGCTGGGAGAAATATCAATAACCTCAGATATGCAGATGATACCACCCTTATGGCAGAAAGTGAGGAGGAACTAAAAAGCCTCTTGATGAAAATGAAAGTGGAGAGTGAAAAAAGTTGGCCTGAAGCTCAACATACAGAAAATGAAGATCATGGCATCCAGTCCCATCACTTCATGGGAAATAGATGGGCAAACAGTGGAAACAGTGTCATACTTTGTTTTGGGGGGCTCCAAAATAACTGCAGATGGTGATTGCAGCCATGAAATTAGAAGACACTTACCCCTTGGAAGAAAAGTTATGACCAACCTAGATAGTATATTCAAAAGCAGAGACATTACTTTGCTGACTAAGGTCCGTCTAGTCAAGGCTATGGTTTTCCCATTGGTCATGTATGGATGTGAGAGTTGGACTGTACAGAAGGCTGAGTGCCAAAGAATTGATGCTTTTGAAATGTGGTGTTGGAGAAGACTCTTGAGAGTCCCTTGGACTGCAAGGAGATCCAACCAGTCCATTCTGAAGGAGATCAACCCTGGGATTTCTTTTGAAGGAATGATGCTAAAGCTGAAACTCCAATACTTTGGCCACCTCATGCGAAGAGTTGACTCACTGGAAAAGACTCTGATGCTGGGAGATATTGGGGGCAGGAGAAGAAGGGTCGACAGAGGATGAGATGGCTGGATGGCATCACTGACTCAATGGACGTGAGTGTGAGTGAACTCCAGGAGTTGGTGATGGACAGGGAGGTCTGGTGTGCTGAGATTCATGGGGTCACAAAGAGTCGGACACGACTGAGCGACTGAAATGAACTGAACTGATTCAAATTTTTACCCATTTTTCATTGTGTTATGTGCCTTCAGATTATTTACTGTCCAAGATTTCTTCATACTCTGAATATAAGTTCTTTATCATATAATTTAAAGTATTTTTCCCATTCTTTTTACTTGTCTTTGTCTTTCTTTTTTCTCAATGGTGTCTTTTGAAAAGTAAACATTTTATCTTTTATTGTTCATGGTTTTTGTGTCCTAAGAAATTCAAAGTTATAAATGTTTTCTCTCCTCTTTAATTCTAGGTATATAATATGTTAAGCTCTTACATTTAGATCTATGATCCATTTTGAATAGAACTTTGTGTATGATGTGAAGTAAGTGTTCAAGGAGTTTTTGGTTTTACTTTTGCTTTACATAGAGACATCCAATTGTTCAAGCACCATTTGTTGAATAGACTATTGCCCCACTGAATTACCTACAAGTCTGAAAAATCAAGGGGCCATGTATGGGTTTATTTGTGGACTCTGTATTGTTCCAGCGATTCATAGTCTAATGCTAACACCACATTGTCTTGATTATTGTGGCTTCATACCAAGCTTTGAAAATTAGGTAGCACAACTCCTTCAACACTGTCCTTTCAAAATTGCTTTGTTTATTCTAGGTAGTTTCAATTTTCATTTAAATTTTAGGATCAACTTGTCAATTTATATTAAAAAGCCTGCTGGGAATTTTATAGGGATTCTGTTGAACTTATAGATCGATTTGAGAAAAGAATTGCCATTAAAAAAAAAAAAAGAATTGCCATTTTAACTAAAGAGTCTTCAAATCCATGAACATAGTCTATCTCTCACTTACTTAGGTCTTCATTACTTTCTGTTAGCAAACTCAGAGTTTTCAGCATACAGCTTCTGCTCCTTCTGTTAAATTGATGCCTAAGTATTTTGTTCTTTTTGATTACATAATAAATATTTTCTTAACTTTGTTTTTGTATTCTGAATTGCTAATATATATAGAAAATACTAATTGATTTTTAGATACTGATCTTGTAACTTGTGATCTCTTATTCTTGCTTTATTGCACTGAGTAGAATTTCCAGTGAAGTGCTGAATAAAAGAGGCAAGAGCATATATTTTTTCAAATATTAAGGAGAGAAAGAATTCAAGCTTTTAATATTAAGCATGTTGTTAGAGGAAATTTTCATCTATTCCTAATTTGTTGAGAACTTTTATCATGAATGCATGCTGGATATTAAAAAAATTTTTTTTTTATGTTTACTGAGCTAATCACGTAGTTTTTGTCCTTTTTCTTCTGTTAACATGGTACAGTACACAAATCAATTTTGGGATAACCTTGCATTGTAAGAAGCTTAGAAGTCAGCACTTCATCCTAACAACAAGTAAAAAGATAAAAGAGTTAAAACATCAGTTCTCCTTAGATCCATCAGAGAAATGAGGCTACAGGACAAACTGCTGGTCTAAAAATTGGAGAGAATGACAAGCAGATACAGAGACACAGCTTACAACTTACTGGAGCAGAAACCTGCAGGCAGAAACATCCATGGAAACCAGCACCAGGGTAGGACTACTTGAACTGTAATTGACAATTGCTGGTGGTTCAGTGGGCACAAGTCTGAGAGACCACAAACTCCAGGGGGACTCAGTCATGGAGTAGGAGCCACACTTTTCTAAGTTTTATCTCTAAGAACTTCATCCTGTTTTCATTGTGACTACCAGAGAAAAACTCTCTTGTGCTTCCAGCAGGCAGGGGAGGGGGAAAAGATATCATTTTGAAATACATCAACCCATTCTGTTTTTCTTAACAAGGCCTGCCTTCAGGAGAAACAATTTTACCAGAGACTAACTTACATGGTAGAAGAGAAGCACAAACTCCAGCTCTCTCTAGCCATCCTATTCCACCTAAGTGGTTGGGGAGGGAGATGTGAGGTAGCAGGTGCTAGACAGCACTGTGGAAGTTCACAATCCAGAGACATGGGCTCCCCAAAAGATTGAAACCAAACCACAGACTAGAATATTCCCCCTTCTCTCCACACATTATCACTACATTATTAATGCCCTACTTACCACAGTTTCCTTTCACCCAGTATATCATAATCACTTACACAAAAAAACAAAAGTTATACTGAATGGTAAAAAACACAGTTTGAAGATAGTGAAAACACATCAGAACCAGATTCAGATGCAGCAGGAATGCTGGAATTAAAAGATTTTTTTTTAACCATGATTAATGTGCTAAGGGTTTTAATGGAAAAAGTAGACATTATGCAAGAGCAGATGGATAATGAAAGCAGAGAGATGGGAATTCTAAGAAAGAATATATAAGAAATGCTAAAGATCAAAAACACTGTAATAGAAATAAAGAATGCCTTAGATGTGCTTATTAGTTTTACTGCACACAGCTATTAATTTTATGAAGAATCTCTCAGCTTAAGGATATAACAATAGAAATTTCCAAAACTGAAAAGCAAAGAGGGAAAAAAAAGACTCAAAAAAGAACAGAGAAGAATATCCAAAAACTGTGGGACAACTA
This sequence comes from Capra hircus, assembly GCF_001704415.2. Lineage (NCBI taxonomy): Eukaryota > Metazoa > Chordata > Mammalia > Artiodactyla > Bovidae > Capra > Capra hircus. Next base: position 21,970,023 of record NC_030829.1, on the reverse strand, counting down.
CAAAAGGTGTAACGCATAATGGGAATAACTAACACATAAAGGGATAAACTAACCCTACATTCCTAGTACTGTTTAGATGATGATAATCCTTTTCACATGTTGCTAGACTCAGGTTGCCATTATTTTGTTAAGGCTGATTTCTTCTATGTTCATGAGAGATACTGGTCTATGGTTTTCTTTCCTTCTGATGGCTTTATCTGGCTTTGATATCATGATAATACTGTCTTCAGTTATATCAATTAAGAAGGTCTCACATCTATTTTCTGAAAAAGTTTATGTGGAATGAGCATTGTATTTTCTTTAAATATCTTATAGAATTCCCTAGTTAAACCATCTACACCTGGACATGTCTTCATGGGATATTATTCTTTTGATGATTCAACTAAATCATTGGGGAACTAGGATATGGGTAGCTCTATAGTTGTCTTTGAGAAAACATAAATTTTTACTTTCATGGAGTTTCACAAGTCAATCACTCCATAATAAAAAGCACTATTTCATTATACACAGGGACCATGGTGGACAAAGCATTGACTGGTATTCAAATTCAGCTTCTGTCTTTACCTGGTAGTTGGGCCTCAGTACTGAGGCATCATACGTCACAGTTTCCTCATTGCAAAATGAAAGAGTAGAAAAGTTCTAAGATCCTTTCCGTTTTAAAATAATTTGGTCCATGATAAAAGAGTAAAAGTGAACTTTGCCACACGTGACAATATAAGAAAAAAATTTTATAACTCACAGCACAGACAAAATGTTATTCCTAATTTATAAGGAAATCCAAAAAATTAAGGAGAGGAAAGAGAACAAGATGGCAGAGGAGTGGGTGGACATGGAGCAGTCTCTCTGCACAGATACATCAGGAAGACACCTTCAGACACAGAAGTGCCTACAGAACACCAGCTGAGAGCAGACAGGAGTACCTGACCAAAGGAAAAGAACATATAGAACTACACAAAACTTGGTAGGACAAAGGAACTAGGGGGGAAAACAGGAGTATTAGTAGGACAGGACTTGCTCTCAGAGGGTGGGGGAACCGAAACAGGAATTCATTCCCACATCAGAGCAATTGTCTAAGTCAGAGGAGAAACATTTCAGGCTGAGAGTGAAACAGTTGATCTGTGGAAGCCTAAAAGGAATGAGAATCAGATAGTCCTTACTGCAGCCATACATACCCTGGACAGGGACGCAGGTGCCCTGGAAGACGCAGTGGCTGGGAGCTGGAGTTTAGGGATTGTGGAGCAATCCCAGGGCAAGTGCTGCTGTTGACTGTGGAGAGACAGATAGAGGGGATATGAGGGAGGAGATTGTGGTGGGAAATGCCTGTGGAGGAAAGCCAGGCAGTCATGGAAGGAAGGCGTTACTGCTGAGTCACGCATATGGGGTGGAACCATCACCTTAGCCTCTCTCTTCCCACATGCCAGCATGGGCAGCTGAACAACAGACAGGCTGGCCCATCAAACACGTGATGCACTGAACTACAGAGCAGGACCCCACCCAGGGTGCCCCTTTAAGTGCCTGACCCACCAATCTACAGAGTAAGACCCCAGCCAGGAAGGCCCCTGTATGTGCCTGACATGCGGAACAAGAGAAGGACCGCAGGCAAGGGAGCCCTCTAACAGCCTGTATGGGTGGAGCTACAAAGAAAGATTAGCCAAAGAGGTGTTCTGATCCCCAGCTACAAGAGGCTCAGAAAAAGACTCTGATAGGGCCATAACTCCTGCAGCAGAGGCAGTGCATGTTCCTGCACACTTGGCCCCGCCAGGGTCCCCGCAAGCCAAGCAGTTGCACTATCTTCATGCTCAACTCTCACTGGGGCAGAGCTGCCTCAGGCAAAAAAAAAAATCTTGCATCTACATGCACAGGGTCACTTGGCTAGTGCCCAACTCTTTGCAACCCTGTAGTCTGGGGCCTGCCAGGCTTGTCTGTCAGGGAAGGGGGTTCTCCAGGGAAGAATACTGGAGTGTATTAGCCAGTACTGGTTGCCATACCCTTGTAGAGCACTATATCTCCTGCCACGCTAGCCACCAACTCCCCTGACTACAGATGAATGGATAAAGAAGCTGTGGTACATACACATAATGGAATATTACTCAGCCATAAAAAGGAACACATTTGAGTCAGTTCTAATCAGGTGAATGAACCTAGAACCTATTATACAGAGTGAAGTAAGTCAGAAAGAAAAAGATAAATATAATATTTTAATGCATATATATGAAATCTAGAAAAATGGTAGATAAGAATTTATTTCCAGGGCAGGAATGGAGAAACAGACATAGAGAATAGACTTATGGACATGGGGAGAGGGGAAAAGAGGGTGAGATGTATAGAAAGAGCAACAAGGAAACTTACATTACCATATTTAAAATAGATAGACAATAGGAATTTGCTGTATGGCTCAGGAAACTCAAACAGGGGCTCTGTATCAACCTAGAGGGTTGGGATGGGGAGGGAGATGGGAGGGAGGTTCAAAAGGGAGGGGATATATGTATACATAAGGCTGATTCCTGAAGAATTGATGCTTTTGAACTGTGGTGTTGGAGAAGACTCTTGAGAGTTCCTTGGACCGCAAGGAGATCCAACCAGTCCATTCTAAAGGAGATCAGCCCTGGGTGTTCTTTGGAAGGAATGATGCTAAAGCTGAAACTCCAGTACTTTGGCCACCTCATGCGAAGAGTTGACTCACTGGAAAAGACTCTGATGCTGGGAGGGATTGGGGGCAGGAGGAAAAGGGGACGACAGAGGATGAGATGGCTGGATGGCATCACTGACTCGATGGACGTGAGTGTGAGTGAACTCCAGGAGATGGTGATGAACAGGGAGGCCTGCCATGCTGCAATTCACGGGGTCGCAAAGAGTTGGACCCAACTGAGTGACTGAACTGAACTGAACTGACTGAAGGATGATTCATGTCGAGATTTGACAGAAAACAAAAAAAATTCTGTAAAGCAATTATCCTTCAATAAAAAGATTTTTTAAAAAAAGGAAGAAGAAACTCACAAAGGAATAGAAAAAGAAAGTCCAGTTGTCATTTAGGATAAATATTTTCTATCCATGCAATTAAATACTATATAATTGTAAAATTAATAAAGTCTTATGCATTAATATGTGCTGGATGAAATGTTATACAACTATAAAATACAACATGGTATAAAAAGAGAGAGAGAAGGGGAATGCTGCTGTACAGACCTCCAGGATATATTACTAAGTGGAAAATGTGATGTAAAACAATGAATATAGAATATAATGTTCTGAGAAAAGAAAGCAGGAAAGTAAGAATGTATATTTACACCTTTTTGTATATAAAATAAAAACACTAGAAGTACAAACAAGAAACTAATAAAAATTATTAGCCACAAGGTTGTGAATGAGGGGACCAAAGTAGATGAAAGAAGCCTTAATATATATTATTTGGAAACAATTTTGAAGTTTGAACCATGTAATGTCTTACTTATCTTTTAAAGAGAAGTACTACTAATGAAATTCAGCAGAGGAAAGTTTAAAGGTTTATACCAGAAAGTGGTAGAAACTGAGAAAATTATTTCTAGAAGAAACAAAATTTCATGACTTTCCTATGGCCTGATTTGAGACACCTTTGAGACACTTTCACATTTCCACAAGGGATGGGAACTTCATTTTAAAATATTATTACTTGGTCAAAACATTCAGTTGCGCCTCATGTTGCTTGCTTCATTCAGCATAGTGGTCACTTCTGGGAAGAGAGGAAGAGAAACAAGAATGCAGTGGGGAGGATTTCACAGGAGCTTGAACTGCATCTCCATTTTATTTGTTTTAAAAATAAAGATATTTATTATATAACGAAAGACATGGAGCAAAAGTGGCAAAATGCAGAGATCTGACAAACCTGGGTGGGTAAGGGAATTGTGTCCTTTTTTACTGAAAACACCAGGACTCTGAGAAGAACAGTAGAGTTTATTTAAAACAAAACCTTTCATTGTTTTCTGTGGACAAGACATACAGGGAAGAATAAACATATTTGAAACCAAAATCACAAAGACTTTGGCTCATCAAGAAGTCACGATATAAAGCCATGTAAGGTCACTAAGCTGTGAGTGCTCAGAACAGAGCAAAACTCAGCCTGCATGAGTGCCCTGCTGCTGTGAGTGGGGCCAAGGCCAGGACATAAAATGTCAGAATCCATGTGAGGGCATCAATTCACTAAACAGCCAGAAGCCTATTGTTCTTATAATTCCTGCAGGCAATGAGCATAGTTTCCAAATTGAAAACTAGACCAAGTAACCATGAAGCCTTCAGAGACAACATTTTGTTCATATTTCATGATTTCTTTTTAGGGAAATGCACAAGGTCTAATTACACAAGCTGTTTATTCTCCTCATTAGCCTTTTGGGTTTCAGCATGTGTGGGTTTTCTTAAGCTTTTCTCACTACTAAACTCAGCCAAATTCATGCTCACAGAGGAAGTCAGATTCCAGCTCTACAACAGATCTCCAAGCTACCCAAATCCATGGGGTAATCAAAAACATTCTGCTGGCTGCTACAGAACTTATACCTTTTCTCCTGAAAATAACTGTAGCAGGATTTATGTCAATAACACACATTCCCTTCACAGGCTTAGCCCAGAGTATTTAACCACAATTACTCTCCTGAGTAAGATCTTTTTTGTTATTTGGCAAAGGTGAAGAGAACAGAGGGTGAAGAGAACAGACTATTAATATAAATAATTACCTCATGTTATTCAACACTTTCCAAGTTTCAAAGCATTTTCACACATTTGATATTTATATCAATGAGAGGGGAAGGCATTTTTACATTCCCATTTTATGGATGAAAAAGCTGAGGCCCAGCAAAGTTGAGCAGTACCTTCGTCTTCTGCCCTGATTCCAGACTTCTCACTATGCCAGATATCTGGGAGGCTTACGTCAAAAAACAGATGGCATGATTTTACAAATTCCTTTCCATCCATATGATGCAAATTATCCCATAATCATGGTTGCCAATGTATCCTATCCCTATGGATATTTTGGAGACCAGTTTTCCCAAACCACTCTTCCCCCTCTTTTACCAGCCCTAGAACTGAATTTCCACCATTAAAGGTCAGTCCTCTGGCTAAAGAGCTGGACTTGACCATGTAAGTAAATTTCTCTCAGTATTGTAACTGAGGTACCTGCATCAGAAATACACTTGGAAAAATATAAATTCTCCAGCATCATGCTAGATTCATGGGATCAGATTCTCTGAGGAGTGTGTTTAAGAATGTGCATTTCTAACAAGCGCCCTCATGTGTTGTTGGTAACAAGTTGAGAGCCACTGCTTTCAGCAAGGAAAACCTTGGGGTGTTTTGAGCCAGAAACTAGAGTCACCAAAGGATTATTGTTAAAAGATAAACCTTGGAAGCAGTGTTCAGACTATTCTGGAGTGGAAAGAGGCTGAGATTACTGCATTAGAACAGTTTGAAGAGTAGGATGAGAGGGAAGGGTAAACATAGGAATAGAAAGAAAAATTGTAAGGAGCATGACAGAAGTCACTATAATTTCCTGTCTTCATCTTTTACAAAATCTTTTATTTCACCAAAGCTCCATTGCCCACCACTAAGAGGCCAAGTTGATTCTTTGAGCATATTACACTGTGTCACCGTTCAGCTCATCTCCCCCTTGTGTGCTACTCTTCATGCAAGATGGCTTAATTAGTCTCCCCTGACTAAAACTGAGTTCCTTTGCTAAATTCATTTGTTTTTTAATATAAATTTATTTATTTTAATTGGAGGCTAATTACTTTACAATATTGTATTGGTTTGGCCATATATCAACATGAATTCGCCATAGGTGTACACGTGTTCCCCATCCTGAACCCCCTCCCACCTCCCTCCCCATCCCATCCTTCTGGGTCATCCCAGTGCACCAGCCCCAAGCATCCTGTATCATGCATCGAACCTGAACTGGCAATTTGTTTCACATACGATATTATACATGTTTCAATGCCATTCTCCCAAATCATCCCACCCTCGCCCTCTCCCACAGAGTCCAAAAGACTGTTCTATACATCTGTTTTCTGTCTCACATACAGGGTTATCGTTACCATCTTTCTAAATTCCATATATATGCATTAGTATACTATATTGGTGTTTTTCTTTCTGGCTTACTTCACTCTGTATAATAGGCTCCAGTTTCATCCACCTCATTAGAACGGATTCAAATGTATTCTTTTTAATGGCTGAGTAATACTCCATTGTGTATATGTACCACAGCTTTCTTATCCATTCATCTGCTGATGGACATCTAGGTTGCTTCCATGTCCTGGCTATTATAAACAGTGCTGTGATGAATATTGGAGTACATGTGTTTCTTTCAATTCTGGTTTCCTCGGTGTGTATGCCCAGCAGTGGGATTGCTGGGTCATATGGCAGTTCTATTTCCAGTGTTTTAAGGAATCTCCACACTGTTCTCCATAGTGACTGTACTAGTTTGCATTCCCACCAACAGTGTAAGAGGGTTCCCTTTTCGCCACACCCTCTCCAGCATTTATTCCTTGTAGACTTTTGGATAGCAGCCATTCTGACTGGCGTGAAATGGTACCTCATTGTGGTTTTGATTTGCATTTCTCTGATAATGAGTGATGTTGAGCATCTTTTCATGTGTTTGTTAGCCATCTGTATGTCTTCTTTGGAGAAATGTCTAGTTCTTTGGCCCATTTTTTGATTGGGTCGTTTAGTTTTCTGGAATTGAGCTGCAGGAGTTGCTTGTATGTTTTGAGATTAATTCTTTGTCAATTGCTTCATTTGCTATTATTTTCTCCCATTCTGAAGGCTGTCTTTTCACCTTGCTTATAGTTCCCTTTGTTGTGCAGAAGATTTTAAGTTTAATTAGTTCTCATTTGTTTATTTTTGCTTTTATTTCCAATATTCTGGGAGGTAGGTCACAGAGGATCCTTCTGTGCTTTATGTCGAAGAGTGTTTTGCTTATGTTCTCCTCTAGGAGTTTTATAGTTTCTGGTCTTATGTTTAGATCTTTAATCCATTTTGAGTTTATTTTTGTGTATCGTGTTGGAAAGTGTTCTAGTTTCATTCTTTTACAAGTGGTTGACCAGTTTTCTGCATGACTTGTTAAAGAGATTGTCTTCTCTCCATTGTATATTCTTGCTTCCTTTGTCAAAGATAAGGTGTCCATAGGTGCGTGGATTTATCTCTGGGCTTTCTATTTTGTTCCATTGATCTATATTTCTGTTTTTGTACCAGTACCATACTGTCTTGATGACTGTGGCTTTGTAGTAGAGCCTGAAGTCAGGCAGGTTGATTCCTCCAGTTCCATTCTTCTTTCTCAAGATTGCTTTGGCTATTCAAGATTTTTTGTATTTCCATACAAATTGTGGAATTATTTGTTCTAGCTCTGAAAAATACCGTTGGCAGCTTCATAGGGATTACATTGAATCTATACATTGCTTTGGGTAGTATACTCATTTTCACTATATTGATTCTTCCAATCCATGAACATGGTATCTTTCTCCATTTCTCCATTAGTGTCCTCTTTGATTTCTTTCACCAGTGTTTTACAGTTTTCTATATATAGGTCTTTAGTTTCTTTAGGTAGATATATTCCTGAGTATTTTATTCTTTTCATTGCAATGGTGAATGGAATTGCTTCCTTAATTTCTCTTTCTATTTTCTCATTATTAGTGTATAGGAATGCAAGGGATTTCTGTGTGTTGATTTTATATCCTACAGCTTTACTATATTCATTGATTAGCTCTAGTAATTTTCTGGTGGAGTCTTTAGGGTTTTCTATGTAGAGGATCATGTCATCTTCAAACAGTGAGAGTTTTACATCTTCTTTTCCAGTTCGGATTCCTTTTATTTCTTTTTCTGCTCTGATTGCTGTGGCCAAAACTTCCAAAATTATGTTGAATAGTAGTGGTGAGAGTGGGCACCCTTGTCTTGTTCCTGACTTTAGGGGAAATGCTTTCAATTTTTCACCATTGAGGATAATGTTTGCTGTGGGTTTGTCATATATGGCTTTTATTATGTTGAGATATGTTCCTTCTATTCTTGCTTACTGGAGATTCTTTTTATCATAAATGGATGTTGAATTTTTTCAAAGGCTTCTCTGCATCTATTGAGATAATCATATGGCTCTTATTTTTCAGTTTGTTATTGTGGTGTATTACATTGATTGATTCCGGATATTGAAGAATCCTTGCATCCCTGGGATAAAGCCCACTTGGTCATGATGTATGATTTTTTTAATGTGTTGTTGAATTCTGATTGCTAGAATTTGTCAAGAATTTGTGCATCTATGTTCTCAGTGATATTGGCCTGTAGTTTTCTTTTTTTGTGGCATCTTTGCCAGGTTTTTGTAGTAGGGTAATGGTGGCCTCATAGAATGAGTTTGGAAGTTTACCTTCCTCTGCAATTTTCTGGAAGAGTCTGAGTAGTATAGGTGTTAGCTCTTCTCGAAATTTTTGGTAGAATTCAGCTGTGCTGGAAGATTTCTGATTACAGTTTCAATTTCTGTGCTTGTGATGAGTCTGTTAAGATTTTCTATTTCCTGGTTCAGTTTTGGAAAGTTGTGCTTTTCTAAGAATTTGTCCATTTCTTCCACGTTGTCCATTTTATTGGCATATAATTGCTGATAGTAGTCTCTTATGATCCTTTGTATTTCTGTGTTGTCTGTTGTGATCGCTCCATTTTCATTTCTAATTTTATTGATTTGATTTTTCTCCCTTTGTTTCTTGATGAGTCTAGCTAATAGTTTGTCGTTTTATTTCTCCTCTCAAAGAACCAGCTTTTGCCTTTGTTGATTTTTGCTATGGTCTCTTTTGTTTCTTTTGCATTTATTTCTGCCCTAATTTTTAAGATTTATTTCCTTCTACTGACCCTAGGGTTCTTCATTTCTTCCTTTTCTAGTTGCTTTAGGTATAGAGTTAGGTTATTTATTTGAATTTTTCTTGTTTCTTGAGGTATGCCCATATTGCTATGAACCTTCCCCTTAGCACTGATTTTACAGTGTCCCACAGGTTTGGGGTTGTTGTGTTTTCATTTTCATTCATTTCTATGCATATTTTTATTTCTTTTTAAATTTCTTTTGTGATTTGTTGGTTATTCAGCAGCGTGTTTTTCAGCCTCCATATGTTGGCATTTTTAATAGTTTTTCTCCTGTAACTGAGATCTAGTCTTACTGCATTGTGGTCAGAAAAGATGCTTGGAATGATTTCAATTTTTTTTTAATTTACCAAGGCTAGATTTATGGCCTGGATGTGATCTATCCTGGAGAAGGTTCCATGTGCGCTTGAGGAAAAGGTGTAATTCATTGTTTTGGGGTGAAATGTCCTATAGATATCAATTAGGTCTAACTGGTCTATTGTATCATTTAAAGTTTGTGTTTCCTTGTTAATTTTCTGTTTAGTTAATCTATCCATAGGTGTGAGTGGGGTATTAAAGTCTCCCACTATTATTGTGTTATTGTTAATTTCCCCTTTCATGCTTATTAGCATTTGTCTTACATATTGTGGTGCTCCTATGTTGGGTGCATATATAATTGTTATAGCTTCTTCTTGGATTGATCCTTTGATCATTATGTAGTGTCCTTCTTTGTCTCTTTCCACAGCCTTTGTTTTAAGGTCTATTTTATCTGATATGAGTATTGCTACTCCTGCTTTCTTTTGGTCTCTATTTGCATGGAATATCTTTTTCCAGCCCTTCACTTTCAGTCTGTATGTGTCCCTTGTTTTGAGGTCGGTCTCTTGTAGACAACATATATAGGAGTCTTGTTTTTGTATCCATTCAGCCAGTCTTTGTCTTTTGGTTGGGGCATTCAACCCATTTATGTTTAAGGTAATTATTGATAAGTATGATCCTGTTGCCATTTACTTTATTGTTTGGGGTTCGAGTTTATACACCGTTTTTGTGTTTCCTGTCTAGAGAAGATCCTTTAGCATTTGTTGGAGAGCTGGTTTGGTGGTGCTGAATTCTCTCAGCTTTTGCTTGTCTGTAAAGCTTTTGATTTCTCCTTCATATTTGAATGAGATCCTTGCTGGGTACAGTTATCTGGGCTGTAGATTATTTTCTTTCATCACTTTAAGTATGTCCTGCCATTCCCTCCTGGCCTGAAGAGTTTCTATTGAAAGATCAGCTGTTATCCTTATGGGAATCCCCTTGTGTGTTATTTCTTGTTTTTCCCTTGCTGCTTTTAATATTTGTTCTTTGTGTTTGATCTTTGTTAATTTGATTTATATGTGTCTTGGGGTGTTTTGCCTTGGGTTTATCCTGTTTGGGACTCTCTGTGTTTCTTGGACTTGGGTGATTATTTCCTTCCCCATTTTAGGGAAGTTTTCAGCTATTATCTCCTCAAGTATTTTCTCATGGTCTTTCTTTTTGTCTTCTTCTTCTGGGACTCCTATGATTTGAATGTTGGGGCGTTTAACATTGTCCCAGAGGTCTCTGAGATTGTCCTCATTTCTTTTAATTCATTTTTCTTGTTTCCTCTCTGATTCATTTATTTCTACCATTCTACCTTCTATTTCACTAATCCTATCTTCTGCCTCCGTTATTCTACTATTTGTTCCCTCCAGAGTGTTTCTGATCTCATTTATTGCATTATTCATTGTATATTGACTGTTTTTTATTTCTTCTAGGTCCTTGTTAAACCTTTCTTGCATCTTCTCAATCCTTGTCTTCAGGCTATTTTTGTGATTCCATTTTGTTTTCAAGATTTTGGATCATTTTCACTATCATTATTTGGAATTCTTTCTCAGGTAGAATCCCTATCTCTTCCTCTTTTTTTTTTTTTTTTTTTTTTTTGGTTTGGTGGGCATTTATCCTGTTCCTTTACCTGCTAGGTATTCCTCTGTGTCTTCATCTTGTTTATATTGCTGTGTTTGGGGTGGCCTTCCTGTATTCCGGCAGTTTGTGGAATTCTCTTTACTGTGGAGTTTCCTCACTGTGGGTGGGGTTGTATGGGTGGCTTGTCAAGGTTTCCTGCTTAGGGAAGCTTGTGTCAGTGTTCTGGTGGGTGGAGCTGGATTTCTTCTCTCTGGAGTGCAATGAAGTGTCCAGTAATGAGTTATGAGATGTCAGTGGGTTTGGAGTGACTTTGGGTAGCCTGTATATTGAAGCTCAGGGCTACGGTCCTGTGTTGCTGGAGAATTTGCATGGTATGTCTTGCTCTGGAACTTGTTGGCCCTTGGGTGGTTCTTGGTTTCAGTGTAGGTATGGAGGCGTTTGATGAGCTCCTGTTGATTAATGTTCCCTGGGGTCAGGAGTTCTCTGGTGTTCTCAGGATTTGGACTTAAGCCTCCTGCTTCTGGTTTTCAGTCTTATTTTTACAGTAGCCTCAAGACTTCTCCATCTATGCTGCTGCTGCTGCTAAGTCGCTTCAGTCAGGTCCGACTCTGTTTGACCCCATAGACAGCAGCCCACCAGGCTTCCCCACCCCTGGGATTCTCCAGGCAAGAACACTGGAGTGGATTGCCATTTCCTTCTCCAACGCGTGAAAGTAAACCCATCTGTATAGCACTGTTGATAAAACATCTAGGTTAAAGATGAAAAGTTTCTCCACAGTAAGGGACACCCAGAGAGGTTCCCAGAGTCACAGGAGAAGAGAAGAGGGAAGAGGGAGATAGAGGTGACCAGGATGAGATGAGGTGGAATCAAAACAGGAGAGAGCAAGCTAGCCACTAATCACTTCCTTATGTGCGTTCCACAGTCTGGACCACTCAGAGATGTTCATGGAGTTATACAGAGAAGAGAAGAGGGAGGAAGGAGACAGAAGTGGCCAGGAGGATAAAGGGGGGAATCAAAAGGAGAGAGACAGATTCAGCCAGTAATCAGTTCCCTAAGTGTTCTCCACCATCTGGAACACACAGATTCACAGAGTTGGGTAGAGAAGAGATGGGGGAGGGAGGAGATAGAGGTGACCTGGTGGAGGAAAAGGAGAGTCCAAAGGAGGACAGAGCAGTCAAGCCAGTAATCTCGCTCCCAAGTAAAAATGGGTACTGAAGATTGGGTTCTTAAAGGTACAAAATTGATAACAAATGCCAAAAAGCTAAGATTAAAAATCTAGAGTAGAGGTTGGATTTTCAAAAATACAATATTAAAGGGAAAAAATGTCATAAAAATTATAAAATATATATATATATATGAAGTTTGCTTTAAAAAATAGGGTCTCTCTTTTTTTTGCAAAGTAATAATAGGTTATGAAAATGAAAATTAAGGGAGTAATAGAGGACTTAAAAATCTTAAAAAATTAAAGAATGATAGTAAAAATATATCTAGGACTTCCTCTCATGTTGTTGTGGGCAGTGTGGGGTCAGTTCATTTTCAGATAGTCCCTTGATCCAGCTTACATTTCTCAAGGTCTATAGGCCCCTTCCTATGTAGTTGGTACTAACTACAGGGTTTTAAACTATTGCACCTATCACTTCCAAGGAGGTTCCCTCTGTCTTAGCTTCTTCTGTTTGCTGGTCTCTTCAGTGTCTAATTTCCACCCTGACACAAGGGGGTGGTGGTGGACACTTTTTTAGGCTCACTTCTTCAGTCGTGCTGTGGGGAGGGAGGGATGCTGGAAACAAATAACACTGGCATGTGCACCCAGTGTCTCGGCCACACTGGGCTTGCCTCCGCTCACAGTGTGTGTGCTTTCTATGTCTATACTGCTTAGGCTCTAGGTTGTATGCACTTCCCAGGTCTAAGACTCTCAGGTTCAGGTACTTGGGTAGTCCTCAGAAGTGCAGGCTCTGTTGGGCCTGTGTTCTGTGCCCTTCCCAGGTCCGAGCAGCTCAGGTGACGAGGCGTTTGACGAGCACAGTTGCTGTGACTTATCGCCTCCCCTGTCCCTGCCACTTGGTTTTCTGGGTGTACAACCGGCGTACCTTCTCAGGCAGATGTTGACCATCCAGAATCCTGAGAAGTCTTGGTTAGCAATGAAGCCTGCTTGCAGTTTCGTAGATAATGCCTCTCTGGGGCCACAATTGCCCCCTTCAGCTCTGGCTGCCCTCGCCTGCCTGTCACTGGAGGGGTATGGGCTGGGCTGCAGCCAGCTAGCTCTGCTCAGTCCTTTGTTCTGTGAGTGGGCCTGACGGTGTCTTAGGTTAGGGCTTTTCACATGGTAGCTATCCCACAGTCTGGTTTACTGTCCCAGGTTAGTTCCCTCAGATTCCCTCAGGCATTGAGGCTCTGTCTGTACTCTGAGCAATGCAGCCCACACCTCCCTGCCCAGACCCCACTTGCTAGTGGCAGATGCAGGCATCTGTTCTGCTTCTCCGCTGGGGGAGTTATGGTTGGGCACGTAATCTGTGGGTTTTGATTATTTATTTATTTTTCCTCCCGGTTATGTTGCCCTATGTGGTTCCAAGGCTCGCCACAGACTCAGTAGTGAGAGTGTTTCCTAGTGTTTGGAAACTTCTCTGTTTTTTAAGACTCCCTTCCCAGGACGGAGCTCTGTCCCTACCTCTTTTGTCTCTCTTTTTATCTTTTATATTTTTTCCTACCTCCTTTCGAAGATGATGGGCTGGTTTTCTGGGTGCCTGATGGCCTCTGCCAGCATTCAGAAGTTGTTTTGTGGAATTTACTTAGCGTTCAAATGTTCTTTGGATGAATTTCTGGGGGAGAAAGTGGCCTCCCCATCCCATTCCTCTGCCGTCTGAGGACTGCCCCCAACTAAATTCATTTAGATTCAAAAAAAAAGTAGTGAGTTTCTGTCACTGACATCCGAAGCACTTCAAATTCATTTTTAAAACTACAACTCTCTGCTTTCTGTACACACTGGAGAAGTTCATGAGAGCATTACTTTACAAATCCTTTTGTATGACTCACACTTTGTTCCCTAGGAGCTGAAACCACAGAATGCATTACCTAGAAAAGTTCTCAATTTTTCATTTATTTCCTTTATCCTTTGTCCTCACTTACCTCCTTTTCTTTCTTGCCTCCTTTCTATCTACCTATATATAAAACACACTCAAATTGTGGTCACGAGCTGTTCTTGGATATTTTGAGTTTTTATCTTTCTCATAGCAAATAGTCAGAAATCACATGAGCCTGGAACTCAGAATGCCTGAGTTCTAGTTCTAGCTTTTCCATTGCCTTGCTGAAGGACCTTGAGTAATTCAACTCTCCCTTTGGAGCTCAGCTTCTTCATCTGTAAAATGAGAAGACTGCACCAATGGGTATCCAAGGTCCCTTCAAACAAATACTCTCCATTTCTACAAGTTGACCTCTCTGGTTCCCAACAACACAAACATTTAAAGTCTCTGGATCCAAATTACTCTTTGGTTCATTTAAGTTCAGAGCATTTAAAATGTCTCTCAGAATGTGCACTAGAGTCTTATGCTAACAGCAGTGGAGCTATAATAAAGTTGGTTTAGCTACTTAAATGTCTGCCCACACATAATTCTCACTGCACCTTTTTTAATCAGGTCTAGCAAAACTAGATAAGGGAGAGGAATCCTGATGAAATAAGTAGTTGTCTTAGCATCTGGTCACCTTAGAGGAGTGTTGTATACCTTTTATTCACCACAGGTCTCTCTGTGGATAATCTTCCTTTGCCTTCCTCCTTGTACCATCACACTCACCAAGAAATGTGCACTGATGCCAAGGGCACATGTGGCACTGCATTAGCAGTACAAAGATGAACAAGACATGTTCCTTGCCTTCCTAAAGCTAGCCAGAGAGATATAGACAGTGAGAGAAGGAAGTGATTTAACTTGCCATGAATCTTATTACTCAAAGTCAAATTTTCATCAAGCTAAAAGCAGCAAGTTTGGGTTTGGCTTGGTTTTGTGTTTATTTTTTTGCTCTGGCTTAAAAAAAAAATGCAAGGATGTTGAACATATATAAGGAAATGTCCTTATGTCCATAGTGCTGAATGCTCTGCTCATTTCTCAGTGATTAGACAGCACACATTATCTCCTCATTCAAGATTCACCACAATATGGAGCTACTATTCACTTGTTCATTCATTTAATAAATATTTACTAATTGCCTATTTCGTGCCAGGCACTATGCAAGGAGCTAGGAATAATCTGGTGAATGAGAAAGATGATATTTGGTTTACGACGTTTAAAATCTGGCTGGAAGGTGGATAAAAGAGATTAATCAAATATGTATAGGAATAAAACAGTATATATTATATCTATGAATTTTATATACATGCACACACTTATTTGGATAAAAGTCAGGAAGAATATACACTCAAATGTTAATTGCAGCAATTGCCGTGGGTAAGATTATGTGCTTTTTTTTTCTCTTCCTTGTAATGTCATATAGTTGTTGACTTTTTTTTGCAAGCATTACACTTTTATAATAAGAAAAATGCCTTTCCATTGTAAAAATTTCATGTGCTTAAAGATTTATTGACATAGAAAAATGTCATATATTGCTAAAAATTAAAGTTGCAAAACAGCATGTGTAATAAGATTTCATTTTGATTATAGAATGCAATAACAGCAAACTAGAAAGACATATACCAAAATACTAATAGCAATTATCTTTGATGGTATAATAAATCATTTTGTCTTTAATGGTTTTTTAAAATTACCTAAGCTTTCTACAATAAACATGTAGTAAATTTTTACTTCCTTAATCTTTGGAATCTCATTGCCTCTGGGAAGTCTTCTCTGACCATCTCCACCCTCGGGCCACACGTTGTCACTCTGCTAAAGGACTATATATTTTGTTGAGTCTGTTGCCATTTTAACACCAAGCACGAGATACTGTTCATAATTTTTTCTTGTGAGGGAGGGACCAGGTATTTAAGCTTTTTCACCCATACTAGTATCTGATCACTGTCAGTGAACACTGGGAGCTTCAGTGATTATCTCAAATCCTGGCAGGACACTTCACCACCAGTGTTCAGGGTTGGGTTGTGAGTTAGTAATGCAGGCAATAGCACTGCCCCCTCTCCAGTGGCCCACCACCTTTTTCCTAGCTCTCTCCAGAGTGACTATCAGGTTCATCTCCTCACACAGAGGAGTAGTTCATTTCTAAACTCAGTTCTTCTGCCTCAACCCATCAAGGTTCACTGTGAAAAGAACTAGCAGACAGAACAGAAGGAAGGGCTCATTATATAGAACATGATACATTTTACCCACAGGATTCCTGAGTCATTGCCCCTGGGCAGGAAAAGAGAGATTCAGAGAATCTTAAGTCTGGAAGCGTGGTAAGCGAAAAGATCAAGCTATGGATGGAGAAATGGGGTACAGAGATTAAAAAAAGAAGTGACGTGCCTAGGTTCCTGGGCAAGTTAGTGACAGAGTTGATCCCCCCACTGCAGCACAAAGAGAAAATACAAAATACTCTGCACAGAATGAAGGGACACTAATTGTAAAAGAAAAGTTCCACATTTGCTTCTGATTCTGTATTGTCTGAATCTCTGACAAGTAGACTGCACAAGATTTCTGAATTCATTACTAAAGCTTAAATCTGAATACTGGAGTGGGTTGCCAAGCCTTCCTCCAGGGGATCTTCCCAGCCCAGAGATTGAACCCAGGTCTTCTTCACAGCAGGCAGCTTCTTTACCATCTGAGCCACCAGGAAAGCCCACACTATATTGTCTGAATCTTTGACAGGTAGATTGCACAATACCTCTGAATTCATTATTCAAGCTCAAATCTAATACAGATATACCTTTTTATTTTTTTTAATTTTTTTTTTCAGATATACCTTTTTAAAATGAAAATGCCAACAAACAGTATGATTTTTACTCATGGCATCAGCTCTCTGTCAAATCTCTGGACAGATTTCCAGAACTACTTCTTTGACTTCTTATCAAATTCCTGCTACACCCTCTAGCAGCAAAGACTTGTTATTAAGAGAACAGACATCAGGATCAAACAGGTTCAAGTCTTTGTACAAACTTTGCTTCTTACTAGCTATGTGATTCAGAGAAGGCAATGGCACCCGACTCCAGTACTCTTGCCTGGAAAATCCCATGGATGGAGGAGCCTGGTAGGCTGCAGTCCATGGGGTCGCTAAGAGTCAGACACAACTGAGTGACTTCACTTTCACTTTTCACTTTTATGCATTGGAGAAGGAAATGGCAACCCACTCCAGTGTTTTTGCCTGGAGAACCCCATGGATGGGGGAGCCTGGTGGGCTGCCATCTATGGTGTCGCACAGAGTTGGACACAACTGAAGCGACTTAGTAGCAGCAGCAGCAGCAGCAGCTATGTGATTCAGGTGAGTTAATTACCTTCTTTGTCCCTCCATTTCCTCAGCAGAGAAATTGAGATAGCTCAGGGGGCTACCTTAAGCATTAAACAAGATAATGTATGAAAGTGCTCAGAAAAATGCCTGGAGCAGGGCAGCTGCTCACTTTGCCCACCAGTTTTTCATCATCACATTCCTTGAGGCTACTGTTCTTACTATCACTACTCCCAGGCTGTTTTTCTGACACATGACAGAAGGCACTTCTTTTTCAGCTGCTTTACTCAGGTGGCTGTTGTTCCCTGGAATGGCCTCCCTTACTGCTATGCTATCAAAACCCTGAATTATATTCCAGACTCACCTCAAGATTCAGCACTCCAAAATTATCCCTAAATCACTGTCACAGATAATCTCCCTTTCCAAATTATGGTAATTCATTGGGAGGGTGACTATATAGTTAAATAAAATGACCAAGCACTGTGAGAGAACTTGAGGAAGAGGAAAGATCATAAGCTGTGGTATCAGAAGGCTCTGAATAATAACCGCTAATCTGCCAACTACCAGTTGTGTGACCTGGAACAAATAAATCACCTTAAATTTTCTGAGCCTTCATTTCTTCCATCTATTAGGCAAATGTCATAATCCATTCAGCCATTCCTTCTGTCCAGAACAGACTAACATAGAAGAGCATTAAAGGTAAAAGCAAGCAAAAAAGAACAGGGGGGTGGGTAGGAATAATCAAGAGTAGACCAAAAAATAAATAAATAAAAAAGGATGGGGAGCGAGCAGTGGTGAGGGCTGATGAAGATGGACAAGAATTCAGTTGAGGGGGAATAGTGTGGGGGACACATGTTCATAATTAGGAGAAAAGACAGTCATAATTCCTAGAGACAGAGGGCTCATGCCACAAGACTGACAAGAAAATAGTTTCTATCAGAAAGCAAAGCAGAGCCTGGCATCAGGAAAGACCTGGAAAGGGGATGAAAAGCAAGAACTTAGCCTTACAAGTATCAACAGATGACCTAGATGGGGTACTTAGATACAAGCTGTCTAACTATGGGCTGTTTGATGTTGAATTCTGCTACCTAATATTTGGGTCATATTACAGCGACAAACAATAACTTTGGGCTCCCTAGCCTATTTTGCCTATTGCTTATTTTTATAATAAATCATGCCATGTGTACCACCACCCTCAACCTGGGCTCATCAGAGACAGATGACCCAATAGACAGAATACCGTGTTTCTAAGGATGCTACTCAAAATATTTCACAATCAGCATAGCAAGAGCACCACCGGTCAGCATAAACTCCTACCACAGTTAACCAGTACCATGGTTAACAAGTACCACTAGTGTCAGCATTGCCCACTCCCACCTGATGAGTCCAACAGCGGTTGTTGTCGTTCAGTTGCTAAGTCATGTCTGACTCTGTGTGACCCCATTGGCTGAGGCATGCCAGATTTTCCTCTCCTTCACTATTTCCCAAAGTTTGCTCAAATTCATGTCCCCTGAGTTGGTAATGCTATCTAACTATCTCATCCTCTGTCCTTCATCGATCGCAGCCTCATCATGGTGAAGATGCTTGCATAACTTAAAGAATCTATGAGCTATGCCATGCAGGACCATCAAAATGGATGAGTCATAGTGAAGAGTTCTGATAAAATGTGGTCCACCAGAGGAGGGAATGGTAAATTACTCCAGTATCCTTACCTCGAAAACCCCATGAACATGAATAGTATGAGAAAGCCAGCAGTGGACCCACAACCAAATAGGGCCAACTGAATCCTTCTCTTGGAATGACAAATAAGATCTTTTAGGAAAAAGAAACAAAGTTTTTTTTTTTTTACATTAGGATAGCTAAGACATGAAGCCTGAGATATGAAAGCAGAATGAAAACAAAGACAGGCAGAAATGAGATGAACAAAGAGAAAATCTGAGTGAAGTTATGCCCTGATTCTCAAGTTCCTGGATCCTGCAGTTCTGTCTTTAATTCTGTGATCTGTACCTTCATCCTTCCCAGTTACCTGAGCCAATCAACCCTTTATTTTCCCTTAAGCTTGTTCAAATTGGCTTGTCACATACAATTGAAGGCTCTGAGGAAAATTCCTCTGCTCATTGTGGCAAACCTTAGAAGTGGCCATATACCAAATTAATTATGGTAGAAAGACAAGGAACCATTAGAAGGTAAAAGGAGGGAAAGACCCTGCATCTAAGGATTGGCTTTGATGTGAAGAAAGCCCAACCCACAGCACATTTAGTCACTGGTGACAGCTAATGTTAGACATGTGTTTGCCAGAATCTAAGAGGCTCCATTTTTAACTCTCTAGACCCAGTCAAGCTTGAAACTCCAGATCAGTCCCTGCGCTCCCTGATTTAGAGACCAATGAACTCCTTTTTCAGCCTAATTTTTATTATTTTATCAGAAATAACCATTACAAGAATAGAAACCTAAATTATATTTGAGATCAATGTCTTTGGGCTTCCCAGGTAGCTCAGTGATAAGAATCTGCCTGCCAATGCAGGAGACACAGGAGACATGGGTTTGATCCCTGGATCAGGAAGATCCCCTGAGGAAGGAAATGGCAACTGATTCCAGTATTCTTGCCTGGGAAATCCCATGGACAGAGAAGCCTGGTGGGCTACAGACCATGGGGTCATAAAGAGTTGGACAGACTAAACACACATACACACTTCTTTGAACTAATATTTGAGCTGAGCCCTAAAGAATGAGGAAGAGGAGTAGCCAAGGGAAGAGTTAGAGGTTAAGGTTCAAAGCACAGAGAACAATATATGCAAAGAACCTGAGGTGGGAAAGAGTTTTTTGAATAAACTAAAAGCAGGGTTTGTGTGGGATCAGTGTTGTGGGGGATGAGAATGGGGTCAGATTATGTAGGGTATATGGTACACTTGGTAACTCATTTTTTGCATATTATGCATCACCATAAATCTACATTTGATGGCATGATCTAAACTCAGGTTACTTTAGCCCATGTTAATTTTCCTTGGACTTTGCTGGTGTTTCATACAGTAAAGAATCTGCCTCCAATGCAGGAGACTTGAGTTCGATGCCTGGGTCAAGAAGAACCCCTGGAGAAGAGAATGGCTACCTACTCCAGTTCCTTGCCTGGAGAATTCCAGAGGAGCCTGTCAGGCTACAGTCCATGATGTCGCAAAGAGTTGGATATGGTTGAGTGACTAATACTTTCACTACTTTGAATTTTCCTAAAAATCTTCTCTAACTTGAAATATAGCTACCCCATACCAAGCCACTCTATCTTGTCTTCTTGACTCTTTCAATATACACTTTCCAACTGCATTTAGCTGATTCTGGATCCAAATTTTTCTCATCTTCTGCTAGAATGAATTACACACCCTCTGGTGGCAGATGGCAGGGGACAGAATACTCATGGCTGTTTCAATACATTTATGGAAAGTGGCCCCTATGGGGCCAATTAGAGCCAATATCCAATTCTAGGTACTAGTGATGGCCATATTCTCTAATCTGCCCTCACCTTTATGCAGCTCTGCTTCATTGCTTCTCTAGATCAGATGTAAGGGAAATTTAAGAACGGCAGACAATGTGGTTACTATGTTCAAACACCTGCTCCCTCTAAGTAAAGGAAATTCAATATTCTTTCCTCCAGCTTTCCAAGGTCACAAATCCTAAGAAACACTATAATTTCTTAAGCCCTGACATATCAATTATTTTCAATGGACCACTTTAGTTAATTACAGAAGTATCAGTAGGAGTAGCCATAGCATTAAATGCTTTTTATAGACATTAATACATGTCAGGTACCTGGAGGAGCCCCTACATCCTTTGTCTCATAAGCTTACAAAGTAGATGCTACAACTTTCCCCAAATTATAAAGAGGAAAACTGAGGCTCTAAATGGTAAATTTTTATGACAAAGGATGCCCAGGTGGTAAAAGCAGAAAGTAAGACTCAAACCCGGATGCTAAAAGTATACCCATACCCATTGTGTTGTGTGACGTTCATCATCAAGAAACTGTGCTGGTTGGTGTACAAAGCAATTTAGATCAAGACAACAATTAGCCTCTAGGAACACAAGCTACAAATGAAATAAAACAAGTAAAGGACATACAAAGCAATAAGTAAAATGCCGAACAAATAAATATACTCTGTGTGGTCAATTTCTCCCTGGCTGTTCTAAACTTAGGAAGCCCTGTTCCTTCTTGAATTCTTCCCTAGTGGTCACACGGATATACTGCCCACCCCACCAATCTTCCTCTCTAATAATCTAGCATCTGGCTGCTGCATACATTTTATTCCTCTAAAATCCTCTGGTGAGCTTTTGATAATCCACATCTTTTAAATGTCTACCTCCTCAAAAGTAAAAATGAGAAAACACGACAGCTTCTTTTAAACATGCTATTTCTCCTTAAGAGTTTCTCCACTCCTTTTTGACTGAGTAATTAATATGAGGCAAATTACTAACTTCTCTGAGCCTTACTTTTTTCATCTGTAAAATTATTGATACCTTTTATATAGAGTTGCTATGAGGATTATATGAAAAACCTCATACAGAGCATTTGGCAATGTGCCTGGCACATAGCAAACACTTAATAAATTCCAGCTATTACTTGTCATATTATTACATATTATTATATATTATCTGCTCCAAGTATAAAAATCACATTTTTCAAATAGATAAACTAAATATTATTAACAAGATTAAAAGAATCTTTCTTTTACATGTATTTCCCATAGATAGAAAAATTTTAGATAGAAAATATCTATAGAGTATTACAAATGGGACCTGATGCTGTTTCTACTCACAACACTTCTGACACCAAATGCATGGGTTTTTCCCTTCACATTAACCAATTCTCTGACTCTCTGGAAATCAACTGGGTGTCCTGCAATACAGTTCAATTCTGACATTAATACCTGGAATCAGCACAGACTCCACAGGTCTAAGGGCATGGTCCCATAAGTCTACTCCCACTTCAGATGCAATTGCAAGGACTAGGTGCTCTGGGTACCCACAATGCTCTTCCTTGGGCTGCAAAGTTGAGGGTTCCTACAAATCACCTTTTCAGGTTAGGTAATTTGCTAGAGGAGCTCATAGAACTCAGAAAAACACCACACTTACATTTATTGTTGTTGTTATGTCATTAAGTCATGTCTGAGTCTTTGCAACCCCATGGACTACAGAATGCCAGGCTTCCCTGTCCTTCACTATCTCCCGGAGTTTACTCAAACTCATGTACATTGAGTCGATGATGCCATCCAATAATCTCATCCTCTGTCATCCCCTTCTCCTCCTGACCTCAATCTTTACCAGCTTCAGGGTCTTTTCAAATGAGTCAGCTCTTCGTATCAGGTGGCCAAACTATTGGAGCTTCACCATCAGTCCTTCCAATGAATATTCAGGGCTGATTTCCTTTAGGATTGACTGGTTTGATCTCCTTGCTGTCCAAGGGACTCTCAAGAGTCTTCTCCAGCACCATTATTTGAAAGCATCAATTCTTCAGCACTCAGCCTTGTTTATGGTCTAACGCTCACATCTATACATGACTATAGGAAAACCCAGAACTTTGCCTAGACAGACCTTTGTCAGCAAAGTGATTTCTCTGCTTTCTAATATGCTGTCTATGTTTGTCATAGCTTTTCTTCCAAGGAGCAAGTGTCTTTTAATTTCATGGCCGCAGTCACCATCTGCAGTGATTTTGGAGCCCAAGAAAATAAAATCTGCCACTGTTTCCATTGTTTCCTCATCTATTTGCCTTGAAGTAACGGGACCAGATGCCATGATCTTAGTTTTTTGAATGTTGAGATTTAAGCCAGCCTTTTCATTCTCCTCTTTCATCTTCATCAAGAGGCTTTTTAGTTCCTCTTCACTTTCTGCCATTAGGGTGGTATCATCTACATATCTGAGGTTGCTGGTATTTTTTCCAGCAACTTACATTTACTAGTTTACAATAAAGGATATAATGCTGACAGTCAGATGGAAGAGATGCATAGGGGCAGGTACATGCAGAGCTCCCAGGCACCACCCTCCCAGTACCTCAATGTGTTCACCACCCCAGAAGCTCTCAAATCCTGTTATTTGGGGGCTTCTATAAGTTTCATTTCATAAGCATGGTTGATTAAATCACTGGCCATTGGCAACCATTAGTGACTGACTCAATCTCTAGCCCCTCTCCCTTCAATGAAGGTTAAGGTTTGGAATGAAAGTGTCAATGTTCTAATTATACGTTGGTCTTTCTGGTGACCAATACCCATTCTGAAGCTGCTGGGAGTCCCCAGCCATCAGTTATTTTGTAAGGATACAAAAGACATTCTGATCACTCCTCAGATAACAAGGGTTTTAGGAGCTATGTGCCAGGAACCTGGAACAAAGACCAAATATCTATTCCTTACTGTATCACACTTGGGTATCCAAAAGCTAATTTACCAAAACTTCAGAAAGAGTCTGTGGGGTAAGAGGAAGCACATTTGAATTATAGTGTTTAATAGACCTACGTCCACAAATAATTTCTAGAAGGGAAAGAATATTATCCAAAAAAAGACCCACTCATTTCAATATCTAGGTGCCAAGCCAGCTAATAGATATCCCTAAGCAATTCAGCATTCAAGAGGATAACAGAACACAAAATCTTCTACCCTGGAAGCAACTAGAGAACTGGCCTGTTAAAAACTGGGCACCATCCAGTTTTGAGAGGTGAGAATGAGTTTATTACAAGACACTGAGAAGCAGGAGGGTGATGTAACCTACTCTACAGTATGAGCGAGATCACATAACCTTTATAGACTTTACTTTTCTAGCTGATGAAATGAGATAGTTGTACACGGATGGTTTTTTAGGCCCACTTTTGCTTTCAAATACAATAACCCTAGAAAGGCTACCATCACCCATGGAAAATAATACAGGGACTTGTCTCAAATAACACTGCTCTTCAAATGGAAAGCCTGCTATTTTATGTCAACCTCTCATCAAGTCACTAACTTTTATCCAAACCAGTTAACAACTTAGTCCACAAGAAATGAAACCTGAACTGATGATTTTGAGGAGCAGGTCACAGAGGTATTTGCCATCGTGGTAGCTCCACTGATATGCCCTTTACTTTACATGCAAACAAGGATGCATCTCCTTTCTCTCTCTCTCTCTCTCTCTCTCTCTCTCTCTCTCTCTCTCTCTCTCTCTCTCTCTCCAGTTTAAGGGATTAATATGTTCTGGGAAAGAGAGAACCTCTTGAGCGAGCAAGGGGAGATGTAAAAGCCTTTCCTTAAGAAAATACTGTATCTTGATAACATATAATTCTTTTTTTTGTTTATCTGTTTTTTAATTTATTTATTTCTAACTGAAGGGTAATTACTTTACAGTATTACGTCGGTTTCTACCAAACATCAACATGAATCAGCCATAGGTTTTTATATCTTGGTAACATATGCTTCTTAGCATTAGAAAATCACTGCATTTATTGGAGGAGAAGGTCAACAATGCATTCCTCTCTGGGCAAAGGAGAATCCTGGCAGTAGGAGGTAGATATATGTGTGCTCACAGGGATCTAGGATATAAAACCCTACCTTTCTTTATGCCACAGTCCTAAGATATTATTGACATTCAGAGTGATCTCATCATAGAGGACTTCATTCCATGTTTTATTAAGCTTAGGGAAGAAAGGAATTTCTTAATCTGTTGAGTGCCAAAGCGTATAGGTGCTGTTGGAGAGAATTAATTTATTGGGAATGATTAGGATAGCAAATGTTCAGTGTAAATTCCTCCTAGTACCTCATCGATAAATGGAAGCGGAGTTCATGTTACACCACCAGACTCAGACACACACATCAGTGTTCTGAACTGTAAACAACATAATGGACATTGACTAATTTAATCAAAAGCCAGCATATTGTGGGCGGACAGTGTCACAGAACCAAGGGGAGTCTGGAGGAGCAGGTTTAGCTCCATGCAGTAAGCAAGGGAATCCCAGGAGCCAAGAAGCAGGAAACACAACAAGCTCATTGTTGCAGCCAGAGCAGGATGCCACTGCAGCTGCTCCCCATGATGAATGATGTCCAACTGTACTTTGTGTCCTTAAATCACTTACTCAAGAGAGAGAAAGAATCTGACTGCCAGGGCCAGGTTGCTTGTCAGCCCCCAGGAGGAGGAGAGGGCAGAAGGCTCTCTTTTTCAGATTCCATGGAGGCAGAGAGGCACCTGAAAATTTACCATCCCAACAACATCACATGAAATAATAGAGGACAGTTCTCTCAACAGAAATCAGGGTACTATTCTAAAGGAAAGATTTATGCTTGCTTGCGGCCAAAAGAAAAAAGGAGAAAGAAAGCTATCAACAACAACATGTATGTGTGTTTGCCTATCATTTAAGAAAGACTTCAAGATCATATGATCTTATAAAGACCATCTCAGGTCATAAAAGATCGCATCAGCCAGAAAGTACAATCTCAGGTCCACTCTCACTACCTCAGATACCCAACCTGTTGTGCAGTAAGAAAGTGATTCCAACATGGTTATTTTATCTGTACTCAAAACAAGAATGTCCAAGCACCTGGTTGCTGGACCAAACCCCACAGGTTCAGTGGGTTATTGCCCTTACTTCCCTCCTCATCTAAAGGAGGATAAAAAATGCAAGTCTCACTAGGAGTCCCTAACATTCAAATTCAGGTACTTTGTATGTGTGGCTGCAGTTAACAAAAGCCTATGGATTAAAGTAAGGCCAATATCTGTACCCTATGCTGAGCCAGGTTTTCAACTGTGAATTCGAAACAAATGACCTGGATTTAGGAAATATGCATCCTTAGATCCAGGCACAAATGGCTATTTGGCAGCAGCCTGCCCTTTGTAGATCATTGAGCAAACACTACACCTTCTGTGGGAACTCAGCCAGCGCTTACTCTGAGATCTGCAGATGGCACCATGAGGGATGTCATTATGACCTATCACAGCAGTGTGAGTTGGTGTGCTTCAAAAACCCTCTGCTTCAAATCCTCCCACTTCACAGAACAATGAGGTGTAAGTTATAATAATAAAACTTGTAAGGAGTTATTCCCTACAATGGGCAATTTTCTTGTTTTTTATAACCAATTTTCATTTTTTAATATAAAATGATTACAAGCTCTTCTTCCTGATCCCTGAGGAAGTAATCAGCCTATGTGTTTTCAGTCAGCAATTACTAAACTATAAAAAAGTACCAATTTAATTTGGTGTGTTTTTGAATATCTAAAGAGGCTACCCTGTTCTAACAGAACACACAACAATTTGAATTGTTTAATATAAAGTGTGCAATTCAGTAAGGCCTTAAAATATCACACTGCATTTTCAAAAAGTTTGAGTCAGGAGAAACTACTAGGGCACAGATGAGCAGACATGGAATGCTGTTACAGAAGTTTCTAGAGGGAGTCCCTGAACCTGTAGGAGCTAGGTGAGGACATCAGCTATAAAACTGAAGTTAGTATTAAATGAGCCTCAGAAAGAAGGATACAGAAGGAAATCTGTATACTGCTCTTTCCTTCCCTCAAACAAAAGCAACTGTGCTTCCAATGATGTACTAATAAATATTTCATTATATGCAGAGGTGTCGCAACATTCACCAGATTCTCCCAGGAACTATGTCATGCCTGCCTAACTAGGCATTAACATTTTGTTGTTCATCAGTATGTTATAGGCACTAAAGTGGTCCCCTCCTAGCCCGAAAAAAGTATGCCCATTTTCCTATAGTGCCCAAATTGGAAACTTGAACAATTCTTTACAGGAAGCACAATGCTAACCATTTTATGGATGTTTAAAATCATGCATGGCACCTGAGAGCCAAGAGAGTTGGAATCGGGTTCTAATTCTGTTTCACTTCACTTTTCTGATCCTGTTTTCTTACTTTCAAAATTAGGGGTTAGACTATTTGAACTATTTTCATAAATATTTCTATTTTATGAATTAAGATTAACAGAACTTAATCAGTTTATCAATGTTCAGTTCAGTTCAGTCGCTCAGTCATGTCCGACTCTTTGCGACCCCATGAATCGCAGCACGCCAGGTCTCCCTGTCCACCACCAACTCTCAGAGTTCACTCAAACTCATGTCCATCGAGTCAGTGATGCCATCCAGCCATCTCATCCTCTGTCGTCCCCTTCTCCTCCTGCCCCCAATCCCTCCCGGCATCAGGGTCTTTTCCAATGAGTCAACTCTTCGCATGAGGTGGCCAAAGTATTGGAGCTTCAGCTTCAACATCAGTCCTTCCGATGAACACTTCAGGACTGATCTCCTTTAGGATGGACGTATTGGACCTCCTTGCAGTCCAAGGGACTCTCAAGAGTCTTCTCCAACACCACAGTTCAAAAGCATCAATTCTTCGGCACTCAGTTTTCTTCACAGTCCAACTCACATCCATACATGACTACTGGAAAAATCATAGCCTTGACTAGATGGACCTTTGCTGACAAAGTAATGTCTCTGCTTTTCAATATGCTATTTAGGTTGGTCATAACTTTCCTTCCAAGGAACAAGCGTCTTTTAATTTCATGCCTGCAATCACTATCTGCAGTGATTTTGGAGCCCCCCAAAATAAAGTCTGCCACTGTTTCCCCATCTAGTTCCCATGAAGTGATGGGACCAGATGCCATGATCTTCGTTTTCTGAATGTTGAGCTTTAAGACAACTTTTTCACTCTCCTCCTTCACTTTCATCAAGAGGCTTTTTAGTTCCTCTTCACTTTCTGTCATAAGGGCGGTGTCATCTGCATATCAGGTTATTGATATTTCTCCCGGCAAATCTTGATTCCAGCTTGTGCTTCTTCCAGCCCAGCGTTTCAAGGTGAATATTATTACTGCATAGCATTTCACTTCAAATAGAAGCAGCAATTGAAAACCTTACTTTCAGTTATAAAATGTTTTCTTCTAAGATCCTGTTTGCATATCTTTTCCTCCTACAGACTTTGTAACACCAAAGCCCTACATAGATGCTGAGTGGAATCTTCCCATTTCTTATGCTCATTCAAGTATTCACTCAACAACATGGACATGAATGCTGGTATATATTCATATGAGGCTTCCCTGGTGGCTCAGTGATAAAGAATCCACTTGCAATGGAGATGCAGGTTCAATTCCTGGGTCGGGAAGATCCCCTGGAGAAGGAAATGACAACCCACTCCAGTAATTCTTGCCTGGAAAATTCCATGGACAGAGGAGCCTGATGGGCTACAGTTCATGGGGTTGACTAAACAACTGAGTATACACATATATGATAGACAGATATATACATACACAGATACACATATATGGTTTAAGGAGAGTAACACTGATTGAACTGATATTTTAAAAAGGTCACTCTGGCTACAGCACAGTAAATAAATTTTAAGAGTAATGCTGAAGGCAGAGAAACCAAACAGAAGGCAGCTGCAATAGTCCAGTTGAGAAACAATGGTGACCTGGGCAAGGAAGGATAACAATGATAGAGCTAGAAAAAAGTGAATGACGCAATTAAAAAAAAATGTACCAAGGACCAGCTATAGGATTTGATGACCAACTAGATGTGGGGGGATTCAGGGAGATGGAAGAGTCAAGGTTGGCACTTACTTTTCTTGTCTTAGCAATTAGTTGATGGTGGTGCCATTCACTATAATGTGGAAGATTTAAAAGTTCTAGAAAGAAAGGATAAGTACAGTTTTGAATTTCATAAATTTGAGGCACCTGTGTGATAATAAACTAGACTAGAGATAAGATTTGGGAGTCAACAGCATACCGAAGGTAAGACCAACTAGGGAGAAAACACTAAGAAAGAAGAAAATAGGACCCTGAAGAAAGACCTTAGTGATAATCAGTCAGCAAATGACTAAATAAACTATTATATAAACCTATAGGAACTAAACAGCAATAAAAATTACACTTAGGAAAAATGTTTTATAATATTCTGTATTTAAAAGGGACACCACAAAATTTAAAGTACTAATATTACCACTACGTATCAATACTTACATGGAGGCATTCCAGGCTCTTCTTTGGGAAATTCTTACAGAGCCTCATGCTTCTCATGGCAGTGGAAGGCTGGGACAAGAGGCAATCTGGACATTACCAGAGGATAAGAGTGCCATCACCCTTCCTTCTTTCCATGCAGCGCTGCCCTGAATTATTGCATCCCTCCCCCACCACCATGCCAAGCCATCTCTGGGGAGGTTTTCACGACAATGGGGAGGTTCTCACGATAATGGAGAAGTACTGAGGAGGAAAGACAAATACACCACTATCCCAAGAGGTACAATATATTAAAATTAAGTTACCATAATTTAGTTTAAAATTCACAAAGGAAACTAATAGGAAAACCATAAACCCACAAAAATTGGCAGAGGACAATATGTGAACTGAATTCCTCATCTTTGTTACTACAACATCAATACATATCAACAGAAATTTCCCACCCTGAGAAACTGAAGACTAAAAATATAAGCATCTTACAACTAACAGATGAGGAATGGCCAAAGGTGGATTTTTTTTCCCTGAAGTGAGCCTGTGAGAAGGGGGAAAGGGGAAGGAGCTTTTTATCAGATAGAATCTATGTTTAGAGAAGTTTTAGGTACACAGCAAAACTGGGTGGAAATTCAGAGTTCCCATAACCCCTTGCCTCCACCCCTGACACTTACAGCATTCCTGCACCAGAGTGGTACATTTGTAACAATGAATGAACCAACATTCACACATCCTTACCATCCAAAGTACATGGGTTACATTAAGGTTCACTCTTGGCATTCTACATCCTATGAGTTTGGACAAATGGATAATGACATGTATCCATCACTACAATTTCATATAGAATAGTTTCACTGCCCTAAAAATCCTCTGTGCTCCACCTATTAATCCCTCCTTCTACTCCCAGGCCCTGGTAAACACTTATCTTTTCACTCTGTCCATAGTATTACCCTTTCCTAGATATCATATATTTGGAACTTTATAGTATGTAGCCTTTTCAGATTGGTTTCTTTCACTCAATAAAAAGCATTCAAGACTTCTCCATGTTTTTTCATAGCTTAATAGTCAATTTATTTTTAGTGCTGAATAATATTCCATTGTAGGCTTCCCAGATGGCTCAGTATTAAAGAGTCTGCCTTCCAATACAGGAAACACAGGTTTGATGCCTGGGTCAGGAAAATTCCCTGGAGAAGGAAATGACAACCCACTCCAATGTTCTTGTTTTTCAAGTTTTGGAAGTTATTAGTAAAACTACTATAAATAGCAATATGGAGATTTTTGTGTGGATATATATTTTCAAATCCTTTGTGTAAATACCAAGAAATACAATTGCTGGGTCTTGTAAGAGTATGTTAGTTTTGAAAGAAAACACCAAAGTGTCTTCAAAAGTGGCTGTTGCCTCAAATCCTTAGCAGCATTCAATGTTGTCAATGTTTTAGATTTTTGCCATCCTAATAGGCATGTAGTGGTAGTTCACTTTTAATTTACAATTCCCTAATGACTTATGATGTCGAGCATCTTTTCACATGTTTACTTGTCACCTATGTACTTTATTTGGTGAGGTGTCTGTACAAATCTTTTGTTCATTTTTCAGACTGTTCACTTTCTTACTATTAGTTTCAACAGTTCTTTGTATAGTTTGTATAACAGTCCTTTGTCAGAGATCTTCTTTGCAAACATTTTTTTCCCAGTCTGTGGCTTAGTTCATTCTCTTGACAGTGTCTTTTACAGAGCAAAAGTTTATAAGTTTAAAGTATTCAGATTATTATTTCTCTAATGAATTGTGCCTCTGGTGTTGTATTTTAAGAGTCACTGCCAAACCTATGGTAATCTAGATTTTCTCTTATGTTATCGTCCAGAAGTTTTATAGTTTTACATTTTACATGTAGGTCCACAACTAATTTTGAGTTAATTTTTATCAAGTTTAAAAAGAAAGCTTTTCATTTTTATTTTGAAACCATTGTTACTATTTTATTTTTGTTTCCAACTGCATGTTTTAGAAGGATGGTGAACCTGATGATTCAACTTCTAAGCAATTATCCTAAGAAAATAAACATAGGTTTGGACACAGATATTTATTCAACACTCTGAATGTTTATTTATGATTATGAGAAATTGGAAACAACCTAAGTATCAAAAAAATCACAAAGATGGTTAGATATAGTATATTATATTCAGATGATGAAATTCTATAAAGCTATTAAAAATAACATTTTAAAACAATTTTTTTTAATTTCCTAGTAGGATATACAAATATGTTATCAATTCAAAAATGGAATGTAGGTTATTTGTGTTTATTTTTATATGATGTATACTAGTTTTATAATCAGAAAGGATTTAAAATTTCATAAAAGCGCTCAAAATAAGATTTACAGTGACAAATGACACGGGGACTAAAATGAAGATAAGATGCGTTTTCCCACTGTTATCACAAAATAGATTTAATTACCCAAAACACACATACAACTCCAGAGCAGAAATCAGTGGAAAGTAATTAGGAGAGTTTGGTTTATTAGGAAGAGAGCTGAGATAATTAGAAGAGAGATTTGGGGGTTAGGAAGGATAAATGACAAGATTACTGTCAGCAACCAGAGAAGTCTCTTCAAATATCTCTGTGTAATATGGTACCTCAAAAGAGAGCAAAGGGTCTTCAACTTCTGAAACCCTGTGATATAAGCTACAACCAGCCTATCCTGATATCTGTCATTTACCTTCACTGTGGGGCAAAAGGCTCTCAAATGAAATTTCATTGACCTCTTGTTCCAAAGTAATATGCCCAATTAAAGAGGGAGCAGCTTGGTAGGACAGGTTCTGGATTGAAATCTGAAGGTCCAAATTTAAGGTCCAGCTCAACTACTTATCTAGGGCATGATTTGGGTAAAGTAATACAACCAATATGGAACAGTCATTTCATATGTTAATGATACCAGCTGTGTCTCTATCACAGCACGGTCATGAGGACTGAATGAGTTCATATAAATGAGAGCTAAAACATATTAACCAAATGGATGTATTTTATAATAAAATAATTCTCAACCTATCAACAACAGATTGTTTGGCCTCCAGTAACAATTCAGAAGATCAAAAATTGCATTCTTGGTTGAAAGGACAAGTGACAGACATCTGGATGCCAAGGCAAGCAACCTCTTCCTCCCTGACAGCTCCACATGCAGCACTCCTGAGGCCCAATCCAAAAGGCAGATGACCTTCTCAGGTAGACAAGGGCCACTCTTTGGCTGAAGTTCACCTGTAGCTGTGCTTCCCAGCTGCAATCAAACAAGCTCTCAAATGCATTGCCAGCCATTTTTGTGTCCTGTTGTTTTATCTACTCACTCATTTATTCATTCAGAGCAGATTATGTGCCAGGCACTGGAAACAACAGCAATGAAAAAAAAGCAGACAAAGCCATTGGAGTTCCCACCAAGAGGGGGAAAGCAAATATCAATCACAGAATCGTATAAATATAAAAGGAAATTTGGGATGATAATAAAAACTAAGAATATTTAGTTGAAGGGGATGATCTGGACCTATTAGCTTGGTGAAGTCTTTCCTGAGCTGATAACCGAGAGATGAGTAGCAAGGGAGAGGAAAGTAAAAGGATCAAGTAGAGGGATCAGCATTAGGAAAGGTCCTATGGTACAGGACGCTGACATTCAAGACCTGAAAAAAGGACAGCGTGTCCAGAGCACAGACATAAAGAAATGAAGGAAGGGTAAGATGAGAGTAAAAAAGCAGACTATGTTAAGTGGTTCTGTCTTTGTTCTGTGAGCAATGACAGCCACTGAAAGCTAATGAGCAGAGAAGTGACAAGATCCCTTTTGTATTTAGAAAGATTATTCTGCCCACAATGTATCAAGACGCCAGGTCACTGTATCTTTTACATATAGGCTTTTTTATACACACAGAGGTACTCCCACACCTGAAAACATTCTGTTAACATTCTAACTTCAAAACACCATTGTATTTCCTTGACCCTATTACAACAAAGCAATATTGATGACCAAAAACAAGAGATTTCTGATAAAACTTAACCTAAACCTTAACCTAATAATGTGTGGGAGAAATCAATAAAATGTAATGAATTTTGGGTCTCATTTTTCTTATGCTTTTTCAATACAATATACCAACATGTTTTGATTAATGAAAATAAGAAGATTAAAAGAGACAAGGGCCAAAGTCTGGAAAAACTGGAAAATTCTGGCAAACACTCTAAGTTTAGACATCAACAGCTAGAATCGAGGTCTTATCCTCAGTATTAAGATGCACTAGCATGTTGATCAACAGTGAGATGTCAAAAGCAACTAGATTCTAATAAAAGTTAAAGTACCAGTATAAAGTTAGTACATGATCAACTACTTTGTGGATTTCCCTATAATAACTCCACTCTCACTCATATCCATCATGAAATGCTTTCCTGGATGAAAGAGAAAGGAGCTGCTATAGCACTGGGACATTAAGCTCACACTTTCGTTTGTGCTAAAACCTTCCTTGTCCTCCCATCACTAATAGTCACACCTCCATATCCATAGGTTCCACATCCAAAGATTCAACCAACCACAGATCAAAGATACTTGAAAAAAATTCCAGCAATTTCCAAAAAGCAAAACTTAAATTTGCCAGACAATGGCAAGTACTGACATAGCATTTACATGGCATCAGGTATTATAAGTAATCTACAGATAATTTAGGGCTTTTTTTTTTCTTTTTGTTTGTTTTTCAGTCCCTAAGTCGTGTCTGACTCCTCATCCCCACGGCCCGCAGCACGTCAGGCCTCCCTGACCCTCACCACCCCCCATAATCCGCTCAAACCCATGTCCACCAAGCTGGCGATACCAACCATCTAATTCTCTGCTGCCCTCCTCCCCACCCCCCCCACCCCGCCCCCAATCCCTCCAAGCATCAGTCTCCCCCACAATGAGTTGGTTCCTCAAATCACATGGCCAAAGTATTGGAGCCTCAGCCTCAACATCAGTCCTCCAAGGAATATTCAGGGCCGACCTCCCCCAGGAACGACTGGCCCGATCCTGCAGTCCACGGGACTCTTCAAGAGTCCCCCCCAGCAGCACAATCCGGAAGCACCAATCCCCTTGGCACTCAGCCCTCCCCAGGGTCCAACCCCCACATCCACACATAACCAACTGGAAAAAACCACAGCCCCGACTGTACGGACCCCTGTCGGCCACGCGATGTCTCTGCTCTCCAACACGCCGTCCAGGCCTATTGCAGCCCCTCCCCCAAGGAGCAAGTGATTCCCAACTTCATGGCTGCGGTCACCGTCTACAGTGAGTTACTCTGGAGCCCAAGAAAACAAAATCTGCCACTCTCCCCACCCTTTCCCCCTCCACTAGCCATGCAGTAGTAGATGTAATGGTTATCTGAGTTAAATTCACCCATTCCAGTCCATTTTTGTTCGCTGATTCCTAGAATGTCGACGTTCACCCTTGCCATCTCTTGTTTGACCACTTCCAATTTGCCTTGATTCATGGACCTGATTATTATTAGCATTAAAATGACATGATCTGTGTCAAAACTATGGCTTCCCTTGTAGCTCAGCTGGTAAAGAATCTGCCTGCAGTACAGGAGACCCGGGTTTGATCCCTGGGTTGGGAACATCCCCTGGAGAAGGAAATGGCAAGTCTGAATATTTTCTAGTATCCTTTCCTGGAAAATCTCATGGACAGAGGAGCCTAGTGGGCTGTAGTTGCAAAGAGTTGGGCACAACTGAGCAGCAAACACTTACTTACTTACTTAGGTCAAAACTACCTGACAGTAGAAGTGAACTTTATTGTAATGCTATTCATACAGATAATTTATTTAAAATCTTAAAATTATAAGCCTTATAATCATCACAATAAAATAAAGCAATAAAACAAAAAAAGAGATAGGACTCAGGGGGAGCAGGAAGGTTAAACAGACTGACAGGAGGAACAGCACGGTGATGAACCTGACCTTAGTCTTAGTCATGCACCCTGGCTCAGAGCAGGAGGACAAGGTGTATACACTTTCTGTGACAAGAAAGTTCAACCTTCTAAGGAAGTCTGACCTAGAGACTCAAGAAAAGTCAGGGAAAACTACAAATACCAGAGCATCAACTGGGAAACATTCATTGTGTGAGATGCTTCAAATATGGGGATAAGGAATCATCTCTGAATTCAAATCCTAGCTCATTTGCCAACAGCTCAAATTTAGGTCAATTATTCAATCTCTGGGTGCTTCAGTTTCCTTCTCTAATAAGATAAGTAAGACCCACTTATCAAAGCAGCTAAGTAGATTAAACTAGGGAATACATGTGAAAGAACACAGAACTGGCAAAACAAATACCCGTTACTGCACCTTCTGCCTTATGTCTACCAACACCTATTAGCGGTTCCTCCTGCCAAGTTATTCAATCTCTGCCTGTCCCGTCCAGCTCCGGCTAAAGTCCCGCTTATTTGTGTTCCATATACATATTAAAAAACCAAAAGAGCCTTTTCTACATTTGTTATTTCTTCCCTTGATTTTATGAGATACTTCTTTCCTTTAAACACTTGTTATCATGATTTAATAATTATCTTAATCTTAGAAAGAGTGCTTGAAATAATCTGGTCACTCACTGAACAATGTGTTATCTGCAGAGTAACTGAAAAGATTCATTGGTCTGCAGGTTCTCCTTTGTTTCACGGTGGCGCCAATGCTCAAAGTGGCTCTAGGAGGCCAGTCTACCAGAACCACATCTCTTATTCAAAGGACAGGCAAGAGAAACAGCCGGATTATTCCAACTCCAAATCTACTGCTTCTAAAATAACAATTAAACTGCTCCCATTTTTATACGTGAAGTCGCTCAGTCGTGTCCGACTCTTTGCAACCCCATGGACTGCAGGCTCCTCCATCCATGGGATTCTCCAGGCAAGAGTACTGGAGTGGGTTTCCTTCTCCAGGGGATCTTTCTGACCCAGGGATCGAACCCGGGTCTCCCGCAATGTAGGCAGATGCTTTACCATCTGAGCCACCAGGGAAATGGCTTTAAACACAGATAAGTGTAACTCACTGAAGTGAGCGAGTGAGTCACTCAGTTTCGTCCGACTCTTTGCAACCCCATGGATTATACTGTCTATGGAAACCTCCCGGCCAGAATACTAGAGTGGGTAGCCTTTCCCTTCTCCAGGGGATCTTCCCAATCCAGGGATCGAACCCAGGTCTCCCGCATTGCAGGCTGATTCTTTACCAGCTGAGCCACAAAGGAAGTCCAATTCACTGAAAATGTTAAGTAAATGATAGCACTGTCTAAACTAGCCCTGTTGGGGGCAAAACATTTCAGAAAGACATATAAGAGATATAGGATTTTTTAAAAAGGTTAATTGTAAATGTGTTTCGGGGGGGAGGGGGCTACCCATCTATACTTTTTAATAGTAAATATATCCTTTTCTCCAAAATCTTTCCGAAACATCAAACTCTAAAATCAGTTCTGAAAGATCTATAACCTTAATTTTTGCCTTAAGCCTGGCCATCAATAAGCAATCACAGCAAATATAAAATGGTGAGCCATTAAAATAATGTAATTGCTATATTTTCATAATTATTGAGTCAATCACTCATTCAATTCAACAATAAGTGCTTACTATACTTGTACCATTGTGGCATTAACAAATTATAATTTTGTCCCTCAAATTACAAGATGAAACATAACAGCAAAACATATTGAGAGTCTACAGAGAAAAAATGAAAAACACAGCACTCCAAAGAACCAAAATACTTTAAAATATTTTAATTACCCCAAGTGACAGTGTGTTTCTTTCATTTACCATCTACTTCAAGTCCCTAGTCCCTACAGGAATTAAATAATTCTAATAACTAGTTCACTTAGATCATGATGCTGTTCCCTTAGCAGAGTTGAGTTTATCTTTCAGGAGTCTATTCAAATTTTCAGTAATTATCAGGACCTCTTCTCTTCTGGCATAGAATAAGAACCAGTTGCTGACTCGTATTACTTCTGCTAAATACATCTGCCTTTGTTTTGTGATAGAGAACCCTATTAAAATGCTTCCCCCTGACTCCACAACCTTTGGCTACTCTGTCCACTGATGTAATTACATTCTCACATTTTTGCCACAATTTGTATAAAAGCTGGCCTTGGTATATGACTTTATGATACAGAGATTCATTAGAAACTCCCACGCCTTTATAGCTGTCATTGTCATCTGAGACTTTTGCTTTTCTCTTTCCTGATATCTTTTAACTGAAGCTATTGTACAAGCCATCAAGAGAAGTGGTTAAGCTGCCAGCTTTAGACAAATGCCCCCAACTTCTGACATTTTCATATTTTCCTATGACAGAAGAATAAAGGCAAATATAACGGTAACCTGAAGAAGCACAGCACTAATTCTGTAGGTCACAGATCTACAGTTTTTGTATTACATATTTTCTTAACACACAATTCATTTTTAGTTAAGTTCAACCCATTTGTTTCAGGGTTAATGAGTCCCTATTATCTATGGAGCTTTAAGCATGGGCAATTGATTTCAAGGCATATCTATGAGTTGACTTTGTATTTTAAGTATTATCTTCTATCTTGCTACTTAAATGGAGTCCATGCAAATAGTAAAATCATATGACAGACATGGCACAGGAGACATATAGTCTGCACTGCCCCACTGATTACATGGTGAAACACTGAGTCAGCAGCAGCAGTGGGACCAGAGTCAAGGCCAACTATTTAATTTACTATGCAAACTCCATTGCACAAAAGATTCAGTTCTGAGGAATATGTTCTACAATTTCCACATGTGGCCCACTCTAAAGAACTTGCCTGCCAATGCAGGTAGAAGTGAGAGACACAGGTTCAATCCCTGGGTCAGGAAGATCCCCTGGAGGAGAGCATGTCAGCCCACTCCAGTATTCTTGCCTGAAGAATTCCATGGACAGAGGAGCCTGGCGGACTGCAGTCTGTGGGGATCACACAGAGTCGGACACGACTGAAGCGACTTAACCCACACACACACACTCGGAGTTAGTATGTCCTCCCATGAACAGCAAAAATCAATTCAACTCTTAACTTTATCCTAGAATGAAATCAACAGGATACAAAATATCAATAGAGATTTCTATGTAAAGCTATTAATACTAGGTTCTAAAATTAGAATTCGGGATTTTAGAAACTGGCACTGTTCACTATTCACTACATTAATCTTTCAGAAAATCTGATTATAATCTACTGTAGTAAACAAGCAGAGGAGGATTAGATGGGGTGAGAAGCCCAGCTGGAGTTCTGGAATGCCAGTTACTCTAAGCAAGACAGAAGCTGGAGCAAGCAGCTGACATCCAGACTAACATAAGAGAAGCAAGTTTCAAAACAGACACAAGGAGTCAGTCAAGAACTGAAGGCCTAGAAAAGCATGAAGCAGAAGAATGTAATGACCCAGCCAAGTTGCCACAAGACCTATTATTGCAGAAATCAAGTCTAATAAAATACAAAGAGTATCTGGAATCAGAATGCCTCAGTTCCAGTCTAGATTTGAAAACTCTTGACATAGATCATCTTGGGCTTGTCCCTTGATCTCTCTGTCTTAATCTCCTCATACAAAAAAGGAACTTTAGAAAGCTACTTTGCAAAGTTGTGGAAGGAATTAAGCATTTCATTAGAAAATGGTTTGTAAGACACAAAATGACAAACAAATGTAAAAGTGGTAGTGGTGGTATTTGTACGGCTTTTGCTATTAGAAGTATTGATTTCATGGAATAACATTTTGCATATTGTCTGATATATTTTCATCCTGCCTAAGTCTTATAGCCCCTGTGATCCTCTAGCCATTATGAGGCTGAAGCAGCCACTACTAGAGGGCAGGAAACAGGAGTCATTGCTCAACCTCAACTTAAGTCATAAAAAGGGTAGCACTCATGAAAGTAATAGGCCTCCACATAAAGAACCACACACTTAGGAGGGAAAAAGGTTGCCTAAATTCCAGAAGCCTCTTTATATTAAAAACCAGGGGCTCCTTTAAGGTATCTATTTTTTTTTCCTGTGAGCAGTAGAATAAAAAAAAAAAAAAGAGGATATGATGCAAGTGCAATTTTCCACTACAAAGGAAACCCCTCAAAACCATTCCGGAGCTGGATTAAGCAGGTGGAGGGAAAAAGGGAAGAATTAGATGTAAGTGAGGGCTCCTTTCACCACCTCCCACCATCCCCATAGACCCAGGTTTCATTCCTAGATTCCCTCAGCTATACTTCGAAGATTCAAGAGTAGAGGGTTTTTTTTCCTGCTTCTACCTGGAATCTGAGGAGGATGCAAATTTTCAGCATATACTCAACCAACATGGGGAAGCTGTAGTAGAGAAAGAGGGGGTTATAGACAGAGGGAGACAAGATCCAGGCAGAGAAAAGGTCTATGAAAATAACATATTCCTAGAAATTATACATGGTACAGAAAAAACCAGACATGCCCAAACTGCCCCCACTGCGGCCTACAGACTTGCTTGAGAGGATCAGCAGATTTAAAGTATGATATACATACAAAGAGGGAGACACACAGGCCATGGTGGCTCATGTGTAAGAGCTTTCATTCCATTATTCCTTTTTCACTGACTGACATCTGCTCATGTGCCTTGAGCCACATGGCAGACAGGGATTCCTGTTCCCAATTCAGATGTCTTTCTAAAGAACTGGTTTGGAAAATTAGTTTAGTTCAGTCCAGTTCAGTTCATTTCAGTCACTCAGTCGTGTCCGACTCTCTGCAACCCCATGAATCGCGGCACACCAGCCCTCCCTGTCCATCACCAACTCCCAGAGTTCACTCAGACTCACGTCCATTGAGTCAGTGATGCCATCTAGCCATCTCATCCTCTGTCATTCCCTTCTCCTCCTGCCCCCAATCCCTCCTAGCACCAGGGTCTTTTCCAATGAGTCAGCTCTTCACATGAGGTGGCTAAAGTACTGCAGTTTCAGCTTTAGTGTCATTCCTTTCAGTGAACACCCAGGACTGATCTCCTTTAGAATGGACTGGTTGGATCTCCTTGCAGTCCAAGGGACTGTCACGAGTCTTCTCCAACACCACAGTTCAAAAGCAACAATTCTTCGGCGCTCAGCTTTCTTCACAGTCCAGCTCTCACATCCATACATGACTACTGGAAAAACCGTAGCCTTGACTAGATGGACCTTTGTTGGCAAAGTAATGTCTCTGCTTTTGAATATACTATCTAGGTTGGTCATAACTTTCCTTCCAAGGAGTAAGCATCTTTTAATTTCATGGCTACAATCACCATCTGCAGTGATTTTGGAGCCCAAAAATACAAAGGCTGAGGGAGATAAATAAGCTCTATGTTCTCTCACAGAGTTGGATGCCATTTGTCTTTGACAAGTAGCAAACCAAATATCGGGTAATTTTAGTTAACTATGAACTATGCAATCTACTGAGCCTCCAAATATAAAGAGTGGTAGTTTTCATCCTAATTTCCTCATTGTCCTTATACCACTGACATAAATAAATGGATAAATGTGTAATTTGGGATGTTTTATGTGAAAAAAATTTATATTTCTGAAAAAGATCCTAATCTCCTACAAAATACACAATATCTGCAAAACAGAAATATAATTAAATGTTTCAAGTATGTCCTTTTATTTTCTTTGGGCTACATAAGTGTCATTTCTGGGACAACCAAATCCCCTGAAAAGTAACAACAAAGTAGCAAATAATAGTTCTGCAGGAGATTTTGGATTCCCCTTCAAACATGCACACATGCGCACACACATACACACACACACACACACTCACTGAGCTGTTTAAAAAACATTTGTACAACCTCCCACATTATTTATTCTCCCCAAATACAAAAACAAAGTAATCCCTAAATAGATTTACCCTTCTGAAACTGCTGAACTTTCAAATATTGAAAAATAAAACCCTGAGTGGCAGGAATGGAGAACGAAGGCAGCCAAGCTCATTATCAGCCTGCCTTTTCTCCTTTTTCACGGGTACAATCAACTCAAAGGTCTAACGGAGAGAACGAAAACTAGGAAAATTGAAAGTTACAACCTCAAGCAGTTTCTATCAAACCACTTTCTTTCCAATTTACTATATGCACCCAGCCAACCTCTTCAATAAAAGGGAAAATCTGTTCTTTCACCAGGTACAGTTGGAAATCAGGGCACAGGAAGGAACTCTACTTGTAAGATGAAAAAAACTGCAAATTGTCTGACTTGGTGAATATTCAGGCGGTGAACAAATAATTTGAAATTGCACCTCTGTTTCTTGATATTTAAACACAAAAAGATACCCTCTACAAAAGTGTTCATGGTATACTCTTTCGTAAAATGCCAACATCTCCACTGGCTGCTTGCTCTTCTGAAATCAGATTTAGGGAACATTTGATTTCTATCACCTAACTTTCAGCCTAATTCATCACCAATTTGACTTAATTATGTGCTTTTCCATAAAGGTTCAAATTTTTTAAGAGCCAGCTAAATTTTACATGTTCAGTAAGTTGTAGTGTAAGAAAAAAAGGCACTGTTAGAAAGCTTTTTAAGACATAAGCTCAATTTATGTAACTAATTCTTGGTTTACTTTCCAACTCTTATGTTTCCTTCAAAAAACTGAGAATGAACATTGCTTATCTCTAGCAAAGTTTCTTTCCGTTGCTCCTAAACTTTCACAACTATCACAATTTGAATTTAAATGAAGAGCACCCCATTTGATCTACATATTTCAGAAGGCAAAAAGATAGCTTTTGTTGAGTATATAATTGTTTAAGATGATATGATCGTTCAATACAGAATTAAAATCTCAGATGAGAATTATTTACATGTTTCTGCTTTTTCATCAAAGTAATATTTGGATTAGATGTGGGATATGCATATAAGAAACAAATCGCCAGTCTAGGTTCGATGCAGGGTGCAGGATGCTTGGAGCTGGTGCACTGGGATGACCTGGAGGGATGGTGTGGGGGGGAGGAGGTGGGAGGGGGGTTCGGGATTGGGAACATGTATACACCCGTAGCAGATTCATGTTGATGTGTGGCAAAACCAATACAATATTGTAAAGTAAAAAAATGATAATAAATAAATAACAAAAAACAAACCAAAAAAAGATGTGGGATATGTGACTTTTGGGGACTGTGGTTTGTTTTTTTTTTTTTTCTATCAATAAATCTCAGCACCTTGCCTTTTGGGTTATAACTGGCCTTGAATAATCTAGAAAGGGAATTGCAAGTCTCAAAATACCAAGCAATGAATAATTTTCCATTCAATTCTCTTTGCCTAGAGCTCAGTAGTAGCCGCACAAAACATAGTGGCAAAAGGATATTTATGAAATGAATAACTTCCACTAAATATTTTTATATTATAAAAGTATCACCTGCAGTTTGGAAAGCTGGAAAATACATTTTCAAAATGGAGGCTATTAAAACAACCCATAAATTACTACCTACAAAAGACAGTTACCATTTTTCATTTTTCTTTTATAAACAGAAGGAAGCCAATAATATTGAAAACCTCAATTAACTGAAACCCTCAAGGGAGGAGGTATAGTTGTGGTGATTCAGAAAGTTTTCTCAAATGCCATAATAGATGTATTGTTTTTGAACCAGAAAAAAAAAATGAAAGAGATAAAATACAGTAATCTGTTTGCCTAGTTCAATAATTAGTGGATAAAGTATAATTTACAACTCCAGTTGTAAATGTGCTGTACTTTTCGATCATCAGGGTGAAGAGCGGTTGTATAGTAGCGCTAAAGAAATAGAAGGGCTAGAACAGAGCTAGAAAATTCAAATGCTCACACAGAGACCAAACAAAATGCCTGTCTGAAGAAGATAACCAATAGGCACTACTTAATTCTGGTTAAGGGTTGTCATGCGAAGGGTTAAAAAAAAAAAAACTAGTGTTATCTAATCTTCCTATTTTGTTGCTGGTGGTGGTGTTGTTGCTCCTTTGAGAGAAGCTGGAAATTTGTGTTTTTATGTGAAATTTCCAATTTAAAAATTTTCAATTAAACAGACATTTTTAAAACACATAAGCTAACTTGCATGACGATGAACCTAAATTGCCCTATCAATTAACAGTTTGGTTATCAGAGATTGAGTTGAACTTGAGTTAGATTTAGATCATAGTCTTGATCTACAGGACAAGATGGGAAGACAGGAAGCTTCCACAAAGAGAATTCAATATGTACAGAGACTTGGGGATTCACTAACATGTAAGCAGAATAATATTGAACCCTCTGCAAAGACATGAAAGTGAAAGTCACTCAGTCATGTCCAACTCTTTGTCTACCCCAGGGACTGTAGCCTGCCAGGCTCCTCTGTCCATGGAATTCTTCAGGCAAGAATATTGGAGTAGGTAGCTGTTCCCTTCTTCCGAAGATCTTCCCAACCAAGAATTCTAACCCAGGTCTCCTGCATTGCAGATAGATTCTTTAAAATCTGTGACTATGTTACCTTACAGGACAGTTAAGAAGCTTGAAACAGGCGGATTATCTAGGATCATCCTGGTGGACTCAACCTAATCACACGAGTCCTTAAAAATAGAAGAGGAAGGCCAAAGGGTAGGTCAGAGAGATAGGACATGAGGATCTGAGCTGCTGTTTCTAGCTTTGAGGATGAAAGAATAGGGCAACAAACTGAAGAAACTAGTGGCTTCTAGAAGGTGGAAAAGGTAAGATAACAGATTCTCCCCTAGAACTTCCATAAAAGAATGAAACCTTGCTATCACTTTGACTTTAGCTCAAGAGCCTTGTATTAGACTTCTTACCTATAGAACTGTAAGATAATAAATTTGTATTAAGTTACTAAGTTTATGATCATTTGTTAGAACAATGGTAACAAAATAACATAGTGTTCCTAGCTTTACATTTTATAGATTTGGAAACTAAGGTCCACAGAGCATAAAGATGAAGCTAGGAGAAAAAGACATTTGGTGATCTTCCCTTTGTACCAGCCTGCCTTGACTGCTTTAGTGTTTGTTTGTTTTTTTTAATGTAATTTTCTCATAAGAGTGGAATCAATAACATGCACAGAAAAGAAGGAGAGGGTAGGGAAAGAGGAGAGGTGAGGACAGGAAAGAAAAGGAAAAAGGAAAAAAGAGAAACATTCTGTTTAACTAGAACTTACTGGAATAGTAACACTTGGTTTGGGATTCAGAACTAGATAAAAGGACAAGTAAGTGAAAGAGAGAAAGAGATAAATTCAATTTAAAATGCAAAGCCACTCCACTACATAACCAGCCTACCTCTTTACTGTTACCTAAATGCCTGCTTTTGATCCTTCACTGTCTAACCAGTTTGGAATCTGCAGAAATGAAAGCAGCTTGGGCATGGGTTGCATGTCCTGCTGTCTCTGGGGGATTTGTGAGGATCTGTTAGCCCATGGATTATGCACATTTTCTGTTGGCTTGGGTGTAAACCATCTGCAGTCTAACTGGAGCTGTGATATGCCTGCCGAGATGATGATTGCAATCACAGCTCGACGGCAAGAGAGATGCCAAAGTCAGCAGCGTGAAGGACATCAGAGCTTAAGCCTGCACGGAAAAATCTGTCCACTTTCACTCCTGCTTCCCCTTACAGGGTGCAAC
This sequence comes from Capra hircus, assembly GCF_001704415.2. Classification (NCBI taxonomy): domain Eukaryota; kingdom Metazoa; phylum Chordata; class Mammalia; order Artiodactyla; family Bovidae; genus Capra; species Capra hircus. The sequence goes on along the minus strand of NC_030829.1, from coordinate 21,925,441 downwards.
AGAAGAACAGCCTCGGCGACACACAAAGACTTCTTCCAAAGGTGCCACAGTTAGTGCCTGTGCTGCTGGCACTTGAGCACTGATGCACAGAGACGGGGGATGACAGGAGTCGTTTCTACTGTTTGGTTCTAAAGGTTCAGAGCAACTATCCCACTCCATCTCTATATATAGCCTACAGGTTGTTCTTTCCGGCTGTCCTTGATGTTCATATCAGCTAGATTCACCAGGAAAAATATTCTGGGATGAGAACAAAGGGAGAAACCAAGTATATAACATGGTCTGTCTCTCTTCTTATCAAAATGGCCAAAACTGATGGCGTCTCCAATCTTCTCTGTGCACAGAGAGCTACTGTAAGCTGAAGTAGGTCTAAGCCATGTCTCATGCCAAGCAGACAGCATAAAGGTTGGGTGGCTGTCCCTTCTTTCCTAAAAACTGACCTTGAGGGTACATGGAAGTGTGTCATCCCTGGGCCAGGTAGGAGGATGCATACTACTCAGCACAAATCCCAAGCATGATGGAGAGGCCTTGTCTAATAAAACAATGTAATCTGAGCCATCCTTCAAAGCTTTATAAATGCCATTGCCAACATTTTGATTTCCCAGACCACTACAGCTCCCACTGATAATCTTCTTCCTCCGAGTTCAAACTCTTAACACCTCCGGTATTTCTCTGTGTGTTCGTCAATGACAGAAATACAGTTCAAAGTGGCCAAAGCAAAAAAGAAAATTATTGGCAGACATAACTAAAAAATACCCATGACTGTAATGCAATTCCTGGCATGGCTGCTTCTCAAGCAGTGCCATCAGAAAACACTTTCTCTTTCTCTCTGGCTCTTGGTTCTGTTTTTCCCCAAGTTGGCCCCATTCTTACTCAAGTGGTAGAAAGATGACTTCGGGTAGCTTTAAGCTTATATTCTATTATCTCAGCAACTCCAGGGAAAAAGCATGCTTCTTTTCCAAAAGTTCTAACAAAAGTCACAGAATTGAGTCTGTGATTCTGAATAGCGTAGCTTGACCACATGTAAGTGAAAGTCGTTCAGTCGAGTCTGACTCTTTGCGACCCCATGGTCTATACAGTCCATGGAATTCTCCAGGCCAGAATACTGAAGTGGATAGCCTTTCCCTCCTCCAGGGGATCTTCCCAACCCAGGGATCAAACCCAGGTCTCCTGCATTGCAGGTGGATTCTTTACCAGCTGAGCCACAAGGGAAGCCCAAGAATACTGGAGTGGGTAGCCTATCCCTTTTCCAGCAGATCTTCCCAACCCAGGAGTCAAATCAGGGTCTCCTGCATTGCAGGCGGATTCTTTACCAACTGAGCTATCAGGAAAGCCCTAGCTTGACTACATGTCCATCCCTAAACCAATCATCATAACTAGAATGATGCAGCTGCCATGTGGTCATGCCATGATCCTTTCAGACAAAGCAAAAGGTCAGTCTCACACCAACCATGTGGTCCAAGAGCAGCTTGTTTCTTCAGGGAAAGTCAGAATGATACTCAAGATAAAAAGAGAACAAATGCCAGCCAGCCTGGCAAAAACAGCCAAAATCCAACTTTGCTCTAACCCAGGACTATAGTGATAGAAGTAGCTCAATGAGAGGAGGGGACTTGTGCGTATATTTTCCTTTCTGTTTCCAAATTTTCTTTAATGTTATTATATTGTCTTTATTTTTTAATGAAGGTGGAAGGTGTGGAATAAAGGAAAAGAATAACAATGCTAAGTTTTAAATAAATTTTGATATGATAATATAAAGGTCAAGGGTTTTCTTCAGAATAACAGAATCTATCATTTGACATTATTCTTTTTAAAGTGTCCGTGTATATTACCTCATTTGATCAGTTTAAGTCACTCCTTCTGGAGATGACTAAATAAGACAAATGACATCATGGATATGTCTTCCAAATGATTTCTGCTTCACTAAAATGTATTGCTCTGAAACCAAGAGCATGACTCCAAAGTAATTCAAGTAATAGGTATATAATGTTTTTCAAAAAAGAAAGACAGAAATATTTCAACAGATTTCAAACATGATTGGGAGAGATCCAGTACTATAAAAATCCAGTACTATAAAATATTAAAATTCCTTAGCCTAGCAGATTCAAGACCCTCCTTGACTCTCTAGCTTTGTCTGCTAGTATATCCAATCATGTAGGCCACATTCATCAATGCTGCTCACCAAGCCTTGCCATGGTTCTTCTCAGTTCATGACTAGGAGAAACCCCCAATCTATTCTTTGCCTAGAAAACCCTTTTCATCTTTAAAAACCTCACATACACAACACATTTACCAGGAAACATTCCCTGATCCCCTTATTAAGCTCTCTCAGTTTAAGTATATTATTAACATTAATTCTCTTCTCCTGACCCTTATTTCAGTCTATCTTATATTATACTTAGATACACACTCTTAGTGGGCAAGGATGTCCTATTTTCCATATATTTATAGCCTCTTTCCCACCCTGAAATTGCAACTGAATTGCTTATTTTGTTTTGTATTGCTTTATTTATTTATTATATCATTCAGTGATAGACCAGAATAAAAGAAGACAGAGTTGTTCCTGCAAGAGCTATAGACAGAGAAACACATAGCAAATCTTAAGTACTGTGCACATAACATTTTCCAGAGAAGCCTATCATTTTACTTCCACCTCTTTGTGGCAAAAGAGAAGAAGAAAATGACTATGAACACTACCAAGTAGCAAGCAAAGGTCTAGAAATGAAACCAAGTTCTCCTCACTATCGTCTAACTTTAGTAATCATCTGAAACAGGGAGTAGAGTTAAAAATAAAGCTCTCACCCAAAAGGCAGCCAGGATACAACCCAGTTACTTACGCTGAGCCAGCATCTTTTCAGAGCCACTTTCCAGGCAGTTAAATACAGCCACGTACAGTCCTCTGGGCCAGAGCCTGAGCTAATTAGGGAGTCACTGGAAAGGAACAGTGAGACTTTTAATAAAAGAGCTGCCACAAGCCATAGCATTAGTACTATGCCTCTTCAAAATGTCAGAGTCTGTTTCTTGCCATCACGCATTACCACACTAACAATTAAGGGCAAAGGGGTTTGGGGTAATGAGAATTTCATAAGCCATAAGTGTTTTTGTAATTTGCAGCATCAGAACACTTTAATAAAGGGAAGGCAGCATGGAAAGGCACATATTTTATTTTTCCATAGATATGACTTGTAAACATCTAAATCAGCTGCCCTTTCACTACCTTTAAAGTGCTTTTCTTTTGAGAAAAATAACATTCCATTTAGGTTTTCCATCAAGCTTGATTAATTGCGTGATAAAATGAATACTGTTTAAAAGGATATCATCAGAAAATAGGCTCATTGTAAATGAAAGGGGTATGTTAGAGAAGGAGCACCTTGAGTCCCAGACTATAGAAGAGATACTTAACCAATATCAGACATCATTACAGCACTAATTTGTAACACATCTGACCCCAACTCTCATCACTTAACAAATAGGACAAAAAAGTGTCCTCTACATCTGGTGGGAACATGGAAAGCTCTGTGTTAATTTTTTTTTGTTTTACTTTTGAATTTCTGCTTGTGTTTTCAGAGACTCCAAGACTGATGATCTTAAAGACAATGTAGCCAAACACTGGGGACTTCCCAGGTGGCACTAGTGGTAAAGAATCCACCAACAATGCAGGAGACACAGGAGACATGAGTTCAATCCTTGGTTCAGGAAGATCCCCTGGAGGAGGAAATGGCTACCCATTCTGGTATTCTTGCCTGGGAAATCCCATGGACAGAGGAGCCTGGCGGGCTACGGTCCACAGGGTTGCAAAGAGTTAGACACAACTGAAACAACTTAGCATGCACACAGCCAAACCTTGAACCAAGAGATTAAACTTGTGGGCCATATTTTTATTTCTCTAAAATTCCTATTGTTATTTATAACAGTGACTTCAAGTCTGGTTGTCAGTTTCTTTGGCAATAAGGATTCCTCATATAAATAACACTTTATAGCTTACAAGACACTTTTTCACAAATGTTATCTAAATTCTCACAGTAGTATCTCTGTTAATAGCTCTAAGCTTACCTAACTACCCCCAGATTACAGCATTTCATAAAAAGACAAAAATATTTTAAATCTTCCCAATTTATTTTTAAGCAATAAGAAATTTTTTATTTTTAAAAAATGAAAGAATTACAAGATAGTATTTTAGAAATCTGGGGCTTAACTAGTCTACTTTTTAGCAACACACACTTATCAAAGTATTGGAACTACAGCACTGAAATTTTCAAGCTTTAAATAAGAAATAAAATTTTAGTCATGCATCATAATTAAAGGATAACTAGTAGATACATACAAATACAAAGCAATCTTTAAAAAGTACCATGTTTCAAATTAGTTGATATATGCAAAAGATAGGGCACCATGATTAATAGGAGAGAAGAGAGTAAAGGCCTGAAGCATTAGAAAGAAAGAATGAATGAAGTAGTCATCCTGATAATCAAAAATTCAAGTTTCTCAAAATTCAACAGTCATGCCCAAAGGCAAAAGAAGAAAACTCCTCATGTGGAATAATTTTGGAAGCCATGAGAAACCTAACAAAGACACTCCATCAGACTCTTTCATTTGATGCCTGAAACTCTACCAGACATGCATCCCTGCTGTTTGACGATTTGACCCTATTAGAGTTCCACCCATCTGGGGATGGAGTGGGAGACAAAGAGCTCATATAATAACATAAGCTGTTCTAGTTTCTCTACACTCCATGCAACTAATAGTTAAAAAGAAGGAAATTTCTGAAGGTGAAGCTCTGACAATGAAGCAATGATACCACATAGTGACTGTTGTGTGTTAAATATTTCATAGCTACCATTGCACACTGAAACTGTGAGTTGGGTATTCTTAACACATGTCATGTATAAGAGACCGAGGCTCAGAATAGTTAGATCATTTACTCAAAGTTCAGGGAAAACAAAAGACAAATTAGAGGTCAGAGTTGGACCACTGGAAAAGCTAAATTGGTGCTAAACTGAAGATGTGAAGATGGTTTTGGGCTCTTAAAAAGAAACCTCAGTATTGAAACAATAACTGAAGCATAACCAACTCTGCAGTTGATAAAGGGACCACAGGTCTCAATACAGAAGAAAAGAAAACAAGCAAAGAGACCAGCAAAGAAATGGTCCCTTCCTTTCTTGTCTGTCCATCTGTCTGTCTCTCTCTCTCATCTTTCTCTGTTATCAAACACACACACCACTAAAATTCAAAGCACACTGATAAAGAGATGAAAAACTTAAACCATTGAATAAGCAATGCATTTATAATTACACATTGTAATTCTTTAGGATTCTGTCACAACAAGGGTACATGTTTACAGAGACAAAGAGAATTGAGTGTCAGGAGAATTTTAATTCATGACAAGAAGATCATCAAAAAATAAATGGCACTGAACTTTGCCTCTGATTTTAACAAAGGACACCAGTATGTGGGAAACTCCATAAATGTAACTAGTGTTAAAAACTTAGTCACGTCTGGTGCAGGATATTTCCTGGTTTTGCCAAGCAAAGAGGTTAGAAAACTTAATATTGATATTAACAAAGATGGTTATTTGATGTTTACTTTGTTAGGAACTTTCCCAGAGAGTTCTATATTCTTAAACAATATAATTTCACCAAGAGAAGAGTTTTGGGTACTACAAAGTAAAACCAAATCATGCAAAATAGTAACTGGCCAATTAGATCTGATTAATTATGCTAATTATCAGCTATTGGTAAGAGTAATATTGTAAATGACTGGAAATGCAAAGAGAGAAAACAAATCCTGGGACATGCCAAACTCAGTCACTGAAAATATCATAGTCAGCCTAATTCTCTGACATTAATACCTATCACTAATCCCATTCAGGGGGATTTCTGTAGTGTTTTGCTTTATGAATGTTTTTAACTCCCTGAAAAACTATAAATAACCGAAGTCCTACAAGAGAGGAAGAGGCGTAAGGTATAGAGAAAAAACGCTGACCAAATTTTAGACATGGTTCTCCTTGGTACTCTTGAACTAAGCACACCAAGTCTTTGACACCATATATTTCTACTTACAAAATAAGGAGACTGAACTAAAGAAATCCTGGAGTCTAACATTATATGATTTTATAAGTCATCCATAACTATATTTTAAGGAGAATCCACTTTGTTCAAATGCTTCAAATGAAGCATTAATTAATTAAAAATTAAAACCGCAGTCTGTGCTTAGAAGTGTCCTTTAAAAAAGGGAACTCATTGGAATTCTGCTTTATTTAGAGCATTTTAAATGAAGTCATTCCTAACATATCCTACAGATCTCTCAATATATAGGAAGATTCAGCAAAAATATATATATTTTTTTATTTTGGAGAACAAAGTACTGGGAATTTCTGTGATAATCAAACTCTGCTTTATTCTCAGCACAGTTCTGGTAGTTTAACTAGCATCTCACTGCCCTCTCTTGGTAGATACTGAGATAACAGAAGCTGATTTCTATGCAGGGATTAGAACATGGCTTTAGGATCTCCTGGAGAAGGAAATGGCAACCCACTCCAGTATTCTTGGCTGGAAAATCCCATGGACAGAGGAGCCTGGTGGGCTACAGTCCATGGGGTCGCAAAGAGTAGGACACGACTGAGCGACTTCTCTCTCTTCTCTCTCTTAGGCTTCCACAAGATAGTCTGATTCTTGTCAACAGAGGGATCTACCTAATAAGACAAGTATAAATGTAATCTATATTATTTAAAAGGTAGAAATCCATTGTTTTCAAGACTGGTTTCCTGCAAGAACCAATTCAGATGGACAGATACAGAATAATGTACACAATGTTTACTAGAGAGTGGTCTGAGTAGCAATCCTCCTTCTGGAGGAAGGGAAGAAAGAAGACAGGGGATGGGGCTGTAATGCGGTCTCAACAAGCGCCTCCATCAGCTGACCTGAAACTGGATGGCCCCCTCATTTGGGGCAAAAAGACAGTGATATGACTCATATCAACTAGTCATTGGATACATTCTGCCTCTAGGAAGCAGTCATGACCCTGGACAAGGTGATCAATTAGCCAAGGGCAGTTTCTGGAGAGGACTGACACACCTGAGGACTGTCAGCTAGCAGCACTTCTAGAAGGCAGAGGAATAGATCTTTCAGTCCTAAAGGAGAATCTGGGTATCATATCAGAGTGTCTGCTACATAATTACTCTATACTGTGGTTAACACCTTTCTGTTTCTTAATAGACAACAGACAATCTTAAAATAATTCCAAAAATCAAAGGTAATAAATATAGGAAATAGTGCAACAACTTTGAGAAGCAATTTGGTAGTTTCTTTGAACAGTAAATATAAATTTACCATATGAACCAGTAATTCCACTCCTGGGTGAAAGACAAATGAAAATACACATCTACACAAAGACTTATGCACGAAGAATGTTCTTAACAGCATTACTCAAAATAGACTCAAAAATGGAAACAATTCAATGTCTATCAACTGGTAAATGGATATGATGACAAAATGTGTTATATTCATAGAATGGAATAATATTCTGCAATAAAAAGGAATTTAGTACTGATACATACATACTACAACAAGGATAAACTTTGGAAACATTATACTAGGACTTCCCTCACAGCACGGTGGATAAGAATTTGCCTGCCAATTCAGGAGACACAGGTTTGATCCCTAGTCCAGGAAGATCCCACTGCCTCGGGGCAACTAAGCCTGTGCACCACAACTACTGATCTCACGCTCTTGAGCCCACAAGCTGCAACTATTAAAGCCCAAGAGCCTGGGGCCCAGATGCTGCAACTAATGAACCCATGTACTGCAACTACTGAAGCACACATGCCTAGAACCTGTGTTCAGCAAGAAAAGCCACCACAATGAGAAACCCATGCACATCAACGAAGAGTAGCCCCCGACTCACTGCAACTAGGGAAAGCCTACCCAAAACAACAAGAACCCAGCAGAGCCAAAAATAACTAAGTAAATAATATACTATGATAAACAAAAGAAGCCAAAAGAGACTGCGTGTTACATGAGTTCCTACATGTAATACCAACAAGCAACTATATACACATTTAATGAGATCACATCTATTTTTCTTTCCTTCAAGATTGCCCCAGATGTTCATTTCAACTTACCTTCACCAAGATACAAAATACATAGGCGGAAAAGGCAGGAGTTAAAACAGAAAAAAAAAATATCTAACTTCTATTGAGAGCATACTATAGTCAATACTGTCCTAGGTACTTTTCATATATAATTATTATTTAACTACAATTTCTGTGAGGTGGATGGTTATTTTTATTCAATGAATGAGAAATCTGAGGTTCAGAAGATTAAACAGTTCACCTGAAGTCATCAAGTATGGTTTAAAAAACAACTATGAATAAGACTGTATAAACCAGACAATATATTTATGAATTTCAGACTACTTTGTGATTGTCTTTTTGGAGCTATGCAGCAAGACTCTGTCCCCTATGTATAGGAATGGAGTTTCCCCCAAAAAAAACTGACTACCCCATTATAAAACATCCTGGGGAGAAGTTTTTCCTGAAGCTGGATATTTCTTTTAAAAATTTCCTGGCCCATTTACCTGGACACCAAGGTTCAAAGCAATCGGGAATGACTGTGGGAGATGAGGTGCTCCTGACCACATAGAGACAGGACAGAAGGGAACAGCAAGCTGGCCTGGAATCACAGGTTGGGTTCTCCAGAAGCAGATACTGAGATGGTTGTGGGGAGGGGACAAGGTGTTTATCAGGAAAGAACGTCAGTGAAAGGAAGCACTAGGAGGCTAGATAGGACAAAACAAGAAGTTCCACTGTGATCCGGGCCTGATAAAGCCTTGACCAACCTGGTGGGGCTCTCTGGAGCAAGCACTGCCCATCGGAGTTCTTGGATGTCACATCTCTGTGTCCACTGCACCTAGGGAGAGACCCCAGGTTTGATTTGCATTATGAATAGCTGAAAATTATTCTCTACCCTGCACATCTTTTTCATTATATTCTGGCCTCAGTTTGTGCTATGAGTGATTAGGAAAAAAAGCCTATAACCATGGTAGAATAACAGACAGGAGAGATGTAGGTGTTAGAATGACTTTGTCTGCAAGTACAGACAGACTCAACTTGTTGAGATATGTATTGTTTCTTATGTGGGGAAATTCAGAGTTAGAGCAATTTCAGAGGTTATATGACTGGGGCTCCAGCTCCACTTCCCTGTGATTATCTTGCTTCCTCTCTCCTCTGTGTTAACTTCATCCTTAGACTGGTGATAAAAGAGGAAGTAGTTCCAGACAAAATATACGAACAAAATAATGTCAAGAGTCAGAAAATGAATGGTCTCTTCTGGTGCATCCTTCATAAAAACAAGAAAACTTTTCCCAAAATCCCCTACTTCCACCCCAGCAACCTTCCCTCACATCTTATTGGCCAAAACAAATCATTTATCACCTCTAAACCAATCACTAGCATGTGGTCCACTTGGAATCACCATGACTGGCTCAGTCTAAACAGAATCTGCCTGCTCTAACTACTGCTGAGACTAACGACCTCTAAAGCAAAAAGCTCTGGGGAGCTTTGTCTGGATATTCAGACAAAGTCAGAATTCTCTCAGGAACAACTAAAGGCAAAATGTTGGTCAGGTGTACAATCAACATTGTACCCTGCACAAATGCTCTAATTGCTGAAATAAGCAAGTGTCAGCTTGCCAGCAACTATGGTGCAAAGGTCAGAAGTAGCAGAACCTGGAGTTTGGGAACAAGAACAGAAAAAATCACATTGGCTTATTTCTGTTCATATCCTAGTATCTGAAGAGAATCTGTGTATTTTAAGAACTCCCAGGAAGCTAATTTCCCAAATCAGTTTCATTTCACTGTGTCTCTAATTATCTTACACAATTAAAAAAAAATTTGAACCCTGATTCTCATGACATCCAAATAGTTCATGGGTACAAGCATATGACAGTAATTTCTCTCAGATCTCAAGACCCCTGGGGGATTTCACTGACCAGGAATCCACCTTCAATAACCAGAAAAGACATTAGGTGACTCACCAAGCAAGAAATGTTTAATTGATTTCCATAAACACTGCTATTACATTAAAAATGTAACTACTTATTTTACAATGATAAATGAGAATTTTTGAGTATAATATCAGTAGAACATTCCACCAATACTTGGTTGTAGTCCTATTTGTTTCCATTACAAGAAGGAAATGAAAGAAGAAACTCTGTCTCTGTGGAAACTGTTTGAAACTCTATTTCTATCACCCATTATATAGAAAAAAAATAAACTCTCTGCATCATTCTCTGTCCTTCAACCCCAAAAGAGACACATTAGTTCTGGAGTAAGGTGAGACAGGCCATCTATATTTTAATCAAATTCCTTGGGTGATACTGAGGCACAGGCAGGTTTGGGAATCACAATATAATCTAACTGCATCATTTGATAAATGGAAAAAAGTTCAAATGGTTAAAGAAAAAAAGCAAAAGCAAAATATCTAGGTCTCCTTTACCAAAAGCCTGGGATTCTTCCATTACCTCATCAGTTACATTATCATTACTTGGTTGGCCAAAAAGTTCCTTCAGGTTTTTCCATCTTGATTTAAAAAAAAGAACAAACTTTTTGGGCAACCCAATACACTAAAGTGGTATGCCAAACATTACATTAAGAACCAGCTGTAATTCTTTGGATCTAAGGAGAAAGACTGTTTAAGAGAGAACATGAAAATGCGGATTAGCTATAGGAAAACAGCTACAGGGTATGAGTTAAAGCAATAGAGAGACCAAGAGCTAGTCAGAAAGACAGGCGAAACTGGAGGGAAAAAAAATTTCGAGATAGAACAGCAGGGGTTCTATCCAAGTTAGTAAAGGAGACTAGACCAAGACAGGAGGGCCTTGCAATGAGCTAAAAATGAAAACCACTAATGTGCTTTAAATCCAGAACTCAGTGAAACTAGCATAAAGGATAATGACTTCATATGTACCATTTCTGTTATACTTTCCCACTCAGCATAGTAATGTGATAAAGGCCAACTGGATTGCGAAAGAAAGCTATAAGCAGTGTTAAAGTATCTCCACTAAAAATTAGGCCAATACACAGGTCACTGGAGCCATAGGAAGAACTTCCCCTGAGGGGCCACCATTTCCAGGGAAGTAACTTCCAGCAGGGCCCATCCAAAGTTGTAAGGTATAGATGTGGTGATTTCATCATCATCATCATCCAATATGTACTAGATACCCATCTACTGTGCTAACCACTCAAGATAAAGAGACAAAGGAGTTGCTTCCTGATTGATAGGAAGATTGAAAATATACGGAATTAACTCGAAGAGTCCTAAAAGCAGTGCTATTATACTAGTAAATGTTTAATAACCAAGAGAAAGCCCTAACTTACAGTGTTTGCTGATTTCCATGGTTTAAGTACTATTATGATGGTCAGTTTCAAGCTACCAAGATGACATCAATCCAGCTAAAAAAATACCTGTAAGTTTAACAATTGGCTCTTCTGAGATGGCATAGCTGCCTCCAGCATACCACCGCTTACAGCATATAATTGATGTCTCTATCCTCCCCATGTCACATTCAGATAGAAAAACCAAAGCCCAGAGATAAAATGATTTGACAAAGGCCATACAACTACTAGGTTGCACCAAAACTAAGAGCAGAACCTAGTTTCTCATGTTTTCCACTGTAACTCACCCTGTAAGGCCGAAGACAATGCTTTATGGCAGCAGTCCCTCACCTTTTTGGCACCAGGGACCGGTTTTGTGGAAGATAACTTTTCCATGGCTGCAGGGAGGGATTGGGGGGAGAATGAGGAAGGGCACGAGGGGCCCAGGGGAGTGGTGGGGTTGGGAATGGGATGGTTTTGGGATTACTCAAACATATCACATTTATTGTGTACTTTATTACTACTATTATAACATTAACTCCATCTCAGATCATCAGGCATTAGATCTTGGAGCTTGGGGACCCCTGCTTTATGGCATTTGAATTAGAGATTGAGAGCTCAGGTTCTGGATCCACAGGCCTGGGCTTAAATCCCAGGTCCAACTGGGAAGACATTATGACCTTGGAAATTTACTAAACTACTCTGAGCCTTATTTTTGTTATCTGTAAAGTAGAAATGATAACACTATCTATATCTTAATGAATTATGGTAAGGGTTAAATGAGACAAACCTGTAAACTGCTTGCCAAACAGCCTGGCATAAAAATTTAATATACATTAGTTGGTATTATTGCAGCCCATTAATATCTGCCTGGCCAGCATTACTCAAAGTGTGGTCCGTGAACCAGTAGTTTGTTATCGGTCCTTGACAAGATAACTATAGAATATGATAGTAAGAGTTCAGAAATTTACTAAACAGTTTGACATTGCCACAACATCCAAGCATGGGATCAGTGGGCTTGTTTTGATAAATGAGGTATAAACAAGTTTGGATGCTGTCATACTCAGTGGTGAGCAGCATGGGGCCTAAACTGCATGCTAGTTAATAGCACACAATAAGACCTTGAAATATATGATATTTCTAATGAATCTGTCACCTGTAACCCACAAGGGAATAAAAATTTGATAAAATACAGGTACTTATTTTTAAAATTTGTTAGACTATTTTTATGATTGTTACGATTTTAGATTAAGCTTATTTTAAAATTATACTTTAATAAGCTAAATTAAGACATAAAATTATTTTAACTCCAATTTACATATGCCAAGATAAACCTCACTGAAATATTTTTTCCAGAAGAGACATTCATTTTTCTGCATACAGCAGCAGCAGTAAATCAAGTGATAATGGTGAAGTTTATTCTAAAAATGAGGACCAAATGAATTTGTACCAACTCTATTAGAAATATGATACATTGTATATTGACTTTAGTTAATATACAAGGTAGGTATATTAACTAATTTATATTATAAATTAACTTTATTAAAGTTATTACTTTTATTAAAGCTATTAACTTTATTAAAGTTATTAATAACTTTAATAAAGTTATTTAAAATTTTATTAAAGTTATTAAAGTTATTATATTAACTTTAGTTAATATACAAGGTATGTATATTAACTAATTTATGTTATATTTGATGTATGTATATTAACTAATTTATATTATGACTTTGTATAGTCATAATTGAGGGTAAAGTACTAAATTCACAATGTGTTATTTGTGAAGACAAGTCGACTGGTCAAAACTCAAGCGGATCTTATATATAAATCAAAAAGAAATAAGCTCAGAGCCAAAGAATTTTTTGAAAGAAAGAGTGCTGAATTAAAAAGTTAATAGAAGCAGATTTTCAATACCTCACATATAAATATGAGTGCTTTTAAGCCTTTTTTTATGTAGCACTCAGATTGCTAAGACTGAAAAAACACAAAAATGTTTTATTGGAAATGTAGGTGAATCTAGGACAAAGAAATTAGCTCAAAAACTACTTTTCAATAACACAATACCCCAGCATAGCCAGGCACTGGCTAATGATATAGAAGCTCAGTTTATAGAACAAATATAACTAGTAAAGTAATTTTTACTCTTAACATAACAATATTTTGTAGTATATTTATTACTTTCCAGCTACACTGCTGATAAACACAACTAATTCTGAAGCATATAAACTTCTAAATTCTCAACACTGTCAACACATGTGATTTGGAATTTCAATTTTGTATATGACTGTGGTCAAATGGAATAGCTCCAATAACAGGAAATGCTTTTGGAATAGTTACTCAAATAAGGAGAGGGGGTGACAGAGAATTAGATGGTTGGATGGCATCACCAACTCAATGCACATGAGTCTGAGCAAACTCTGGGAGATAGTGAAGGACAGGGAATCCTGGTGTGCTGCAGTCCACGGGGTCACAAAGAGTTGGACATGGCTTAGTGACTGGACAACAACAAGGAATCTGAGTCAAAATATAAGTTACTGCACTACTTTCTTCACTGGAAAAGTCTAGTTATTATGGAGAAAAAAGTTAGCAAGTTAAACAGTGTACTTAGTGATAGAGGAAAATTATGAGTTGCCATTAAAGTCAATTCACTTAAATCTCACACTAGTTTCTTTTTATGTAATGATAAAAAGCTTATAATAAAAAAACTATATACAGACTAAACGGCAAAATACAGGTCATTTCTTCTCCCTGACAAGAACACTCATATCTATTCAAGATCAAAACACCAGTAAGAGAATCCCAGAACACAATGGTGAGTCTGAAGTACTCCCTGCACCTCAGCCACCAAGGCAGACTGCATTAGAAGGGTGAGAGAAGTGTCTACATGTTGACCACAATGCCCCTTCTCCAGGGCAGGACAGCACCATACAGAGAGGTCTCCCATCAGTTTCCAGTTCCTCCGGTGGGAAAAGAGAACCAGGGGTTGGAGGTGGCGGGGGGGTGGGGGGAACACTAGCTTTCCAAAGCACTGTGGATCACTTTATGGGGAAGTCTACTCTGATTTCTCACAGTAGAACTCTACTCTGATTTTACCACAGAAATCATAAAGGAATCTATGGGGCTCAAATACTGTGAATGTGATTGTGACAGAGAAGTGGGGAAGGGCTTGCAACAACCAGCACAAGGATCTTATCAGACCAAGTTCACATGTGTAGTGCCCAAGTATTAATAGTAATCCCAACTGATGGCTTTGCTTACCTACAGAAACAAGCTGGGGGTGGACTCTGGCCAGGGAGCTTGACAGGATGCTGATCTGCTAATTTGAGTCCCCTAAGGAGAAATTTTCTCTATCCTAGATCCCAGCTTCCCAAACTCAGGCAAGGGGCTGAGTCATACCTCCACTTATTGTGGAGAGAGTTTTCTGTCCAGAAGGGCGGGCCCACATCTGACCAGGAGGGCAAGTGACAAGTCCTACAGGTTGCATGTGCCTGCGGTGCTTAAGCTGAGAGAAGGGCTGACAGAACCAATAGTTTGTAGAGCAAAGCCAGAGGATCTCCTTAGCCTGGGAACACAGGATGTGCGATGGCTTGATTAAGTCAACAAAAAGCTTTACCAGTTTTAGAACTACTTCTTTCACTGAACCCGGACAGGGAATTTAATTTGTAGCCTTGTTCATTACTGAATACAGCTTTCAGTTGTCTGACCAGAGAATCTAACCAGAGCACACCCAGAGTTGAATAGCGCACTCAACAGGCCTACATATAGTGGCACTTGAACACAGAGCACAACCCGTGACCTCTCCTGTCTGCAGAGCAAAATCGGTGGCAACATCCGACCAGGCTAGAATCAGGCCCACAAACTGTACATCTCTACAGGCCCTGAGCCCTGGCCTGTTGCCAGTGAAGGGAAGCTATTAAGTTTTAGTCCCATCAGCTACTGACTATAGTACCCAGTCCTGACCATGTAGTAAGCCTGACTAGAGAACTCAAGCAACCATAGAAATTGTCCTAAAACCTCACATGGGTAGGGAACCAGGCCAGCAGTCTTATCCAGATGTTCTCAGCCAGTGGCATACCCCTCATCCCCATCCTGAGAGCTCAAATAGTTGCCTCACTCAAAAATAGATCATCTGCCCAAAGACATCACCAGCGGACACACCCAGAAACCCAAACTAAGCCAACTGGGGGAGAACTATCTCTGCAAAGCAAAGCTACAAAGTCTGGAAGAGGAGCCCCATTACTCAAATGTACAGAGACCAGCATAACAAACCAAAGATCATGAAAAACCAGGTAAATATGATACCGCCAAAGGAAACGAAGAAAGCTCTAATAATTGACCCTAGAGAAAAGATCTATGAACTGTCAAATGAAGAATATCCTCTGGACAGGGAGATAAAGCATAGAGCACAAAAGAGGAATTGCATAAAATAAGGCTGGACAAGTAAGAAGAGCCTAGATCATGAACAGTATCACATGATGTTCTTTGAAGTTCGTCCTCTGTGCAGGTGACCCAAGTCACAGAAAGACCCCTCTGCTTGCAGTGTGAAGAATAGATGGGCAGGGGCTAATTATGTGATTGGTGAGGTTACAGTACCTTTGTCTCAGGGAAGGGATGATGGGAAAGGGTGGTTATACTATGGGACAGAGAAAAGGCCAAGAGGAAAAGGTCTCATACACACTGCCCACCATAGGCTATCAGTCATAGACCACCTCATTTAACACTCACAGCAACCCTATCTCATAGGTAAAGAAACTCACATTTTAAAAGTAAAGTAATTGAGACCTTCAAGTTTAACTCAAGGTCACACACTTAGTAAGTAGTAGGGCCAGCACTTTCAAACAGGTTTGTCTGACCAAAAAGCCAAAAAGTCTGGGGAACATGTTTACAGTTCAGGGTGAGAGAAAATAATTAGAAGAAATAACACAGAAAGATTTAGAATTGTCTACGTATAAAGTGAACTTTCGAGGAGAAGATGGGGGGAATATGTACTTAGATAAAGAAAAATTGGAAGGATTTAAAGAAGATAATAAAAGTTGTTACCTGTAGAATAAAATGTAGGAACAGAGAAAGAAAGGTAAAAACAGGAGTAGGAATGAGACTCTTTACCATAAACTTTTCACATTGCTTTGATTTTTTAAATCTATTTGAAAACACTTCCTTTTCAAACAGTAGCATAAAACACTTCATAAAGACAGAACAATTCAGTACAATAGTAAAAATAACAATCCAGAATATAGAAGATTATATAAGGACTTGGAAATTGGCTTTGACTTTTTGGTAAAAGCGAACAGTCTTAATTTTGCTAACTTAATATGCCTGTTTACTTAATATGCCAGCAGTGGCCACAGTACTGGAAAAGGTCAGTTTTCATTCCAATCCCAAAAAAGGCAATGCCAAAGAATGCTCAGACTACTGCACAATTGTACTCATCTCACACACTAGTAAAGTAATGCTCAAAATTCTCCAAGCCAGGCTTCAGCAATACATGATCCATGAACTTCCAGATGTTCAAGCTGGTTTTAGAAAAAGCAGAGGAACCAGAGATCAAATTGCCAACATCCACTGGATGGATCATTGAAAAAGCAAGAGAGTTCCAGAAAAATATCTATTTCTGCTTTATTGACTATGCAAAGCCTTTGACTGTGTGCATCACAATAAACTGTGGAAAATTCTGAAAGAATGGGAATACCAGACCACCTGACCTGCCTCTTGAGAAATCTGTATGCAGGTCAAGAAGCCACAGTTAGAACTGGACATGGAACAACAGATTGGTTCCAAATAGGAAAAGGAGTATGTCAAGGCTGTATATTGTCACTGTGCTTATTTAACTTATATATGCAGAGTACATAATGAGAAACGTTGGGCTGGATGAAGCACAGCTGGAATCAAGATTGTCAGGAGAAATATCAATAACCTCAGATATACAGTTGACACCACCCTATGGCAGAAAGTGAATAAGAACTAAAGAGTCTCTTGATGAAAGTGAAAGAGGAGAGTGAAAAAGTTGGCTTAAAGCTCAACATTCAGAAAACTAAATTCATGGCATCTGGTCCCATCATTTCACGGCAAATAGATGGGGAAATAGTGGAAACAGTGTCAGACTTTATTTTCTTGGGCTCCAAAATCACTGCAGATGGTGATTGCAGCCATGAAATTAAAAGATACTTACTCCTTGGAAGGAAAGTTATGACCAGCCTAGATAGCATGTTAAAAGGCAGAGACATTAATTTGTCAACAAAGGTACATCTAGTCAAGGCTATGGTTTTTTCAGTGGTCATGTATGGATATGAGAGTTGGACTATAAAGAAAGCTGAGTCCCAAAGAATTGATGCTTTTGAACTGTGGTGTTGGAGAAGACCCTTGAGAGTCCCTTGGACAGCAAGGAGATCCAACCAGTCCATCCTAAATGAGATCAGTCCTGGGTGTTCATTGGAAGGACTGATGCTGAAGCTGAAACTCCAATAGTTTGGCCACCTGATGTGAAGAGCTGACTCATTTGAAAAGACCCTGATGCTGGGAAAGATTGAAGGCAGGAGGAGGAGGGGACGACAGAGGATGAGATGGTTGGATGGCATCACGAACTCAATGGACATGGGTTTGGGTGAACTCTGGGAGTTGGTGATGGACAGGGAGGCCTGGCGTGCTGTGGTCCATGGGGTCACAAAGAGTCAGACACGACTGAGCAACTGAACTGAATATGCCTGATTTGTATAGTTATTATACATTTTATTTAATATTATTTAGAACAAAAAGAAAACATCTTTAAAGACTCTGCATGGGTTAAAAAGACTACTAAGTCCATAACAATGTACAAAAAGTAGAATCAATAATCCCTATTAACATTTTGTTAAACCACTAGTCTCCATGAAACATAAAATCAATGTACTTATCTAGCCATGGAAAGAAATCACATTCAAATGAATGGGAAGGTGGGGAAAACTTTTTTTGCAGTTTTACCAGAAGCAATACCTGGCCATTAATAAGACACAATGCTAAGAATTCTAAACCTTGTTTTTCAAAAAGAAGCAATAGAGGGGAAGGAGGTAGCGTTAACGGACTACTATTTCTATTTGATTTACAAAATCACTAATTAGGATAAAAAATCTTTTCATACAAACTTCCACAATTTCTCTACTCCCCAGTTCTTGCCTTGTCAAAGCAAACAACAGAACTACTTGGCCCCAAGAGTGGGAAAAAAGTCTTTATGGTAATATGAATGGCTCTTAGCCACAGTTATTACAATTTCAACCCTTTTATGCTAAATGGCACTTTCAGGGAAAATAATTATACCCCCATAAGAGTATAAGGTGAAAGAACTGTTGCTCAGTCAATTCCTATTTAGAAAAAGGTCTTAAAAGGAAATTTTAGTTTAAAACTTAAAGGTCATAGATCATTTCTCTTAAGATAAGGTGTCTCAATCACGTATTCCTTTTTCCTGTGACTACTTTTGGAGACATAATATCTTCAAATGTTGTATTATACAAACAAGAACATCAAAAATGTCATTATTGATTAGATACTCTGCCCAGTGAAAAAAATTATTTTATTGGAGATGACTGTCAGAGCAATTTTTATTGCTCTCCTAAAGGCTCAATCTGTAATCATGCACTATACTTCTCTACTCTGAGAACAAAATGAATTAGATGACTGTCTCTCTATTTCAGACTGCATATTATACCATTCTAGGAGCTCAGACTGTGGGTCTGAAAGGAACTGACGACGTTCTGCATGGGGTGCATTTTCCTGACAATCTTAGACTCTCAGGGATAGAGAAATCGCTAAGGAGAGAAGGCTTGCAAAGCTTCTGTAAGTGTGCTCCTATTATTTTAAATCTCTTCTGGAAAATTCCCCCCAAATCCAACTTCTGGAGGCAACAATAAAGTCTGTAAAACTTCATGGAAAAGGAATTTCCACATGTCTATTTGCATTAAAAGACACAAATAGCACTTCTCTCTTCTATTCTTGACACAGTAAAAGTATATATTCAACTGGAATTGTTTGGTTGTCTATAGCATGAACTGAGGGGTCTATAATGTTAACTCAGTGTCTAAATACTTTAATCAACTCATCTGAAAATGCGACATGAAATATTTGTTCTTTCTTGGTTAAAATTTTGCCTCCCTAAAAATTGTCAAAATGCAAATAGGACTGAAAGATTAATAAATTAAAATATCCTTTAAATATTAAGATTTTGAGGAGGATCAGCACATTAGTTTATTTTTCAACATGTAACAGAAAATAGCTGATAGTAACAACATTTCTGATAAAGGGAGAAAGCACAGAATAAGCCTAAGTGTTGGACACCATATAATGAAGACAAGTGTAGGTAGTACCCACCAGAAAGGGACTCTAGAAAAATAGCAAGGAGAGTTAAGAATTCAAAATGTTAAAAGAGAAAATGGAAAAGTACAAAAAAGTGGGCTTGCCATGCTTTTCTATTCATTTGCATACAAGTGGCCCTACTATCAACTTTCCATTATCTACATGTGAATGATCCACTGTAAATATCTTTGACATATCTTTTGCTCCACTGTGATTAATTTCTAGCCATCAAAAATATCTTTTAGCTAGTCCCCTATGGAATTCACATTAGTTTAAACAATTACTTGAAAATTTTAAATGAAGAGGTGAAATAAACCTATCTTAATTTAAATACAAAGATTTAACCGATAACATTAATGTGGTCATAATTGTGATAGTGGATTTGCTAAGCTTCTACTTCTCATGTAAGTATAATGCTGTCTCTAAGAATCAGCTGATACTCCTTCCCCAAAGTAAAATGAGGCTTGCTTCTATTTCTGAGTAGAACCTATCACATTCTCAGAATTCCATGGCTGAGAGTCTTCTGTCCCTAAGCCACCAAATAAGGAAGCTGCACTATTTATTTCAGATCTCTTGTACACAATGGTGAAGTTACACACATAATCTCTGGTCAAATCACTATTGTCCATTAAACAAGCTGTGCATAAGATAACTTGACCTAATAGCCTTCCTCTTTCAGAAACACCAATAGCAAGAGCTGTATATATTATCTCCATTACTCCTAGAACTCTACCCAGATGTATCTTTACTTTCCAAAAGGGCCTATATTCTATAAAGCCAAACACCAAAATACTAATAATGGCAATTGTTACATGAAATTATAAGCAATTTTTCTTCTTTGTGACTGTGTAGAGTTTCTGATTTTTCTCACAATGAGAGTATATGATTATAATAAGGAAAAAATACTATATATACAGTTAATTTCAATCTTTGACAATGAAATTTCTCAAACAAAACTATTCTATCTCTGTGAATGCAAATTCAGTTCAGTTCAGTTCAGTCAGTCAGTCGTGTCCGACTCTTTGTGACCCCATGAATTGCAGCACGCCAGGCCTCCCTGTCCATCACCAACTCCTGGAGTTCACCCAAACTCATGTCCATCAAGCCAGTGATGCCATCCAGCCATCTCATCCTCTGTCATCCCCTTCTCCTCCTTCCCCCAATCCCTCCCAACATCAAAGTCTTTTCCAATGAATCAACTCTTTGCATGAGGTGGCCAAAGTATTGGAGCTTTAGCATCAGTCCTTTCAAAGAACACCCAGGACGATTAATACTTCTTTCCTAGTCTTAGGCATTTTCTTCCATATGTTCTATTTGCTTATATAAATGTATCATATTTTACATGCTTTCTGAGTACACATTCTGGACCTTATTACATAATTATATTCTCCCACAGTGGCTCATAGTCCCTCATATTTGTAAAGTAATTAGTAGCTGTTTGAGGAATGAATGATACTTCCAAGAATGCAAAGATTAGAGTTCATGTAGTCATCTGATGCTGGGAGGGATTGGGGGCAGGAGGAGAAGGGGACGACAGAGGATGAGATGGCTAGATGGCATCACTGACTCGATGGACATGAGTCTGAGTGAACTCTGGGAGTTGGTGATGGACAGGGAGGCCTGGGGTGTTGCGATTCATGGGGTTGCAAAGAGTCAGACACGACTGAGCGACTGAACTGAACTGAACTGAGTCATCTGATACACACCAGAACTGTTAAAATGTTCAAATACTTCCATACTGATGGGTAATCCTAGAATGGTAATGTAATAAAGCAAAAAAAAAAGTTAACAAAATTTATAAATTATAAGTTCACTTCATTAATTCAAGCCTATTGTTAGGGTATGCCATAAAAATAAATCTTAACTGAGCCTCCTATACTAGTGATAGATAAGAAATATCTGCAACACCCATTGGCTTGGCCCATATTGCAGTATGCTGCAAGAGTATACTGCATATTCTTTGAGACATCTTAAAAGCATCACCAGTTCACAATATTCCCAAATTACATAGTCACTTCTATTTCTAAAATGTTTAGGGTTTTTTTGTTGTTGTTGTTAG
Organism: Capra hircus; assembly: GCF_001704415.2. Classification (NCBI taxonomy): domain Eukaryota; kingdom Metazoa; phylum Chordata; class Mammalia; order Artiodactyla; family Bovidae; genus Capra; species Capra hircus. The sequence goes on along the minus strand of NC_030829.1, from coordinate 21,903,696 downwards.
TTTTGTTGTCAGTGCATTACAGTTCTTATGTAAGGAATAAATGCAATTTTTTTGGCATTTATAAGACTATAATAATATAATAAAAATAAGTACTCAGAATAAAAAAAAAAAACTACCAAGTTATGATACTTTCTTAATGTTCTTTTGAATATTATAAATGTGAATTTTATGAATCTAGAGGAAAACAAAGCAGAAACCATCTTAATGAAGAAACAAGACTGGGAACATCTAATACTATACAAAGTGATAACAGCCTAGAATGTAGAATGTCTTTTGACGCTAAGCACAGACACTGCAAAGAGAAATAGATTTTAATTCTGAAATGAAAAAATGACTTATTTGAACAAAAAATGCGATTGACTCATTTTCTTAACAAAATGGTAAATAAAATGGTCAAATGTGTTATTGTTTATTTTTATCAGAATTCATTTTTATCAGAATAGCAATGATGTTAAGCCCACAGTCCCCAAATCAAATCCCTAAGGAAAATATGAAACAGGCATTCATAGACTGGTAGTCTCTGTTCTACCTATTTTGAATAATTACTATGTGCCAAGTACAGTTCCTAATGTATAATTCCTCATCTGAATCTCAAAACTATCTTACACACACAGACTGGAAAAAAAATACAGCACATCTATTAAAGGGATAGTATCCAAAATATATAAAGAACAATTATAAAGTCTAGCAACTTGATTTTTTAAATGAACAAAAGCCATGAACAAAATTCACAGAAGATATACAAAGAATCAATAAGCACATGACATGGTTCTCATCATTGTCAGCTATCAGGCCAATGCCAATTAAAAAGAAAATATAAAAGAATATTATAAATATGACTGTTTCCTGGTTGCCTAATGGTTAGGATTCTGGACTTTCACTGCCACAGCCTGAGTTCAATCCCTGGTCAGGGAACTGAGATTCTGCAAGCCGCACAGCACATCCAAAAAAAAAATCTGAAGAATATTACAAATAATTTTCACATCCTAGAACATTTAAAATAACTATAAGTAAAAAATTACAAATAGAACTGCCATATGACCCAGCAATCCCACTGCTGGGCATACACACTGAGGAAACCAGAATTGAAAGAGACACATGTACCCCAATGTTCATCGCAGCACTGTTTATAATAGCCAAGACATGGAAACAACCTAGATGTCCATCAGCAGATGAATGATAAGAAAGCTGTGGTACATATACACAATGGAGTATTACTCAGCCATTAAAAGAATACATTTGAATCAGTTCTAATGAGATGGATGAAACTGGAGCCGATTATACAGAGTGAAGTAAGCCAGAAAGAAAAACACCAATACAGTATACTAACACATATATATGGAATTTAGAAAGATGGTAATGATAACCCTGAATGTGAGACAGCAAAAGAGACACAGATGTATAGAACGGACTTTTGGACTCTGAAGGAGAGGGAGAGGGTGGGATGATTTGGGAGAATGGCACTGAAACATGTATACTATCATGTAAGAAACGAATCGCCAGTCTATGTTCAATACAGGATACAGGATGCATGGGGATGATCCAGAGAGATGACATGGGGTGGGAGGTGGGAGGGGGGGTTCAGGATTGGGAACTCATGTACACCCGTGGCGGATTCATGTCAATGTATGGCAAAACCAATACAGCATTGTAAAGTAAAATGAAGTAAAAATAAAAAAAATTTTTTTAAGATATTTTATCAGTGTCAATAAAGGAAATGAAAAATATTAAGAAAAATCTATCATAACACTATCATGACATACCACATTACATTTATGACACTATATATTGTAAATAAAAATTATTAAGGATTTTTAGACATGAAATATTTACATAGAACTTAAAAAAAATTACTATGGGTGTATCACTACAATCCAGATTTAGGTTTTCATTTGCTTAAAAAAAAATACATCTATTGCAAATATTTTTAAACTGTAGTCTAGGAACTTCTGGAATCTCTGAGATGATTACAGAGGGTCTGCAAGGTTAAAATTCAGTTCAGTTCAGTCACTCAGTCATGTCCGACTCTTTGCGACCCCATGAATTGCAGCATGCCAGGCCTCCCTGTTCATCACCGTCTCCCGGAGTTCACTCAGACTCACCAGTTGAAGGTCAGGAACGGCAGCGGTAAGGAGATACCCCTTGTCCAAGGTAAGGAGCAGCGGCTGTGCTTTGCTGGAGCAGCCGTGAAGAGATACCCCACGACCAAGGTAAGAGAAACCCAAGTAAGATGGTAGGTGTTGCAAGAGGGCATCAGAGGGCAGACACACTGAAACCACACTCACAGAAAACTAGTCAATCTAATCACACTAGGACCACCGCCTTGTCTAACTCAATGAAACCAAGCCATGCCTGCAGGGCAACTCAAGACAGGTGGGTCATGGTGGAGAGATCTGACAGAATGTGATCCACTGGAGAAGAGAATGGCAAGCCACTTCAGTATTCTTGCCTTGAGAACCTCATGAACAGTATGAAAAGGCAAAATGATAGGATACCAAAAGAGGAACTCCCCAGGTCATTAGGTGCCCAATATGCTACTGGAGATCAGTGGAGAAATAACTCCAGAAAGAATGAAGGGATGGAGCCAAAGCAAAAACAATACCCAGCTGTGGATGTGACTGGTGATAGAAGCAAGATCCGATGCTGTAAAGAGCAATATTGCATAGGAACCTGGAATGTCAGGTCCATGAATCAAGGCAAATTGGAAGTGGTCAAACAAGAGACGGCAAGGGTGAACGTCGACATTCTAGGAATCAGCGAACTAAAATGGACTGGAATGGGTGAATTTAACTCAAATGACCACTATATCTTCTACTGTGGGCAGGAATCCCTCAGAAGAAATGGAGTAGCCATCATTGTCAACAAAAGAGTCCGAAATGCATTACTTGGATGCAATCTCAAAAATGACAGAATGATCTCTGTTCGTCTCCAAGGCAAACCACTCAATATCACAGGTATCCAAGTCTATGCCCCAACCAGTAATGCTGAAGAAACTGAAGTTGAACGGTTTTATGAAGACCTACAAGACCTTTTAGAACTAACACCCAAAAAAGATGTCCTTTTCATTATAGGGGACTGGAATGCAAAAGTAGGAAGTCAAGAAACACCTGGAGTAACAGGCAAATTTGGCCTTGGAATGCGGAATGAAGCAGGGCAAAGACTAATAGAGTTTTGCCAAGAAAATGCACTGGTCATAGCAAACACCCTCTTCCAACAACACAAGAGAAGACTTTACACACGGACATCACCAGATGGTCAACACCGAAATCAGATTGATTATATTCTTTGCAGCCAAAGGTGGAGAAGCTCTATACAGTCAACAAAAACAAGACCAGGAGCTGACTGTGGCTCAGATCATGAACTCCTTATTACCAAATTCAGACCCAAATTGAAGAAAGTAGGGAAAACCACTAGACCATTCAGGTATGACCCAAATCAAATCCCTTATGATTATACAGTGGAAGGTTAAAATTATTTCCATAATAATGCCCAGATATCATTTGCCTTTTGTAACTACCATTCTCTAATTTTCATAAAACAATGATACCTCCCAGCCTTGTATATTTAAATAGACATGTATATATGTCTTATAGAAGCATATCCTTGACAAATATAAAAGGATATATACTAGGTTGCTAACAACATATATCATGTTCCTACATGGTGAGGAAGTGAGGAGGTATAAGGAAGAGGTAGAGAGAAAAGCAGCAGAAACAAAAAATAGCTTAAAAATGGTTATATGATTACATTCAGGTAAAATGATGGGAAAAAATATAAAAGCTTTTAAGAAGAAAAAAACCAGAGCCCAAACCAATTTTCAAAAATCATTTCACCTATAGGTTGTCAAACTTTTTGAGTCATGGTAACCTTGTATGTGTTAGTTGCTCAGTCATGTCCATCTCTTTTTGATCCCATGGACTGTAGCCCACCAGGCTCCTTTGTCCATGGAATTCTCCAGGCAAGAATACTGGAGTAGGTTGCCATTCTCTTCTGCAGAGGATCTTTCTGACAAAGGGATCAAGCCCAGGTCTCTTGCATGGCGAGCAGAGTCTTTACCCACTGAGCCACCAACCTTAGTGCCTGACTAATTTTTTCATGACATTCTTAGGCCAGGAGAAAATATAAGAGTTCTGTTACATCCAAACAGCTATTTATGTCTCAACCACTTAATAGCCATTTGGAATGATAATTCACATAAAATGAAATTTTTTATTTTATTCTTAAGGACAGTTACTTACAAATGAGATGTGTGTGCCTACAGGTCACTACCCAACTCCTCAGAGGTTGAAAACTCACTCTCACTTCCTATTGGTTATCACTGGTACTTGTTTTATATCAATCACAGTAATCATCAAAACCCAACTTCACAAAGATATGACCTAATCAAAAGGAATACAGCCGAATTTGAGGTTGAAAATGAACTATCCTAGAACTAATAAATTGCACAGATGTTTAGTATCACTGTGTTCCCCTTGAATATTTAAAATAATCTGCAGTACCCCTACGAGTGCTCCTCGTAGGAGCACTATGCTCCAAGGTGTCTCAGTGCTTTTGGAAACAATATATTTAAATCATAGAGTGCCTTTCATTGTTACCTTGGTTAGTTCTGCATTAGACAGCTGTTTGTGATTAGAAAATTCCATTATTATCAACTAAGATCTTAAAATAAATTAGCGAATCCTCCAGTATACCAAAATAGGGTGATTTTTTGGCATCTTTCTGATAATTCATGGATTTGGACAGTTCATACTGCTGCTCTGACATACATGGGTTTTTTTCCTTCCCGTCTTATGAGTTCCCTTTCCCAACTCTTGTTCCTTGAAAAATTTAAAGATGAGTCCACATAAAAGCAAAATAATGACCTATGAGAGTTCAGGCACCTGCTATTTTCAGTACAGGTTCATGATCATTACCTCACCAGAAAACACCTAGGGAAGTTAAGGTTATATACAATAATATAACCAAGGTCTTAATTGTGTCATCATTTGGTTCATAATGCCAGTTTCCTAATCTCAGCAAATAAATCTAAGCAGTATGCAAATAGTACTGACAAGTGGAGAAACTACACGTAGACAGAATATTACTCTTGGCATAGCACAAAAATATCATCAGCTTCAGGCAAAAAATTAAGAAGCAGAAATTACTGTTCTATATGTCCTTCCACTTAAAAAATAAATACTCTAGAACTTTGGGGAAAGATTTTGAAAGAACTACAGTTGACCCTTGAACAATGAGCTTGCTAGGGGAACTAACCCTCATTCCCATGAAGTTGAAAATCCACATATAAGTGTAGAGTCTGCCTTCTGTATTCACAGTTTCACATCCATGGAGTCAAACAACAGCAGACTGGATCATAGTACTGATAATGACATAAAGGAAGCCTGTAAAACTCAGACTGGAGGTAAAAGAGCAGTTGGAGGTGAGGACACTATCATCTAGGGATGGGGGTCAAGAATCTGCAGCTCTCTTTCTCCTCTTAGAATTTAAAAAGCCGTTTCCAGTTGCCAAAATACATCACACATTTCCTGCCTAATTAAATTCTCAGGCCCATCCTATGAAACTGAGAAACTGATCTGAGAACAAGGAGCATATTGTGCCACTTTGGTGAACACTGGTCACTCACAGATGATGTGTGAGGGAATGTTCTCACATTATGGCTTTAAAAATCTAGAAACTTGAAATAAAATTGGAAGGAACCTAAGAGACAGGGTTTAAACTCTAGCCTTCAAACACATATAGGTTCCTCTGTTCCTGAAGACTTCCTGGAAGTCTTCCTGGGAAGCACCACCTTCCCACATACACCCACATTTCATCACTCATTCCAGTACTTCCTACACTATTATAGACTGGAACCATGATCTCTCTTAACTTAAACTCATTTTCTGTGACACTATCATCCATAAAAGGTAAATGTCTAATTGTAAAGTTTCTAGCTGGAGCACAATGACAACAAAGGACCACTTAAAATAGCAACTAGCACAGCTACCCACAAGGCCTGCAGCCAGCTACTTTAGGATCCTGACTTGCCCAAGTGTGGACCAGAACTAGCCCTGGATCCCTAGGCCCCACTGTCAGCTGACCTGTAACCCAGCCTTAACCACCTTCTGGCCAGCAGCCACCATATGAGGCAGCATCTGGCAGTCAACTGCCTATCAGTGTACACACAATTATCAGCCTCACAACAAAACAGCCCAAGCAGCCAGCATGGGGGCACTCCTAGGGCATATAACTCTGCTGACCAGAGGGGAATGTGGTACTAAGCTCCGCAGGAATCTACATAAGGCCACTTCAAGAATGGGATGCATAATCAATCTAACCAACCTAACTGGCAAGACTATCAGATTTAAAGGGAAGATAGAGAGTTTTATAGACAAACAAAAGCGAAAAGAGCTCAGTACCACTAATCAACTTTAGAAGAAATGTTAAAAGGACTTCCATAAAGGGGAAAAATGACCACAATTACAAATTTGAAAATTATGAAAGGAAAAATCCAACTGATAAATATATAGTAAAGGTAGTAAATCAACCACTTATAAAGCTAATAGGAGAGATAAAGAACAAAAGTAATATAATCATTTATAAATCATCTACATCCACAATAAGTAGTTAATTGTGGATCCCAGAATCCCTTGCATAAGGGATATGCAAAAGAAAAAGATGCAAATTATGTCAAAAACATTAAGTACAGCAGGAAAGCAAAAATTAAAAGTTGTGAGAATGTGTTTGAACTTAGGAAATTAACAACTGAAAATAATAATATATACTTATAAATGCTATTGGACTTCCCTGGTGGCTCAGATGATAAAGCATCTGTCTACAATGCAGGAGATCTGGGTTCGATCCCTGGGTCGGGAAGATCCCCTGGAGAAGGAAATGGCAGTCCACTCCAGTACTATTGCCTGGAAAATCCCATCGACAGAGGAGCTTGGTAGGCTACAGTCCATGGGGTCACAAAGAGTCAGACACGACTGAGCGACTTCACTTTCACTTTCTATAAATGCTATTGTATAAGAACCTCATGGTGACCACAAACAAAAATCTATAATGAATGCACACACAGAAAAAATAAAAGAATTCCAATGTAGCATAATCCAGTTATCAAACGTAAAGGGGACAAAGCAAAAGAAGAACAGAACAAAGAAAAAACTATTTTAAAAGCCCTGCAAACAATAAAAATGGCAATAAGTACATACCTATCAATAATCACTTTAAACATAAATGGCCTAAATGCTCCAAGCAAAAAGCATGGAGTGCTGGAATAGACCAAAAACAACAAAAAGACCCATCTATATGCTCCCTACAAGAGAATCACTTCAGCCCTAAAGACACACACAGGCTTAAAGTGAGGGAATGGGAAAAGGTATTCCATGAAAACAGAAACAAAAAAAAAGCTGGGGTAGCAATACTTACAAAAGGCAAAACACTTTAAAACAAGAGTATAACAAGAGTCAAGGGAGGAGTGATCAAGGGATAAATCCAACAAGAAGATATAACAATTATACTCAGAAAACTATTATATGATACTGATGGAAAAAATGGAAGGCCCCACTAGCAGGGGGAAAGATATACTGTGTTCATGGATTAAAAGAATTAGTCTTATTAGAATGACCATACAACCCAGGGCAATCTATGCATTCAGTGCAGTCCCTATCAAAATACCAATGACATTTCTCACAGAACTAGAAAAAATAATTCTTAAAAATTTTTATGGAACCACAAAAAGGCCATGGGTAGCCCAAAACAATATTGAGAAAGAATAACAAAGCTAGGGGTACCATGGTCCCTGATTCCAAACTATACTACAAAGCTACAGTTTTCTGAAGACTATGGTACTGATAGACACACAGATTAATGGAACAGAACAAAAACAGCCCAAAACAAAAACAGACACACAGATTAGTGGAACAGAACAGAAAGCCCAGAAATGAACCCACACTTTGAGGGCAATTAACCTACAACAAAGGCGGCAAGAAATACAATGGAGAAAAGGCAGCCTCTTCAATAAATTATGTTGAGAAAACTAGTAAACTACACGTGAAAGAATCAAACTGGGCTTCTCTCTCATACTATATATAAAAATAAATTCAAAATGGTAAAGCCCAAAATGTAAGACCTGAAACCATAAAACTTTTGAAAAACTACATAGGCAGTATGCTCTTTGACATCAGTCTTAGCAATATTTTTTTGGATCTATCTTCTAGACAAAGAAAATAAAAGCAAAAATAAACAGTGGGGCTACATCAAACTAAAAAGCTTCTGCATAGAAAAGGAAATAATCAATAAAATGAAAAGCTAGCTAACTGAATGGGAGAAGTTACTTGCAATCAATATATCTCATAAGGTGTCAATACCCAGAATATACAAAGAACTCATACAACTTAACATCAAAAAAAAAAAAAAAAAACTTGATTTTGTTAGAAGGCAAAGGTCCTGAATAGAAATCTTTCCAAAGAAGACATACAGATGACCAACAGAAACCTGAGAAAAAGCTCAACATCACTAACCAACAGGGAAATTCAAAGTAAAATCACATGGATATGGCACTTCACACCTCTCAGAATGGCTATTGTAAAACAACAATAACAACAAATAACACATGTTAGCAAGGGTGTGAAGAAAGGGGAACTCTCATGCTTTGTTGGTAGGAATGGAAATTGGTACAGCTACTATGGAAACAGTACAGAAGTTTCTCAATAATTAAAAATAAAATTCCCCACAAAATCAGCAATTCCACTTCTGGTTACTTTTTCAAGGAAAACAAAAAAACTAATTCAAAAGGATACATGCACTCTGTTCACTGCAGTGTTACTTCGAACAGCCAAGATATTGAAGCAACCTCACTGTCCATCAACAGAAAAATAGATAAAGAAGATGTGGTGTGTACACACACACACACACAGAGGAATATTACACACCCTATAAAAGAGAATGAAACCATGCCATTTGTGACAATATGGATGAGTCCAAAGGTATTATATTCAACTGAAATATGTCAGATATATGATTTCTCTTATATTTAGAATCTAAAGAAAAAAATAAATAAATACAACAAAACAGAAATAAACCCACAAGTGTAGAAAACAAACTGGTAGCATATGGGAAGATGGAGGAAAGGTGGGGCAATAAGAAAAATAGATGAGGGAAATTAAGAGATTCAAACTTCCAGTTATAAAATAAGTAAGTCATGGGGAAATAACATATAGCATAGGAAACACAGTCAATAATATTGGAATAACTTTTTGTGGTGATGAACAGTAACTGGACATATTGTGGGGATCATTTTGTAATATATAAAAATATCAAACTACTATGCTGAACACCTGAAATTAATATAATATTGTAAGCCAATTATACTTCAATTAAAATCAAATAAAAGTAAAGATAAGCAGAGAAAGAGACATATAAATGAATAATTCATGTGCTAACAGATTAGAAATGGAAACACCAGTATGAATTCATGTATATGTATACTAATTCATGTGTGTCTATATATATACACACACAAATATATGAACAACACAAAGATGTTGTGTGTGTGTGTTATATATATATATATATATATATATCAGTTCAGTTCAGTTCAGTTGCTCAGTTGTGTCCGACTCTTTGCGATCCCATGAAATGCAGCATGCCAGACCTCTCTGTCCATTACCAATTCCTGGAGCTTACTCAAACGCATGTCCATTGAGTCGGTGACGCCATCAAATCATCTCATCCTCTGTTGTCCCCTTCTTCTCCCACCTTCAATCTTTCCCAGCATCAGGGTCTTTTCAAATGAGTCAGTTCTTTGCATCAGGTGGCCAAACTATTGGTGTTTCAGCTTCCAGTGAACATTCATGACTGATTTCCTTTAGGATGGACTGGTTGGATCTCCTTGCTGTCCAAAGGACTCTCAAGAGTCTTCTCCAACACCACAGTTCAAAAACATCAATTCCTTGGCACTCAGCTTTCTTTCTAGTCTAACTCTCACATTATCATTTATGACTACTGGAAAAACCATTGCTTTGACTAGACAGACCTTTGTTGACAAAGTAATGTCTCTGTCATTTAATATGCTGCCTAGGTTAGTCATAACTTTTCTTCTAAGGAGCAAACATCTTTTAATTTCATGGCTGCAGTCACCATCTGCAGTGATTTTGGAGCCCCAAAAAATAAAGTCTCTCACTGTTTCCACTGTTTCCCCGTCTATTTGCCAAGAAGTGATGGGACCAGACGCCACGATCTTAGTTTTCTGAATGCTGAGTTTTAAATCAACTTTTTCACTCTCCTCTTTTACTTTCATCAAGAGGCTCTTTAATGCTTCTTCACTTTCTGCCATAAGGGTGGTGTCATCTGAATATCTGAGATTCTTATTCATATTTATTTGCATATGAATATCTGCATATTGATATTTCTCCCAGCAATCTTGATTCCAACTTGTGCCTCATCCAGCCCAGCATTTCTGATGATGAACTTTGCATATAAGTTAAATAAGCAGGGTGACAATATATAGCCTTGACGTACTCCTTTCCCAATTTGGAACCAGTCTGTTGTTCCATGTCCAGTTCTAACTATTGCTTATTGACCTGCATACATATTTCTCAGGAGGCAGGTCAGGTGGCCTGGTATTCCCATCTCTTTAAGAATCTTCCACAGTTTGTTGTGGAAGGCTTTGGCGCAGTCAATAAAGCAGTAAATGTTTTCCTGGAACTCTCTTGTTTTTTCAATGATCCAACGAATGTTTGCAATTTGATCTCTGGTTCCTCTGCCTTTTCTAAATCCAGTTGGAACATCTGGAAGTTCACGGTTCATGTACTGTTGAAGCCTGGCTTGGTGAAGTTTGAACTTTGCAAGCATGTGAGATTAGTGCAATTGTGGAGTAGTTTGAACATTCTTTGGGACTGGAATGAAAACTGACCTTTTCCAGTCCTGTAGCCACTGCTGAGTTTTCCAGATTTGTTGGAATAACGAGTGCAGCACTTTCACAGCATGATCTTTTAGGATCTGAAATAGCTCAACTGGAATTCCATCTCCTCTACTAGCTTTGTTCATAGTGATACTTCCTAAGGCCCACTTGACTTCACATTTCAGGATGTCTAGTTCTAGGTGAGTGATCACACCATCGTGGTTATCTGGGTCATGATATTTTTTGTATAGTTCTTCTGTGTATTCTTGTCACCTCTTCTTAATATCTTCTGCTTCTGTTGTATATATATATATACATGTTGTATATACATATACATATATATGTATGCTGTATATCTGTATACATATATATGGATATGTATATACACATATAAATATATATACACATATATATCAACAACAAGCCTAAGATCAACAACACTCCAGAATCAAGAAGCATACCTAGTGCCCAGATAATCATTTTTAATACCATTCTCTAATATAAAATATGAATATAATATGGAATTTATTTTTACTTAAATTGGTGCATTAATTGTAACAAACATATCTGACAAATGTAAAGTGTTAATTAAGAAGGGAAGCTGGATATGGGTTTATGAAACTGTACTATTTGCACATTTTTTGGTAAAACTACACCTGTTCGAAACACTAACGTTAATTTAAAAAATAGAGCAAACATGAAAGTTAATTTAATTTAATAAAACCTTGCACAATGGCCAACATACAACAAGTGCCCAATAAGCATGTGTTAGGTAGCTAAGTGAAAAAATGCTACAAAAAATACTACACATCATTTCTTATTAGAAATGATTCTAACATCCAGTAAACTGTATTGATAAAAACATGTTTTAAAACATGTTCTGCAACTTGTTCTTGTTCTGTAACTTATTAAGTTGCATTTTGTAACTACTGGCAGATCTAGATATAATGAGACCCAGATATAAGCAAACTACATGAATCACACATCATACTGACTGGCATACTTACCATTCCACCATGGTGAATAAATTTAAATTATGTTGGTTTTGTTTTTTAAATCACAATGAAACTTAGAAATACCCAGTTCTTAGCACCCAGACAAATAAAACATGTTTCCAAGTTTAGTGCCTCTGAATAGTATTTTATTTCTTTATCAAAGTTATGGACTCAGTCACTTAAGAATTCTGCACTTAGTCAAGTTATACATCAAGTGTGACTTTCTCTTAGATTGCCTATAAATGTGAATCGAAACATATCAAGGCATAGGAAAGCATTTCTCTGAAATTCCTCATCACAATTCCTAAAGCATTTGAAAACTTTTTTCTTATTTTCAACAGTAAAACTTGAAGAAAAGGATAGAGTTATCCTACCACCTTGTGGACTGTTAGGGTATAGCTGCTTCAGAGCCTAAAGCATATTTTAAGAATGGGAGGACAGAAAACACTCAACAGTAGTTGCTCATGCTTTCCCATCACCTCCAGTTATTCTGCCTCTAATTCCTCATCTTTACATCTTAACCATTACTCAAAATGTAGTTTAAATGTCCTCACCATTATGTATGAATTATTTTATCAGCAAATTATAGACCATCTATAAGTAATTTTACTCTGGGTATTATGCCTATCAACAGATGGGAATATCAGACTATCTTACCTGCCTCCTGAGAAATCTGTATGCAGATCAAGCAGCAACAGTTAGAACCAGATATGGAACAACAGACTGGTTCCAAATTGGGAAGGGAGTATGTCAAGGCTGGATATTGTCACCCTGCTTATTTAATTTATATGCAGAGTACATCATGCAAAATACCAGGCTGGATGAAACACAAGCTGCAATCAAGATTGCCAGGAGAAATATCAATAACCTCAGATACACAGATGATACCACCCTTATGGCAGAAAGTTAAGAAGCATTAAAGAGCCTCTTGATGAAAGTGAGAGAGTAAAAAAGTTGGTTTAAACTCAACATTCAAAAAAACAAAGATTATGGCATCTGGTCCCATCACCTCATGGCAAATAGATGGAGAAACAGTGACAGACTTTTTTTTCTTGGGCGCTAAAACCACTGCAGATGGTGACTGCAGCCATGAAATTAAAAGACATTTCCTCCTTAGAAGAAAAGTTATGACCAATCTAGACAGCATATTAAAAAGCAGAGACATTACTTTGCCAACAAATGTCCATCTAGTCAAAGCTATGGTTTTTCCAGTAGTCATGTATGAATGTGAGAGTTGGGACTAGAAAGAAAGCTGAGCACCGAAGAATTGATGCTTTTGAACTGTGGTGTTGGAGAAGACTCTTGAGAGTCCCTTGGACTGCAAGGAGATCCAACCAGTCCATCCTAAAGGAAATCAGTCCTGAATATTCATTGTAAGGACTGATGTTGAAGCTGAAACTCCAATAGTTTGGCCACCTGATGTGAAGAACTGACTCATTTGAAAAGACCCTGATGCTGGGAAAGATTGAAGGCAGGAGGGGAAGGGGATGACAGAGGATGAGATGGTTGGATGACATCACCGACTCAATGGACACAAGTTTGAGCAAGCTCCAGTAGTTGGTGATGGACATGGAACCCTGGAGTGCTGCAGTCCATGAGGTCAAAAAGAGTCAGACACGACTGAGCAACTAAACTGAACTTATTACATCTATTATATTTTTCACCAATTTCTAACTTAACTTTTTTGTTCATCTATCTCTCACCCCTATTTGGAGGCAGTGAACATACAAGTTTATGGACTAGCACAGCAGCATCCTCATAAGATGGAGGTAAAAAACATTCATGTGATAAATATTTGTTAAAAGAATAAATACGAATGTGAATGGTATGAAACTTCATAGGGACATATGAGAGAAAATACAGAAAGCAATTATTCTATATGCAATCAATACAAGAAGATTATTTTCATTTGGCTTAAACATAAAGTTGCAATTAATATTAAAAGATTTTAAATAATATTTTATGATATTCTAGAATTTTGCTAGACAATAGAATAATTCATAAACAAGTAATTGTTGAAAATATAATAGGCTGAGGAATTTTCAATCATTCAACAAGATGGCAGATTTTTATAATGTTATATTCATATGCACTTTGGGTTGACTTTAATAATTCTAGTGGAGAAGGAAAGGGCAACCCACTCCAGTACTCTTGCCCGGAGAATCCCAGGGACAGAGGAGCCTAGTAGGCTGCCGACTATGGGGTCGCACAGAGTCGGACACGACTGAAGCGACTTAGCAGCAGCAGCAGCAGTGAATAAAACCAATGTCATTGTTTTTAAATGGCCACATCATAGAATCATCTCTAATTGTAAATTAAAATTATAAGATAATGACTAAATGAAAATGTGTCTTTGCTGTAAACCTCCATGCTACCTTATTGGTTCCTCTTATTTTCCAGCTGGTATTACAAAGTCTTACATTCACTGGAAGTATTTTGAGGACATGTAGACTGCAAATACTGAAACCGGCTCATGCCTGCTCTCACCAATAGCTTACTACTCAGAAATTTTCAAGCCATTTGTTAAACTGTTGGTAGGCTGAGACTGGTTATGGTAGGAACATTTATACAACAGAAGTCAGAAAACAAATCAAAATACTTTAAAAAAATTTTAATCAGGTTTAACTTTTACACATCTCATTTTCTCTACTTGCATTATGTAATGAGGAGAGGCAGAGGAGTTCCTACTGCACAATGACTCGAAGGATTGAACAAAATAACCCACATAAAAGGCTGTGTCTACTGTCTGGCATATTAATCGTGCTCACCAAATACTTAATCATTCTCCTTACCCCATCACAGTGCCTTGAAAGAAGTAAATCCCTCAATAAATACTCAGTTGTTAAATGATAAATAAAATAAAGAATTTCAATGGAATATTTTAAGACATGTTAACACTGATAGTAGTTCCAGGGTAAAAACAGGACAGATCATTACGAGGGATATAAGCTCTTTGCCGAAAAATAACCCAGACTTCTTTTCTTTGCCTCTTTCTGCTCGAAATAAATTGACAGATTTTTATCTCAAAAATTTCCAGTTATATTCATTTAGATTAAAATTCTAGATATATTTATCTACATAAATATAGATGTAAAGAGATATACAAATCTTTGTTTCCTTCTGCATTTTTCTGCCCTTCTGATTCAGTCTAAAATGCCTTCCTTTCTCCTGTTCTTCTTAGTTTATTTCACAATGCAAAATATATAATTTATGTCTCATTTTGCTCCAGAAAAGGTTTGTTGTAAATAATAGATAATGTGGCTTCATGGTTAGTGAATAAGCTTTTTAAGTTTCTCCAACAGAAGAAAATGAAGTAGCTTTTTACTAAGTCTCTTTCACTGATCCCATACTCCTGTTTGATTGGCCAATGGCAGAAAACGGGTTTTTTTAAACTGACCCTTGGGGAAAGACAAAAATTAAGTTTCCAAGCACAAAGCTGAAAACCAAATTATCAAGAATTTCAGACACTTTCCAAAAAGGAACACAAGAAATCTCCTTGTCCTTCAAAGTTGATGTCACCCTTTAATCTCTTTACCCACCTCATCACAATCCTAATACGGTGTTTCTTTAGATATAAGGGTGCTTCCAATAACTATATTTAAGGATCTGCTGTAGCTTCATTTGCTGACTAATAAAACCAAAAAAATGGAAATAACTGATTAGTTGTAACTACTTAGTTACAAAAACAGACTGGCATATGATTTACTCCACATGGTTTGGAATAAAATTCCAGTTGCTCAGATATAAATTTATTCATATAAAATTTTGCTCCCCTTACTTAGCTATTATTAATTAGCACAGAAATTTTTTAATGGGGGAAAATAAAATATTGGCTCAGTAATATCACTAAGATGATCATTTGCCCTAGAGAATATACAATTCTGTCCATGATCATTCTAGTTTAAAAATAAACAGACTGAAACAAATAGCACATCCACAATGCACTGGCTCATGCAAGTGCTTTGTTAAGTGAAATATTTACTTCAATCCTGGTCTACCCTTATCCAAGAACATTTCGATGACACAGTATGTGACAGAAGGGGCTTCCTCTAGAAGTAGAAATAGGTAGGTGCGTTAGAAATTAAAATTTCAACTAACTTGCAGGCACTGATAAGATGAAACAATACACTGTATTTGATTCACCTCCTGGTCTGTTTCCAAAGGACACCATCAAACACAATGATTCTTTTTCCCAACAGCTGTCACCACCAAGTCGGCTATAATTTGTATTTTCCCTTTGTGTTTGAATTCAGACCAAGAGCAGATGGCTGGACTCAGCGCCAGGGCAGAGGTAAAATGAACTGTCTTACCTAAAGAGGTACTGCCAGAGTTCATTAAGACAAAAGTCCCAGCACCAAATACCTAAAAAATCTAGGGTCTAGAAAACACAATCTGAACTTCCTATATAATTTACCAAATAAAAACAAAAAACTCACTTTGGGGGAAAACTTTAATAAATTTGCTAAGAGGTGAGGATAAGACTCACATATTTCATCTTCAGAGAGAATCGGTTTCTCCTGTCATCAACTCTGTAATTTCCAGTCTCTGTAAAAAGCAAATTATTATATTCAATGTTCCTATAAGCTGAGCTCATGGGTGAATTCCAGGATATAAAATTTCACCTTCCAGAGCTAAAGCTTTACTAAAGCAAATAGGTTCAAAAAATATTTCACTTTTTAAAAAATTGCAAATTAATATCACAAGGGAAGAGCTAAATGAAAGGTGAAACTTTTCAACTGAAGGGATTAAAGCTAGAATCAACTAGGGAAGGAAATTCAGACCTGTAAGATATAATCAGTCATTTATTAACCATGTAGTGTTTTTATAATATATAACTGAAAGCGGAAGAGTTAGGATTAGAATGACACTGGAAAAAACCCTACTACTATTACAAAGAAAGTTTTATTTCCCATAAAAATAAACTTCTCACCTTCTTTTCTGAAGGTGAAAAGTCTGGCATTCAAAAGGCCACTTATTTTGCCTCTCCTCAGTGGCACAGGAATGGAGAATTTGGTTGCCTCCATTTACTTAAAATGCCTAAAAGATAAAGACAGTGGAACTAGAAATTGCTCCTGTGGCCCTTCATAAATTGGTTTTCCCTACACTCTGATTAGTACCAAGAGATAGAACCCCAACTGCAAATAGATTTATATTATTCAGTTCTTTCTCTCAGCTAACTCAAATTGGTAAAATCAAGGCAATAACAGTTGACTGTCACAAGGCAGAGGCCTCAGTAGCCTAAGAGGCTACTCTTGGTAGTCAGATTTCAGGACTAGAATATCCAGTAGTAAGATAAAGATTTTTTTTTTTTTTTAGGCAAAACAATTAATTAACCTGGTTGTTTTTTCAAAGCCCAAGGACACAGAACTTAGGAAAAAAAACAACTCTCAACTTAAATGATGCCATTATCTACATGAAAGAAAGTGTTCGTCACTGAGTCCTGACTGACTCTTTGTGACCCCATGGACTATAGCCCACCAGTCTCCTCTATCTTTGGAATTCTCCAAGCAAGAATACTGGAGTTGGTGGCCATTCCCTTCTCCAGGGAATCATCCTGTCTCAGGGATAGAACCTGGGTCTCCTGCATTGCAGGCTGACTCTTTACCATCTGAGTCTCCAGGGAAGTTCCTCATCTACAATTACTATACTTTCAAATAAGATAAAAGATTGTGTGATATATATATATACATAGTATATATTTTTTTAAGTTTCATCATTTCTAAACCTTTATTTACTCCACAGTGGCTGGAAGAAGCAACAGTTAGAACCAGACATGAAACAATGGACTGGTTCAAAATTGGGAATGGGGTATATCAAGGCTGTATATTGTCACCCTGCTCATTTAACTTATATGCAGAGCACATCATGTGAAATGTAGGGCTGGATGAGGCACAAGCTGGAACCAAGATTGCCAGGAGAAATATCAACAACCTCAGATACGCAGATGACACCAACCGTATGGCAGAAAGTGAAGAGGAATTGAAGAGCCTCTTGATGCAGGTGAAAGAGGAGAGTGAAAAAGTTGGCTTAAAACTCAACATCCAAAGAACTAAGATCAAGGCATCTGGTCCCATCACTTCATGGCAAATAGATGGGGAAACAATGGAAACAGTGACAGGCTTTATTTTCCTGGGCTCCAAAATCACTGTGGATGGTGACTGCAGCCATGAAATTAAAAGACGCTTGCTCCTTGGAAGAAAAGATAAGACAAACCAGACAGCATATTAAAAAGAAGAGACATTACTTTGCCTATAAAGGTCCATCTAGTGAAAGCTATGGTTTTTCCCGTAGTCATGTATGGATGAGAGAACTGGACAATAAAAAACGCTGAGCACCAAGGAATTGATACCCTCGAACTGTGGTGTTGGAGAAGATTCTTGAGAATCCCTTGGGCAGCAAAGGAGATCAAATTAGTCAATCCTAAAGGATATCAACCCTAAATATTCATTTGAAGGACTGATGCTTAAGCTGAAGTGCCAATATTTTGGCCACCTGATGCAAAGAGCTGACTCATTTCCCTGATGCTGGTAAAGACTGAAGACAGAAGGAGGAGATGAGATGGTTGGATGGCATCACCAACTCGATGGATATGAGTCTGAGCAAACTCCAGGATATAGTGAGGGACAGGGAAGCCTGGTGTGCTACAGTCCATGGGGTTGCAAAGAGTCATACCCAACTGAGCAACTGAACAAGCTGGAAGAAAGGCAGTCTCTGAATACGGCTAAGATATGTTAACACAAATGGTGAGAAACTTTGTCTTTACAGGCAGTTTCAGACCTGGGCCCAAATCCCACTCTACCTGTCATACATATGGAAGTGAAGCGAAAGTCACCAGTCATGTCCAACTCTTTGTAACCCCATGAACTACAGCACGCCAGGTAATTTACTTAATTTATCTGAACTTCAATTCCCCAAAATTTTTAAATAGAGATAATATTGCCTACTTCATGGACAAGAAATGTATATATACAATGTATATAATATGTAGAAATGTATATAGAAAAGAAACGTATACAGTATGAAATATAAATCCTAGAAATATGCTGCCCAATACAGTAGGCACTAACTACATGTGGCTATTTAAATCAAATTTAGATAGATTAAAATTAAATAAAATTTAAATTTAGTTCTACAGTCACACTAAGCATATCCCGGTAACCAACAATCACCTATGGCTGGTACAGAACATTTTTATCATCATAGAAACATTTGGACACTAGAGAAGGAAATGGCAACCCACCCCAGTGTTCTTGTCTGGAGAATCCCAGGGATGGGGGAGCCTGGTGGCTGTCATCTGTGGGGTCGCACAGAGTGGGACACGACTGAAGCAACTTAGCAGCAGCAGCAGCAGCAGGAGAATATTAAGTTAATAGTCTAAAAGCCTTCTCTCTTTATTCTACTCCTACTGTTTCTTCTCCTGCAATGCCCTTTCCTAATCTCATAAATCCTATTCATTCTTCAAGGTCTATGGCAAATAACCCCTTCTCCATGAAGCTTTCTCCAAATTTCCCACCTACAAGTGATCTTTCGTTGTTCAATTTCTTAAACTTCCTTACATCCTTAATTATACTCTAACCAATTGCATTGCATAAGTAACTTGTCTCCTAGGTAACAGCAAGTACATAGCCAAGTCTGATAAAATATTTACTAGATAACTAGCTTCATGCCTATACTTCCAATGGTGTTTAAGACTCCTCATTCAGGATGATTCCATTTTCCTATTAATAAGGATCTCCTCTTGCATTTGAATCATCCTCTGGGAAGACAAATAAGAACACTAAGGCATTTATAACTACTGTGTAATCATCTACTGTGTGATAACTGTATGCACTATTCCCAAAGAACATCTGTAGCCTCTGGGGCAGCAGGCTATGATCTTCAGAGTGAACCTGACACGTGTGGCTTTATGACAGTCCTGTCAGTATGAATATTTCAGTTCAGTTTGGTTCAGTCACTCAATCATGTCCAGCTCTTTGTGACCCCACGGACTGCAGCACGCCAGGCTTCCCTGTCCATCACCAATTCCTGGAGTTTACTCAAATTCATGTCCATTGTGTCGGTAAAGCCGTCAAATTATATCATCCTCTGTCGTCCCCGTCTCCTCCCACTCTCAATCTTGAATACAGCTTGTGCTTCATCCAGCCCAGCATCAAGATTTCCAGGAAAAATATCAGTAACCTCAGATATGCAGATGACACCACCCTTATGGCAAAAAGTGAAGAAGAACTAAAGAGCCTCCTGATGAAAGTGAAAGAGGAGAGTGAAAAAATTGGCTTAAAACTCAACATTCAGAGAACTAAGATCATGCATCTGGTCCCATCACTTCATGGCAAAAACATGGTGAAACAGTGGAAACAGTGACAGACTTTCTATTTTTTGGCTCCAAAATCACTGCATATGGTAACTGCAGCCATGAAATCAAAGGACGCTTGCTCTTTGGAAGAAAAGCTATGACCAACCTAGACAGCATATTAAAAAGCAGAGAGATTACTTTGCCAACAAAGGTCCATCTAGTGAAGGCTATGGTTTTTCCAGTAGTCATGTATGGGTGTGAGTTGGACTAGAAAGAAATCTGAGTGCCGAAGATTTGATGCTTTTGAACTGTGTGGTGTTGGAGAAGACTCTTGAGAGTCCCTTGGAGAGCAAGGAGATCCAACCAGTCCATCTTAAAGGAAGTCAGTCCTCGGTATTCTTTGGAAGGACTGATGCTGAAGCTGAAACTCCAATAGTTTGGCCACCTGATGCGAACAACTGACTTATTTGAAAGGACCCTGATGCTGGGAAAGATTGAAGGCGGGAGAAGGGGACAGAGGATGAGATGGTTGGATGGCATCACCAATGTGATGGACAGGAGTTTGAGTAGACTCCCAGATTGGTGATGTACAGGGAAGTCTGGCGTGCTGCAGTCCAGTTCAGTTGCTCAGTCCTGTCCGACTTTGCGACCCCATGGACTGCAACAGGCAGCAAAGAGTCAGATAGAACTGAGCGAGGGAACTGAAGTGATCCACAACTGGAATCCATCTTCAGCTGAGCTGAAACCCTAATACTTTTATAAGAGTATCTGAAGCCAAAAAGTAGATGCTATCACTGAGGAATTGCAGGGAAAGTGAGAAAGGGGCCCTGAGAGAAACCTGTGACAACCGCCCCCATTTCAGTCACGCCCGAGGACAGGACAGTAAAGACGGTCTGCGCGAGGCAAGCGCACCCAGGACGGGGCCCCCATCATCTGTGAGAGAGGGTTTCACATAGAAGCAGCAGAACAGTCGAGTCAACGAGCTTTGGGAAAGTTCAAAATATTCCACTGGATTCAGCAATTTCGATGTTATCGGCATCCTTTGCGGGACCAGGCTTGGTTTTCTCAGAGCACGGGACGTCAACAGGAACAGAGATTCCAGTCAGGGAGCGCGCGGACCCTACACAGACTTCCGATGCCAGGTCAGGCTACCTGGCCTCCGAGCACAATCCCTGTAACACGCCCCGGAGCCACTCCACAAATTTCAGGTTTGCAGACACCCAAGGGGTGCCTTCCCCACCTCAGCGTAGGGCGCGCCCCTTCCCGCCCCCCGCCAGGTAAAACTTCCAAACCCTCAGACACGGACAAACGACCTCGCCTCGAAAGCCCTCCCTGGGCGCACAGGAAAACGTCAAGCACTTCACTGTGTCCCCAAAGCTCTGTCCGTACCTTACAAGGTTTTGTATTATTTGCTGTGCGTCTGACTCAAAGCAAAAAGTGAGCCAGACAATAAAGTGAAGGAAAGCTGAGCGTGGAGCGAGAAGCCACTCGTGAGCAGCGGTATAAAAACTACCGCTCCCAGGAGGCTGTGGGGCCTCAGGGCTAGACTCCCAGCGTCCTCTGCGAGGCTCAAGCGGTCTAGGTGGTAGGAGCACCGTGTCGGGGCAGAACGGCCGCTAAGGCCCTGGAGAACCGGCCCTGGCACAATGGCAAAGTGTGAGGAGGCGCCTGAGGCCTTGAAGGACCAGCTGGACGTTGCGCGTGGCCTTGAAAATCTGCCTGTGAGCGCCTGGCCCCCAGGGGCAGAGCCTGAGCCCTTTCAGGTAGGGGCGGGGCTCGGCTGGCCCGAGAGCCGCGCGCGGCCCCTGAGGGCGTGACCGGCATCTTTTTTGTAGGGCGGGGCTAGGCGGTCTCGCGCGCTGCCTGCGCAGCGTCGGGGTCCGGGCGGGCTCGTTTCCAGGAAGCGTGCTAGTAGGGTAGGAGGTCGTCGCGCTCGGTTCGCAATTAGCTAAGTCGTCGTCTTTCGATGGTTGACGCTCACGCTTGCTTCGGGTTGTTCAAGTTTTTCGACCATTTTTTTTTTCCTTAACCTAATCTCACAGCTATCTGCGCGTGGAAATAGGTCTTAAATTGTCGTTTCCGGTTTTTTTTCAGTTAACTCTTCACAGTGACCTTTACAAGGTCTTTTCTACCCTAAGAATGGCAGTTCACTTAAGAGAAAACCAGAAGTTTCCTGAGGTGCCTTGGAAAAAGCCTTGAGAACCTGGCTTTTTCTCCTAGTTCTGTCCCCAGAACTCACTGAAAGATAGGGAGCAAATCACTGGCCTCTCTGGTCTCAGGTGTCTTGTTTTTAAGATCCCAGTGTCATGATTAAAAACTTAACCTTTAGAGTCAGACTTAGTTGAGGCCTCCCCCATGCTATGAGAGCTTTGGCAAATATAAATAGCCTCGGCTAGACCTTCAGAGCCCTCTCGTGTGCTATTAAAATAATAGTACCTCTTTCCAGATTGCTTTGAGAATTACAGGTAAAATACAGTTCCTGGTTTGCTGAAAGAATAAATGTTCACTAATATTACCTCAAAGCTCTTTCTGCTCCTACTTTTCACTCTCTGAGCTTGTCCTACATGTTGCTTAAGAAACAAGGAATGACCAAAAGAAAAAAACAAACCCACAAAAAACAAGAATGTTGGAGTGAAACAGCCCTGTACATGGAAATATAGGAGAGCTAGGCTCAGGGTTTATCATCTTAGCCATGTCTCAGAGCCTGAGTTTCTTCATCTCCAAAATGAAAGTAAACGTTTTATTCTCCTTGTCACACCCATAATCAATATCAAACCCTGCCTGTCCTCTTCCTAGGGTTATTTTGAGAATCAAGTAAGACAATAAAGATTCATAGCAGTTTTCAAAGAGTAGAGCAGGATATTTATGTTGGAAATGGTTATTTTTCTTCAAACTACGTTCGGCAGTTTGTGGTTAATAATACAGTTGACAAGCACCATATTAAACACTGATCCCAAAAAGCTTATTGAACACCAAACACTGCTAAATGCCTGGTCAAAAACACTGATTTATGTTTTCTTTCTTCAAAAAATAACTGAGTGCCTATCATGTGCCCGGCATGTTAAACTAGGCATAGAAGACAAAAGGGTAACGATACAGTTCCTGCCCTTGAGCTTACAAGAGCATATAGAAAGCACTGTATGGGGAAGGGGTGGGGTGGAGGAAGCCCTGTGATTGATCCTTACACCTACAGTTGGTGGGCTTAAATGAAAATCAGGAAACTAAGACTCAATTCCATGGTGTTCTAGCTTCCTGGCTGTGTGCACAGCTCTGAGACCACTAAGAGTTACAAATAGAAGACAAGCTCCCTTCCTTAAGGAGCTTATAGCCTTACCAAGAAGTTAAAGCATTCCTGGAACATGTAATGACAAGTCTAAAAGTGCCTTCAACTAGTTTGCTCCCATATATTCATGAAGCACAATACCAGTCTTAAAAAAGGTCAAAACAGTTTGCTTGCCCCAAACCCTACCTTCACAGACATAGGTACACATAAGAATTAAGGCACAGAGAATTCAAGGTAAAAATAACTTTGTGTCTAGTTTGCTTTTGGGTCCTATATGAAAAGGCAAAAAGGACATTCAGATACTCAAGATTGGAAGCAAGTACATCATAATGCTATTGGTGTTGAAACACAAGTAGAAAATAAACTGATTTTCTTGAACTAAGAGCTGGATCTAGCCATGTTTTCAGGTTTCTAAAACCAGCCTCGGATATCCTTTTTAAGATCTCAACTTGGCCTTGACAAGAATGATCTGGCTCACAGTCTCCTAATAGCTGCTTGGAGGAAAAACAAACTCACGGGGCTAGAGGCCAAGTACAAAGATTCTTGTAGCTGGTGTTTCAAAACAACCAAAAAAGGAATGAAGATTTTCACAGCACTTCCTTAAAATCCAGAATTGAGGCCTAGGGTTTAAGCCCGGAATATTGTGCAATGACATGTTTTAGTTTCTGGGGCTGTGGTATAGAATGTGACTCAAAAACATCAGTCTTTCAATCAGAAATTATTCAGAGCTGAAATTAAGCAGTCAAATAACACTCCCTGAGTCACCTGCTCTGTGCCTAATACCATGGATAGGAACCCAACACCTATCACCATTCCATACCCCAAACCTCATGACCATGCCTCTCCTTAAGATATATATACTTGTTAGAAAGGTCAGACCTACACACTTAGTACAACCAGAGAGCCTGAAAGTCTCTGCCACTTAAGATTCCAAAGTTCATGCTATTAATAAGTGCACACATAGTTCAGAGAAGGGAGAAATTAATTGTATATGAGGGTAGCCAAGGAGGTATATTTACTCTTTAACAGTCTTCTCTGCATTTTGGCTTCTTGGGTGGCTGCTTATAAAAAATTTTCTCTTTAAGTTTTCTGTCAAAAAACGTGAATTCTCCACCCAGTTCTTCAAGGATCTGGTTTCTAGTGCATTTTGAACTGATCATTTTGTATTTATTTCCAACTCTTACCTGGTCAATTTTGTGCTTTGATTCATACATGGAAAAAGTAAAGCTTATATTGTGACAACTGAAAAAGTGATAAAAATCCCATGTCCTCTTTTCTGTTTTTCTGAGTGATTCTTTCTAAACCCCAGCATGTGCATGTTGTTTGTTGATAAGTCGCTAAGTGATGTCCCACTTTTTTGCGACCCCGTGGAACATGTGCATAGAGTAGACAATAAGGCAGTATTTACTGATGAATGAAGACAGTCTGTACTGGGTCAGCTCTTGGTATTCCCTGCTCCAGATGGTTAAGTAATGGAGGTAGGAAGATAATCATATGGTTTCCCACACATATTTTGGTTTGAGTATGTTTAAACCTGAGAGGTTTAACTGCAGAACCTGTTTGTTTTTTTTCCACCGCTACTAAATGGCTACTGTATAATTCATATTGAACACTTATGAGCCAGCCACTGGAGTAAGCTTTTTATGTGGTTTCTCACATTTATTTCCTTCATAGCAACCTGTAAGAGAGATAAGATAGGAAGGGAATGTTTAGAGAGCTTAAGTAATATGCCAGAAATATATGATGTTATAAATATAAAAATCTAGAAATGATATCTAGAAGAATTTAAGAAAGTGACTATTTTAAAAGTATGAAGAGGCTGACACAGAGTACAATATTATGTTAATTAAATTTCTTGAGAACATTCCCCCCTCAAATATAGCTATTATCCCTGATTTATAGTTGCTAACCTAAAGTTTAGCAAGTCACTTGCTATAAGTCATGGTGCTAATACGAGCCTGGACCTGTGCATGTCTCCTATGGGACATTCCATGTTCCGCATTAAGAAGGTCTCTATTGCTTGCCCAGAGTTCCAGGCAGCAGTCACAGAGTTCCTGGCTGGCCTCCTGCCCGCTTTGCTCTCATCTCACTTCCCAGCTGGAGACCTCATTGCTTATTAGCCGTTTATATCTTTGACTAAATTTTCCAGCCATTTCCTGGAACCATGCTCAGCTTCCACCCTGGGTATATTAGTCAAGACTCATTTGTTTGTAAGAAACATAAATACAATACAAACTGACTCAGGCAAAAAAGGGAAGCAATTGCCCCAAATAACAGCAGAGTCCAAGAGCAGTAACTGTAGGCATCTCTGGATCCAGAACACTCAAGCTATCATCAGATATTTCTACCACCTCCCCACTTCACACCCCTACTAGCACCCATGTCCTGTGGTGGGCCACACACTCAGTAGGTCGAGTGTCTGTGCTAGATCTTAGGAATGCCTGGTAGATACTCTACAGTTTATGAACCCCTATAAGAGGGTTTCCCCTGTGGCTCAGTGGTAAAGAGTCTGCTTGCAGTGCAGCAGCCACAGGAGACATGGGTTTGATCCCTGGATTAGGACAATCCCATAGAAGGGGACTGGCAACCCACTCCAGTATTCTTGCCTGGGAAATCCCATGGACAGAGGAGCATGGCAGTCTACAGTCCATGGGGTCAAAAAGAATCAGACATGACTCAGTGACTAAGCACATACAACACATACATCTGTGTCAAAAAAGAAAATCACCTTAGAGTTTAGTGCTTTCTATAATACATTAAAATTATATGCACCTTTAAAGAAAGTGAAAGTGTTAGTTGCTCAGTCGTGTCTGACTCTTTGCGACCCCATGGCTCCTCTGTCCATGGGATTTGCCAGGTAAGAATATTGGAGTGAGTAGCCATTCCCTTCTCCAGGGGATTTTCCTGACGCAGGGATGAAACTCTGGTCTCCTGCATTACAGACAGATTCTTTACTGTCTCAGACACCAGGGAAGCCCATCAGTTCAGTTCAGTTCAGCTGCTCAGTCGTGTCCGACTCTTTGCGACCCCATGAATCGCAGCCCGCCAGGCCTCCCTGTCCATCACCAACTCCTGGAGTTCATTCAAACTCACGTCCATCAAGTCAGTGATGCCATCCAGCCATCTCATCCTCTGTCGTCCCCTTCTCCTCCTGCCCCCAATCCCTCCCAGCATCAGAGTCTTTTCCAATGAGTCAACTCTTTGCATGAGGTGGCCAAAGTACTGGAGTTTCAGCTTTAACATCATTCCTTCCGAAGAAATCTCAGGGCTGATCTCCTTCAGAATGGATTGGTTGGATCTCCTTGCAGTCCAAGGGACTCTCAAGAGTCTTCTCCAACACCACATTTCAAATGCATCAATTCTTCGGCACTCAGCTTTCTTCACAGTCCAACTCTCACATCCATACATGACCACTGGAAAAACCATAGCCTATGCTATCTAGGTTGGTCATAACTTTTCTTCCAAGGACTAAGCGTCTTTTAATTTCATGGCTACAGTCACCATCTGCAGTGATTTTGGAGCCCAAAAAAATAAAGTCTGCTGCTGTTTCCACTGTTTCCCCATCTGTTTCCCATGAAGTGATGGGACCACATGCCATGATCTTCGTTTTCTGAATGTTGAGCTTTAAGCCAACTTTTTCACTCTCCTCTTTCAACTTTCATCAAGAGGCTTTTTAGCTCCTCTTCACTTTCTGCCATAAGAGTGGTGTCATCTGCATATCTGAGGTTATTGATATTTCTCCCGGCAACGTTGAGTCCAGCTTGTGCTTCTTACAGCCCAGCGTTTCTCATGATGTACTCTGCATAGAAGTTAAAAAGCAGGGTGACAATATACAGCCTTGACGTACTCCTTTTCCTATTTGGATCCAGTCTGTTGTTCCATGTTCAGTTCTAACTGTTGCTTCAACCCCATATGTACCTTTAAAAACTCATCAATTGAAAAGAATTCTTCATGAACAGTTTTACAAAGTGATAGTAAAGTGTTCACTTTACAAGCACTTCTTAAAATGCCTCAGTAACCATTTCAAAGTTGACTCTTAAAATCTGGAAGTAGATTCTGTATAAGACAGTAGTCACTGAATCTGACTGATAGGGTATGTTTTTCTAAGCCATCTTTTATCCTTTTAGGACACCTCTGTCAAGCTAAAGCTGTAAGAACCCACACAAACAAGAGAAGCTATTTCCGCTCTCCACCCCCAAATCACTTTTTAAGCAGTATTGGCCTTCCCCCGCAGGTACACCCACTCACCATTCTTTCACAGGAGGATGTCAATCCTTCACCCCAGCTCAGCTTTTTTTAAAATATAGGATTCTGCACCTAACTGCATAGCTCCTCTGAGGCCTCCACAGGGAGTGTAACTACATGCTGTTCAATACTTTTTCTGAAAGTATTGACACAGTATTAATAGAAAACTGACTGCAAGGTAGGTTGTTCAAATGTTCCTCTGGATGCACTAAAATCAGTCCCTGAATTACTACTGGCTATTCAACTGGTCTCTTGCTGACAGGCTGTGGCAGCATGCCAACAGCCTTTCCTGAGGGTCAGAATGAAGGAGATGAAAAGCAGTCCATGAAACTGCTTCCTGGAAAAGAACAATTTGACAGACTCATTGGTGACATTTCTCTCCCGTCTCCATACTGGAAAAAGTCAATGCTTCTGAATAGTAAGACTGTTCCTTAGGACAGTACAAGCCATAGCTCTAACCATATTTCCCTCTTTGACTATCGTGGTGCACAGCCGGATGTCCAGTCTACTTCTGCTGCACACTTAGGTATCTAAGCTCACTTGACTTATTTTTCACTTCACCTTACTTTCCTTACCTGTTGTTTGTTTATCTTACTTCTTTGTAAGTCTCATTAAAAAGTTCCTTTTTGGAACAAAACAAGTATAAGTCAATAAATTACTCTCTATATAAAGAAATACGCTGGGCTCACCAGAGATACTTTGATCTTCAGGGTTGGAGAACATGCTTCATTCTGCCAGTGAGGAAATAACCAGAGGTAAGGCTTCACACAGAGATTTTAGAGTTAGGACTTATTTTTCATAACATCTTATAAATGTGACATTTTGAAAATACAGATACATTTAAAAGACCAAGAAACGTTTTTGTTTTATCCCTTTTGCACTTAATAAGAAAAAGATTTCTATTGTATATATATGTATACAATATATCTACAATAAATTTCAGTATCTATTACTATGATATAACCAGTTTTCGAATTCTGTCTGCAAGTTTTTTGCCAAATTTCTGCTTTGAACATTGTGAAGACTCAAGTAGAACTATAAGGTAACAGTGTTTTTAAAAAGATGAAAGAATATATGAGTTTAGGTAATCTTCAAATTTTAAAAATTCTTTCAAAAAATCAATGGAAGACTCTCCCAAAGGTCATTGATTTATCATTTATGACTTTCTTATCCTAAAAAAAGATCTCAGGTAACTCACAATAAAAATACATATGTACATGTATATTATCAGATAAACGTAAAAGAGATCAAAAACCAAAGAGAAAATACTTAGCTGTTTTCAAAAACTAAATTCAGCACTGATTTTCCTGACACTTAAAGCCAAGAGTGAAACAAAATGGATTACAAAATTTCCAATATCTGATAAGAAAGAAAGTGAAGTCGTTCAGTTGTGTCTGACTCTTTGCAACCCCATGGACTGTAGCCCACCAGGCTCCTCCATCCATTGAATTTTCCAGGCAAGAGTCCTGGAGTGGGTTGCCATTTCCTTCTCCAGGAGATCTTCCTGGCCCAGAGGTTGAACCCAGGTCTCCCGCATTGCGGGCAGACGCTTTACCATCTGAGCCACCAGGGACAATTTCATAATTTTTTCCTAGTGTTATTCCAATACCTAAAAGGAAACCACCAAATTTTAAGTCTAAGAAATAACCTTATTTTTTTTTAAACTGGAGATGTTTTCAGACAGTATTTTAATATATTTTGTCATTTTTGTTCTGCTTGTTGGAATTGGGAAGCGTCTCAGCGAGAGCTGCTTGAAATACAGATGAGATATATATGACGTACCATGCTGACTTACAGTGTTTCGCTTTTTGCAGTATACTCCTGATCATGTAGCTGGGCCTGGAGCAGATACAGATCCCTCTCAAATAACCTTTCCTGGATGTGCTTGTCTCAAAACTCCCTGCCTCCCTGGTACTTGCTCCTGTCTCCGTCGTGAGAATAACTATGACGATCATTCATGCCTCAGAGATATAGGATCCGAAGCAAAGTGCGCTGAGCCAGTTTTCGAATGCAATGTCCTGTGCCAGTGCAGCGAGCGCTGCAGGAACAGAGTGGTCCAGTGGGGTCTGCAGTTCCACCTCCAGGTGTTCAAGACGGATCACAAAGGCTGGGGACTTCGTACCCTGGACTTCATACCAAAAGGACGATTTGTCTGTGAATATGCCGGTGAGGTGTTAGGAATCTCTGAAGTGCAGAGAAGAATTCAGTTACAAACAATACATGATTCGAATTATATTATAGCCATCAGGGAGCATGTCTGTAATGGGCAGGTAATGGAAACATTTGTGGATCCTGCCTCTATAGGAAATATTGGAAGATTCCTTAACCATTCTTGTGAGCCAAACCTGTTGATGATTCCTGTCCGAATCGACTCGATGGTACCAAAGTTGGCACTTTTTGCAGCCAGAGACATTCTGCCAGAAGAAGAACTCTCTTATGACTATTCAGGAAGATTTCTTAATCTGATGAATAGTGAAGACAAAGAAAGGTTAGATAACGGGAAATTAAGAAAACCTTGTTATTGTGGTGCCAGATCATGTGCTGCGTTCCTGCCCTATGACAGCTCCCTGTACTGCCCCTCAGAAAAGCCAAACACGAGTGAGGAAGGAAGAGCATAGGAGAAATGTGTCTGGCCTCGCAGTGGAAGAGAATGAGAAGGATCCAAGCTTGTTGACTCAGCCCTTCCTGGGTTCCCTTCTTATAAGCAAGTTACCCTCGAGGTTGGTCCCTGCTCTCCAGAAAGCAGCTCACTCATCCCTTAGTCTACAGGAGCCCAGTGGTTGCCTGGCTGCATAAGTTTAATTTGGGAATGTGGCATAGACTACAGATTGTCCAGCAACACTCTCTCCCTTCCTATCAGAATTCTCAGTTATTAGCTGGGTATGTGACTATCGAGAACATAGTAAGTACTCTACATGCAAACATTCAGGTTGCAAACTGTCAAAGATGCAGACATGCATTCCATCAGCGTCAGGTGTAAGCGAAGCCGCAGCTTGCCCTCCATCTCCTGTTGCTGACGATGCTTCAGCTCTACCATCATTCACCTCCTTTAGTCAGTAACTGTCCTTGCCTGTTCACTCAGCCAGCCCCTGTATGCCAGCTATTGTACTGCACTAATGTACTTTTCCAGGTACTGTACTGTAAGATTAAAAATGTTTTCTTTTGTGTGTATGTTTGTTTTTTATGTATTTGTGTGAAAAGTATTATAAACCTACCACAGTACAGTACTGTATAGTCAATTGTTTTAGTTGGGTGTGTGCTCAGTTATGTCCAACTCTTTGTGACCCCATGGACTGTAGCCCGCCAGGCTCCTCTGTCCATGGAATTTTCCAGGCAAGAATTCTGGAGTGGGTTGCCATTTCCTCCTCCAGGGGATCTTCCTGACCCAGGGATCAAACCTGAGTCTCCTGTGTCTCTTGGATTGGCAAACGGATTCTTTATCACTAACACCACTTGGGAAGCTCGTGTTAGTTGGGTACCTAGGCTAACTTTGTTGGACTTAATGAACAAATTGGACTTATTAACATGCTCTTGGAACAGAACTCATTCATATATTACTGTACTCATTCTTCCTAGTTAGACGTGTCTAAGGGACTATGTTGCAGTTAGTGGAATATGAGGGAAAATGTGTCCTTAAATTGAGACATCCTTCCCTTACCCACCGCTTTTTTCTTCTTGGCTGTAAGGTATACATGATAACTGGAGCTGGAGCATGCATCCTAGTCCCCTAAATGAAAAGGAAACCACACACAGCAAAGCAGCAACACTGAAAGGAGTCTGGGGATGGTATATTGTGCAGTGCTCTGTACCAATCTTGATCTGACCCCTCTGGACTTTTAGGTGTGAAATAGTCTTTCCATCATTGATGCTACTGTTATTTTGAATTTTCCAGTACTAGCACCAAACCTAATCAATGATCCAAGGACGCTATGACTATATACCTAAGCCTTGCTTTACAATCCATTTTATCAGTAATAAAGCTGATATTTTCATTTCTGTCTGACTCCTGCATTTTATTTCTCATTTGTTGCTGAACAAATCAAGGAAAAGGACATGATTGATTATCACCTACTAAAACCCTAACGATCACCACCAACAATGAAAACTATAACCATGAGGATGACTTCCATGTGTATAACCAAAAGTCATAAAAGGAAACAAACTAAAAATTTTGCTATATACCATGGCTATACTGGAAAACTTGTGAAGTTATGCCTCAGAACTTCAAACAGCTTCACTCCGTATTTTAACAACATGAAAATAACACTGTCCACACCACTGAAGGTGGTGGAAATTTTATAATTGCATTTAAACTTCTGGAGAGGCAAACATCTCTAACTTCCTTCCTTAAAGCAAGTGTTTGCTTCCTTAAAGCAAAAACAAAGCTACTGTGACGGTTTATTAGACTTTTTGAAAGCTAAAATGATTACTTGGGCCCTATAATTTTTCTTGTACATTTAAACTCTACCACCAAGAGACTGAGCTTTAAAAGGTATATCATAAGGTCCCATATTATATATAACATTGTACTCCTGTATATCATAAAAAGGATTGTACATTTAAGTGAATGAAATGTATGGTATGTGCATTATATCTCAATGAAACTGTTAAAGTAATAACTATGTTACAGTGTGCATATCCATATAACATCATCAGGAATGATTCCCTGTGAACAAATGACACTATATACACATAAAATGCCCTAAACTACAAACATACAAATCTGTTCTAAAAGAGAACAGATTTTTTCCTCCAAACTAATCATTTCTTCATACCAACCTTCCTCTGTAACTCTGTTTCCTTTGAAGCAGTCCTGCTTTTTGTAAGGCAGCTTGTAACCTGAACTTTAAAATGGCCTTTCAAGTGCTTCAAGTAAATGAGCTACTTAAGAAGCAATAAGGAGAGACTCCTCTGGTTGTCCAGGTTAAGATTCCATGCTTCCACTGCAGGGAATGTGGGTTTGATCCCTGGTTGAGGAACTAAGAATCTGCATGCTGTGTGCCGTGGTCAAAAAATAAAAAGTAAAGATAAAATTTAACGACAACATAAAAAGAAGAATAAGGAAATGGTCAGAAGGAACATGAGTGGGTCACTGATTCTACAAATACCCTTTCCTTCGTCCCTCTGCTCCTTATCTATGTATAAGCAGTTAGGACATGAGCAGTACCTTCCATGTGATGTCTCTTCCAAAGACAACTCAGCCTTGGAGTTTTTTTGTACTCATACACAAGTGTATTCCTAAACAGCACATAGTCCTGGAAATCAGGTGGTGCTAGTGGGAAAGAATCCACCTGCCAATTCAGGTAGACATTAAGAGTCGGGGGTTCACATCCCTGGATCAGGAAGATCTCCTGGAGGAGGGCATGGCAACCCACTCCAGTATTCTTGCCTGGAGAATCCCATGGACAGAGGAGACTAGTGGGCTACAATCCATGGGGTCACAAAGAGTCAGACATGACTGAGCACACGTGCACCTGGAAATCAGATTCCCAAAGTAAGAGTTAAGACTCTTTCGCATCTTTTATAGACACTGAATTAACTGCATTTACTTAATTGCTATCTTCCTAAAAAAGCTGACACATACTTTTGAGAGCAAATATTAAAAGATATACTTCTATTTGATTATTATAATATAAAAATATATAAAATGAAAGTTGCTCAATCATGTCTGACTCTCTGCTTTTTACAATTATAAATTACTATAAAATTAGAATTTTAAAAGGTGGTGTGTGTATTCATGGAATTAAAACATAAAAATAGCTCTTATGTCAATTTCCACTGAATTCATTAAGAATGTGGAGATATGTACTTCAGAAATTGTTTTTGCCCAAAATAATAACATACTTGGAGAATACAACTTCTGAAGTCTTTTTAAAATTATTTTTTAAAATTTCAAATTAACAATCACAAAATAATATTAGTGGCTAGTATGTTTTATTCTTGACTAAACGGAAATTTTTGCCTTAATTGAAATGAATATTCAGAGATTATTTTACTCCCTCTTGTTTTCAATATTGAGCCCCAATACAGCCTAACTGAAACATAAGTCAGAAGTGGATTGAGTATACATCAACAGGAGCCTATCTTGCATAGAAGAGATGGCTTTATCTTAAATTCAGGAAGATCTCATTTAAAAGAGGTGAAAGTCTCCCCAGCTTGTTATCATTCCCTTCAGTGTCCAGAGTTTTCTTTGTGTCACATTCCTTGTTACAGCTCCGCCACTCTCCAGTGCATGAGCGCTCAGCAAGTTACTGAAACTCTCCGAATTCCCTCTTCTGGATATAGCATTATTGAGAGGATCAAATAAGTTAACACTTGTAAAGGGTTTAAACAATAATGCAGCACTAACATAGCTATAATGAAAAAGGCAACTACACGTGTTGACAAGCATGTGGAGAAATTAGAACTTTCATATTTTGCTGGTAGAGTTGTAAAATTGCACAGCTACTTTGTAAAGTCATTTGATTAGTTCCTTAAAACACTGTGCATAGAGTAACCACGTGTCCTAGTAACTCCATTCCTAGGTGTGGACCCAAGCGAAATGAAAACATGTCCCACAAAAACTTGTATGCAAACCTTCACAGTGGCATTATTTGTAATAGTCAAATAGTAGACACAACCCAAATGTCCACTGACTCATAAATGAATAAACAAAATGTGATATCCATATCACAGAGTATTCAGCTATAAAAAGGAATGAAGTGCTGACAATGCCACAACACAGTTAAATGCTGAAAATATGTGAAATGAAAGAAGCCAGACACAAAGAGCCACAAATTATATGATCCTATTTATATGAGATGTCCAGAATAATTCCATAAACACATTAAGTAGATTAATTTTTGCCAGGGGCTGGTGGAGAGAGGTACAGGAGGTGACTGGTAATGGGTTCAGAGTTTATTTTTAGGGTGAATATACGAAAAACCACTTTCAAGGGATGAGTATCATGTTATGTGAATTCTATCTCCTAGTGGCTCAGATGGTAAAGAATCTGCCTGCAATGCAGGAGATACAAGTTTGATCTCTGGGTCGGGAAGATCCCCTGGAAAAGGGCATGGCAACCCACTCCAGTATTCTTGCCTGGGAAATTCCATGGACAGAGCAACCTGGAGGGCTACAGTCCATGGGGTCACAGAGTCGGACACAACTGAGCAACTAACACTTTCAAAGTTGTCATAAGAAAAAGAAAGAAGATATGGGTGCCTCTCACATGGAAACTGGTAACCTGTAACTCTGAACTCTCAGGAATAAGCACTCTCAGAACCCAGGGAAATGCTTCTCCACTTTATTCATGTCCTCAAAAAAAAACATGTAATGTGATTACATTATACTACATCTAATGTGATTTTTTTGTGGCCATCACCACTATCAGAGATAGACTCTGCTCACAAAGCAGCAAGATTTTAAACAGTAGGAGTACTTAGTTTGGTAAGAACATGGATAGATTAATTAATTTGTCAGATCCTTCCTCTCAACGTGAATGCAATTCTTAAATAACAAAGTATGGTTTCCTTGTAGTACTGCATATCAATCTTCTTGTTTCTCTTTCTCAGTTTGTCGTTCCAGTGGTTTGTGTGGTTTCTTACAAATTAGCACAGTATGCATTATAGTTGCACATGGAGGCAAATATTTTGTAATTCATACTACTCTTAAATTTGCAGATGTGTGTGTCTAGAATTTTGATCTCGGTTCTTCACATTACATGGTTCTTCTCATTTTTCTCATTAAAGAGATACTTAAAATGACAACATAAGTGATAGCAGTTTATGTGACGAAGTCAACATCTTTTTCTACAATGATAATTCATCAGATATAATATCATTAAATGTTTGGACATGATAAGTAAATTTCATAATTTATTTTCAACTCTGTTTCAGCACAGTGAAGCTTTCTCAAGCTTAATTTAAAAAAGACTATCGAAGAGCTACACTGACTCAAAAAAGATGTGTCTCATTTGGCATCACTGTTAACAGGACATCAACCGTGTGAAAATCCTGTTTATAATAGCACAATTTATGATTTTACTGAAAGGAAGATAAGAAAAGTTGATCCTTTAGAATTATGTAAAAAATTATGAGTCACACAGGTCATAATTTTATCCATCCAAGCATTGCCAACTCAACTTGATGCCAGGAATGAACAAGTATAATTGAAAGGGAAAGTGAAAGTTGCTCAGTTGTGTCCGACCCTTTGGGACCCCATAGACTATATAGTCCATGGAATTCTCCAGGCCAGAATACTGCAGTGGGTAGCCTTTCCCTTCTCCAGGGGATCTTCCCAACCCAGGGATGGAACCCAGGTCTCCCACATTGCAGGTGGATTCTTTACCAGCTGAGCCACGAGGGAAGCCCAAGGATAATTAAATTTCATCATATATGATATTTTGCCAACTTTAGTCATATAAAAACCCGTAACTTTATACATGATGTCTATTCTTGTGGTTATGAAGACATTTTTGTCAAACTGGACTTATAAATTTTAAATATTTCGACATATTGCCAGTGGTTCTTCCACAAGCTGTCCTGGCCTTGATGCTTATAAAGGAGGGAAGGAATTGGCTCCCCTGGCTAGGTTGTTATGGGACTCACAGAAAATAGTGTATTTATATAGGCTGTAAAGTACCATATAAATTTGGTTATCATTACAGGCATATTTCTGAGTTTACACTGTGCTACACCAAACCAAACATATGCATATTATATTATCACAGTCAAGATTCATTTAGATTCCATATAATGGTAAGTCTATCTTGGTGGTAAATGTTGTGGAAGTATTAGAATAAGTTCCCAAAGGAGATCTGTTAATCAATTAATTAAAAGAATATTTGTCTTTGATCATTTAATTACAGCCAAATTACGAAGAGTATGTGAAGAACATCCTTGGGGTTTATTTTTACTTTGAGGATAATTGCTTTACAATGTTGAGGTGGTCTCTGCCATACATCAGCATGAATCAGTCATAATCATATATAGATATCTCCTTCCTCTTGAAACTCCATCCCCACTCCATTCCACCCCTCTAGTTCATCATCCCTTTTACTTTATAATTATTTGGAATTTCCCTGAGATGATAAAAAGCCTTGCTCTCTTTGTATATATTGTTATTCAGTTAATGGCATTACTTTTTTCCTCACTGCCCAAAACTACAAGTCATCTGTGACTCTTCCTCCTCTTCCCCATAAATATCAGTCACCAAGTGCTATACATTCCCTGCCCTATGCATCTCTCAAATCTATTGTTTTGCCCCGTTACTGTTGCATTCCAGGCATCCATCATTTCTTCTCAGACACAGCCTGTCTGCCTCCAGCCTCACCATCCCCACAGGGCATCCTCTGCCTTCAAACCCTTTGATGACTTCTTATCACACTCAGGATAGAGCCCAAAGAGCTCAAAGTGACCAGATGGCCCCTGACTCCCTCTCCACCTCATCTCTCACTCATCTTTCTCTGAGGTCCAACTTGAAAAGCCATGCTCTCTCTTGTCCTCCCCTTCCCTTCTGGAAGAAGCTTAAAGTAGCAGGTTGCTTAACTTTACCTTCAGAGGGCACTAGAAGGTGTGTGTGATTTTACTTTAAGTTGTTCATACCTTCAGAGGGCATTGGAAGAGTGTGTGTGTGTGTGTGTGTGTGTGTGTGTGTGTGATTTTACTTTAAATTGTTCTTACCTTTGCCTTTTTTGCAGAATACTCTGGACTGTCTTTTTGGATACTGTTGGTATTCTTATACTCCATCTCCCAGGCTACCTGTTTACAAGGCTTCCAGGCAGCTAAACAGGAGAGCCGCAATTCTATTTCCCTGTCTCTTCTTCCTTCCTTCCCTCCTACTCCTGTTTCGGTCTGTGCCTAGCCATCACTTCCATCAGCCTGCTGTCTCCCTGTCATTCATCTTCCTCCAACCACCTGCCCAGCCTTGTCCTCATTGCCAAGTCTCCATGGTTGAACTGGGAAAATATAAATTATCTGATGTACCTCAATACTATCCCTGCTGTGTACTTCAATTAGTCTTCTGGTTTAGACATATTCAATGCTCCCTGTATACAAGGGCAGCCAATTAAAAAGGGCTGAAGCCACTAATTCCAACCCCGCATGGCCCATGTCCTCTGCTCACCATGTGCCCCTCCAACCAGACCACCCTCCCCCCGCCCTCCACCCCCAGACCACTCTGTCTTTTTCTAATCTACCACTACCTCTAGGCATTTGTGCAGAGTAGGTAGATACAGCAAAGTGCTTCCAAACAAACCTGAAATGTATTTGCCTAGCCTGTATTAAACATAATTTAAAAGCAGAGACATTACTTTGCCAACAAAGGTCCATCTAGTCAAGGCTATGGTTTTTCCAGTGGTCACGTATGGATGTGAAAGTTGGACTGTGAAGAAAGCTGAGCGCTGAAGAATTGATGCTTTTGAACTGTGGTGTTGGAGAAGACTCTTGAGAGTCCCTTGGACTGCAAGGAGATCCAACCAGTCCATCCTAAAGGAGATCAGTCCTGGGTGTTCTTTGGAAGGACTGATGCTGAGGCTAAAACTCCAATACTTTGGCCACCTCATGCGAAGAGTTGACTCATTGGAAAAGACCCTGATGCTGGGAGGGATTGGGGGCAGGAGGAGAAGGGGACGACAGAGGATGAGATGGTTAGATGGCTGACGGACGTGAGTCTGAGTGAACTCCGGGAGATGGTGATGGACAGGGAGGCCTGGCATGCTGCGATTCATGGGCTCGCAAGAGTCAGACACAACTGAGCGACTGAACTGAACTGAACTGAGCTGAATCCCCTCAATTAGAACTTCCATTTACCCTCACAGCAAAGTGGGTTTGTTTTTGTTGTTTATTTTGGAAGTGTCTGTCTCCTGTTTCTCCTGTCTTCCCCAACTCTTAAAAATAACTTCTTTCTCCTTTCCTTTCCAGTAACCAGTCTACCTCTTTCCCACTCCCCCAACTGTACACTCATTGGAATGCATTCTCACCTCCATCAAGCGTGGAAATTAAGGATGGTTCCGAGACTAATCTTTGATCTTTGGCAAACCCCAGACCCTCCCAGTACCCTACCTTTCTCTGCAGAAACTGCTCCCAAATTTTTGACTAGTTTACAAGCGTTCTGGCTACTAAATTGTTGATCTTTTTGGTTTAGTAAGAGGATTTTACAATCAACTAATAATTACTACCACAACCTTTTCTGAAAGAGAAGGTGCAGGGAAGGTGGGAAGGGGCACATATAATCTCTTTCAAAATATCTCAGCAGTTCTTAAAATGAAATCAGTGTAGCTTTATAAACAACCTGACACTTGGTCCTACTTTTCTTCCCAAAGACGAGCACTTGGGAAGTAGTTCTGGCTGATCCACCCAGTCACCTAAACAATTCTGTTACTCAGTCATTCATTGATTCCTCAGAAATCAAGTTATCTAGTGTGTGCTGGGTGGCGTGAGGTCAAGTCCCTAAACTCATATTTAACTCAGCAAAAGTTTCCAAGCACCTACTATGCTACATTTTGGAGAAACAGAGACCAAAAGCAATCTTCATTCTCAAAGCATGTACAGTCCAATAAAAGAAAAAAATAAGAGTGAGAGGGTCTCAACTGAAAGATCTACATATTTTGTCGATACCTCATAGGTCTTCAAAACACTTTAATTTGATGTGTGTGTGTGTGCAAATTTGACATTTGTATCAATTTCTCATTATGATACCTGACAGAAATAGGTTTTCTAAAATTTAGGAAACTTATAAGGCTAAAGGCAAGGGAGACTTTTTGGCAACTATCATTTGAAATGGTTTAAAGTATAACAAGCATTCATTAGGCATTCGTTACTGGACAGCAATCCAGTGAAGTCACATTTTTTTCCCTTTTAAAGAAAACTTTTTTTTTTTTACTAAGACACCTATACTTTCACAGCTGGTTTGGTTAGACACCTTGTCCACCTACTCCATCACTGCCATAAAACATCTATGGTGATAACAAATGTTATTCACACTTTTTTTTAATTAAGAGGAAATTCAGTTAGAATTCTCCAATTGCAGTTTTAGCTTATTTGTTTATAAACAGTGCCACTCTGAGGACATACAAAGCAGTAAGTAATCATTTATCCCTTATCACAAAGCCAATTTGATTATTAGAATCTTACAGACATTATGGGACATAAATACTCCAAACCTCCACGTTCATATTGCAAAACCCACAGGCTCCAAGAGAGAAAGCACATGCCAAGGGTAACCAAAAAGCCACAAACCAACAAGGAGTTGCTAGCAGGCCAACTTTAGGTCCTCAATGCAGATTTCAAAAACTGAGGTCATTTGGCTCTTTCTACATTTATAAACATTTATAAAAACACTTACTACATACCAGCTATCATTTTGGTGCTTCAGTACTATGGAAAGCCTTCTGTTGTTACTGTTTTTAAAAGCAAAAGCTACTGCTTAGTTTTGTTTTCCTGGCTTCGCCTCTGTGTTTACTTCACCAGGGACCCCAGTCACAGAATTCCAGAGGGAAGGGTCCCTCCTTGTGAAATGAGGGCTCTGCTATAGGTCTGTGCCAAGGCAGGTGCACACGTTTCCTCCCAACTGGTCTGTGTCATTCAGAAGGAAGCCAAAAAACAGAGCCTAAATCAGAAGCATTTATCAGCTGCCAATGTTTCCACCAAGATGGACACACGAGTGACTCCTTGAAGCAATGCTCCTTATCTACAGTCTCAGACAGAATTTCCTGACAACAATCACTACTCCTTTGCCCTACAGGAGAACTGATATACTTCAAGCCTTCATCTTACAGATAATGCAACTAAAGCTTACCTCTGGGGGTAAGCAGCCCCAGAGGTGAGAATGGGGATTTGAAAAAGTAAGTAATCCCAGGCCTCACTAGAGCCCTATTCACTCAGTCTTCTGGGACGAGGGCTCAGGAAAGTGCATTTGTGACAACTCCCAGGAGTACTTCTACACAACAAGCCAGGCGTAGCATAGGGACCAGCTCTGAGGACATCAGATGGAGTAGGGAGATGGGGAATACAAAGCTGCTGAGACTCGATAACAGGCAAGCTTTCTGACCTTCAGGCTATGAGTTAAATTTTAAACTTTCAGAGGCCCCTAAGGTCTGAAGCATCCCAACCAAGCTATATATAGGAAAGGTCAGAATTAATAACTCAGAGACGGGGTCCAGATCACCAAACCACAAGGAGGAAAATAACACAGTAATTACAGGCAGTAAAGAGGTCACTGTGGATTGTGGGCAGGGGTAGGGAGTGGAAACAATTTACTCCTCAATACTGATTTCATTAACAGTGAATCACTTTTGCAGACTGGACTCATTTGCAATCATAATTGGACCGATCACATAACCCAGGGTTATATTTCAGCCACAGAGAGTGAGGAATGCTGCAATGGTGAGGCCAGATGAAGACCTCAGTTTGATTTCATTCATCACCCTCTGACAACTAGGTCCGACTCCTACAGGAGAATTTTCCTACACTGAGCTACCTTGGTTGTTCTCAGATTCGTTGTAGGATTAAAAAAAAAGAAAAAAACTGTACTGAAAAGCTGCAGCTTCACTGTGTGTGAGAACACAGATTGCGACAGCCTTTTTGGAGGGCTGTCAATATCCATCAGAATTTAAAATAACCATAAGCTCTGATACAGGAGTTAAGACTCCTAGGAATTTATCCTACAGAATCTATCTGCACAAACTGACAGAGATATAAGTAGGCACAAACTGTTTTATTGGAACATTTTTTAACAATAGAAACTGAAAATAATCCAAATATTCATCAATAAGGGAATGCTTAAATAAATTAAGTCAGCTATTTAAAAAGAGCTAGATCTATACAGTACTTTCATGGGGCATGCAAAATATGTAAAATGAATAGCACTGATAATATGACTCCATTTTGTTTCATAAAAACCATATATAAGTTGAATACATTGTGTATGATTTCTATGTGCCTCTATGTATTGGGTTGGCCAAAAAGTTCGGTTAGGCATTTTCAAAAACCTGACTGACCTTTTTACCAACCTAATACATATTGATGATCATCTGTACTCAATGTCTACCAACAGACATATGTATGATATGTGTTTGTAAATGCGTACAAAAAGTCTGGAAAGATACACTTACTGTTCATAATAGTTACCTCCTAGCACAGATTTGGGAGAAGGCACTGGCACCCCACTCCAGTACTCTTGCCTGGAAAATCCCATGGATGGAGGAGCCTGGTAGGCTGTGGTCCATGGGGTCGCAAACGGTCGGACACGACTGAGCGACTTCACTTTCACTTTTCACTTTCATGCACCGGAGAAGGAAATGGCAACCCACTCCATTGTTCTTGCCTGGAGAATCCCAGGGACGGAGGAGCCTGGTAGGCTGCCATCTATGGGGTCACACAGAGTTGGACACGACTGAAGTGACTTAGCAGCAGCAGCAGCAGCACAGATTTGAGAGAAGACCAGAATTCACAGAATGAAGGACACTTTGCATGTTTTTCAGAGTCCCTAGTTTTACCCGATGCATTTTATTGCTCTTATAATTTAAAAAAAAATAAAGGTTTTTCTAATGGAACTTGATGGACTTATTCAGTTCAGTTCAGTAGCTCAGTCGTGTCCGACTCTTTGCAACCCCATGAATCGCAGCATGCCAGGCCTCCCTGTCCATCACCAACTCCCAGAGTTCACTCAGACTCATGTCCATCAAGTCAGTGACGCCATCCAGCCATCTCATCCTTTGTTGTCCCCTTCTCCTCCTGCCCCCAATCCCTCCCAGCATCAGAGTCTCTTCCAATGAGTCAACTCTTTGCATGAGGTAGCCGACTTATTAATAAGATACTTACTAATAAAGGCAGTAGAAATTCAGAAACTAATCAGAGTAATAAGATGAGAGATCATTCTAAAACCCCTCCTCCCTTCCAAAGGTTCTCATCTCCACCAGCTCTTTAAAAAGCACAAGACTGGATAGGACAAATGCTTCAGATAAATTTTCCCTATGGAATAAACATTTGCACATTCTTCTTTATCTTTTCCCGCTTGCCTCCCCAAATCCACAGTACCCCTCAATGAAAGGTTCTCCAACTTTAGGGATCATTTGTACAAAAACAGCAAAAACCAAAACCAATCTGGCCACTAGAGGGGGAACATTACATATAAAACCATTTCAAGTTGCCATGGATGGAGGTACCAGGGCTGGCTCCAAAAGAGACCAACGCTAACAGCCCAGAAGCAGTAATCAACATGATTCACCCCTTGGCTTGCCTAATATATCCTGGAGCAAGAGTTTGTTAATAAATACAAAACTACAAATGTGAATGTGGTTTCCACATTAATGAGGGTTTTTTTTTTTTTTTCCTCCCCACCAAACTGAATATTTACAAATGTTCTGGAACAGAAGAAAATGCTAAGTTGGAAGCTGTCCTGAAACCACGTCTTAAGAAACAATACCCAGTTTTCAGTCCCTTGGCAGAGTTAGGGGTAGCGAGTAAGAAACCCACAAAGACCAGGGAATTGACTCTTATCAAAGAAGTCCTCCCATATACTTTTTCAGAGCACTATTTAACAAGCATGGTGCAGGACCCTTTTCCTTTCGCTCTTCACACATGATCTCAGTCGTCTTATCAGCTGTGATTTTTTCATAAATTTAAGCTTGGTATGAATGAGCTGATAATGCACCCTTTGATCTTCATTATTTCCAGCAGATTAATGTTTCCCACACTCAGCCTTCTCCTACCTCACCCCTAAAAATTTGCTTTTTTATGGA
This sequence comes from Capra hircus, assembly GCF_001704415.2. Lineage (NCBI taxonomy): Eukaryota > Metazoa > Chordata > Mammalia > Artiodactyla > Bovidae > Capra > Capra hircus. The sequence continues at coordinate 21,860,274 of NC_030829.1, read as the reverse complement.
AAGATAATCACTTTGTAAAAAGAAGCAGCACACTTTGGGAAAGAAAAGGATGTGAAGAAAAACATGTAGTCCTAACCTTGGAAGTCTCATTGCCGTATTGAAAATGATGTTAAGCTGGTAAAGATTTGCAAGCAGATCACCCTATACTGGGACTTCCCTGGTAGCTCAGCTGGTAAAGAATCCACCTGCAATGTGGGAGACCTGGGTTCAATCCCTAGGTTGGAAAGATCCCCTGGAGTAGGGCATGGCAACCCACTTGAATATTCTTGCCTGGAGAATCTCCATGGAGAGAGGAGCCTGGCAGGCTACAGTCTATGGGGTTGCAGAGTCCGACGTGACTAAGCACAGCACAGCACCCTATACTGACATTTTTAACACTCCTGCCTTAATTCTACCTTTTCTAAAAGTATTTCCATTTAATCTTCAAAATCTGAAAAACAAACTGGTTAAGGAACTCACCTAAAGTCACATATCAAGCAACCAGTAGGAGAACAATTTAAACTGAGACAGTCTGGCTCCAGGGTCATTCTTAACTACTGTCATTTGTAACTACTAAGCCATTCCACCTCCTCTATCTTTGCCTTTTTTCTCCTTGAGGCTACCTTTCGCCCCAGTAATCTCCCCTCCTCAATCCACCCCTCCCCACCCCAAACTTAATTTAAAACCACAGCTCTAGTGATGTGGTAGAGAGAACTGAAGTCACAAAAACGGTGTGAGTCCTGGTCCTGCTTCATTCAGCTATGTCACCTGGATGCCTCGCAAACACCGAGTCCTAGCTTCCTAAGTGCACAGTGGGAATACTAACCAAAAATAACCAAAATAATTGCTTCTTCCCAAGATCATCTGCAGATCAAATTAGATCATATACATAAAACAACTGGCATAGTATCTGGCTAAGGAGTGCCTAAAACTATTGACTGGAAAACAAACCAGGCAAGAAGGTAGAACCGTCACAATCTACAGCACAACGAAGATGAATTCCACCAGGAGAAAGTCAGCTATTTCACGAAAGGAACACTGAGACCTTCCTCAATTGCTTATGAAACCACCACCATTGGAGGCGGCAGGCAGTTGGCACGCAGGGTCCCAAGGCCACATCACCTTGGACAGAGGCTGCAACAGTGGGGGAGCTTACACTGTGTGTACCTGATATTCCAAAGCCTGTCTGGGGAGTCCTATTGATATATCAGAGTGATTCTGACCACAGGGTGGTACAGGGCCATCCACTCAGAACTGCCTCTCAGGAGCCAACTCCATTATCAGCATCTCTGTGGAAATGTGACAACCCGTGGTGGGGCGACCTGCCTGTGCTCCTCCCCAAAGCCGCCTCCTTCTGACCCTTCCAGGGGGCTGCTTCAACTAAATCACTGGTGGGTCTTCATAGAGCCAGGGCAGCAAATTCTCCTCTGCATTTACTAGGTATCCTGGAATGAAGAGGAAGGAAGCGCTTCTTAACAGATTGTTTTACTTTCTCCTGCGGCCATTTACACTCAGTTCTTCTGGACTATCCTCTGAAGAGATAGAGAAGGGCTGCTCATTATTCCCAAGACAGACTCGATCACCATCAGACCTCACTTTTCTCCTGGTCAGTAGCCTTTATATTTTTTGCTCTCAGGACCCCTTCGTGTGCAAAGTCACTTGAGTCATGTCCCACTCTTTGTGACCCTATGGAACATAGCTCACCAGGCTCCTCTGTCCATGGGGATTCTCCAGGCAAGAATACTGGAGTGGGTTGCCATGCCCTCCTCCAGGGGATCTTCCTGACCCAGGGATGGAACTTACATCTCATGTTTCCGCATTGGCAGGTGGATTCTTTACCACTAGCACTACCCGGGAAGCCCCAGGATCCCTCACATGCCTATGACTAAAGACTGCAAAGAGTTTTTGCTATTTGGGTCAGAGATAACATTTAGTACATTAAAAATTAAGACTGGAAACATTTTTAAACATAAAACTACACAAGCTCATATTCTATGAGCCATTAGGCTGTACATCCTTAAGTCTCTGGAAAAGCCCCCTGTACACTCATTAGACAATGAGATTAAAAAAGGCAAATCACATCTTAGTATTATTATGAAGATAGATTTGATTCAACTCCCTGAAACGGGTCCAGAGGCTGTGTTTCAAGAGTTGCTGTTCTCAAAACCTGTAACACCGATCCCTATAAACACTGTGAAACCCTAAACTGTTCTTTGAGCGTGGTTTTGAGTTTTAAAAAAACTTATAAAGTTAAAACTTATAAACTTATAAGTTATAACTGAAAACTTAAAAAGTTAGAATCTACATCCTGGACCAATAATTTCAAAGAAGAATTAAGCAAGAAGAAATAATTTAAATGACTTAGTAGTATTACCTAAACAACTATTCTCTAAAACTGGCATGTAAATTAACATTAAAGACACCACAGAAAACATTAACAGGCTGACCAGATTATTATGAGCCAAGAGACCGCCCTCCCTTTTCTGTTTTCTTTCTAATTATTGCTATGCTAACAAATGACATTTTCATTGGTATTAAACCTGCCAGAGGTTCTTCGTGAGGTAGCCTGAAGAGGAAAAGCTTCAGAATTATACAATCTATGTTGCAATAAGCAGATCTAATATTTTTCCTTTAAAGAGAAATTTGGGGAACAGATGGACCACACACTATCAGAATATTTTCAAATTCAAGTATTGGGTTGGCCAAAAACTTCATTCCAGTGTTTCCATAATATCATACTGAAAAACCTCAACAAACTTTTTTTGGCCAACCTAGAATTAACAGAAGTTTGGAGGTCATTCATGTCAGTTTTTTCCCTGTGTTTTAATATTTGAGATAGAGGTCAAGTTCTGCTTTTAAATTCAGCCTCTTTGTTTTCTCCTTCTTGGCCCTCTGTTTTGCTCTCTGTTCTAAGCTGAAACCCAGGATTAACCAGGACAGTCTGGCGGTACCTTCCTGCTCCTCTGATCCTAACAATCATACTCACTAGAAACAAGTACCAGTAGTCAGGGAGTTTGGGATGGACATGTACACACGGCTATATCCCAAATGGATACCCAACAAGGACTTACTGTACAGCAGAGGGAACTTTACTCAGTGTTATGTGTCAGCCTGGATGGGAGGGGTGTTTGAAGGAGAACGGATACGTGTATATGTACGGCCCTTCACCGTTCACCTGAAACTACCAAAGCATTGTTATTGGGCTATACTCCAATACAAAATTAAAAGTTTAAGGTTTGAAAAAAGAAACAAGTACCCAGCAAGCATTTACCCAAGTAATTTCTACTAAACACTTTATTTTTGCATTATTTCATCTCTCCTCACAACCCCAAGAGGTAGGTGCTATTACCATTCCCATTTTACCTGAGAAGATGCTTCCTGCCTGAAGGTCGCAAGGTGAGTAGGTGGAGGGGCAAGGAAACGATCCCAGATAATCTGATTTTAGTGCTCTCTTCACACAATGCTAAGGGCTTTTTATTTTTATTTTCTTAAGACTTACTTTGATGTGGACCATTTTAAAGTATTTATTGAATTTGTTACAATATTGTTTCTGGGTTTTGTGGGTTTTTTGGCCATGAGGCATGAGGGATCTCAGCTCCCCAGCCAGGGACCGAACCTGCAGCCCCTGTATTGGAAGGCGAAGTCTTAACCACTGGACTGCCAGGGTGGCCCCTAAATTGCCTTTTAAAGATGATAATGGAGGAGAGGAAAAGGGCATCCTTCCATGTCATTTAAAAGTAAATAAATTAAATTTCATTTGACAAGTTCTCTGTCTGGAGCAGAGAAAAACTGTGGCCTTCAGAAAAGCAAATCACAAAAGGCCCCTCTTTACAGGCACCAGACTAAACGCAGGTGAACCTCTGAGCAGCACCACCTGACAAGGAAAGCTTATCTCTGGTCCCCTGATTGATTGTCAGCTGGTTTCACTTTCCCCGTAACTGTTGATTCAGAGCTACTAATGTTACCCCGATGAGGTGCCACACTGACATGCTAGAAAAGGGTTACTATGATTGGCCTTCCATTTCCTCAGCAAAGAAAACAAGGAATTTGTCAAGCATGGCCCAGACCCAGGTGTGGGATAGAACCCTACCCGACCTTCAATGACCTGAAATGGAATCGCCTTTTTTTCTGACAATGGTGACTAATTCCAAAGGTCCAACCAGCTTTCTCATAATGGTGACTTCAGGGTCAATTACCATTTGGGGGCAGATTAGAATCTGATCTGAAGCTGAAAAATTCCACCCCTTTGGTGCTAATCCCTCCAACTTTCCAATCCTAAATAGGGCAAGCTTCAGAAAAGGGCCTTTCTCATTTTACAGTCTACCTGAATATTATCTGTAATGATTCTTCTTAATCAAAAAATTAATTAAACTCCTGCTTTAATGGTCTAAACACAAGAGTTAGAGGAAGGAAGGAGTTCTGGCCTGTGGCCAGTGCTCCATCTGAGGCTCCTGGAGTTAATAATTTCCACGGTGTTTCAAGCACATCAAACAACCAAGGCCAGCTTTTCACTAACAGTATGACTAATTCTGGCAAAACCTATAAAAACAAGGCCTACTCTGGGGTAGTTTATTTTACAGACAATTAAATTTTAATAAATGAAACCAATAGTTAAGAAACTGACATTTCTTCTATTCTCTGATATTAGTCTGAACACTTATTAATAAGTGCCAAAGTTAATGAAAATGAATTGTTGATAGCACTGCTGAGATTGTCTGTGACTGTTAGATGATTTTAGGGGGGGTGGGGTGGGGATGGAGGGGAGGGGTTTCCTAAGGCAGGGGTCCCCAACCTTAGGGCTGCAGATCTGTTAGGAACTGGGCCACACAGCAGGAGGTGATCAGCGGTTGAGTGAGCAAAGCTTCATCTCTATTTACAGCTGTTCCCCATCGCTTGCATTACCGCCTGAGCTCCACCTCCTGTCAGATCAGCAGCAGCATAATAAATGCACTGTGTTTAAATCATTCCCAGACCATCTCTGGCCCCTCACTTCCATCTGGGGAAAAACTGTCTTCCTCAAAACTGGTCTCTGTTGCCAAAAAGGTTTGGGACCACTGTCCTAAGACATTTCTAGATAAGATGATGACCTGGGGCAAACCACTGCCCTTTCTCACACTTGGACATTTCTAACTGGTATGTTACTTACTTGCTTCATCAGTCTTTTTTCAGAAAGAAATATATGAGATTTTTGTGCTGTGTGAAATGAATCAACTTTTCATAATTTCAGTTGACAAGTGGCACCCCACAGGCTGAATCTGGGCACAGAAGTAATTTATTAGGTCCTACAGTATTTGTTTTTTTAAAAATCTGAATTAGTTGCCAATGTTAAAAACTCAGACTTCACATGAAAATGCACATAGTCAGGTACCCTCAGAAACTGGACGATCCAGCAAGTTTGGGCTCATGTTTCTGTATGGCAGTCACAAGAGGGCAGAGCAGTGACAGCACAGTAAGAATGGGCACCGCTCGGCCTGCTTCTCACCTGGCCCCTGTTCCCACAAGAGCCAGGCTCTGCACCTCCTGTGACTGCCTAATAGCCAGCCTGAAAGTTAACTCCCTGATGAGAAATACTGCCAACAGTAGGTAAGTATTTGTTAGAGAGGAGGAGGAAGAAATGCAAGCAAAATATCATTTTATAAAGAAAAAATAAATCCCATCCTAGTCTCTTGTATGAAATTCCTGAAGTCTCGGAACAGAAAACATCATATTTCCATGTTTTCTTCTCCCCCCAAAATACTCCTTTCATTAAGTCAACTACAGATTTTACCACATACAACAATTCTATCTGTAGCTTGACAACATGATCTGTTTTGAAAAGGTGATCAGCAACAGGCCTAGAATCCAGTGGAAAACAGAATTAACCAACACATTAGCTTGGAGCTACTACCCCACACCATCCCAGCCCAAATCAACACTTATTAAAGCATCTGGCATCTCTGAATCTTTCATTTCTTCTTTTCCTAAAGGGTCATACGGACAATAGGGATACTTTGTCAAAAAAAAAAAAAAAAAAGGTGGGGAGGGAGGGGCAAATGAAGAAAACACAGTGTCTACATTGATGCAGGTTTGTATTTCACTTTAAGTTGTAGGCAGAACCACACAGAGTTTGAGGCCTCTATGTAATTTGTTTTCCAATAAAGAAAAGCTGAAACTCCAGTACTTTGGCCACCTCATGCGAAGAGTTGACTCACTGGAAAAGACTCTGATGCTGGGAGGGATTGGGGGCAGGAGGAGAAGGGGACGACAGAGAATGAGATGGCTGGATGGCATCACCGACTTGACGGACGTGAGTTTGAGTGAACTCTGGGAGTTGGTGATGGACAGGGAGGCCTGGCGTGCTGCGATTCATGGGGTTGCAAAGAGTCGGACACAAATGAGCAACTGAACTGAACTGAAATAAAGAAATGCCACTCTTGATCACTACAACCATAGCTCCCCTTCACCTACCACTTTCTAACCATGTTTACAAAGCTTTAAAAATAAGATAAGACTTGCTCCTAACTCAATCCCTCATGTATATCCCTGAAAACAAATTACTGTTGTCCAGAATTCAGGACCAAAGCAGATTTGAGAACAAATCTTAAAATTGCCCTATGCTTCAAAGGAGCAAAAAACTGAACTAGAAACACAGACCCAATATATGAACTCCTGAGGTTTTAGAAAAGGCAAAGGAACCAGAGATCAAATTGCCAATATCCGCTGGATCATGGAAAAAGCAAGACAGTTCCAGAAAAACATCTATTTCTGCTTTATTGACTATGCCAAAGCCTTTGACTGTGTGGATCACAATAAACTGTGGAAAATTCTGAAAGACATGGGAATACCAGACCACCTGACCTGCCTTCTGAGAAATCTGTATGCAGGTCAGGAAGCAGCAGTTAGAACTGGACATGGAACAACAAACTGGTTCCAAATAGGAAAAGGAGTAGATCAAGGCTGCATATTGCCACCCTGCTTATTTAACAGAGTGTACTCTATGCAGAGTACAACATGAGAAATGCTGGAATGGAAGAAACACAAGCTGGAATCCAGATTGCCAGGAGAAATATCAATAACCTCAGATATGCAGATGATCCCACCCTTATGGCAGAAAGTGAAGAGGAACTAAAAAGCCTCTTGAAAAGTAAAAGAGGAATGGATGGCTAACAAACACATGAAAAGATGCTCAACATCATTCATTATTAGAGAAATGCAAATCAAGACCACAATGAGGTACCACTTCACACCAGTCAGAATGGTTGCGATCCAAAAGTCTGCAAGCAATAAATGCTGGAGAGGGTGTGGAGAAAAGGGAACCCTCCTACACTGTTGGTGGGAATGCAAACTAGTACAGCCACTATGGAGAACAGTGTGGAGATTCCTTAAAAAATTTCAAATATAACTGCCTTATGACCCAGCAATCCCACTGCTGGGCATACACACCGAGGAAACCAGAATTGAAAGAGACACATGTACCCCAATGTTCATCACAGCACTGTTTATAATAGCCAGGACATGGAAACAACCTAGATGTCCATCAGCAGATGAATGGATAAGAAAGCTGTGGTACATATACACAATCGAGTATTACTCAGCCATTAAAAAGAATACATTTGAATCAGTTCTAATGAGATGGATGAAACTGGAGCCGATTATACAAAGTGAAGTAAGCCAGAAAGAAAAACACCAATACAGTATACTAACACATATATATGGAATTTAGAAAGATGGTAATGATGACCCTGTATGCGAGACAGCAAAAGAGACACAGATGTGTAGACCGGACTTTTGGACTCTGAGTGAGAGGCAGAGGGTGGGATGATTTGGGAGAATGGCATTGAAACATGTATACTATCATGTAAGAAACGAATCACCAGTCTATGTTCGATGCAGGATACAGGATGCTTGGGGCTGGTGCACAGGGATGATCCAGAGAGATGATATGGGGTAGGAGGTGGGACAGGGGGTTCATGTTTGGGAACTCATGTACACCCATGGCGGATTCATGTCAATGTATGGCAAAACCAATACAGTATTGTAAAGTAAAATAAAGTAAAAATTTAAATTTAAAAACAAAAAAAGAAAGTAAAAGAGAAGAGTGAAAAAGTTGGCTTAAAGCTCAACATACAGAAAACGAAGATCATGGCATCCAGTCCCATCACTCCATGGGAAATAGATGGGGAAACAGTGGAAACAGTGTCAGACTTTATTTTTTAGGGCTCCAAAATCACTGCAGATGGTGATTGCAGCCATGAAATTAAAAGACGCTTACTCCTTGGAAGAAAAGTTATGACCAACCTAGATAGCATATTCAAAAGCAGAGACATTACTTTGCCAACTAAGGTCCGTCTAGTCAAGGCTATGATTTTTCCAGTAGTCATGTATGGATGTGAGAGTTGGACTGTGAAGAAGGCTGAGTGCCGAAGAATTGATGCTTTTGAACTGTGTGGTGTTGGAGAAGACTCTTGAGAGTCCCTTGGACTGCAAGGAGATCCAACCAGTCCATTCTGAAGGAGATCAGCCCTGGGATTTCTTTGGAAGGAATGATGCTAAAGCTGAAACTCCAGTACTTTGGCCACCTCATGTGAAGAGTTGACTCATTGGAAAAGACTCTGATGCCAGGAGGGATTGGGGGCAGGAGGAGAAGGGGATGACAGAGGATGAGATGGCTGGATGGCATCACTGACTCGATGGACATGAGTCTGAGTGAACTCCAGGAGTTGGTGATGGACAGGGAGGCCTGGCGTGCTGTGATTCATGGGGTCACAGAGTCGGACACAACTGAGCGACTGAACTGAACTGAAGTGAACTGAGAAAAAAAAAAAAGCAGAATTTTCAATACTGGTATTGACACGTTAGCCAAGCAGTCTGCTCTGCAACCTTGAATATTTCTTAGAAGCAGAAATAACTCTTCAGTGACTAGTAAACAGAAATTGGAAGATGGTAGACTGTAAAAGTCATCTTGGGTGTGTGTTATTTGAAATGTGTTTTGAAACAATTGGGATAAACTTTCTTGCAATTTAATAGAAAACTAAAGCAGTATATGAAGATCTCAAAAAAATAATAATTTTTTAATCCAATGGAAGCACAAGTAGTGGTTTATTTAGTGGCTTCAAAATTGCTAAAATTTGCCCTATGTTAATTCAACTCTGAAAATCTGACAATTCAAAAGAAGATTCTACAAAAATACTGCTTCCCCCACCCCCACCAATCTTAAAAAGACTGATGGAGAAGTGTAAACCACAATCAGATCTTTACTTCTGACATAAGTGGTCTGTTAAAAGAGCAAACGCCAGACATCCCTGGTCGTCCGGTGGTTGAGAGTCCACCTGCCAATGCTGGAGTCCATATGCCAAGGGGCAACTGAGCCAGTTCACCACAACTACTGAGTCCATGAGCCGCAACTACTGAACTGGCACGCCCTAGAGCCTGTGCTCTAGCAGTGAGAGAAGCCACTGCAATGAGAAGCCCCGCCTACCACAACAAAGAGGAGGCTCCACTCACCTCAGCTAGAGAAAGACCGAGTACAGCAATGAAGACCCAGGGCAGTAAAAAATAAAGATAAATGATAATAATTTTTAAAAGTAAATGTGATTAAAAATTTACATCTTGGAGAAGAAAGATGGAGGAACCCCATAGCTTAAGGCTGCAAAGGACTGATGGGTTGTGATGCTGCCTACAGATGTGAGTGCAAGTTTAACTGATAGTTACAGGATAGTTACTATTTCTGTTAGTGCTCTGGTTACAAGGTTCCTTAAGATTAGAGTTGTCTGCCCCACCTTTATTTTTCCCTTTCACTCCCTATTTTTCACATGCGATTTTGCAGAAGGTGAGGCATTTTAGGAACACATATATGGAATTAAAGCTGCAGTTATTATACTACAATCTTGGTCTGTTTATAAATCAACATGCAATTTTATAATGCATCGTGGCCATGGCTGTCTGCAGTCTGGTACACTCTGTAGTTGGTAACTTGGAGTGGTGAGTGAAAGTCAGAATATGGAAGTGGACAGCCTGTCCCTTCTCAAGGGGATCTTCCCGACCCAGGAATCAAACTGGGGTCTCCTGCATTGGAGGTGAATTCTTTACCAACTGAGCTATCAGGGAAGCCTTAGTAACTTGGAAGTGTGGTTCTTAAATGAAGGATTTGTTAGGATTTTGTTTGAATGCTTTCTAACATTCTGCTACTGCTAAAAATGCAATTCTAAAGACTAAGCCAAAATACACCTCAAAATATTTATGCCATATAACATTAATTACCAAGAGAAGAATCTAAAATATACACACTAAAAGTATAACCATGTGAAAAATCCAAGCAGGTGGGAGGTAATAAGTAAAAACAAAAACTGTGCTTGACTAGTGGTGACTTCAAGAATAAAATACCTTATTTCCTCTATTAGCTTTTTTGATGAAGCAAATGCTTTTTGTTTGTTTTGCCTGAATTAATCATCACTTGATGAAAGTCTGTAAAGAAACATTTTATCCACAAAGCGACAGATTAACAAATGTGGACAAACACCCCAGCAACATGACTATTTTTCAAGATAAACATTTTAACATTAAGAGGCTAGGCACAAAAGTTGCAGTCAGGAGTTGGCTGAACCCTTCAGAATATTATTTGACTTAGTTTTTGAATAACCAACCTCAAGATGAGCCTTTCCTTTCAAACGATAGACTAAAAATGAATTTGAGGTCTTCAAAGAATGGGGAATCAGGCTAGGATCCTGATGACAGAGATCTCTGGTTGAAGCCATCACTGTGAAACAAGGTGCTTTCCCTGCCTGTGAAGCACCTGTCAGTTTTTACAGGATGGAGTCACTGTACTTTGGAGTCAAAGTCACTTGACTTTGTCTCATCTACTAAGGATGAAGAAGCAAGGTCATAATGAGGTTCCTGGCAGAATAGCTTTGTGTTTTGGAATAAACACTCCCACAAATTATTCCCATATCAAAGTTATCAAGCAGCTAATCGATGTGAAAGTTTTCTAGCAAACAAAACACATGCATATCTAAAAAACTTTTTACATAAAAAAACACATACATCTCATATCGCACAGTCATTTTTTAAAAAGAAGACATTAATAGAGTGAAATAGAAAAGGAACCAATGAGAGGGAAGGCTGATTTAGCAGATACCAGTTTATTCGACATAGTGCATGATCCAAAGAATGGGATACTCCACAGACAACAGGATTTCCTACATCCCTATTACAAAATACTGGATACCTTGAACATAGTTGATTCAAGGTTCCTGCTCCTTTTCTCCTACATCTAGAATTAAACAGGTTTCTCTGTGTAACACACAGTTCACATTCACCGAAGGCTTTGGGGAGAGGGGGAAAATAGGGCTTACAGCTGCCCCCCAAACCAAAGGCACTTAATGTTAAGAGATAAAGCACAGTCGAGTCACCCCACAGACATTCCTGTGTGTTCCGATGGCTGAACTTGAGCGCGCCATCGCTGGCCCAAGTGGGATTCATCATAACAATGTAAAGACACTGATTTCCTTGAAAAAGCAAAGTGCGGTATGAATATAAAGACTCATCCCCACCACCCCACCCCATTCTTTTCTGAAAATAATACATAAGAGAACAACTATTTTACATGATTAGTATCACCCGAGGTTCACACATGGGGAAAAAATAGCTAAAAAATCATCTGTCATAAATTCTCACTATGAAATCACAATAGAATCTGATATATCCAGAGGATCTGCAAGTTGGCAGTGAGCCTCAGACATCACGCTGTGCAGATGAACTCACTGGACAGATGAACTCACTGAGGCCCTGGAAGGTCAACAGTGGGACCCTGGGGTCTATCCCCATGGGCAGACCCTGGGTAGAACACAGGCCTCCTGAAGCCTAGCTCAGGATGCCCTCCACCTCCTTCCTCTTTAAAACACTCTCAAAAGTAACACATGAAACACATCACAGAATAAAGCGCACGTGCCGATGCAGGTCAGCGATTTGGTCTCGCCATTCGGTTCCTTTGGCCACTGGGCAGGCATGTAACCCACCTTGGGGTGGGAATTCTTCACACCAGGTTGTTCAGCCTTCTGAGGGAAGCCGTGTGCAGAGTAGACACGACTGCTCAGATTCGGGAAGGCTCTTTTTGGCTCTTAGCCCATGGTGGGCAGGTGGTCAGCTGCACAACGGAATCCCAGATTCGAAGCGGAGCTGTCGGGTGTGTTCTGGCTTCGAGCAGCACAGCGATACCTGTAGCAGTAAGACTTTGCAGAGAGAATCAGACAGGTGAGTGCTCTTGGACTCTCGATTGAAGGCTCTCAACTGTCAGATTCATGTGGTAACCAACTACCAGCTATGGGGAGTTATGCCAACTTGTAAACAGTGCCTCCCTATAGGCACCCACCCCATGCATATGGAATATGTAGGTTTCAAAAAAGGTACCACATTTAGAGCTCACCAATGTCCTTTACATTATAAACTTGACACAGATATAATACAAAGATGTTGCTGTCAACATTACTTAGAATAGTCAAAAACCATGAAACAAGTACTGGTTACTTGAGTTGGGGCACATCCAGAAGTTGGACTAGTAAGTAGCCACTCAAGGCATGTTTTCATGGAACATTTAATGACACAGGAATGTCTCAGGATACAATGTTAAATGAAAAAGTTAGGATACAAAACCATATATGTAGTGTGATCTCAACCTAGATCATCATGTATGCCAAAGAAAAACAGATTGAAAGATTCAAAATGCACCAGAATCTGAATGGTGTCTGTGTGAGTCACTCAGTCGTGTCCGACTCTTTGAGACTCCATGGACTGTAGCCTGCCAGGCTTCTCTGTCCATGGGATTCTCTAGGCAAGAATGCTGGAGTGGGTTATCATTTCCTTCTCCAAGGGTTCTTCTCAACCCAGGAATCGAACCTGGGTCTCCTGTCTTGCAGGCAGGTTCTTTACTGACTAAGCTATGAGGGAAACCCTCAGGCAGCGGAGTTTCAAATTTCTGATAATAAGTACTACTTTAATAATTTGAAAAGTTATCTTTACATTTAGAATAGTATTTGCCATGAAACCAAGTAATAAAGCTAAATGGCAATTGAGACAATATTAATTAAGAACAACATTAAGATACAACTTAATATACAGCAAGTTGGCAAAAATTAAGTTGCAAACCCAGGAACATCAGGAGTAGGAAATGCTGTGAAAAACACTTTTTTCTTAATGCATTGCTTTTGGTGTTTAAATCACAATAACTCATAAAGCTATATATTTTTGTGTGGGGGATTTGTTTTGTATTGTTTTATAAGCGCAGACTATGATATATATATACAAACACATACAGACATCAAGTTCTCCAACCAAAGTTCAAGTCACCTTCATCACATATTTTTATTCACATTTGATTATAATAGCACAGAGGAACTAAATGAGTTGCCCTAGATGACACATTTGTTCAAAGAAGTAGAATTCAAACCCAGATCTAACTGTGGCGTGCTTGCTTCCCTAGCAAGATGAAAATGTTTATCACATCTCATGCTTCTTTCCCACCCCTGATAAATTCTCCTGCATGTGCACAGATACTCACAAATAAGCGAGTCTAACATATTCCTGGCCACCTACTAGATATTCAGTGAATAACCACAAGATGAGTTGATTTAAACACTTTAAAAGCTTCCATATTCCAAAAATAACCATGCAAGGAACTCTTAGGTCCTAAGATTATGCTTTAATCCAAAATAACAGAGAACGAAAATAAACTAGGTACCCAATGTTTGAAAAGCATCAACTCTGAGTGAACCCTGTGAAATTAAATTCTCTGCCGCTGGTTAAAGAAACTGAGCAAAGAATCATTTAGTGTATACTCTGGAATTCATGAAGGAGAGATAATTTGTGGAGGGGAAAATAGCATGATAAAAGTGCCCCCCCCCCACCGCTTAATTCTTATTATTCTCCTTTCACAAAAGTTGAATGTTTCTAATCTTCATAAAAATTATCTCTAAAAGCTGACAAAGAAATTGGAACCCTTCTCTGGAGCACTTCTACCATAGAAAGAAAAAAACAAAAGACATGCTTTTCTTTTACAGATAGTGAAACAATAGCAACCAATTTTCTCATTTTCCCCACCACCAGCGAGGAATATAACACTATTACCAATATTCAGGCAGGCAGAGGGACAATGAATAAAAAGTATGCTTGAAATAATGAAAAAGTTGATGGCATCTGCTACGACCTGTGACTGGGATGCAATGGCGGCTCCAAACTGGCTAGAGGTGACCATGCAGGAAGACGCAGCAGAAGCTCTGCTATACGCAGGCCTTACTCTTTGGGCTGCTGTGAAGCAAAGTGCTTTGGCATTTCTAGAATCAAGATCCTGTGGATAATGCAGGGCCCCATGCTACCACTGTCCGTGGTGGCTTCCACACTGAAGCAAGAATGCAGTTCAGGGGGAGGCAGGCAGTCAAGTAGGGACAGTCATGTTCCAAAACTGTACCACACATGACAAAAAAAAAAAAAAAAAAACCAGTCAAGTGTTTCCTGACTGCCTTCAGCATACACTGTCTGGCTGGAGCTCACAGGCTGGTTGAGGAAACAATGATTACTCGTCAAAAAGGCAAAACAGCCTGGGGTTAAAAGAATCTGGGGCTATTGCTAATTCAGGGGAAGAAATGGTGGCTTGTGGATGTCTACGTTTTTAGGAATGATTTTTGGAAGGCAGAACTTGGTCAGAGTGGGACTTATCTAAGGTCTTCCGACTGGGGCTTCCCAAGTGGCTCAGCGATAAAGGACCTGCCTGCCAACATAGGAGAGGCAGGTTCGATCCCTGAGTCAGGAAGATCCCTTGGAGAAGGAAATGGCAATTCACTCCAGTATTCTTGCCTTGTAAATCCCATGGACAGAGGAGCCTGGCAGGCTATAGTCCATGGGTCGCCATGACTTAGCAACTAAATAATAACAACTTCTGACTTGAGGATATAGAGAATACCTGGAGAACTGACTTAAATATCTTTTTCCAGGTCACAAAAACAGAGATTCCGATTCAGTAAGACTGGTCTGGGGTCCAAGAATCTGCATTTCTAACCAGCCTGTAGGTGCTGCTCATGCTATCAGCCCATGAGCTACAGATTAAGTAGCACTGATTTACAGGACTTAGAAAGGAGGAAAGCAGGTGTGTTAAGTGGAGAAAACAATGATGTCAGAGGCATGAAAATGGAAAAATTCAGGTAAGTGAAGAGAACAGCAAAGCCATAGGCTGATGGCATCAAAGCACAGTTTATTTATTCATTAAATATTTGACAGTTTACCACACGCTAGATGCTGCTATTCTAGGCAAGAGGGATACAATGCAGAACAAGACAGTTCAGTTCAGTTCAGTTCAATCGCTCAGTCATGTCTGACTCTTTGCAACCTCATAGACTACAGCACGCTAGGCTTCCCTATTCATCACCAACTCCTGGAGTTTACTCAAACTCATTTCCATCGAGTTGGTGATGCCATCCAACCATCTCATCCTCTGTTGTCCCTTTCCCTTCCTGCCCCCAATCCCTCCCAGCATCAGGGTCTTTTCAAATGAGTTAGCTCTTTGCATCAGGTGGCCAAAGTATTGGAGTTTCAGCTTCAACATCAGTCTTTCCAATGAACACTCAGGACTGATCTCCTTTAGGATGGACTGGTTAGATCTTCTTGCATTCCAAGGCACTCTCAAGAGTATTCTCCAACACCACAGTTCAAAAGCATCAATTCTTCGGCACTCAGCTTTCTGCACAGTTCAGCTCTCACAATCAAACATGACTACTGGAAAAACCATAGCCTTGAGTAGGCGGACCTTTGTTGGCAAAGTAATGTCTCTGCTTTTTAACATGCTGTCTAGGTTGGTCACAATTTTCTTTTCAAGGAGTAAGCGTCTTTTAATTTCATGGCTGCAGTCACCATCTGTGGTGATTTTGGTGCCCCCCCAAAAAGTCTGTCACTGTTTCCCCATCTATTTGCCGTGAAGTGATGGGACCGGATGCCATGATCTTAGTTTTCTGAATGAATGTTGAGGTTAAGCCAACTTTTTCACTCTCCTCTTTCACTTTCATCAAGAGGCTCTTTAGTTCTTCTTCACTTTCTGCCATAAGGATGGTGTCATCTGCATATCTGAGGTTATTGATATTTCTCCCAGAAATCTTGATTACGGCTTGTGCTTCATTCAGCCCAGCATTTCTCATGATGTACTCTGCATATACGTTAAATAAGCATGGTGACAATAAACAGCCTTGACATACTCCTTTTCCTATTTGGAACCAGTCTGTTGTTCCATGTCCAGTCCTAACTGTTGCTTCCTGACCTGAATACAGATTTTTCAAGAGGCAGGTCAGGTGGTCTGGTATTCCCATCTCTTTTAGAATTTTCCAGTTTATTGTGATCCACACAGTCAAAGGCTTTGGCATAGTCAATAAAGCAGAAATAGATGCTTTTCTGGAACTCTCCTGCTTTTTCGATGATCCAGCAGATATTAACAATTTGATCTCTGGGTCTTCTGCTTTTTCTAAATCCAGTTTGGACATATGGAAGTTCATGGTTCATGTACTGTTGAAGCCTGGCTTGGAGAATTTTGAGCATTACTTTGCCAGCATGGGAGATGAGTGCAATTGTGTGGTAGTTTGAGCATTCTTTGGCATTGCCTTTCTTAGGGACTGGAATGGAAACTGACCTTTTCCAGTCCTGTGGCCATGCTGAGTTTTCCAGATTTGCTGACATATTGAGGGCAGTACTTTCACAGCATCATCGTTTAGGATCTGAAATAGCTCAACTGGAATTCCATCACCTCCACTAGCTTTGTTCATAGTGATGCTAAGGCCCACTTGACTTCACATTCCAGGATGTCTGGCTCTAGGTGAATGACCACACCATCGTGGTTATCTGGGTTATGAAGACCTTTTTTGTATAGTTCTTCTGTGTATTCTTGCCACCTCTTCTTAATATCTTCTGCTTCTGTTAGGTCCCTACCATTTCTGTCTTTACTGAGCCCACCTTTGCATGAAATGTTCCCCTAGCATCTCTAATTTTCTTGAAGAGATCTCATTCTATTGTTTCACATTCTATTGTTTTCCTCTATTTCTTTGTGTTGATCACCGAGGAAGGCTCTCCTATCTCTCCTTGCTATTCTCTGGAACTCTGCATTCAAATGGGTATATCTTTCCTTTTCTCCTTTGCTTTGGCTTCTCTTCTTTTCACAGCTATTTGTAAGCCCTCCTCAGACAGCCATTTTGCTTTTTTGCATTTCTTTTTCTTGGGGATAGTCTTGCTTCCTGTCTCCTATACAATGTCACAAACCTCTGTCCATAATTCTTCAGACACTCTGTCTATCAGATCTAGTCCCTTGAATCAATTTCTCACTTCCACTGTATAATTGTTAGGGATTTGATTTAGGTCATACCTGAATGGTCTAGTGGTTTTCCCTACTTTCTTCAATTTAAGTCTGAATTTGGCAATAAGGAGTTCATGATCTGAGCCACAGTCAGCTCCCAGTCTTCTTTTTGCTGACTGTAGAGAGCCTCTCCATATTTGGATGCAAAGAATATAATCAATCTGATTTTGGTATTGACCATCTGGTGTAGAGTCTTCTCTTGTGTTGTTGGAAGACAGTGTTTGCTATGACCACTGCATTCTCTTGGCAGAACTCTGTTAGCCTTTTCCCTGCTTCATTCTGTACTCCAAGGCCAAATTTGCCTGTTACTCCAGGTAGGTCTTGACTTCCTACTTTTGCATTCCAGTCCCCTATAATGAAAAGGACATCTTTGGGGGATGTTAATTCTAGAAGGTCTTGTGGGTCTTCATTAGAACCGTTCAACTTCAGCTTCTTCAGCATTACTGGTCAGGGCACAGTCTTGGATTACCATTAATATTAAATGGTTGTCCTTGGAAACGATCAGAGATCATTCTGTCATTTTTGAGACTGTATCCAGGTATTGCATTTCAGACTCTTTTGTTTACTATGAGGGCTACTCCATTTCTTCTAAGGGATTCTTGCCCACAGTAGTAGACATAATGGTCATCTGCATTAAATTCACCCATTCCAGTCCATTTTAGTTTGCTGATTCCTAGAATGTCCATGTTCACTCTTGCCAACTCCTGTTTGATCACTCCCAATTTGCCTTGATTCATGGACCTAGCATTCCAGGTTCCTATGCAGTATTGCTCTTTACAGCATCAGACCTTGCTTCCATCACCAGTCACATCCACACCTGGGTGTTATTTTTGCTTTGGCTCCGTCTCTTCATTCTTTCTGGAGTTATTTTTCCACTGATCTCCAGTAACATACTGGGCACCTCCTGACCTGGGGAGTTTATCTTTCAGTGTCCTATCTTTTTGTCTTTTCATACTTTTCATGGAGTTCTCAAGGCAGGACTACTAAAGTGGTTTGCAATTTCCTTCTACAGTAGACCACATTTTGTCAGAACTCTCCATCATGACCCGTCCGTCTTGGGCGGCCCTACATGGCACGGCCCATAGTTTCACTGAGTTAGACAAGGCTGTGGTCCATGTGATTAGATTGGTTAGTTTTCTGTGACTGTGGTTTTCAGTCCGTCTGCCCTCTGATGGAGAAGGATAGAGGCTTATTATGGAAGCTTCCTGATGGGATAGACTGACTGAGGGGGATATTGGGTCTTGTTTTGAGGGGCAGGGCCATGCTCAGTAAATCTTTAATCCAATTTTCTGTTGATAATGTACCTGTTATCATGAAGCTGACTTATATTCAACAGAGAGTAAATAGTCAGACAATAAATAAATCAATAAATTCAAGAGTGTTTCTGGCAGCGGTCAGCTTGGAAGAAAGTTAAATAGGGAAAGAGGACTAGGCATGACTGGGTGCCACTTAGATAAGGTGGCCTGAGAAGGTCCCTCTGAGGAGGCGCAATGGGAGCTGAGCTGCCTAGAGATTTACAGAATGAGAATTCCAATGACTGGTACAGAAAGGAAAAATGATAAAAAGCAGGAAGCACGGGTGGATAAATGGGATGGAGTTACGTTAAAGGCAGTCTTCTCACCAGAAAGAGGAGGTTGGGCTTGACACAGATGGGAACTGTGACAAACATTTTGCTGGTATACTCGCCCAAAAAGGCAAAATTCAAGACTCATTAGCTATTTAAACTTGGACTTCCCTGGTGGCTCAGATGGTAAAGCATCTGTCTACAATTCGGGAGACCTGGGTTCGATCCCTGGGTCGGGAAGATCCCTTGGAGAAGGAAATGGCAATCCACTCCAGTACTATTGCCTGGAAAATCCTACGGACAGAGGAGCCTGGTAGTCTACAGTCCATGGGGTCGCAAAGAGTTGGACACGCTTTTCTAAATCTGCTCCATTGATAAAATGGGTCTGCTGCTGCTGCTGCTAAGTCGCTTCAGTCGTGTCCGACTCTGTGCAACCCCACAGACGGAAGCCCATCAGGCTCCCCCGTCCCTGGGATTCTCCAGGCAAGAACACTAGAGTGGGTTGCCATTTCCTTCTCCAATGCATGACAGTAAAAAGTGAAAGTGAAGTCGCTCAGTTGTGTCCAACTCTTAGCGACCCCATGGACTGCAGCCTACCAGGCTCCTCTGTCCATGGGATTTTCCAGGCAAGAGTACTAGAGTGGGTTGCCACTGCCTTCTCCAAAATGGGTCTACTACAAAATGGGTCTACATGGGATAATGTCAAAATGCTTCATCCTATCTTTACATGAAAAAGTTAAATGGTAGACGTGGAGATTATTTTAACTGTTACTTTATAATGAACCCAATGCTCTTAATTAAAGGAACTCACTTTGCCTGTCTTATCTGACTTCTTTGGGTTAACCCACTTCCTAACTAAAACAAAAGCACTCATTAGCTTTCCTGTAGGCCTTAGATATCTTACGTTATAAAGATGATAATTCTCTTGCCAACATCTGAACAGTTATTCATTTGCTGGGCTTCCCTGGGGGCTCAAATGGTAAAGAATCTGCCTGCAATGCAAGAGACCCGGATTCAACTCCTGGGTCGGGGAGATTCCCTGGAGACGGGAATGGCAACGCACCCCAGCATTCTTGCTTGGAAAATTCCATGGATAGAGGAACTGGCAGGCTACAGTCCATGGGGTCACAAGGAGCAGGATTGAGCGACTTCTACTTTACTTTTTGGGCTCCTCCAGTGACTTAGCAGTCAAGAATCCACCTGCAATGCAGGAGACACAGGAGACACGGGTTAAATCCCTGGGTTGGGAAGATGCCCTGGAGAAGGGCATGGCAATCCACACCAGTATTCTTGCCTGGAGAATCCCTTGAACCAAGGAGCCTGGTGAGCTACAGTCCACAGGGCTGCAAAGAACTGGACATGACTGCAACAACTTAGCATGCATGCATTTGCTACATAAATAGGAAAATTATTTGCTATATAAATGGGAAAGGTGAGGCACTATCTCTGGTGACAAGCGTTAAGGTTAGGGTTAGGATTAGGTCTTTGTTGAATGGCACAGTTCTATATGCAACCTATCTCTCAGATTATATAACAAATTACTTTAAAATTAGGTGTTCATATGCCACAAAATACAGGCTGTAGCAACGTTAACAAAATGTGCCTGCCTGGAACACTGTGGTCGGAAAAGATGCTTATGGTGTATAAGAGATTTTGCTTATAGCCATACTTGAAGACCTTGGTACATACAGCATAATTCCATTTGGGGAAGAAAAATTAAAACTGCACCAAAAAATTGAGTAGAATACTATCAATATATTCTTTAGAAAGCAAGGTAGATTATTTTTTCATTTTTATGTTTATTATTTATTTTCTAATTTTTATACAATGAAAATGTTTTGCTTATATAACAAAAAAAGCTTAAAATAAGTGATAAAAAGAGCTACTCTTCCACTGGATCACAGCAATACCTAAACTCTTCCATTTACCTAAATGATAATGAAGTAAACCCTAAAAAAGCAAGTCTCACTACAAGTTACTGTTGAAAAGGTCAGGACGATCACATGAGAAAACACTCAATTCACAATATCATTGCATTTTAAATGCACTCATTCACTCAGCAAACACTTATTAATATAAGTACTTCATTGTAAATTCCAGTAATGGACAACTAATGAAATACATAATCAAACAGGAAAATGGCCTGATTTTATATGTCCTCATTGCTCTTTCTTCTTTTCCAACTCTACTTTTAGCATCAAAAATGGCTATTAATGATGTTAGGACTTTGAGTGGCTAAAATATAGGTCATTTTATTAATTAAGAACAGAGGTAGTGGTGAGGACCTGTTTTAGCCCCATTTCATCAAAATAGCTAATTACTGTGTGGAATTGATCTGGATAGCTGCACGCAGCACGTGAGCCTGGATTCAAGAACAATCCATTTAAGATAATGGCTTACTAGCCTTGGGGCACTGGAGTCAAGTGGGATGGCAATATGGCTTTCATGAGAGGAAGAGGTTTAGGTATAAAGAGTTTTGAGGCATCTGTAGCTCATTAAGAACAAAATGATTGCAGAAAAATGACACAGTAGAACCCAGGTCTCTCAATTTCCCATCCACTGCCCTTGTCAGTACACTTGATCAACTCCTTTTGCTAGTAATCTTGGTGTAAAATGGTGGGGTTGTGGGGGCAGCAAGTAGAATTTCCTCAGTGTTGTGAGTTAGGCTCTAAAGATGTCACGGGAATTAATCTAACAACTTCAAAAACAACTATATTTCTTGAGTACTTACTATGTGAACTGTTCTAAAATCTTCACATGTATTAAGTGACTTAATCCTTCTAATAACCCTGAGGTAGGTATTATTATATGTGCATCATATATACAAGAAAAAAATGAGGCACAAGTATGGTAATGGTGTTCCTAAGATCACATGGCTTATAACCATGAATCTAGGATTAGAGCTCTTTCAATTCCATTCTAGAATCTGTGCTCTTAACACCATGATGACTCACAGTTGTTCTTTCTGTGCTCTCTTATCCTTACTGAAGGCATACTTTGGACGGACTCTCAAAAAGTCAGAAATAATCATCAGTGCTTACTTTAGTCATGCAGACTGCCCATGATAATGATCAAAAATAAGTCACCTTCTAATTAAGGTGATTTTTTTTCAAAATGAATTAACTATTCTTTTTATTGATTTTCTTTCTTTTACTGATTTTCACCTTTGCCATAAGAATTATTTCTAGGATTCTGCCTATCTAGTTAGTAGTTCACTTGCTGGTTCTTTATTCAGAAGAGAAGATGGAGGGGAGACAATCTTAATAAAGATGATTATTAAGAATGATGGCACTGTTTGGAAAGAATTATGTCCTCCAAGTTCTTATGTTTGAAGCCCTAACCCCTGGTACCTCAGAATGTGACTGTTTGGAGGTAGGATTTTAAGGTGATAATTACATTAAAAGTAAGCTGTTAGGATGGTCCTTCATTCAATCTGAGTGGCATTCTTGTAAGAAGAGGAGACTAGGACATGAAGACCCCTGCATGCATGGAGGAGAGACCTTACAAGAACACAGACAGAAGGCTGTCATCTTTAAACCA
Organism: Capra hircus; assembly: GCF_001704415.2. NCBI lineage: Eukaryota > Metazoa > Chordata > Mammalia > Artiodactyla > Bovidae > Capra > Capra hircus. The sequence goes on along the minus strand of NC_030829.1, from coordinate 21,837,835 downwards.
AGGAGTGAGACCTCAAGAAAACAGACTGGTAACACCTGAAACTTGGACTTCTAGCCTCCAGAACTGTGAGAACATAAATCTTTATTGTTTTTAAAAAACAACAACAACAACAAAAACAAAGAATGATGGCATTAGCAGCAACTAACTTACTGAGTCTTTACCATGAGGTAGGCATGTGTGCACATACATTTGTTTGGTACATTTGTTCCTCATAAAAACCTTACAGTAGCTGCAATTATGATGCACATTTTACATATGTGAAAACTGAGACTTAGAAAGATTAAGTAATTTGTCTAAAGTTACAGGCAAAAACTAGCAAAGAGAAGTTAACAGAATTCCAACCCAGATCTAATTCTAGACTCCACAGTTTAATGCACTCACTATACCTAGTGGCAGTTAAAGCTGTCATTCTTAATCTAGTGGAAAGAATAAGCACTCTGAAAGTAATTCACAATCAACACTGTGCTATTTCCTTGACCTCGCCAAAATAACCAGACTGAGGTTACATACCTACATCATTTACAATTAATTTGACTGAGATCCTAGAGTTGCCACTTCTCTCTGGAAAATCTTGCGGTTCCCACTCAGTTTTTCCCACTCTGCTATTCTCTCTTCTGGAATACTCTCTCCATCCCTCTGATCCTGACTAAATTAAAACTTATCCTTAAAAGTGACTAAGAAAAGTTACAGATGTGTAATATAAACTCTAAATCAACTACAAAAATTTTAAAACAAAGAGTTAAAGCTAATAAGCCAAAGAAGAGACAATGAAGTGATTAAAACAACTTAATCCAAAAAAGTTTAAAAAACAAGAGAGAGAGCAAATGGAAAAGAACAGATGAGACAAAGAGAAAAACAAATCTCAAGATGGCAAATTTAAACCCAACCATAACAATAATCATGTTAAATGTAAATGGTCTAAACAGCAAGTGAAAATGCAAAGATTACGTGAATAAATTCATTAACTAAGATGAAATGGATTCATTCCTTGAAAGACACAAACTCCCAAAGATTAATCAATAACAAACAAATAAATTTACCATATTAACAGACTAAAAAAGAAAAACCACATAAACATCTCAATAGCTTCAAAGAAACATCTGGCAAAATCCACATCCATTTCTGATAAAAACTCTCAAAAATCTAAGACTAGAAGGAAAGTTGCTCAAGCTGGTAAAGGGCCGCTTTGAAAACACTATAGCTTATATCATAGCTAATTTTGAAAAGCTGAATGTCTTTCTTCTAAGACCAAAAATTAGGTAAGACTGTTGTACTTATCACTCCTATTCAACAATATACTGGAGGTTCTAGCCAGAGAGAAATACAGCAAGAGAAAGTAATAAAAGATATCCAAATTAAAAAGGAAGAAGTAAAACTGTCTATGCTCCCAGTTGGTATAACCTCTTATGTAGAAAATACAATAGAATCTACAAAAACATTACTAATACAGATGAGTTTAACAAGGTTACACAACACAAATATACAAAAATCAACTCTGCCATGTAACCGTATTTATTAAAAACATGTATTGGGATAAAAGATATTTTAAAAGCATAAACTAAGAAGCTTATAAAAATTTAAAACATTTAAAATAAGCAAGCAAAATGAAATGGTAAAGTAGACATATTTATATGTATGGCACTGGAATATTCTGGTGGTCATACTTGAAATGTTTTTTACAAGTTTCATTTACTCCACTTATCTGTGAAGAAAAAATCTTTTGGTCCTCAGTTCTTATAGAGTAAATGGATTATCAATTTAGAAAAGTGCCATATGTCAGAGACATAACTGGTGGCAACTAGAGTTTTGAACTACTGCTGTGCAAAAAGAGATTCACCTGTTTTTCATGGAAGTCTGGTTCCCCAGCAAGAGGATTCAGATACACCTGCAGTAACAGCTTGAATCAGAGAAAAAAAAATCTGGGACTACAGACAGATGGGTACATGAACATTTTAAACTACTCGAATGGCCTAGGGCAATGCTTTTAATTTAAAATTAGAATTTTAAAGATAAATTTGTCTACATCTTGTTATAAAGATAGGTATAAAGCATAGTTTGAATCAACTCTGAAATTCCATCTAAATGATTATATTAAAAATTCTAAGAAATGAAGAAGACACACACACCTATGAACTCTCATACACATAATTTAAAGAGAGTCTTTTTAGGCCAATGGTTCCCAAACTTTGATGTATGTTATGATCACCTTGACAGCTTTAAAATCCTGATGCCCAGGTCATAATACAGAAAAATTAAATCAGGATAAGGTGAGTGAGCAAACAGGCGTCAGTACTTTTTATAGATCCCAGATGATTCTAATGTGCAATAAAGTTTGAGAACCATTATTTTAAGGCAAAGTTTGACAATGCCTTGATTATCAAATTAATAACTTAATTTGGAGCCATTACAGGGTATTTTAAGTCTCTAACTGCCTAGACTGACTGAATTATCATAGGATGCTTCATGGAGGAACAATCTGCGAAATGCCATCTTTGCATAGGGATAGAAAGACAGAAGTTGAAGTGCTGGAGACACTAAAAATACATGACTTAAAGAAAAAAAGGGAGAGGCGTGCTATTCAATTTCTGAACTCCTTAAAAAAGGCTACTCATGAAACACTGAGTCACTTCTACTAGCCAAGGACAACTGTCTCTGACACTGACATTACAGCCCAAAGAGAAAAAGCATTCTCTGAGATTAATGTTTATTCTACAAAGCACATTCTATATACCAAGAACATTTGGGATGTTTCCATTTCGATATACCACAATCTACCCTCCATCTATAATTCTTACCTTAATAGCAATAGAGAAGCCAAAAAAATATCTGGAGCCTCAAATAAATTAAGGGTGTGGTTCCAGACTTCCATGATGGAAAAGGTATACAGTCCACCCAGATTCGTGGGACAACAAAGATCTCTCAAAGGGTCACAATACAACAGATGGAATATGGTTGACAACAGACCGTTTATAATCTCTGCTTCTTGCATCACTTATTGCCATGCCTGTGCCCAAACTTATTTGTTTTTCTTGCTTTGATGGAGATGTATTAATAGACATGGATGGGACATTTGGGGGTTAATGATTACAATGGACCCATAAACCTGCTGTTTTAACACCAAAGCAGAGGTTAGTGACTCGACTTACTTTATGGCACATGTAGGATCCACCTTTCTTCACCCGGTCTTTCCCAGAAGGGGGGCCTTTCTGTGGATGAAAAGAAGAGAACTCATTAGCTCAGATAGTACAGCTGCCCCTCCAAGGACAGAGAGAGAGAGTGTGTTAATCACTCAATTGTGTATGACTTTTTGCAACACTACAGACTATAGTCCACCAGGATCCTCTGTCCATGAGAATTCTCCAGGCAAAAATACTGGCATGGGTAGTCATTTCCTTCTCCATCCTTAGAGCATTTATTTTAATCCAGCCAGCTCTCTCATGGTTGCCTAAATGGGGCACATGCTTTTCTGTCCCTCGGTCTTGCATCTGCACCCATGCACCTTCTCAAATGCCTTCCAAATCCTATATCCTCTGAGGTCCAGCTCAAGTTCCCACTCTTTGATGAACTCTGTGACTACCTTAAGCAACCCAAACCCCTACAGGGTTTCCTTCCTAGATGACTAATAGGCTGCCTGGCAACATCTCTTACATCAGCTTCTCATGCTGACAGGCAACTTTATCCTGCATTATAACTGGCCTGCAGACCTAGAGTGGCAAGCCTCTTTGAGTTATGTTTTTAAAATCCTACTCTGCAACATCTTATAAACCCTTTCCTAGCTGAATAAATAGATATAATTTTTCTCTCCAAAAAAATTTTAGGTCAGGTTTACTGAGGTATAATTTATATAAACTTATACTTCTACAGTGCTTAAATGTACACTTCTAATGAGTTTTGACAAATGTATAATCATATACCCACCATCACAATCAAGACAAAGAATGTAGTTTATCTTTTTCAAAAACATTTATATAGTGCTTATTATGAACCAAGTAGGGCTCTAAGTATTTTGCAAGTATTAACTCACGTGACTTCTGTAACAACTTCTGATATTAAGCAAGTGTCAGAATGAGGATTCACCCTGAGACAGCCTGGTTCCAGAGCTTAGAGACCAAGAGTATAGGAAACTGAATGGTGGCTTCCACTATAATGAGAACTGAAACCAGAAAGAGCAAGCCGAGATGTAAGACTATTTCTTCTAAAGAGGGCTTTGGAAAAACTGCAATAGAAATGAATGCTGTAAAGTTTTTGTGCCAGGGTCAAAAGCTTCATGATTAGGTTGGCCATGCAAAGAGTATCTGGGAGCTACCAGTAAACTCGTACAAACCAGAACCACATCTTGGAAGTCTGAGAGGGATAAGAGTTTTGTGCTTTTCCTTTGTTATACAAAAACAACCAATGATACAGATGTGGAAAATTCTTAAAGAGATGGGAATAGCAGACCACCTGACTTGCCTCTTGAGAAACCTATACGCAGGTGAGGAAGCAACAGTTAGAACAACAGACATGAAACAACAGATTGGTTCCAAATAGGAAAAGGAGTACGTCAAGGCTGTATATTGTCACCCTGCTTATTTAACTTATATGCAGAGTACCTCATGAGAAACGCTGGGCTGGAGGAAGCACAAGCTGGAATCTAGATTGCCGGGAGAAATATCAATAACCTCAGATATGCAGATGATACCACCCTTATGCAGAAGGTGAAGAGGAACTAAAAAGCCTCTTGATGAAAGTAAAAGAGGAGAGTGAAAAAGTTGGCTTAAAGCTCAACATTCAGAAAATGAAGATCATGGCATCTGGTCCCATCACTCCATGGGAAATAGATGGGGAAACAGTGGAAACAGTGTCAGAATTTATTTTCTTGGGCTCCAAAATCACTGCAGATGGTGATTGCAGCCATGATATTAAAAGACGCTTACTCCTTGGAAGGAAAGTTATAACCAACCTAGATAGCATAATAAAAAGCAGAGATGTTACTTTGCCAACAAAGGTCCATCTAGTCAAGGCTATGGTTTTTCCAGTGGTCATGTATGGATGTGAGAGTTGGACTCTGAAGAAAGCTGAGCACCGAAGAATTGATGCTTTTGAACTGTGGTGTTGAAGAAGACTCTTGAGAGTCCCTTGGACTGCAAGGAGGTCCAACCAGTCCATCCTAAAGGAGATCAGTCCTGGGTGTTCATTGGAGGGCCTGATGCTAAAGCTGAAACTTCAGTACTTTGGCCACCTCATGCAAAGAGTTGACTCATTGGAAAAGACCCTGATGCTGGGAGGGATTGGGGGCAGGAGGAGAAGGGGACGACAGAGGATGAGATGGCTGGATGGCATCACTGACTCGATGGACATGAGTTTGAGTAAACTCCAGGAGTTGGTGATGGACAGGGAGGCCTGGCGTGCTGCGATTCATGGGGTCAAAAAGAGTCGGGGCACGACTGAGCGACTGAACTGAACTGAACTGAACTGAACTCAACAGTGCTTCTTATTTCAGTTTTCTTTTTTCTTTCAAAGTGTGAGTTGCTTAGTCGTGTTCAACTCTTTTCATTCTCATGGACTGTAGCCCACCAGGCTCCTCTGCCCATGGGATTCTCCAGTCAAGAATACAGGAGTGGGTATGCCATTCCCTTCTCCAGGGGATCTTCTTGACCCAGGGATCGAAACCAGGTCTCCTGCATTGCAGGCAGATTCTTTATTGTGTGAGCCAACATGGAATCTCAGTTTTCCTTTTCCTTGTCAAAGGCCCAGATCTAAGTGGCAGAACCTAAAAGAACCATGTTTTCTCCAAGCATAGTTAACACGCTGATCGGAAAACAGTACGTTATTGTTTTCCAAGAAAACAACTTGTGAGCAGAACTTCATGTTTTTTTCAAAGCATTTTCATGTACTTAAAAATTGTCAAAGACCAAGTCACTGGCTATCCTTCATTCCATTGCAAGGCCAAAGTTATTTCCATGCCCTTAACTGCTTTATGTTACACTGTTAAACTTTTATTGATTACAAATGGGCAAGCTATAAATGAGAAGAACTACAGCTGAAAATAATGACTTCACACGACAGCATCCTTTCCAGGAATATATGGAATCCGACAGCCATTACAACAGAATCTGCTTGGTGAGTTTATTATTGTATAAAAGTAGAATAATCACCCAGAATTCACCAAAGCAGAGATGAAAGCATTTATAACTGTGCTGTTATCCGACAGAATGGCCACTCTCTCCTACATTAAATTTCTTTCTTGGGGATTCTTGCATTGCACTGCTTTGGGTGGTTCTCTGCATGCTGGGTTATAATGTACCAAATGACGGTCTAAATTCTGATTAAAGTTGCTCACAGTATATGCTGGCATGCAAGATTCAATTCTTTTCTCAAGTTAGATCCAAGAACAAGAAGGAGCTGATTTGCTAACAGGAAGGAGTGAGAACAAAATAGTTCCCTTTCATCACCATCTCTTATGAACCAAATCTTCAATCAATAAAAATGACATTCGACAAAGTGACACACAAGTCCTAATGAGAGTCACCCCAGGCTGATAAGACCACAGCAGTTAATACAGTCCTCTAGGTAACTGCTCAGCCGATCCTTATAAATAAAACTATTTTTGCCAGAAAACATGATGCAGGATTATAGGATTAGCTACATCTGTTTGAAATGCTTACCACTTTGCAAAATAAACAAAAAAACAGAAAAATTACTAGCAGTGTATAACGAGTTGAATAGTGCCTCCTCCCTCAAGTTCATGGTCACCCAAAGCCTCAGCACATGACCAAATTTGGAAATGGGGAGCATGCACATTTGTAAATTTTGTGTTAGTTAAGGTAAAGTCATATTGGATTATGGTAAGCTCTGAATCCAGTGACTGGTGTCCTTGTAACAGGAGGAAAGGACACAGAGAAAGTCATGTGAAGATGGAGGCAGAGACTGGGCTGATATAGCTACAAGCCAAAGAATGCCAAGGGTTCCGGGGAACTGCCAGAAGCTAGGAAGAGACAAGGGAGGATTCTAGAGACTCTGAAGGGAATATGGCCCTGCCAGGACCTTGGTCTCAGACTTCTAGCCACCAAAATTTTGAGAGAATAAAATTTGTTTATTCAGGCCACCAAGTTTGTGGTAATTTGTTACAGCAGCCCTAGGAAACTAACATAAACGGGAAATGCCTCCATTTCTTTTTGCCGAAGAAAGGATCAATAAATCAAATTAACATCATCTCTCACAGTCAAGTCTGTTTTTGTTTAGTTGCCAAGTAGTATCTGATTCTTTCTCAACCCCTGGACTGTAGACTGCCAGGCTCCCCTGTCTATGGAATTCTCCAGGAGAGAATACTGGAGTGGGCTGTCATTTCCTTCTCCAGGGGATTGTCCCAGACCAGAGATCGAACCTGGGTCTCCTGCATTGAAGGTGGATTTCTTACCAGAGTCACCAGGGAAGCAGGTTAAAACAACTTAAAGGAGCTACAGACTGTAGAGTCTGAATACCTCACCTTTCTGCCTAATACCTGGTAAGAAGAAAGGCTGCCATGCCCGAATGACCTCCACCACTAGTATTCAAGAATCAAAGTAAAAATACACACTGAACACAGAGATACTGCTCAGAAACAGATAAGAACCCATGTGAAAGCTGATGACGGTGTTGAGTTCTTCTATATCTTTGCTGATTTTCTATCTAATTATACTACCAATTGCTGAAAAATGGGCATAATCATCTCCACTTTAAACTGCAAGTTAGACTATTTTTCCTTTCAATTTTATCAGTTCTTGCTTCATAGGTTTCAGCTCTTTTCTGGGGCATGCATATTTAGCATTATTATATCCTCTTGGTAGACTGATCGTTTTATCATCAAACAATGCCCTTCCCTGACTCTGGTGATTTTGCTTTGAAGTCTACTTTATACAACATTAAAATAGCCATTCCTGCTGTTCCCTGATTAATGTTTACATAAAACATCTTTTCCCATTATCTTGTTTTCAATCTATTATACCATTATGTTTGAAGTGAGTTTTTTGTAGAACTGTATCTAGTTAGGTTATGTTTTTTAATCCACATTGCCAATGTGCCTTTTAATATTTAGACCATTGTGCTTTCAATGAAATTACTGATATTTTAGGACTTAAGACTGCCATTTTGTTGTTGCTTTTGTCTGTTCTCTACTTTTTGTTTTCTTTTTTCTGCCTTCCTGTGGCAGAAAGATTTCTCTAAAGAAATTCATTCTTATTCACTTCAGTTCAGTTCAGTTCAGTTCAGTTCAGTCGCTCAGTCGTGTCCGACTCTTTGCGACCCCATGAATCGCAGCACGCCAGGCCTCCCTTCCATCACCAACTCCCGGAGTTCACTCAGACACACGTCCATCGAGTCAGTGATACCCTCCAGCCATCTCATCCTTGGTCGTCCCCTTCTCCTCCTGCCCCCAATCCCTCCCAGCATCAGAGTCTTTTCCAAGGAGTCAACTCATTGCATGAGGTGGCCAAAGTACTGGAGTTTCAGCTTCAGCATCATTCCCTCCAAAGAAATCCCAGGGGTGATCTCCTTCAGAATGGACTGGTTGGATCTCCTTGCAGTCCAAGGGACTCTCAAGAGTCTTCTCCAACACCACAGCTCAAAAGCATTCACTTACAATGCTTAATTACAGCTTTACATATATATTTAATATATATATATTAAACATATAACATATATTATATAGTATACATTACTGTACAAGTATTAAATATATATAATACTTACTTTATACATATAAAACTGTGATAAGATATAAAATATTAGTCTACTGGTATTATTTTACCAATTCCAGTGAAGTACAGAAAATTTACCTCCCTTTATATCTTTTTAGCTTCCCCTGTTTATAATTGCATTAAATATTTCTTCCAAACATATTTAGAAACACATCAACATCATAGTTTCTACTTCAACCATCAAACAAACCTTGGAAATCTTGAGAGGACAGCCTACTATATGTACCCATACTTTTCTTACTATGTTCTTTCTCCCATCCTGATGTTCAAAGGTTCTTTCTTGAATCATTTCCTTTCTGTTTGGGGAACTTCCTTTAGACATTCATTTAGGATAGGTCTGCTGATGACAGATCCTGTAGTTTTCCTTCATTTGAAAATGTCTTGATTTTTTTCTTATTCCTAAAAGACATTTCACTAGATAAAGGATTCTGGGTTGGCAGTTTTCAACACATAAAAAGATATCATGTCCATAAGGAATATGGGGCTTTCCCAGTGGCTCTGGGGTAAAGAATCGACCTGCAATACAAGAGACCCGAGTTCAATTCCTGAGTCATGAAGATCCCTTGGAGCAGGGAGTGGCAACCCACTCCAGTATTCTTGCCAGGAGAATCCCATGGACAGAGAAGACTGGTTGGTTGCAGTCCATAGCATCGCAAAGAGTCAGACAGGATGAAGCAACTTAGCATGTACCATAAGGAATATGCAGGAAAGTATTGCGTCACTTCTTCTGCCCTTTGTTAGGATCTCTGATGAGAAACCCACACAGTGTCATTCACACTGGCTTATCCCCTACAGGTTGTGTTGATTTTCTTTGGCTTTTTTAAGATTTTCTGTCTCTGGTTTTCAGAAGTTTAATTATTATATGTCTTGGTATGGATTTCTTCTGTTCAGTTCAGTTCAGTCGCTCAGTCATGTCCGACTCTTTGCGACCCCATGAACTGCAGCACGCCAGGCCTCCCTGTCTATCACCAACTCCTGGAGTTCACGCAAACTCATGTCCATCAAGTCAGTGATGCCATCCAGCCATCTCATCCTGTCGTCCCCTTCTCCTCCTGGCCCAAATCCCTCCCAGCATCAGAGTCTTTTCCAATGAGTCAACTCTTTGCATGAGGTGGCCAAAGTACTGGAGTTTCAGCTTTAGTATCATTCCTTCCAAAGAACACCCAGGACTGATCTCCTTTAGAATGGACTGGTTGGACCTCCTTGCAGTCCAAGGGACTCTCAAGAGTCTTCTTCAACACCACAGTTCAAAAGCATCAATTCTTCAGTGCTCAGCCTTCTTCACAGTCCAACTCTCACATCCATACATGACCACTGGAAAAACCATAGCCTTGACTAGACGGACCTTTGTTGGCAAAGTAATGTCTCTGCTTTTTATTATGCTATCTAGGTTGGTCATAACTTTCCTTCCAAGGAGTAAGTGTCTTTTAATTTCATGGCTGCAATCACCATCTGCAAGTCTGTTTCCACTGTTTCTCCATCTGTTCCCCATGAAGTGATGGGACCAGATGCCATGATCTTCATTTTCTGAATGTTGAGCTTTAAGCCAACTTCTTCCCTCTCCTCTTTCACTTTCATCAAGAGGCTCTTTAGTTCTTCTTCGCTTTCTGCCATAAGGGTGGTGTCATCTGCATATCTGAGGTTATTGATATTTCTCGTGGCAATCTAGATTCCAGCTTGTGCTTCCTCCAGCCCAGTGTTCCTCATGATGTACTCTGCATAGAAGTTAAATAACCAGGGTGATAATATACAGCCTTGATGTACTCCTTTTCCTATTTGGAACCAGTCTGTTGTTCCATGTCCAGTTCTAACTGTTGCTTCCTGACCTGTATATAGGTTTCTCAAGAGGCTGGTCAGGTGGTCTGGTATTCCCATCTCTCTCAGAATTTCCCACAGTTTATTGTGATCCACACAGTCAAAGGCTTTGGCATAGTCAATAAAGCAGAAATAGATGTTTTTCTGGAACTCTCTTGCTTTTTCAATGTCCTATTTAATGTTCACTTAGCCTCTTAACTATAGATTTAAGTCTTCTCTCAAATTTTTGACATTTTCAGCCATTATTTCTTTGAGTAACCTTTCACCCCATGCTCTTTCCCCTCTCTTCTGGGATTCCCAAGACAAAATTTTAGATGATCATTTTTAACAATCATAGAGTTCCCTGAGACACCATTTATTCATTTTGTATTTTCTCTCCAATATTTATATTGAATAATTTGTTTTTGTTTCCAGTTCACTAATTTTTCCCCCGCTCTGTCCCTTTCATTCTGCTGCTGAACCCATTCACCAAGCTTTTATTTTGGTTATTCTGTTTTTCAGTTCTAAAATTTGCTTTTAGTTCCCATTTATATTTTCTATTACCTTTCTGAAGTTTCTATTCTCTTTTTTCATTTGCTTTAAACATGTTAGTATCTATTGACTGTCTTTCTTTGATCTAGTTTTGTGTCTCCCCTGTTCTTGGTATGACAATTCATGTTTCACTTGAAACCTGGATAATGTTTATGTTGCATGACTCTGGCTCTTTTTTCAAAATTATTGTACTACTAAGTTTCATTTTAATGTTTTAAATTATTTATTTGTTTTTTGCTGTGCTGGGTCTTCATTGCTTTGTATGGGCTTCCACTCTTTGCAGTGGCTTCTCTTGTGGAGCACTGGGCTCTAGGTGCACAGGTTTCTGCAGTTGTGGCTTGCAGGCTCTAGAGCGTGGGTTCAGTGGTTGTGGCACGCAGGTTTAGTTGCTTTGTGGCATGTGGGATTCTCCCGGACCAGAGATCAAATACATGTCCTCTGCACTGGCAAGAGGATTCTTATCCACTGTGCCACCAGGGAAGTCCCTCTGGCTCTTACTTAAACATTCTGTTTCAGTTGGCTTTCTCTGGCACCACACTGACAGGAAAAGGGAGAGAGCCATCTTGTTACCGCCAGGTGGAAGCAGAAGTCCAGGCTCCCCACTCGGTCTCCACTGTCACCTCAGGAGGGACACTCTTCACTTACTGCTGGAGGAGGTGAGAGTTTGGCTCCCCATACAGCATCTACTTGCACCATGGGGATGGTCGGCCTAATTACTGCCAGCCAATGATGAAAGGCCTGGCACCCCACCTGGCCTTCTCTTACACCATCCTGGTAGGTGGATTATGGCACCTCAACCAGCCTGATGAGGGTGCATGAGGTCCCTCTTGGCCTGTGCAGGCACAGAAGAACAGTTGTTTTTCTATGGTGCCTACATGGAGCAGGGTGGTTTAGTAAGTCTTTGACTAGAAGTGTACTGTGTTTTTAGACTGTTTCCTACTTGCTCCTTTGACTGGAGAGAGTAGGCTTTTCTTGAGACTTTGTTTACACCTCTTGGCATCTGGAGGTTGGTGGTTTCTTTAGCTCCATGTTTGGGATATATGGGGCAAAAAGAAAAATCTATGTAATTCACCACCATGTCATTCCTAGGGTCCAAGGTCTGCAGTTACTCTGCCATCTTTACACCTTTCATATGGTTTTTATTTTTCAATTTGTTAATGTGGTGAATTACATTGATTGATTTGCGGATATTGAAGAATCCTTGCATCCCTGGGATAAAGCCCACTTGGTCATGGTGTATGATCTTTTTAATGTGTTGTTGGATTCTGATTGCTAGAATTTTGTTGAGGATTTTTGCATCTGTGTTCATCAGTGATATTGGCCTGTAGTTTTCCTTTTTTGTGACATCTTTGTCAGGTTTTGGTATTAGGGTGATGGTGGCCTCATAGAATGAGTTTGGAAGTTTACCTTCCTCTGCAATTTTCTGGAAGAGTTTGAGGAGGATAGGTGTTAGCTCTTCTCGAAATTTTTGGTAGAATTCAGCTGTGAAGCCGTCTGGACCTGGGCTTTTGTTTGCTGGAAGATTTCTGATTACCGTTTCAATTTCTGTGCTTGTGATGGGTCTGTTAAGATTTTCTATTTCTTCCTGGTTCAGTTTTGGAAAATTGTACTTTTCTAAGAATTTGTCCATTTCTTCCACGTTGTCCATTTTATTGGCATACAACTGCTGATAGTAGTCTCTTATGATCCTTTGTATTTCTGTGTTGTCTGTTGTGATCTCTCCATTTTCATTTCTAATTTTATTGATTTGATTTTTCTCTCTTTGCTTCTTGATGAGTCTGGCTAATGGTTTGTCAATTTTATTTATCCTTTCAAAGAACCAGCTTTTGGCTTTGTTGATTTTTGCTATGGTCTCTTTTGTTTCTTTTGCATTTATTTCTGCCCTAATTTTTAAGATTTCTTTCCTTCTACTAACTCTGGGGTTCTCCAACTCTTCCTTTTCTAGTTGCTTTAGTTGTAGAGTTAGGTTATTTATTTGACTTTTTTCTTGTTTCTTGACGTATGCCTGTATTGCTATGAACTTTCCTCTTAGCACTGCTGTTATAGTGTCCCACAGGTTTTGGGTTGTTGTGTTTTCATTTTCATTAGTTTCTATGCATATTTTGATTTCTTTTTTGATTTCTTCTGTGATTTGTTGGTTATTCAGAAGTGTGTTGTTCAACCTCCATATGTTGGAATTTTTAATAGTTTTTCTCCTGTAATTGAGATCTAATCTTAATGCATTATGGTCAGAAAAGATGCTTGGAATGATTTCGATTTTTTTGAATTTATCAAGTTTAGATTTATGGCCCAGGATGTGATCTATCCTGGAGAAGGTTCCATGAGCACTTGAAAAAAAAGTGAAATTCATTGTTTTGGGGTGAAATGTCCTATAGATATCAATTAGGTCTAACTGATCTAATGTATCATTTAAAGTTTGCGTTTCTTTGTTAATTTTCTGTTTAGTTGATCTGTCCATAGGTGTGAGTGGGGTATTAAAGTCTCCCACTATTATTGTGTTATTGTTGATTTCCCCTTTCATACTTGTTAGCATTTGTTACACCTTTCAGGGACTTTTTATGCTCCTTTTCTAGATAGGGTCCAGAGTTTTAATCATATTTAGTAGGAAGAACAGGAACTCTATGTCTACTCCATTTTCCTAGAACCAAAGTCAGCTTCCTTCACATTCATTTTTGAAAGGATAGTTTTGCTAGATATAGAAGTCTTAGTTTGTTTCTTTTTTCCCCAGCCTCTTGACTATATCACTCTACCATTTTCTGAATTCCATGGTTTCTGATGAGAAAACAGTCACTAATCACACTATCATTGGCCTGTATGTGATAAGGTACTTCTATCTTGCTGTTTTCAATATTTTGTCTTTCAGCACTGTGACTATGACATGTCTAGGTATACTTCTCATTTGTGTTTATCCTGGTTGAAGTTCACTAAAGTTCTTGGATCTGTAGATAATTATCATCAAGTTTGGTATTTAGATAATTTTGCAAAAATGATTTGTCCCTTTCTTGCTCCCTTCTCCACCTGGGACTCCTATTATACATGTGTTAAAATCATGTTCAAATGTTTGATACCATCACACAGGCCTCTGTTGATCAGTCTCAATTTTTTTTTTTCCCCTCTCTGTTGTTTGGTTTAGAAATTTTCTTTTGACTTACCTTCAAGGTCACTGATTCAGGCATCCTACCATTTCTAATCTGCTATCATGTTAACTCTTCATTTCAGTTATTATATTTTCAATTCTAGAAATTTCACATGGTTCTTTTATCTTTTCTATTTGTCTGTTGTGAGTCTCTATTTGTTGATTCACACAGTATTTTCTACCAATTCTTGAATATATTTTCTCTTAGTCCTTTAAATATAATAGCTGCTTTTTAAGTCTTTGTTAAATCCAGTATCTGTGCTTACTCAGTTTCTACTTAATCTTTTTCCCTGGTATTGATCAGTTTCCTGTTTGCATACTTATTGCTTTTTAGGTGAAAACTAAACATTTCGATTATTTATATACACATACACATATATAGTGAAAATATTATTTGACTTTGTACTACTCTCTGTTCCCCTTTCCTGGTACAAATGACATCACAAACACCCGAGGAGAAAACTGAAATTCACTATCTTCAATTTGACAATGGCAGCTGGCCTGTATTTAAAAACATTTGTGAGAAGACCTAGCAATTTGGTGAATATCTTAAACACTAAATACTGTTTTCATCTGCAGATTTGATACTGCCTCAGATCAACCAATGATAATAATAACTTTGAAAAAGCAATAGACAGCCAGTAAAGGATGAAATTAGGACAAAGTCAGGCCTATTTCTCAGAGTCTTCCTCCATTTCACTACATCCTACCCATCTGCTCAAGCAAGAATCCTGAGGAAAAATTCTTGATTCCTCCCTCTCCCTCACCCCCACATCCAGCTGGTCTGATGAGCTCTACCTCCAAAGCAGATCTCAAATGGATGGCAGCTATCATCTCCATAGTAACCACCCTGCTCCAAACCACCTGCTCCATGTTCCACCTGGACTATTACAACTGTCTCCTAAGAGGTCTTGCAACTTCCAAAATGGTACCCAAAGGGAGCACAACGATATTTGTTAAATAAATAGAAACTATGCCATTGTGAGAGAAGCTAGACAAAAAAAAAAAAAATAGGTACACACTGTACATTCCATTCATCTAGAACTCTAAAACATACAAAATACAAATTAATCTACTATGACAGAAAGCAGACTAACAATTGCTCAAGTATTAGAGGCAGAAAGGGCAAAGTGGAGCAATTACCAAGGGCATAAGGAAATTTTGGGGTGATGGTTATGTTCACTACCTATACTATGGTGGTTTCATGGATAACGTGTGTATATATATTTATTTTTTGATCAATATATACAGTTATACTCAGTTGGTACAGCAGTAAAGAATCCGCCTGCCAATGCAGGAGCTACAAGAGATAAAGGTTTGATCCTTGGGTCAAGAAGATCCCCTGGAGAAGGATATGGCAACCCACTCCAGTATTCATGCCTGGAAAATTCCATGGACAGAGGAACCTGGCAGGCTATAGTTCATGGGACTGCAAAGAGTCAGACATGACTGTGCACAGCACACACACACATAATTATTTATATATACAAACTGGTCAAATTGTACACATTAAAAATGTACAATTTATGCAAATTATACCACATTAAAGCTATTTTAATGAAAATAAACAAATTTTTAAATGATGGTATTTTAAATAAACTATGAGATATGGAATCAACTTTAAACAATCCAGGGGAGAAGGAGAGCAGAGATGAGTGGATGGAAATACAGATGAAACTAAATTAGCCATGTGAAGGTGAAGTTGCTCAGTCGTGTCTGACTCTTTGCGACCCCGTGGACTGTAACCTACTAGGCTTCTCTGTCCACGGGATCCTCCAGGCAAGAATACTGGAGTGGATTGCCATTTCCTTCTCCAGGGGATCTTCCCGACGCTGATAATTATTAAGTCTGGGTAGGAAGGACATGGGGATTTAATACACCACTCTCTCAACTTCTGCATGTTTGATATTTTCTATAGTAGGAACAATTTTTAAGTTAAATGAGAGAAAGCACACACCAGAATAAGCTAAAAGAAGAAAAAACTTTCAGAGCCCCCAAATGTTAGGAGTCAAAAGCTTCCTTGGAAGTTTATTTATAGGGGGTTTCAAGTTTAAAAGGACAGGTTTCATTCTCCACCTTCTGATCCTGAGAAGCATGCATCTTCCCTTGAGAGCTAAGTCATCCTCGCCCTGACTGGCTAAAAGCTAGGCTCTCTGCACACCTGACTTCTCATCAAGCCTTTAAGCTATCTTATCATCCAGGTTTCCACAGGCTTAATTTTGGCATTCTCAAGTTCAGGATTAAAGGAAAATGATCTTATTGCCGATTTGAAGTACTTCATGCATGTTAAAGCAACGCCCTTGTTAAATCAGCCAGTACTACAGCAATAGGCAGCTCAGAAACACACCAACAGGAGCAGTTTTTTTAACCCTTTTCTTCTAGCGTCTGCTGTGTGTCTCCTAAAATGAATTTCTTTCCAATCACCTCAACTGTTTTTCAAGAAAGGAACTCTGGGATTTCCCTAGTGGTCCAGCAGGTAAGAATAGCCTTGCAGTGCAGGGAACGTGGGTTCCATCCCTGGTTGGGGAACTAAGATCTCACAAGCTGCAGGACAACTAAGCCCACGTGCAGCAACTAGAGAGCCTGTATACACCAACTAAAGAGCCTGCAGGATGCAATGAAGATCCCACAGGCTTCAACTAAGATCTGATGCAGTCAAATACAAAAATACTTTTTAAAAAGGAACTCTGCCTACATTTGCTTAGAGCATACTACCATAATATCTCTTCCCTCATTTGATCCTCAGGAAAGCTTTGGGAAGCAGAAAGTATCATGATCCCCACTTCAAGGATGAAGAATAGTGAAGCTCAGAAAGATGGAATAAATGGACAGATCCAGGTCACAAAGATAGCAAGTGACAAAACCAGAAGTCAAGGTTCATCCCACCCCTGTGCTTGTCCAGTTCGACTCTTCCAGACTAGCTGCACCTCTAACCAAGGCACATTTGTGAAAAACAAAGTAAAAAAAAAAACATTCACTTCAGTTACCTGATGTCAAATGTGACAAGGGATTTTAAGAGTGGGTGGCTGAAACCAGTACTTCAAATAAAGCTGTTTCAGTTATGTGTAATTTTATTCAACCCCCAGCACAAGGACCAACATAAGGGACTGCAATTAGCTTTAGATGTTGCATGAGGAGAGGAAAAAGAGGGTGACACCCAGAGAAAGGTCAAAGAAAGGAAACTAGAGATCAGATTGGAAAGAATAGCACATTAAACACACAGTCCAAATTAACAACCCCCGCAGTATTTTCTCTGTAAAACCAGCATGCACTGTATGGTGATTACCCTGTTAGAGAAATGAATGAAAACAGTCATTTCCTCCATGCTACTTGTTTCACCCACGCCCGGCTAAAAAGGAAGAGAATTCTCAACACGATATTAAGTTGCTCACAGTGTCCGTGGTCCTCCATCTTCCACAAAAATATGTCCCTTTCATAGCCCAAGGACTACAGTAACATTTCTTGCTTTGGGAGATAATACATAAAACTGGTCATTTAAAACACTGATTCCAACTGTAACAGCTAATAATAGCAGCTAATATTTACTGAGCACATATTAGAATCAGGTATTGTTATAATGTTTTGAATTTTTAAAATGACATTCTGATGTAGGTTCTATTATTGGGAGGGCAACTATATAATCAATTGTCCAAATAAGGATACCTTGGGGAGTGAATAGGGCAGCTATTAACAACTGCGCCAGGCATGAGCACAGGCTAGGGATGTTGGACACCCCATCATCAGGGCCATCTTACAGATGAAGACTCAAAGAACAGAAAGGTTAAATTGCCTGCCCTGTGTAACACAGCTAGTAATGGGAGGAGCCAGGGTTCAAATCCAGGCCATCTGGTTCCAGGCTCCCACTCAGCCACTCAGCCATGTGCCCCTTATGAGCTGATATGGTATCATAATTTTAAAGAAATCATTCCACTGTTCCACTTTGAACAGCACAAGCCCTTCCATATTTCACAAGTTCACTGCAAGAAAATGGCTAGGCCCAAGGGAAACTGAGTTGAGAGTTCATATTTTTTAAAAATAAAGATTCATCAGCTTCGGGATAGAGCTGAAATAACACCCCTTGTTAGATGTGCTTCTCCAAACATGCTTCTCTCAGCATAGGGCATCTGCTTTTTTCACTTAAGAATAAACAGGAGAAGAACTATGAAAAATTCCAACATATGGAGGCTGAACAACACACTTCTAAATAACCAACAAATCACAGAAGAAATCAAAAAAGAAATCAAAATATGCATAGAAACTAATGAAAATGAAAACACAACAACCCAAAACCTGTGGGACACTGTAAAAGCAGTGCTAAGGGGAAAGTTCATAGCAATACAGGCATACCTCAAGAAACAAGAAAAAAGTCAATATATAACCTAACTCTACACATAAAGCAACTAGAAAAGGAAGAAGAGCCCCAGGGTTAGTAGAAGGAAAGAAATCTTAAAAATTAGGGCAGAAATAAATGCAAAAGAAACAAAAGAGACCATAGCAAAAATCAACAAGGCCAATAGCTGGTTCTTTGAAAGGATAAATAAAATTGACAAACCATTAGCCAGACTCATCAAGAAACAAAGGGAGAAAAATCAAATCAATAAAATTAGAAATGAATATGGAGCGATCACAACAGACAACACAGAAATACAAAGGATCATAAAAGACTACTATCAGCAATTATATGCCAATAAAATGGACAACATGGAAGAAATGGACAAATTCTTAGAAAAGTAAAACTTTCCAAAACTGAACCAGGAAGAAATAGAAAATCTTAACAGACCCACCACAAGCACGGAAATTGAAACTGTAATCAGAAATCTTCAGCAAACAAAAGCCCAGGTCCAGACGGCTTCACAGATGAATTCTACCAAAAATTTAGAGAAGAGCTAACACCTATCCTCCTCAAACTCTTCCAGAAAATTGCAGAGGAAGGTAAACTCCCAAACTCATTCTATGAGGCCACCATCACCCTAATACCAAAACCTGACAAAGATGCCACAAAAAAGAAAACTACAGGCCAATATCATTGATGAACATAGATGCAAAAATCCTTAACAAAATTCTAGCAATCAGAATCTAACAACACATTAAAAAGATCATACACCATGACCAAGTGGGCTTGTTCAATATCCACAAATCAATGTAATGCACCACATTAACAAATTGAAAAATAAAAGCCATATGATTATCTCAAGAGATGCAGAGAAAGCCTTTGACAAAATTCAACATCCATTTAAGATAAAAACTCTCCAGAAAGCAGGACCAGAAGGAACATACCTCAACATAATAAAAGCGATATGTGATAAACCCACAGCAAACATTATCCTCAATGGTGAAAAATTGAAAGCATTTCCCCTAAAGTTAGGAACAAGACAAGGGTGCCCACTCTCACCACTACTATTCAACATAGTTTTGGAAGTTTAGGCCACACCAATCAGAGCAGAAAAAGAAATAAAAGGAATCCAAATTGGAAAAGAAGTAAAACTCTCACAGTTTGCAGATGACATGATCCTCTACATAGAAAACCCTAAAGACTCCACCAGAAAATTACTAGAGCTAATCAATGAATATAGTAAAGTTGCAGGATGTAAAATCAACACACAGAAATCCCTTGCATTCCTATACACTAATAATGACAAAATAGAAAGAGAAATCAAGGAAACAATTCCATTCACCATTGCAAAAAAAAGAGTGTAATACTTAGGAATATATCTACCTAAAGAAACTAAAGACCTATATATAGAAGACTATAAAACACTGGTGAAAGAAATCAAAGAGGACACTAATTGATGGAGAAATATACCATGTTCATGGATTGGAAGAATCAATATAGTGAAAATGAGCATACTACCCAAAGCAATTTATAGATTCAATGCAATCCCTATCAAGCTACCAACGGTATTTTTCACAGAGCTAGAACAAATAATTCCACAATTTGTATGGAAATACAAAAAATCTCGAATAGCCAAAGCAATCTTGAGAAAGAAGAATGGAACAGGAGGAATCAACCTGCCTGACTTCAGGCTCTACTACAAAGCCACAGTCATCAAGACAGTATGGTACTGGCACAAAGACAGAAATATAGATCAATGGAACAAAATAGAAAGCCCAGAGATAAATCCACGCACCTATGGTCACCTTCTCTTTGACAAAGGAGGCAAGAATATACAATGGAGAGAAGACAATCTCTTTAACAAGTGGTGCTGGGAAAACTGGTCAACCACTTGTAAAAGAATGAAACTAGAACACTTTCTAACACCATACTAAAAAATAAACTCAAAATGGATTAAAGATCTAAATGTAAGACCAGAAACTATAAAACTCCTAGAGGAGAACATAGGCAAAACACTCTCCAACATACATCACAGCAGGACCCTCTATGACCCACCTCCCAGAATATTGGAAATAAAAGCAAAAATAAACAAATGGGGCCTAATTAAACTTAAAAGCTTCTGCACAACAAAGGAAACTATAAGCAAGGTGAAAAGATAGCCTGCAGAATGGGAGAACATAATAGCAAATGAAGCAAATGACAAACAACTAATCTCAAAAATATACAAGCAACTTCTGCAGCTCAATTCCAGAAAAATAAACGACCCAATCAAAAAATGGGCCAAAACTAAATAGACATTTCTCCAAAGAAGACATACAGATGGCTAACAAACACATGAAAAGATGCTCAACATCACTCATTATCAGAGAAATGCAAATCAAAACCACAATGAGGTACCATCTCACACCAGTCAGAATGGCTGCTATCCAAAAGTCTATAAGCAATAAATGCTGAAGAGAATGTGGAGAAAAGGGAACCCTCTTACACTGTTGGTGGGAATGCAAACTAGTACAGCCACTATGGAGAACAGTATGGAGATTCCTTACAAAACTGGAAGCAGAACTGCCTTATGACCCAGCAATTCCACTGCTGGGCATACACACCGAGGAAACCAGAATTGAAAAATACACATGTACCCCAATGTTCATCACAGCACTGTTTATAATAGCCAGGACATGGAAGCAACCTAGATGTCCATCAGCAGATGAATGGATAAGAAAGCTGTGGTACACATACACAGTGGAGTATTACTCAGCCATTAAAAAGAATACATTTGAATCAATTCTAATGAGGTGGATGAAACTGGAGCCAATTATACAGAGTGAAGTAAGCCAGAAAGAAAAATACCAATACAGTATACTAACGCATATATATGGAATTTAGAAAGATGGTAACGATAACCCTGTATGTGAGACAGCAAAAGAGACACGGATGTATAGAACAGTCTTTTGGACTCTGTGGGAGAGGGAGAGGGTGGGATGATTTGGGAGAATGGCATTGAAACATGTATAATATCATATATGAAATGAATCGCCAGTCCAGGTTCAATGCATGATACTGGATGCTTGGGGCTGGTGCACTGGGACGACCCAGAGGGATGGTACGGGGAGGGAGGAGGGAGGGGGTTCAGGATGGGGAACACGTGTATACCTGTGGCAGATTCATGTTGATGTATGGCAAAACCAATACAATATTGTAATTAACATCCAATTAAAATAAATAAGTTTATATTGAAAAAGAATAAATAGACATTTAAAGTAGCAATACTTATCACCTAAACAGACATCCACATACAGAGGATGCCTTCAGCAGTTTCTCTGGCTCAAATCCCCTGGGGTTTGGGGATTTCAATCTCAACCTCATACCATGGAAAAACCTGTTCCATTTCATAGACCTACTTTGTAAGGTCTCATCTTTCCTTGTGTATTACTGGAAAGATTTTCAAATACCTCCAAGGGAAAAGCATGCCTCAGAAATAAAGTGATAACAAGGAAATCTAACATCTTCCTTTCATTACAGACTAAATGACAGGTGCCATGAGATCTCAGGTCACAATGTCAGGTGCATAGAAAGTGTCTCTATGTACACACACAATAGCGTGTCGATTTTTTTTTCTAATATTTTGTCATTTATTTATTTATTTGGCTGCGCTGGGCCTTAGTTGCAGCATGCAGAATCTTGGTAGTTGGGGCATGTAGGATCTTTTTTTTGTGACATGCGAACTCTTAGCTGTGGCAAGTGGGAGCTAGTTCCCTAACCAGGGATCAAACTCACGCCCCCTGCATTGGGGCTGCAGAGTGTTAGCCACTGGACCAGCAGGCAAGTCCCCTGGTCTTGCATCCCAAGGCAAAATGATGCTGGTCTATTTCCCATTATCCCTTTTCTTGAGTCCCTCATGACATCATTGTCCATTGCACTTACAGTTCTTTCTGCCTCTTCCCTCAGCCTTCACACTCCATTTAGTGTCTCTGTCAAATGACAAGCCCCCAGACAGCCTGAAAGATCACACCCCCTCCTCCACCTTCCATCACTCCTTCTCCTCCTACCCTATATGTCCCCCTTCTTTCTTGCTGTGGTATCAAAACGCCAATATTTGTCCCCAGTTCCTGGCTCAGAGCTCCTGAGATCCTTGGAAGAAAAAAGACGAGATCTCTCTTTTGTTGCCTCTTCTGAGTTGTATGAAGTCGCTCAGTCGTGTCCGACTCTTTGCGACCCCGTGGACTGTAGTCCTACCAGGCTCCTCCATCCATGGGATTCTCCAGGCAAGAGTACTGGAGTGGGTTGCCATTTCCTTCTCCAGGGGATCTTCCCAACCCAGGGATCGAACCCGGGTCTCCTGCATTGGAGGCAGATGCTTTAACCTCTGAGCCACCAGGGAGTTGTATACTTTAAATTAAGCCCAGCAATCATACGTACTTTGGCCACCTCATGTGAAGAGTTGACTCATTGGAAAAGACTCTGATGCTGGGAGGGATTGAGGGTGCCGGGAGCCAGTGTGAGGAATCCCGCCCGTGACAAGGTCATGAGGAAGGAAGCTGACATACGCAAGGCGTGCTCAGACTTCAGGGGCCCCTCTGGAAATTCCTAAGCATGTACCCCAACAAAAATCTGCCGGCTTTTGTGCTCTGCTTTTCTACTCTTCTGACATTTTCTGGAAAAAGTCAATTCAGGGCTTTAGTCTTCTGCATTTGAAAGAGTGTTTCAATCCAAAAACCCCTCTGATGGCTTTCTAGCCTGCCTGCAGGACTCGTACAGCTGCGCGTGTGATTGTTTGAGGCCTCCTGACCGCAGGAGGCACAGGAAGCTTAAAACATCCAAGGAATGTAGGGGCTTCCGAGGAGTCAAAATCTTTAGAATAGGACTGATTAAAGGTTTCATTTGTTGAGTCAATGCTTGCTGCCAAATTTTCATATCCTTTATTTTTAGATATAGTTGGTATATAGAAAAACAAGTAGTAGACCTGGTATTAGCAACATTAGATCTTTGAGTTAAGTACCTTCTTTGTTATATCCCACTGCACCTTTGTTCTATAGAGATGTAACTTTAATGCTTTAAGGAGATGCAGATTAAAGAAAAACACTTCAGGGGAAACAAAATTAACATTCATTAAGGAAGAGAGCCAAAAAGTGTTTTAACAAGCCTCTTGGCCAGAAGATAATGTAAATCACCTGAGACCTTTTGTATACAAAATGATGTATAGAAAGAGTCTGGGCTGCCAACGCTACATAATTTTGTGTTACCCATTGATCTCCATATTTTATCAAAAGTATAAAAGGCCTTCTGAACAATAAAGGATGGGGCCAGCTTCTCGGACCAGCTTCTCGGACCAGTTTCTGGGACTAGTCTCTCGGCCTGGTTTCTTGGGAATCTGGCTCCCCCCGTGTCTCTCTTTCTCTCTCTTTTTCTCTCCCTTTCCCTCCCTCTGCTCTTTACTTTAATTTCAGGCTGAATTTCCATCTGGGGCGCGGAGGCTCGCCAGGTCTACTTATTTGCCCTGGCTGTTAAGACCTGCGCGAAAGGGAGCTTAAGGCGAGGCACTCTTAGATATTCAAGCGGGTGCCGGTGGCCCAACGTAGATGGTGCAAATTCCTTGTCTGGAATTTTATTGGTCTTCCGCGTAAACCAAGCTATTCAGCCCTCTTCCTCCACTTAATCTTCTTACTATACTATAGTTTCTTAATCTAATCTTATATTAATAAATAAACAAGTCTTTCCACGCCAACGCCGTCTACCCTTCGAATTCCCTGGATCCACCGGGGCTGGACCCTGGCATGGGGGCAGGGGGAAAAGGGGACGACAGAGGATGAGATGGCTGGATGGCATCACCGACTCGATGGACGTGAGTTTGAGTGAACTCCAGGAGATGGTGATGGACAGGGAGGCCTGGCGTGCTGTGAGTCATGGGGTCACAAAGAGTCTGACATGACTGAGTGACTGAACTGAACTGAACTGGATCATAAGTAAAGTGGTTTCCGAGTTTTGTGAGTTGTCCTAGTAAATTACCAAGCCTGAGTGAAGGGATCATCTGAACCCCAAAATTCACATTCTGCCAGGCAGAAGTGTGGGGAGCCTGGGTATCCCATTTTCAGCTGGCATATGAAGTATTAGAAGACTTGTAGGATTGCATCATAATCTGTGGTATCTGTGATAACTCCAGAAGTAAGCATCAGAACTGGACTGAATTTCTGAACACCCAGCTCATGTTAGAGATAAAGTACATATTTGGTATCAGGTAAAACACACACACATGTGGTGTCAGAATGGTACAAGAAAAAATGAAATACACTAACACTCACTACTGGTGAGAAATTACAAATTGCTTTCCTTCTCCTAATAGGGCAGGCACCTTGACATCACAGACTTTGCTCTATTCCCTGCTTTATCATTTGAACCTTAACAGAGGCTGAGACTATAGATGTCAATATTATTTGAACCAGTGGATATATGCCTTGCACTTAAGTTTCTATATAATTGCTCTTGGCCAAAAGGTGAGATTCAACAAAAAAAGGGGGAAAGGTTAGAATGAAAAGTAAGATGGTAGAGACCCCTGTGGTACAATGGGAAATTACATATTTGGTCTTTGTACTGATTCTCCAGAGTGACTTGTGTCTTCTGTGTGCTGATGAGATGACTGGTAGCTGAGGGGCCCTAGGTAAATTCTGGATGGGCCCTGGTCAGGCAGAGAGACCTAGGTACGATTATCAAGTTGGAACATTTAGCTCCACCCCTTGATCTCTGGGGGCTTCCCTTGTGTCTCAGCTGGTAAAGAATCCGCCTGCAATGTGGGAGACCTGAGTTCGATCCCTGAGTCAAGAAGATCCCCCGGAGAAGGGAAAGGCTACCCACTCCCATATTCTGACCTGGAGAATTCCAAGGACTGTATAGTCCATGGGGTCACAAACAGTCAGACATGACTGAGCAACTTTCACTTTCTTTCACAGATCTCCAGGGAGGGCAGGGGTTCTGGTGATTGGACCTAACCACCAATGGCCAAGGGTTTAATCTATTACACCTATGTAACAAGACCTCCATAAAACAACCAAACAATGGGATCTGAAGAGCCTGAGTTGGTGGACACATTTATGTGCTCGGAGGATGGTACACCCCACATTTACAGGGATAGAAGTTCCTGTGTGTAGGACTCTCCTGGACCCCACACTGTATCTCTTCATCCAGCTGTTCATTGGTATCCTTTATTATAAACCAGTGATAGTAAGTAAAGGGATCTGTGGACTGTTCTAGCACATTATCAAATCTGAAAGGGGGGCACTGTGGGAACTTCTGACTTAGCAGCCACCTCAGATAAAAGTGCAGGCACCCAGAGCACCCAATACTTGGACTGGCATCTGAAGTGGGGGCAGACTTGTGGGACTTAGCCCTTAAACCTTGGAGTCTGTGCTGACTCCAGGTGGTTATCATCAGAGTGAACTGAACAAAAGATATTCAGATGGTGTCGAGGGAGTTGGCATGGAAAAAAGTTACACATCTGGTGTCAGAAGTGTTGTGGCATTTTTCACAGAACTAAAATTTTTTTAAAAAAATTTAATTTGTAAAGAAACACAAAAGGCTCTGAACAGCCAAAACAATCTAGAAAAGGAAGCAGGGAGCTGGAGGAATCATGCTCTCTGACTTTAGATAATACTTCAAGGCTACAGTAATCAGAACAGTATGGCGCTGGTACAAAAACACACACAGTTCAATGGAACAAGACAGAGAACCCAGAAATACAACCACACTTACATAGGCAATTGATCTATGACAAAGGCAAGAATACATTGAACGAAAGACAATCCCTTCAATAAGTGGTGGACAGCTACATGTAAAAGAATGCAAATGATGTGACTGACAAGGGATTAATCGCCAAAATATACAAATTGTTCATACAGCTCAGTATATTTAAAGAAAAAAGAACACAACCAAAAAGTGGGTAGATCTAAACAGATATTTCTCCAAAGGAGATTTATATATATATGGTAAAAGACACATGAAAAGATGTTCAATATCGTTAATTATTAGAGAAATGCAAACCAAAGCTATGATGCAGTAGAATGGTCTCACACCATCCAGAATGGCCATCATCACAAAGCTTGCAAATAATAAACGCTGGAGAGGGTGTGGAGAAAAATGAACCCTCCGACATTGTTAGTGGAAATGTAAATTGGTGCAGCCACTACAGAGAACAGTGTGGAGGTTCCTTAAAAAACTAAAAACAGAGCCATCATATGATCCACCAGTCCCAATGATCCAACACATACTCACTGGTATGTATCTGGAGAAAACTATAATTTGAAAAAATACACTCAGGGAATTCCCTGGTGGTCTAGTGGTTAGGACTCTGTGCTTTCACTGTTGTGGGCCTGGGTTCAATTCCTGGCAGGGAACTAAGATCTCACAAACTGCATGGCAAATAAATAAATAAAGCCAAGTTATAGATTTCAGGATTTACAGAAGACTGTTTTAAAAGGAAAAAAAAATTACACCCCAATGTTCATAACAGCACTATTTCCAACAGTCAAGATATGGAATGAATTTAAAAGTCCGTCAACAGATGAATGGATAAAGCAGATGTGATACATACACACGTATTACTCAGCCATAAGAAAGAGTTAAACAATGCCATTTGCAGCGAAATGAATAGACCTAGACATTATCAACTGAGCGACTTCCCTTTCACTTTTCACTTTCATGCACTGGAGAAGGAAATGGCAACCCACTCCAGTGTTCTTGCCTGGAGAATCCCAGGGATGGGGGAGCCTGGTGGGCTACCGTCTATGGGGTCACACAGAGTCAGACACGACTGAAGTGACTTAGCAGCAACAGCAGACATTATCATACTAAGTGAAGTAAGTCAAACAGAGAAAGACAAATGATACCATTTCTGTGTGGAATCTTAAAAAAAAAAAAAAAGATACAAATGAACTTATATACAAAACAGTAACAGACTCATAGACATAGAAAACAAATTTATGGTTACCAAAGTGGAAAACAGGAGGAGGAATAAATGAAGAGTTTGCAACTAACACAGATACACTGCTGCTGCTGCTGCTGCTGCTGCTGCTAAGTCGCTTCATCGTGTCCAACTCTGTGCGACCCCACAGACGGCAGCCCACCAGGCTCCCCCGTCCCTGGGGTTCTCCAGGCAAGAACACTGGAGTGGGTAACACAGACACACTACTATATATAAAACAGAAGATCAACAGGGACCTTCTGTATAGCACAGAGAACTATACTCAATATTTCATAATAATTATATAAGGGGAAAGAATCTGAAAAAGAATATATATATATGTAACTGAATCAGTTTGCTATACACATGAAACTAACACAATATTGTAAATCAATATTTCCATTTTAAAAACTAAAATGAAATACTTGTTAAAAAATTCTGTGGGGCATATATCCAGAAGTAGCATTGTAGGATCACAGAGTTCTATTTTTAACATTCTGAAGAACCACTATGTTGTTTTTCTAAGAAGTTGCATCACTTTTTTTAAAAGCAGTCATCCTTGTGGGTAAGAGGTGGCCAAAGACTTCAGCTTCTACAGTCATTCTATCCAACTTCTCGGGAGGAAGGAAAGAGAGGCAAAAAAGCAGCAAAGTCCCAAGAAAATGGTTAAATTATGACTTATACTATGGTAGATACATATGTTTTATTTGAGATATGGATCATAATAATTGTGAAAACCCATGGCAGTTTTTCAACACAAGGCCATAAAATAACTAAATGCTAAAAACCCATCAACCTAAACACAGAGGAAGCAACTAATAAGAGAAAATAAGTAACACACTAGATATCCACAACCAAGAACTAACTTTCTCATCATCTGCTGGTAGTGTACATTGCTAAACAGAATTTGTCATCTAATAATGCAGGTAGTTCTTTAATTTCAGAAAGCTTAATATGTGGCACCCCACTCCAGTACTCTTGCCTGGAAAATCCCATGGATGAAGGAGCCTGGTAGACTGCAGTCCATGGGGTCGCTAAGAGTCGGGCACGACTGAGCGACTTCACTTTCACTTTTCACTTTCATGCATTGGAGAAGGCAATGGCAACCCACTCCAGTGTTCTTGCCTGGAGAATCCCAGGGACGGGGGAGCCTGATGGGCTGCCGTCTATGGGGTCGCACAGAGTCGGATAGACTGAAGTGACTTACCAGAATATGCTAACATACTACACAAAAGAGCATTCACAGTCTATCCAATCCTGGAGAGGTTGGTTCTGAAGAACACTGAAATCAGTTTTTTTCATCCTAAACAAGGTATAGTATATAGCTGTTGTTAAGTCGCTAAGTTGTGTCCGACCCTTTGTGATCTTATAGACTGTAGCCCACCAGTCTCCTCTGTCCATGGGATTTCCCAGGCACGAATACTGGGGCAGGTTGCCATTTTCTCCTCCAGAGGATCTTCTTCACTAAGGGATTTAACCCACGTCTCCTACACTGGCGGGTAGATTCTTTACCACTGAGTTACTTGGGAAGCCCTTATGGTACACAGTAGCATCATCCTAAAGAAAGGTGACTTCTGGGTCAGTGAAAGTGTACCCAAGATCACAGGGTACAGACTACATCTGCTGAAAGGTCTACTCCACATTCACTCACTTGCTTCTCTCCGAACGATTCTGTGAAACTGTTCAGTCCTGCTTGAAAACAGATATGGCTCTAAAGCTTTTGAGAAGTGAGAAAACTAGTTTATAGTCTTTGTAAGGATTTCATTTATCACATTCTCTTATACTCACAATCTTCTGTGTTCTTCAGTGACAACTCATTAGCAAGTTATGAGAGAGTATAAGTGATTCAGTTCAGTTCAGTTCAGTTCAGTCGTTCAGTTGTGTCCAACTCTTGCAACTCCATGAATCGCAGCACGCCAGGCCTCCCTGTCCATCACCAACTCCTGGAGTTCACTCAGACTCATGTCCATCAAGTCAATGATGCCATCCAGCCATCTCATCCTCTGTCATCCCCTTCTCCTCCTGCCCCCAATTCCTCCCAGCATCAGAGTCTCTTCCAATGAGTCAACTCTTCACATGAGGTGGCCAAAGTACTGGAGTTTCAGCTTTAGCATCATTCCCTCCAAAGAAATCCCAGGGCTGATGTCCTTCAGAATGGACTGGTTGGATCTCCTTGCAGTCCAAGGGACTCTCAAGAATCTTCTCCAACACCACAGTTCAAAAGCAAACCAAATCATATTTTTAGTTAAGCATTTTCTGCAAAGAATACTTGATTACTTCCATGATTTTGCTTCGTATACTGTGAAAGTAGGCAAGTGCTAAGTGCCCAGTTCTGTAAGTTCTGTCACTTCATTAGAAGCAGTGTCTACTTTTTTTAGTGTGTATAAAGCAGAGACTGTCCACAGAAAGAAGTGTACAGCTGCATGCTACCGGATGTCCTATCTTGTTTCCACATCCCTAAAAAGGTCCAGAATAAGTATCTTTCATGAATTAAATTTCAGAGTGAGCTGTCATTTCATAGCTCACTGAAATTTTCACTGCATATTAAAAACTAGTCATGATTAAGATCTATCAAGTGTTTACTACATAACCACTCACTACACTAAACAATTTCTTTGTGGTATCTCATTGAAATCTCTCAGTCTCTCCACAAGGGGTACTGTTATTTCTCACTTACAGATGGGGAAGCTGAATGAGGATTTAAGTGACTTGCTCCAGCTTAATCAGCTGGTAGGTGACTAAGATAGGAATCCAGGTCCAACTCCCAAACTGCCTGAGTTTAACCATCATGTTAAACTTCCTCCTCACATATAATTAAAGACATGACCACATATATGTAATTACATGCGTTTGCTTCACTCCTTCACATCTGCAGGCTCCAGAGGGCAAAGGGATCATGTCTGTGCGATTCCCAGAACCCAGCTCATAAGTCTGGCATTCAGTAGACTGCCAATAAACTTTGCTAAATGAATAAAAGCATATATTTATATAAAAATCACACATATGGATAGGAATATACCTATATTATAAATATGTTCACATATCCACATGAAAATCCTCCCCAGAATAACCTGATGTAAAAGATAATCAGACTGTTCTATTTCTTCTCTTCTCAATAACATGGTTTAATTTCCAGATCCTTAGGGAAAGAACAAATGAGTCACACTACAGCATAGGGGAAGACACGAAAGGTGAAGCTACAGAAAGGGAAAATGACACCAAATTATTTCACAATTCATTAACAGGCTAAATGTTCAGTGCAAAAACTGACTTGCCAAATCAATAATTTTTAAGAACAATTTAGTGGAAGGAAATGAGAGATTAAGAAGGTAAAAAGGGCAGGAAACTGATTTAAAATCTCAAGATATAAAAAAACCATAGGCATATAAAAAACCATACTGCCTCTCACTTGTTTTTGGAAGAAGCCAAGTATGACTCAAGTATGAAGCAAGTATGACTCAGCAATTCATATCTCTTTAAATTATCTTTCAGAGTTACCACACTTCCTGAAATTCCTGACTTAACGGGTGCAGTCTGTGGTAAAATACTACAAGGAAGTAAGCAGCCTTTCAAGTCCTGCATCTCAAATAACATCTGGACACCGGCCAAGACTGTATGAGCTTCAAGATCAGAAGACCTGGGATTTCATCTTGACTCTGCAAACCAAATTCAAAATCTGGGGCAAAGTCAGAACCTCTCTCCACTCTATGAATTATCATAAGAAATGACACTAAGACCACCTGCCTCCTTTTGCACAGTCAGGAATATTCTGCGGGTATGAGAAATACAGAAGAGTCTCTGAGAAAGACGGAGGGAGGCAGAGCACTCTGAGCTATTTGAGGAGAAAAATATATATATATAAACGTAAAGAATAAGGACTTTGACTTGGCTCCTCACACAAGCACTAGGTGGCCTTGGGAACAAGTCATGCTGTGGACAAGGGTCTGAGGAACATCTGTTCTTCTGTAACCCAAACATGTAAGGCTCTAGAAAGCCAGTGGAGGGAAGGGCTTGGGGGACCGGCTCCAGATTGACAGGGAACACACGTTTTCTTCCCAATGTGTAATGATTCCACCTCTGGTTTAGGAGTGCTGTGGTCAAAGTATTTATGACTATAAGCTACTGTATATGAGAAATTGTAAAGAAGAGAATTATTTTGTGTACCAGAATATACACATACATTAACCTTTGCTGACTGTCAAGCATGATGAGACAGAGGCCTTAGCTGAAAATGTTAAGCATAAATTAGGGGCTGCGATACTGGGGGAGTGCTGGAGGATTCACATATAAAAACAATCTGTCCAGGGAGGCTTGAGTAGGAAGAAGATAGGAAGGGAGGGTCACGGAGGTGGAAGATGGGATGCCAAGCCCGATGGAGAGGATCTGGCTCTGGATACAGCACCTAAGCTTCTGGCTGTCGATTCACACTTCAAACCACACCAGGAACAGAGAAGAAAAACCTTAGGCAACTGACCCGTAATGGAGGCCTCCTAGCACCTAAAATCTGGCGAGTAACCCCTCTGACCAGAAATGCTGCTCAGACCTGGCCTGTCAGCTGTAGACCCAAATAAATATGGGAACCAAGTGACAGAGACCCTGTCAGCTCTCCACCCTCCCTTCCCTCTGTTCCCTTCCAGTTAAACAGAGGTGCAGGGAAGGAATAAACAAATTTGAAGGGAAGCCAAAAAAACCTGGGTTTTGGTTCTGATTTCCTAAGCATCAGTGAGACAAAAGCTTCCTAGTACCATGGAAGGAGGGCTTCCCTGGTAGCTTAGCAGTAAAGAGTCCACCTGCAATGTAGGAGACGTAGGTTTGATCCCTTGGTTGGAAAGATCCCCTGGAGGAGGGCATGGCAACCCACTTCAGTATTCTTGCCTGGAGACTCCCATGGAAAGAGGAGCCTGGCAGGCTACAGTCCATGGGGCTGCAAAGAGTCAGACACAACTGAAGTGACTTAGCATGCACACGCCATGGAAGGAAACATAATTAGGGATTCTGAAAATCAAACTCTTTGCAGACAAGGATAGTGTGATGTTTATATCTGCCCCTAGCACAGAGCAAGTGCTCAGTAAATGCTTATTAACAAATAAAATGGAAGAAAAGAACACAATTTGGTCTAACAAGTAAAAGGACATGCTAAAGAGGAAAGGATTTTCAAAAAGGATGTTCTGACTGAGAGGTGCTTGGAAAGAAATTAGCTCTCTTTTACTGTGTGGCAGATACAGGGTCACGTGCTTGAATCTCTTGTGAATCCTCAGAACAACCCAACGTCCTTAAATTTTCCTGTTACTCCCATTTTATAGATAAAGAAACAAAATCAAAAGATGCCACCCGTTTCTCCTAAGGCCACCATGCCATCAAGGGGCAGAACTAGAATGTGGAACAATGGAGTGTGAATCATTTTAAAATCTGTCCTCTTCAGCACATTACAACAGCTTCTTCATCTTACTACTTCATCCTACTTCATCCTACCTCCCAAGCCAGCACCAGAGCCCAGGGCTGTTGTCCAGACTGACTGTGTCCTGGGAATGACTTGCTACATCCCTAGCAACATTTACAGATGAAGCAGGAAGCCAGACAAGGGCAAGATGACTCACCCAAGGCCCCTGAACATTTTCAAGCGAAATCTCAGGTGAAATTCCAGGCTACTAACCTCTGTTTTCATCACCAAGCCATAGTTCTGTCCTTCAGCACAGCCGGAAGAACTTGACAGAGGATGGCAAATAAGCACATTAGCAAACTCTCTGCCTGTAATGTTTCTGTTATAACCCCAGCCGGCGATGCTGACCTTCTGTTACCCCTATCTTAGAGCAGATGTCTCTCCCCTCCCAGAAGTGCTCTATATTGTGAAACAGAGTTCATAAAGCCCTTTCACTGAGCATGCCACATGAAGGAAGACGATTCACCAGTCACTCTCCTAAGCCCCTAGTTGGTCAGGTAACGGAAATTCTTTACAAAGTTCAGTCATGCCCGTAAGGATGGGAAAAACACACCACAGCAAAATCAGAAGAAAGAAACACACCCCTCTCACTGCTTTTACTATGGGTATGAAAAGGCAAGACGCTTAGGGACTGAAGGGCAGAGGGCAGCTATGGCTTTGGGGCTTTACTTCAAGAAACTGAAGCTGTTGTTTAGTTGCTAAGTCATGTCTGACTCTTTGTGACCCCATGGACTGTAGCCTGCCAGGCTCCTCTGTCCATGGGATTTCCCAGACAAGAATACTGGAGTGGGTTGCCATTCCCTTCTCCAAGGGATCTGAAAGCAGCAGGGTAAAGGATGAAAATCCTTTCTCTGCTGACCATGAATTCCTCACGAGGCCACACCCTCGCCTTCCTGTGTTTGGATGCCAAGGACCTGGCACACAGCTGCTGCCACCCTTCCTAAGGCCACCTCCTAAGAAAAGCCTTCTTGGCTCCAACCAGCAGAGAACAGAGCTCAACGAGGCCCCATAACAACCACATCAGCAGCAACTCTTTCTGAAGATTGATTTATTTATCTTTGACTGTGCTGGGTTTTTCTTGCTGTGAGGGTCTTTCTCTAGTTGCACCGAGTGGGTGGGGGGCTACTCTCTAGTTGTGATACATGGACCCCTCACTGCAGTGGCTTCTCTGGTTGTAGGGCGCAGGCTCTAGAGCACCAGGGCTTCAGCAGCTGCTGTAGAGCACAGGCACACTGATGGTGGCACATAGGGTTAGTAGCTCTGCAGTATGTGGGATCTTCCTTGACCCGAGATCAAACGGGGGTCTCATACACTGCAAGACATATTTTTAACCACTGGACCACCAGGAAGTCCCAGCAGCAACTCTGACCACAGCACATCTTGATTTACCTGATCGCCACCTCTCCCTAGACTAGACGCTCCCTAACAGGGAGGCTATCTTGTGCTTCTTTGCATCCCTGAGAGCCAAACAGCCCCACAGCACAGTAAGTTCTCAGGAAATGTGGGCTGAACCCATGGCTGTAGGGCTCTGCCATCAGCCTTGTCTCATTTATGCAGCTATCGATGACAAAAGAAAAAAAAAAAAAAATCTGAACTGGTTGATTCTAATAAGTTGGAAGGGAAAACCACTACCATAAATGGCAGGGCTGATAGTCACAATGAAGTCTGTAAGCTGTCTCTCAAGGCTGATTTTAAAAAAAAGGAATTTGATGGAAAGAAGAGATAGGCTCTTCATTACATTTCAAAATAGGGCCACTAAGATAAGATTCAAAACAGTTTAAAAACTACCTATAAATAAATGCATAAAACACAGCTGTATAATAACAATATTTAAAGAGACTCAGCCTAAAGTCAATAGACATGGCAGGGGGGGCAAAGTGTGTGTGCTTAGTTGCTCGGGCATGTCCGACTTTTGTGACCCTATGGACTACAGCCCACTAGGCTCCTCTGTCCCATGAATTCTCCAGGCAAGAATACTAGAGTGGGTTGCCATGACCTCCTCCAGGGGATCTTCCCACCCCTGGGACCGAATCCAGGACTCCCCCATTGCAGGCAGATTCTTTACCACCTGAGCTACCAGGAAAGCCCAAGAATACTGGAGTGGGTAGCCTCTTCCTTCTCCATGGGGTTTTCCCAACCCAGGAATTGAATTGGGGTTTCCCACATTGCAGGAGGATTCTTTACTGTCTGAGCTACCAGGGAAGCCAGGAGGAAAAGAGGAAGTACTCTTTGGCTACTGCAAGGTTATGAGAGGCCAACGGTGAGATGCTGCTCTTCCTGTCGCTGCTGCAACTGCACATGATAGTAAGAGGCCACATGGCGGAAGGGAGATAGAACCAGCAATGTTGAAAACTGAAGCTGCCATATACCATATGCTTGCTCTTTGCCAAATGTTGGTCTAAGTAGCTATCAACACTCTCTCAATCACAGCAACTCTGTGAAGTGGGAATCTATGTCCCCACTGATGAAAGAAGCAAATCTGAGTCCCGGAGTAGCTAAGTGACTTGCCCAGGGTCACACATTAACCACAGTGACAGCAACAAAATTCAAAAACCCTTGTCTGGATTCCACTGGCACAGCCCTTAATGGCTACCACAGTCTGAGACCCGATGACAGAGAAGGAGGGAAAAGGATCGCTGCACTATTATTT
This sequence comes from Capra hircus, assembly GCF_001704415.2. Lineage (NCBI taxonomy): Eukaryota > Metazoa > Chordata > Mammalia > Artiodactyla > Bovidae > Capra > Capra hircus. Next base: position 21,802,266 of record NC_030829.1, on the reverse strand, counting down.
GCATCTATCAGGGAAAATACAGATAGAACACTGTGTACATTTCTGGATGCTCATTTAGAAAGGGGGACTTTTTTCCCACTCATATTATACAGAGGACTGTAACCCCAGTTGCCCTGGATTAGAATCCAAGTTATTCCAGGTGCAATTGAAAGAATGGGGATGTTCATCTAGAAAGAGAAAGATGAAGGGGCACAGGCTGTGACTGTTTTGGGGGGTCTGAAAAGCTTGCATGCACAAGACAGAAGCCATGTTCTGTGTTCTCACCAACTGTACAATGACGACCAGTGAGCTAAAGCTCTGGGGGTGAAAATATTCGGTTGGCCATGGAAGAACATCAAACAGTGGGCACATCTGATGACACAACTAGATGGCCTAGGTAGCAGAGAGTTCTCGGGCCCATGACATTTGAAGCTCCAGGATGCAGGACCACAGGTGTCACCGGGATCAAAACAGGGGTCCTACAGTGGTAGAGGCTGGAGTTTTTCATTTCCCACCAAGATCCACTGGTCCTCCAAACTAAGAGAGGGGCCTATGATATATCTGGGTGTCCCGCTCTGTCTGCTCAGGAAGAGTCAAGAGCTATAACATGAGACTCTGGAGGTAATATTATGAACAAACAGCATTTTCACCACCTTCCAAATAGCAACTGGAATTAGCGTTCCCTCTTTTCAAGCAAGAAGCGTGTGTCCAGATACTGTGTTTGAAAATGCGTTTACAGGATCTAAATATCTGAGCCATATATACTCAAGCTTATCTCCTCTATTTCTCAACAGTTTTTTGTGGTTGTTGAATGACCAACCTCGCTCCACAACCACAAAGAAAAGTGGCTATAGATCAACATCAGCTGTTCCTATGGAACAATTTCCATCTTCCACTAGGGAGAAGAAGATGAAATTCTTTTCATAAACATGGCCTCAAGGGATTGATGTTTTTTGACCATTCTGCTTTCCCTTTGGGAATTTTTAAGTATAATTTACAACCATAGTAATTTATTATCAAGTTTAAACTTCCTTAATATTTTCAGGTCTTTTTCATTCTGAACACCAGGTTACTTTTCCATCAAACTGATTTATTCTAAACTGTCCTCATTGAAAATATGTGAATAAAGGATCCTATGTGAGATAAAAATCCTTAATCAACGTCTCCATAAACTACTACCTAGAAGTGGTATTCTAGGAATGTGAGCTGCATTGACTTGGCTGCCAAGGGGGCAGTTGATGGGTGAGACAGTCTCAACTCAGGAAGATGTGATATTTACTGTCTCTTGCCAGGCTGAGACAAGGCCAGTCTCATGCCATAGACAGAGGAGGTATGGCAAACAGGCTAAGCAGGAGTCTAACATTTCTGATGCACAAAATTCATTGATTCATATAGTGGTATGTGGCCAGAGGAGGCATTATTAGGACGAGGAACAAATAAATGCAGAATTTAGAGGATGGACAAATGCAAGTCCAAGTCCTAAGTCCAATCACCCAATGGCAAAAACAGGACTGACCATGAGGCACCTGCCAATATGTGGTCCATTTTGACCTCGGGTCAGAGGTTGACAAGTGTCCTGTGTGACAGGCAAGGGTCAGAGGTGTGTTCTTCAAAACAAGCAGAGTGCAAACTCCAAACCACAGCCAGCACAACAGGAGAGCTTATGTTTTCTCTGGTCAGTTCCACACCACAACACCGCAGCCTTGCAAAACAGAACACATTTCCCAAAATGTCTAGAGCTATATGATCTAACTGAACAGTCAAACTCCACATTGACAAAAACAGAACAAACAGAATCTTTGGCTAATAGCGTCTGACAAGCATCAGGGATTCATTCAGAGGAGGAATACTTTTCGGGAAACTTTATTCCCAATGGGCTCTAATGAGCCACAAAGCGAGATTTTCATTGTAAGGATGACTATGTGATATGTAAACAAAAGGTAAGGATAGGAAGAATATTAGGCATTCATTATTTATAAACATCATTTTCTCCTCCTCTGCTCCCAAAGGCCAACATTTCTTGTTAATTCTGCTGAATAGAAGCATGTATTTGTGTGTGCACAGTTGTTTAGTCGTGTTCTACTCTTTTGCAACCCCATGGACTGTAGCCCACCAGGCTCCTCTGTCAATGGGACTTTCCAGGCAAGAATACTGGAGTGGGTTGCCATTTCCTCCTCTAGGGGATATGCCCAACGTCTTTTGACGCTGAGATAGAACCCACGTCTTTTGCACTGGCAGCTGGATTCTTTACCACTGAGCCACCGAGGAAGCCCGCAAAGAAGGATATAATCTTCCAATTACATAGCAAAAAATAATTAAGAAAAAAAAAAGTAAGTCACTAGCACAATAGTACTTTTGGGATCTAAAGTTATATTTTCACATGCAACATTATCAGATCTAACTTGCCAAAAATTTCATGAGATAGGTATATAATTATTCCCAATTGTATATAAGGAAACTTAAGGTATGTCCTAAGCTTAGAGAGATTCCTTTAACATCAAGTGGTGGAGCTAAAATCCACGTTACTTTGACTAATTCTAAGGCTATATTTCTTTCCCTTAGGATAAAAAAAAAGCTGCCCAAATGAAACTGCGTACCTTAAGTGAGAGTGGCAAAGATATTACAGATTACTCCATCCTTTTACATCACCAGTAAACCAGGGTACCATGGTACCCTGGGTATGTTACTAGGGTAGTGAAGAAAGGATGTATGTGTGGGAAATTAGGATGCTAGATAAGTTCTATATAGTCTTTGACTGAAAGTATCGCACACTTCTGGGGGATTCCCATGTGGCTCAGTGTTAAAGAATCTGCTTGCCAATGCAAGATGTGTGAGTTCAACCTCTGGGTCAGGAAGATCCTCTGGAGGAGAAAATGGCAACCCATTCCACTATTCTTGCCCATGGACAGAGGAGTCTGGAGGGCTACAGTCCATGGGTCACAAAGAGTCAGACATGACTGAGTGACTAAGCATACAAGCACCACCACACACTTCCAGAGATTAATATGGGTTTCTAGGTAAAGTAGGAGAAGGTAATGGCAACCCACTCCAGTACTCTTGCCTGGAAAATCCCATGGATGGAGGAGCCTGGTAGTCTGCAGTCCATGGGGTCACTAGGAGTCAAACACGACTGAGCAACTTCACTTTCACTTTTCACTTTCATGCACTGGAGAAGGAAATGGCAACCCACTCCAGTGTTCTTGCCTGGAGAATCCCAGGGACGGGGGAGCCTGGTGGGCTGCCGTCTATGGAGTCGCACAGAGTTGGACACGACTGAAGCGACTTAGCAGCAGTAGCAGCAGCAGGTAAAGTAACTGCAAAGGAAAACACACACACACGCACACACACACACACAAATTACTTAATTGGGTTAAAAAAGCAGCATCAGCGGCCACACTCTGGATTGCACCTGTGTAGAAAGACAGGCTATCAACCTAAGCAGTTTCACAAATTACACACATGCATGCATGCACACCCCCCAGAACCTTCTACCAGGCAAGACCAAACTGACCCTCACTCCATATGGCCAAATACCTCCGCCTCTCCCAGGATTTTGTGTACAAAGCATACAAGGTGTTACTAGCCAATAAAATAAACACTAATGATTAACTTTTGCTCCCTGGAAGTCACTGAACAAGAAAAAGGTATTCCCTGAATAGCCTCTGCCTACAGAGCACTGACTGTTCCCAAGTTCTCCAAAGAAGCTTGAAAAGTATTTGCCATTATGAGTTAGTCTTGGAGCTAAAATATACACATGACACTGAAGAGGTCCGTTCCTGGGTTGAAATGTTTACTTTGGTTCAAAACTTACTCTGAAAATATTATGTTTTTAACTAGCTTTTGCTTTTGAAACACCTCCAGTATGAACAGTGATCAAACTCTCTTTGATTCTAGGTATCTGGAACTGGCTTTATTACAGGACCAGGTTCTTTGCTAGGTGCTGGAGACACACAGCCCGTAGGGAAAAAAGGCATATAAATTAAGACCTCGAAGAGAAATGGGAATTTAAACGAGCTCAGGTGAGAACTATCAAGAGCTGTGAAGAACTGCTGAGCTCAAATCCCAGACTGAAGACAAGGCCAGAGAGGTGAGCTTGTTTTCTCAGAGGTCAGCTGATTCCAGCTGCAGCAAGTATAATACTGAGAAGTTGAACAGAACTTTGCAGAGACTCATGGGCCCCAAGGAAACAGCTGGAGCTTAGGGCTTCCATGGTGGCTCAGTTGGCAAAGAATCTGCCTGCAATGCCGGAGACCTGGGTTTGATCCCTGGATTGGGAAGATCCCCTGGAGAAGGGAAAGGCTCCCCACTCCAGTATTCTGGCTTGGAGAATTTCATGGACTATACAGTCCATGGGGTCACAAAGAATCGGACACAACTGAGCAACTTTCATAGGGCCCTCCAAGGAAGAAGAGTCATGGAAACCCCCTAGCCTGCTGGCTGGCACCCTGAAGAGCTATACACATCTAGCCCTCACAGGGACTGAAGCTGAGCTTCAAATCATCTCAATTACTGGCTAGAATAGCTAAGATGATATGTAAGTTTCCAGAAGCAAAGATAAGCCTGCTCCAGAGAAAGATTCCACTCTCCAGATCTCAAACAGTCTCTACAGTTTACCTCACACAATGTCTGGTACTCAATCAAAAATACTGAAGCATATAAGAAAATAAGATGCACCCAAAACCCAAGAACGACACACAACAGAAGCTGGTCAACAGCTATGAGAGTTATCAGATACAGACTTCAATATATGATGACTAAATATAAACTCATATATGAAGAATGGATAAACAACAATATAGCACAGGGAACTGTATTCACTATCCTGTGATAACCATAACGGAAAAGAATATGAAAAAGAATGTGTGTATATGAATATATATAAAGTATGCATATATACTGGAGAAGGCAATGGCACCCCACTCCAGTACTCTTGCCTGGAAAATCTCATGGATGGAGGAGCCTGGTAGCCTGCAGTCCATGGGGTCGCTAGGAGTCAGACATGACTGAGTGACTTCACTTTCACTTTTCACTCTCACGCACTGGAGAAGGAAATGGCAACCCAATCCAGTGCTCTTGCCTAGAGAATCCCAGGGACGGGGGAGCCTGGTGGGCTGCCGTCTCTGTTGTCGCACAGAGTCGGACACGACTGCAGTGACTTAGCAGCAGCAGCAGCAACATGCATATATATATATATATACATATATATGAAAAAGAATATATGTGTGTATATATATATATATACATAAACTGAATCACTAGGCTGTACAGCAGAAATTAATATATTGTAAATCAATTCTACTTCAATAAAATAAAAAAAATATATATACACCTAATGACTAAAAAACCATAGTGAGATAGCACTATACACAGACTAGAACAGCTTAAATTAAAAATACTGACAAATATCAAGTGTTGATAGAGTAGTTTTTGTTCTTTCTCTTTGGTTAAAAGAAATACAGTAAATACAATAAGCTGTCAGTATATGTTAAATCGTAATGGCAGATACACAGGTCTCTGTTACGCTATTTTCTGAACTTTTGTAACGTTTCAAAATGAAATGTTGAAAGGAAGAAAAAGCTGTGGTCATTGAGCGATCAGAAACGGCTAAATTATTTTAGCCTTCAGAAGTCATGTTCAAGAGTCTGTACTTCATTTATTCTTGAAACAGAGGAGTGAGAGCGTAAAACATATTCTCTATAAAGATCATTCCAGCTGCAACAGAACAGAAAGAATGAAGCCAGGGAGCTCAACTGGGAGGCTGATGTGGTAATACAGATGAGAGACACAGCGGCGCTGGTTGTAAAGATTTGAATGATAGAGTCTGAGTTTGCAAGGGAATTGGGGTTCAGTCCTCCAAACTGATGAATTTAATCCCAGTCAAATCAGGAAGCAAATGAGGCCTTCGTGACAGAAACCTACAAGGCTAATGATTTATAGAGCAAAGACAACATCCCAGATCAGAGCCTGGGACTGTGAAAACAAGAATATATGGATTTTTCTGTAAATCCTTAGAAGCAACACAAGCAATTATAAAACTGAAAGCTAATAAGCACTCAGCTCGACAACAGATGGTCACAGAAATACATTCACAACTTGCCAGAATTTTGAAGCCTTGTGCACCCTTTCCAAACATGCAGATGCTTTCATCTAAGGGGAGGAAAAAAATTCTATTTCTGCTTCTGACAGCAAACGCCAAGTCACATTGTGCCAGTAGAGAATGGCATCTCCCAACCTCAAACCCACCGAAAATTTCACAACCTTATTCTCATGTTGGAGAGATGGGTTGCCTTTGACCACTAATTCCACCAGCCCTGCCAAGGAAAACAAAGAGGAAATGACCATTTCTGAAGAATTCAGCTTTTTCATCTGCCCCCAAGAAAGGAGATTTCTGTCTATAGATTATTCATGAGCAACTCATGTGTTATTCTGTGAAGAAAAATCAAGCATATCACACAAATTTATGCCTAAATTCTGAAAAAAAAAAAAAATGGCCCAAGGCACAGAGTCTGACAATTTCTTCAACTACTCTGAGCTGTTTAACCTTCCACTGAGAAGAGATCAAAGAATTAATTGTCTTTATCATTACCTTTTATAAGTTTTCAAGAGGTTAAGGTTTAAAATTAAGCATATTAAGTTCCCAGTCTAGCTAGTTTGGGTATAAATATATATTCCTGGATCTGACTTATGAATGTCTAGTTTGCTAGAGATAGGATTTCTAAATGGCATTTCCCCCCCAATCTGTTCACACAAGAAATACTCAGACATGTTCTTTTTAAAGGAAATACTTCCCACCCGCACACCTAATTCTTTTAGCGTCTAAATTATTATATATGCTGAGAGAGCTTGGCTTTAGAGGCAGAGTAGCCCACTAGCTGCAGTCAATAGTCCTCCCATGCCAGAGAAGGTAAAATTTAACTTAGCTTTGCTACATTCCCAAGGTTTATGAACTGACATACTGTGGAGTTCAGGAAATAATCACCAAATGACTCAACTTCCTGATTCAGCATTCACCCAGAAAACATCCTTCTCATTTTCTTCAAACAATGTTCTTCAATCAAAATTTCAGCCAATGAAAACTCAGGCAATTAGCAGCATGATAAATACCACCTACCAGATCTCACTAGTTATTAACAAACGTTAATGAATTTTGCTAGTTATTTATATATCTCATCACTTTGATCACATTTATGAGGCTGAATATAATTTCTAAAGTTATAGGCAGATTTCCTCAAATCATTATCACCAAAACGATCCAGCAGCATATAAAAAGTCCACAGACATTTCTACACAATGCCTTAAGGTTGGAAAAAAAAAAAAAGATGTGCTTAATATTCCTTGGGGAAATTCCAAGATTAATTTCAATAGTACATAAATAGCCAAAACACACGAAATTCCTACCATAATCTGCCCAAAGGATGGGTGTAACCTTTTCATAATACATATTCTGAGACTGATACTCACTGGGTTAATCATTTCTTCAACAGAATGGTGAACAGTCCACCAGTCTGAAGTCCACTCCCAGGCGTTCCCTACTATATTGTATAAGCCATAACCATTGGGAGGAAAGGCGTCAACCTAAAAATTAAAAAAAGGGGGAAATGTTGTCAATCTACTCACCTTGTCTAGAAAGCCTCTTTAGTATAAAAATGCACAAAGACCTTGTACTTCAAAGTATGAATATGAATTTTCATTCCAACAGTGAAAATACAATCTGGCCAATATAAAAACAGAGGAAGATGTTTTTCAGCTTTGAGTTCTCAAAGGGAGTTCAGAAACCTAAGAAGAGTTTATGTTACATGGTAAGAAAGTCAATGAAATAATTCTTAATAGAGAGACTAGTATTGATCACAAGTCAAATCTGTATCTCATTGAGAAGTGGCAGGTAAATTATCTGTAGACCTTCAGAAGCATAAGAGAAACGGCATTATATCCAGTATCAGTCTTGTCATCACTGCTGAGCTCTGCTGGCCACAACATCTTTAGGCACGGAGAGACCTCAAGCCAATTCTGTCCTCTCCACCAGCCCCCTCCAACTCACCAGCTTATCTTTAAGCCTGAGTCATTATTATCAAAACACTGATTATTATAGAGAAACTGCAAATTCATTATCAAGTGCTATCTATAAAACAAAGAAAGTTTGCAATCCCTGGGACCTGGAAGTATGAGGTAAGCTGCACAGGCTCTTCAGCCAGCAATTACATCACATTTCAAAGGTAGATCAGTCTGCCACATAATTATGTCACAGACATGGTACCAAAGTGCAAAGCTTGTGTACAAAGGAAGGTGGGGAGGAGGACCAGAGAAAAACCTTTGACTGAATAGTAAATGCATATAGAACAAGTTTTGCTACTTTAGGGACTCAAAACTTTTTGCTAACATATTTTACGAGAAATGGTCATACATGAAGGAAACTTTTATTTTTAAGTGAAAAAAATAATATCATTGAGATTCTTTTTAAAAAATCTTTTTGTAAGTTCATGTTTTTTCTCAATTAATGAAGTAGAACTAAAAGGAATAAAATTAATTTTCTATTTGGCTTCAGAAGGTTTTAGATTTACACATGAATATGGAACCATCTGATATGTGGGCAATCCAGGGCACTTCAATAAAGTTATGATGCTACTCAGAAAAAAAATTAATCCAGATGATGAGGAAAGCTGAAAATTTTTACCATTCTGCTTCCAAACTCAGCATTCATTATGGAAACAGCAGTACCTATTAACTGCTTCATTCAGTAACTCCATGCATGTCGACTGAAGGCAGAAAGGGTTTGATGACATAGACGTGAAAGAGTTTTAATGAGGGAGAAAAAGTGATGATGCCAAAAATTAAAAACATCCAATCTAGAAAAGCAGGGTGGGATTCATAGGGTAAGAGAATGAAAGAAAATATGCAGAAACTCCCTAGAGGGAGAGATTTCGAGCTGAAGATGAACCCTCCTCCACAAAGGTAGAAGCATCTTATGGGAATCAAAGTCAGAGGTCAAAGGTCATAGAGACAGTAAGGAGAAGGGGTCAGAGGCATAAACTGTTCTTTCAAGAATTTGGAGGTAATGAAGAATAAGAAGACAGAAAAATATTTGGAAGGAAAAGAAGAAAATAATTTGTTTAAGCAAAAAGATGGGAAGGAGCAAGGGGCATGAGAGCAACTGAAAGATGGAATGAACGAAGTGGAGAAGTGGAGGCAGGAACCATTTCTCAGGCTTAGAGAGCAGACTAACGGAGGTCAGCCAGCCTAAGGTCTTCCTTACACGACAACACACAACAAACGCTGGGCAAGCAAGTTAGCCTATGTGGTGCTGTTAAACCCTAAGATGAGGAAACATCAATAACAGCATCTACTGAAAGGTTTGAGGGGTCTTCCTTCTGTAAATAACTGGATGTTTAAGTGAGGTAAAATCTGGAGGTCACCACTCCCAAAATTGCCACATGAGAGTATAAAAATTTTAACTGCTCTTTGTTCAGTTAATCACACCAACCAAAACTTCCTTCCAGAAAGCTCAGAAGAAATACTTCCGACATGTTTATTTTCAGGTGAATGAGCAGATATGCAAGAAAAGTAAAACATACTAATAACTTACAACAGAGGCCCAATAAAACAGAAAACCAATTCTTTAGGTTCACTGTGGTCAGAATAGTTCACTCAGTTTAAAACCAGAGTGAAACTAATAAAATAAAACAGCAGGCGAGGGAGCTATTTCACTGTAGTCCATCCCATCATTGCAAGTTTGATTCTTGCTCTCAAGGGACCAAGGCCTGTGAACACAACAAGGAAGCTAAGGAGGACCTGAGATAAACAGTCCCACTTTAAAGGTAAAAATCTTCTGTCAAGTCTCATTCCAAACAAAGGTGGAAGTGACCTCTCTACAATATGCTGGTTTTTTTCCTCTTCAGGTCATATTTCTCATGTCGGCTCCTGGTAAATGTTCTAATTTTGTCTTAGGAACTTCCATGGCAACTTCTTCAGGTGAGTTCTGTTGAATATCCTCCAAGGCAGACCTCTTCTGAACATCCCCAGTTAAATGTTCTAACTCTGCTGCTACTGCTGCTGCTAAGTCACTTCAGTCGTGTCCGACTCTGTGTGACCCCATAGACGGAAGCCCACCAGGCTCCCCCGTCCCTGGGATTCTCCAGGCAAGAACACTGGAGTGGGTTGCCATTTCCTTCTCCAAGGCATGAAAGTGAAAAGTGAAAGTGAAGTCGCTCAGTCGTGTTTGACTCCTAGCGACCCCACGGACTGCAGCCTACCAGGCTCCTCCATCCATGGGATTTTCCAGGCAAGAGTACTGGAGTGGGATGCCATTGCCTTCTCCACTCTAAATATCTGTAAAGTATCCTTATTTCATATGGAAATTGTTATTTTCTGAGAAGATGCACTGACTTGAGAATAAATGACTTTTTCCTTGGAGGTTCACCTGTCTAAATAGTGATGTGAAATTCTGTAGCCTTATTAAGTGCTGTAAAATATTCATAACTGTCCAGTACCGATTCTCATGGTCTTTTGACTGACAGGTGCTTATGTAATTTGCCTGGTCTATCAGAAGCCTATACTATATATGCTTCTACTATATATGCTAAGTGTCCTGCTTCTACATCACGTGTCACCTTTCCTGGGGTCTCCTAAGCATCTTCATCAGGCTCCTTATTGTGTTCATCCTGCAGCGCAGGTTCTGCCAACAGTGGCCCATGAGATAACAGCTGGCCTTCTTACCCATGTACAATTTGAGAAAAAAGCTGAGATCTCTTAGACCCCAAGGTCTCTAATAACTCATTTTATGGAATAAAACTATGTGCACCTGAGAGCACAAGCTATCCAGAAGGAAACCTGAAAAGAACCAATTTCACTTTGCTGTATAGTAGCAAATAAATTTTGCCTTTGTTGAAAAATACATCCAATTCCCACTGATTTGTGTTGGTGCTTTTATCATATACCTCACTCATACATATGAAATTTTAGAAGCACACACATGTGAGTTCCTATGCCTATTTAAAGGCAACATATTTTCATGTACCTTTTTTTTACATTACTTCTGCACCCCTGCAAAAACAACTGTAATGCTTTAACTATATGGCTCAAAGTATGTTTGAAGTTCAGAAAAGTCAAGTGTCTTCTCATCCCTCATCTCTTCCAAAAATTGTCTTTTTCACTTTTTTATTATTTCAGTTGAAATTCTGGAAACACTTGGTCATGCTCCAAATAACATATGTGTGTTACATTTATAAATCAATTTTGGAAGAATTATTTTTGTGTGAACAAATATTAAAAACACAAATATTTTTTTTAAATGACAACTGTTTGAAAGATTGTTGAAAGAATATTATCTTCTGTAACAACAAATCCAGTAAAGTGCTATTTTCCCACCACAAGACATCTTTGCTCAATGTGTCAAGAGAAAACAAAATGCTTTTATCATTGCTTCATTAGTGTGTGGTTCTGCTGACAAAAAAAAAAAAACAAAAAACAAAAAACAGAAAGGAATACTCATGGAGGGAAACATGCTACATGCGTTCCAGAAAACAGTTTGGTTATGTACATGAAACTCTTACCAAGAAAGTTTTCTTGTCTTTGACTCATTAATTTCACTGCTAGGAATCTACCTTTTAAAAAACCACCACACTATTAAGGATCTACTGTACTGCACAGGGAACTCTACTCAATACTCAGAATTGATCTGTATGGGAAAAGAATCTAAAAACAGAGCAGATATATGCATATGTGTAGCTGATTCACTTCACTGGATAGCAGAAACTAACGCAACATTGTAAATCAACTATACCTCAATAAAAACTATTTTTAAATCATCAGAGATACAATTTAATATTTATGCACAAGATGTTGTTATTCAGCAAAAAAACAGATGTAACTTTGCAAAAATAAGGAGCAAATAAATTAGGGTTAATTTAAATGACAAGCTATCCAGCTGCTAAAAGACATGTATTTGTGAAGAACTGCTAATGCCAGACAAAATGTTCCTGATATTACACAGGGAAAGGAGAGTAGGATTTTAAATATAATACTATGACCCCAAAGCAACATGTAAAAAATATATAGGCACACAAACACAAGAAACATTTACATGGCACCTATGGTAGTAAAGAGCATGGGCTTTTGAAACAAACCAACCTGGTTCAAATCCCAGATGTGTGGCTTTCCAGCTGTGTAACCCTGGGCAAGTTAGTTAACCTCTCTCTGCCTCAGAATGCTCACCTGAAAAAATTGGGATAACAGCACCTACCTTACAGAGTGGAACATTAACTGAGATAATTCATGCAAATACCTCAGTATCATGCCTGGCACACTTCAAGTATTAACTCCTAGCAATTATTAGTACCATTAACACCAAAAATGAATGGGAAGAATTGCACCAAAATGCTAATAGGGGTTATCTATCTTGAGATAAGATTCCTCCAGGTTCTTTCAATTTTCTGCTTTGCAACTCCTCTGGTTTTTTTCAAAGTTTCTATAGTATTATAGAATTGGAAAGAAAACGGTGCCACGAAAAAGAACGTCTAAGTATTAGTATTTGCCTCGTGTGGTAGTGGATGAAGGCAGAAAGGGTACAAGACGTAAAGTGGAGAGTGAGCAACACTCTCCCTCAAGTCTAGCGGTTTCTAGTGGTTTCTCCGTGCGCAGTGGCTGCAGCCCTCTTAACCTTGCTACTCACAGGCGCGGTCCCTCGGAAGCCGTCCTCCCCGGTGTTGGTCACAGGAAACTCGCCTTGCCAGATGTTGGCATAATGTTGGCCTTTTGGCTGCAGTTTGTTGCCCCAGGGGAAAAGTCTGTCAGAAGAGACACAGGCATTAGCCTGTCAAACAAGCACAGGCTTCTGGACACAAGTCAAGAAGAGGAAGGCAGTGAAAGGGAGAGAGCACACTGCTCGCTTGTTCAAAGTGAGTTATTTTATTTTTTTTAATACATAAAGCTTTTAATCAGGAATTTTTTTAACTTCCACACAACGAGATCATGTCAAGCTCAACAACAACATCAGTCTCTCCCGAGGACTCAGGAGGCCTGATATAAATCACCTCACTAAAAGAGGGGCTTATAGGAGGCTGGGAGAGCAGCCATCATTCTGGACTTAAATGGAAGCATAAAGGGGCACCATCACACCGCACTTTTTAATAAAGCCTTCACTATTTTAAGGAGCCTTTTTAGTAGCTGAGGCCCAATCGTGAGTTTTCTGTCTCATGGCTCTGGAAACAGAGGAGACGCCTAAAATAAGAAACCCCTAAAAGAGAAGGCAGCCTGCCAGAGGGGCTCGAAGGAGGACCACGTGGCACGGGCATGGGGCTGCGTGGCCGGCGCCCACCCCACCAGCCATGCGCCCGCCTCTGCCTGGGTGTTTCCTAAGGAACTTCACCAACGTGAGGAAAGCCCAGTAGGAAAGAGCTGCCCTGGTGGTTGTGGTTTTTAATCAGCTGTCCAGAGTAAGTTCCAGTGGATTTAGAAAGAGGATCCACATACTATTAAGCAAGGGGACACCCTTCAAGTACCTATTTTGCAGGCCTCCTCGACAGCTGTACTCCCACTCGGCCTCCGTGGGCAAACGCTTTCCCGCCCACGTGCAGTAGGCGACGGCATCATTCCAGGAGACGTGGAGAACCGGGTGGTCCGGCCTGGGGAACAGAGAGCGCAGAGTGAGGAGGGCGGAACCAGAACTGGAAACAGGGACCGGCTCCAGCCAACCGCCCATCTTCGCCTTCACCTCAATCCCTGACTGGGAGGTGGGCCTGGTGTCCAGGTCAACACCCCCCACCCTGCCCCACTGCACTTGTATCAGCCTCCACCAGGGGTTTCTGACATCCCAGGCTCCCAAATAGGTTATGATCCCTCCTGGCACAAGACCCGAAACATTACTCCAGTTTCCTGGCAGGCCTGAACCCCCAGACAATCTCACTTGGTGCAGAAGGCTATGGAGATGCACCAGCCAGCTGCACCAACCAATGCTGTCTTCTGTGAGGAAAGAACGATTTTGCAGTTGCTAGACAAGGTATGAGCAGAAGCTTCCAGTGCTCAGCTCCTTCAGGAGAGTTGCAAAGAACCACCTCACAGTCACCAACGACCAACCACAGCAGGAGCATAAAGGCACAGCCATGTGGGTTCACCCATAGCTCAATCCTATGGGTCATTTATACCCCAGAGCCCCAACCCCATCCCACCCCCGAGGGACTGGCTGGGACTTCCTGGACCTGCCTTGCAGTCTTGGCTTCTCCCTCTGCCCAATCCTGCTTCCTCCCCGTCCCTCCCACAGGTGTTGATCCCTAATAAATAGTCTGCACACCAAGCTCTGTCTCAGCATCTGTTTCCAAAGAATCCAATCTGTGATACTTGGCTTTAAACTCTTGTCTTTCTGCTGTAGATGAGTCTGCTCAATTTGCCTCACTCCAGCATATTCCAAGTAAGCCTCTATTTTTTCTAACAGTATAGCGGGGCAGCGAAGATTAGGGGGAAGTTTGAGAATAAGGGGATAAACATATTTATTCAGCACCAATAACTTTAATTCCTGCTCACTCTTTCTCCAGTGGACTCTACATTCCTGGGCCATTTCTTAGAAAAAAAAATTTTTTTTTTTGTGGCCCTGGTCTTTGTTGCCATGCAAGAACTCTTTTGCTTTCTCTATTTGTGGTGGTGCATGGGCCTATCATTGTGGTAGCTTGTCTTGTTGTGAAGCATGGTCTCTAGGGTGTACGGGCTTCAGTAGATGTGGCATGAGACCCTAGTTGCCCTGTGACATGTGGGATCCTAGTTCCGGGATCAGGGATCAAATCCACATCCCCTGCATTTGCAGGCAGATTCTTAACCACTGCACCACCAGGGAAGTCCCTCTTAAGCATCTTTGAATTCCCTATCATAATTACACCATGACTTTCATTTATTCTTTCCAAAGCGTTTATTCAGTACCTTTACATGCCAGTCACTGTTTTCAGCATTGATGTTTTAAGACATGCACTTTTCTCAAAAGGACTCAGTGGATAAAACACATTTCATTCTGGGTCTTCTTTCTGTCCTCAGCTTTTTCGTCTACTATGATAGTTCAGAAAGAAGCGAAAATCCCATGGAGGGAGGAACCTGGTGGGCTGCAGTCCATGGGGTCGCACAGAGTTGGACACAACTTCACTTTCACTTTCACTTTTCACTCTCATGCATTGGAGAAGGAAATGGCAACCCACTCCAATGTTCTTGCCTGGAGAATCCCAGGGAGGGGGGAGCCTGGTGGGCTGCCATCTATGGGGTCGCACAGAGTTGGACACGACTAAAGCGACTTAGCAGCAGCAGCAGCAGCAAGAGGTCATCAGCCTGAGGTATCTGAGAATCCTACAACTTTCTACCTCAAAGTCTATTTCTACCCCAGGGCCTACCAACTCAAGAGTTTGAAAGAATGATATTGATCAAGGAGCTGTATCCCTAGAGCTGAACTTCATGTACTTCTGGCTCCCTCACTGAGGGCAGTAAGCAGGAAAACAGAGACTCAAGAATCCCATCTGAAAAACTGGGTTAGGAGAACAGTTTTCTTGGGCTGTTGAGACGCTGAGTCCTGACCCAAACCTTTCTCCGCCTCCAGGGCTTAAAGTGCTACTCTATTTTTGCTTGAGATAATTATTTCTTTGCCACCCTGGAGACTTGCTGACCGACTTGCAGCTCTGTGGTTTTTCAGTCAGATGGTGGCTTCAAAGTATGTCAGTCCAGGACTGCAGAGAACACGAGTCCTGGACCCAAGGCCTAGCTGTTACAGTGGCCAATGGGCAAGACACCACCACTTCTCTGTGAGGCAGTCTCCGTCCTCATAATAGCCTACTCATGAGGAAGAACAAACAATCTGTAAAGGTTACATGTCATGAGATTTGTAATAGGTCTGTCAAATGGGGAAAGAATGACAGGAGGGAACCCTCTAAAAGGCCAAATGAGGATGGCAAGAGGCCACTTATGAGACTTCCAGAGACTTCCCTGGTGGTCCAGTGGTTAAGACTTCTCCTTCCAATACAGGAGGTGTGGGTTCAATCCCTGGTCAGGGAGCTAAGATCCACATGCCTGGCAGCCAAAAGACCACAACGTAAAACAGAAGCAATATTGTAATGAATTCAATAAAGACTTTAAAAATGGTCCACATCAAAAAAAAAAAAAGTCTTTAACAGAGTATTCCATGACCTAGGCACAATGTTTGGGTCTGTACATTGATTCTTTCTAGCCATCCTATTTCCCTTCCAACTGATTAGAGTTCGTCATACTCTTTTATAGACAATGGACATTGAGTTTCTCTTCAACATCATAGGAACTGATTTTGAAATGAAAATATCATCTAGGCTAAGACCCACCAGTCTCACCTGTGTAGGACAGTAGAGTCGGGCCCTTCTGGATGTCTCCAGTTAGCACCTTTCACAGGTAACCACCACGGAGCAGCTGCAACCTCAGAGCAACACAGGATAAGCTGAGATTAGCTCTAAAAAACACTGACTCAGTCCATGCAGAAAAAAAAAAAAACAATCTCACTTAAGGTCTTCAACTTCCATGGAATTACCAAATCATTTTTCCAGAATATCGAAAATATTTATATGTAACTAAATCTTAAAAAAAAAAAAAAGCATTATCTCGTGAATTCCCTGGTGGTCCAGCAGTGAGGACTTGTTTCACTGCTGTGCTCCAGGTTCAATCCCCAGTTGGGGAACTAAGATCCAGCAAGCCACACATGCACCCAAAACAAACAAAAAGGCACAGTGTTATGTGGCAGGTTAGAGGGGCAGGGGCTTTGGGGGAGAATGCACACATGTATATGTAAGGTTGAGTCCCTTCGCTGTTCACTTTAAAATACTACAACATTGTTAACCGGCTATACCCCAATACAACATAAAAAGTTTTTTTAAAAAGGTATTATCTCACATCATAAAGCACCACAGTGATTAAATAAATATGTATATAAATGGTGTATCTTTCCAAGAATCTTAAAAAGACACACTGCTAGCTAATCCTCTATAATCTCTAACAACTGGGTCAGCTGGTACCACTCTGATGTAAAAGATGAGGAAACAGCATTAATCTTACAACTTGGTGCCAGGCTGAAGGTCAACCAAGGTGGTGGGAGACCAAGCTGAAGCACCGAATACAGAGCTGCAGTGTGTTCACAGAAGACCCTGGTTAATATCCAGCCCAACATGAGCTGTGTGGCTCTGGGTAAATTCACTGCTTGTCTGGCCCCAAAGTCCTCATCTGTGAAATGAGAGCAGCCTCCCAGTCCCCCACCTCAGACTCAGAGCAGGGGGAATCTAAAAGGACTGGGAACTGCTCAGCCCACATCCTGTTCCCAGGACCTTACCTCCTACTTTACAGCTCTGTCAACCCATATACCAGTATCAAGTGGCCCTTGTTTTGTTCGTTTTCATTCATTTGTGCTTTCTCTGTTGTGTCTGACTCTTTCCAATCCCATGGACTGTAGCCCGCCAGGCCCCTCTGTCCATGGAATTTTCCAGGCAAGAATACTGGTGTGGGTTGCTATTTCCTCCTCCCAACCCAGGGATCAAACCCACATCTCTTGCATTTCCTGCAAGGGTAGGCAGATTCTTTACCATTGTACCACCTGGGATTGTTTAGAGATTGGTTAAAAACTTGATTTTGGAGTCAGTCAAAATGAGATTTGAATTATGACTCTGCCATGCAGAGGGTAACCCTTGGCAACCTCCCTACTGAACCTCCCTACATCTGTTTTCTCAATTGTAAGATGAAGACAGTAACAATGCCTATCTCAGAGATTATTACGAGGAAACCAAACATACATCCAGTGCTTAGGACTATGCCGAGCACTTAGCAAGCACTCAGTAAAGGGAAGCAGTCAACCATGGACCTCATGACAAAGAGAGTTACCAAAAAAAATTACCATCATCAGTGATGCTAATACTAAGTAAAGAAGAGATGTTTGCAAATGATTCTTCTGCTGTAAACCGGAACGGACTCAAGTTATCCCCAAGACAATGCTGTTCTCAGTCCTCTGCGTCCTGACGAGCCAGGCTGAGTGGAAGAGATGGGGGATGTGTTCCCGGCTAACAATTACAGCAATCACCGAGAACACCAAACTCTGTTCTTGTTCTTTTTCTCACATCAGCACAATCAAAACATTCATGGTATTCCAATCACAATTTGATGGGAAAAGCCAAATTCTTTTATATCTCAATGAAAGAGGCATTATGTCCTTTGAGGACACTACTGCAGAGTGCTTTCTCTTTCAGAGAGCAGGAGAGGTAAAAGGCAGGGCTTCTTCCTCTTTCTTCTGTGGCACTGTGGAATCTTTAATCAGGGCGAGGGGTGGCGGGGGGCGGGGGGGGGGGGTGTTCCTGCTGACTACACTGCTTGATATTTGCCACCAGGGAAGCCCGTGACAGGTAATTCATTCCACGTCAAGGGAAGACATGCAGAGAAAGCCAAGGTCATTCCACTCTTAACATTTCAAGATCTTCAGATCACTCACCCAATTCTACCCCATTCCCAACATTAAGGTCACCAGAAGGTTCTATTTCTCAAAAAAAAAAAAAAAAAATTTAAAGGCAAATATGACTCCATGGGAAACAGATGGAGAAACAATGGAAACAGTGTCAGACTTTATTTTTTGGGGCTCCAAAATCACTGCAGATGGTGATTGCAGCCATGAAATTAAAAGACACTTACTCCTTGGAAGAAAAGTTATGAGCAACCTAGACAGCATATTCAAAAGCAGAGACATTACTCTGCCGACTAAGGTCCGTCTAGTCAAGGCTATGGTTTTTCCAGTGGTCATGTATGGATGTGAGAGTTGGACTGTGAAGAAGGCTAAGCGCCGAAGAATTGATGCTTTTGACCTGTGGTGTTGGAGAAGACTCTTGAGAGTCCCTTGGACTGCAAGGAGATCCAACCAGTCCATTCTGAAGGAGATCGGCCCTGGGATTTCTTTGGAAGGAATGATGCTAAAGCTGAAACTCCAGTACTTTGGCCACCTCATGCGAAGAGTTGACTCACTGGAAAAGACTTTGATGCTGGGAGGGATTGGGGGCAGGAGGAGAAGGGGACGACCGAGGATGAGATGGCTGGATGGCATCACTGACTCAATGGACACGAGTCTGAGTGAACTCCGGGAGTTGGTGATGGACAGGGAGGCCTGGTGTGCTGCGATTCATGGGGTCGCAAAGAGTCAGACACGACTGAGCGACTGAACTGAACTGATGGCAAATGTTAGCCTTTGTTAAATTTGGGTGGTGGAAACAAGAATGCCTATTTTTCTTATACCCTATTATGTTTTGAAATAGTTCATCATTAGTAACTTTTTAAATGGATTAACTTATCTCTTCTACTGCTGATGGGCATTTGGGCAGTTTCCAGTTTGAGCTACTGTGAATGGTGATACTTCTGGGAACATTCTTGGTAGCTCCTGACTCAGGAAATATGCAGAAGCATTCCTGCTGAGTGCACGCTGTGGAGTGGAATGGCTGAATCCCAGGGTACACGCACGCACAGCGTTAGTTAAGACAACCAAACACAAGCCTTAATGGCAGAAGTCCTCCAAGGTTCCCGACCTTCTTCAATGGGAAAATTCCATGGAGTTGGCTTGTGGGGGGTCTTCCCGGGGCCACTGCCCCTGTGGCCTCTGAATCCATTCCCTTTTCCTCTCTGCTTCCCCTCAACTCACTCTGGTCGCACATATTTATTGAGCGCCTACTGTCTGCCAGGTTCCCTTTTTAGGAACCTCATTCCTAAAGGAAATCTTCAACTCCAAGAATCCTGAGAGTATGACTTAAGACAGTTGGTATATTGAGAGTTTCTCAATTATTCACTGTACATATTAATACTTATCTTACATGGTTAACTACTCACTTTATCTTCTTCCAAAAATATCTGTAAAACTCAAATTGGTGGGCCCAGGTACACACATCAGTGCTATAGTTCCTACTCAATTTCTTTCCCATTATATACACACACTTTCTCATTTTACATATCTACTTTCCAGTTCTCTTACTGTCATTCTTTCCTGAAAGCTTTTACATTTCATAATAACCCATCCAATGCAGACCATCTCAGCACTGCTGACTTTTTGGGCCACACAATTCCTTGATGGAGGGGGCTGTTCCGTACACTGTAGGATGCCCTGCAGCATCCCAGACCTCTCCCCACTAGATGCCAATAGCATCCTACTCCCCATCCAACTGTGAGAACTACATTACGACTCAGCCATAAAACATATTTTGAGTCACTTCTAATGAGGTGGATGAACCTAGAGCCTGTTATACAGAGTGAAGTAAGTCAGACAGAGAAAAACAAACAGTATATTAACACATATATATGGAATCTAAAGGATGGTACTTATGAACCTATTTACAGGGCAGCAATAGAGATACAGACATAGAGAAGAGACTGTAGACACAGTAGAGGGAAAGAGAGAGTGGGACGAGCGGAGAGAGTGGCAATGAAACATATACATTACCATATGTAAAACAGACAGCCAGTGGGAATTTGCTGTACGACTCACGACTCAGGGAGCTCAAACCGGGTGCTCTGAGACAACTAGAGGGGTGGGATGGAGTGGGAGGTGGGAGGGAGTTTCAAGAGGCAGGGGCCATGTGTATGTAGGGCTGAGTCATGTTGATGTATGACAGAAACCAACACAATATTGTAAAGCAATTATCCTCCAATTAAAAAACAAATAAATTTTTTAAAGAGATAAAACAAATTAAAAAATGGTCTCCACATTCATGAAGCCCCAAACTAGACAAAGCTTGGGGGCCTATGAAAGGACCATACGAGACCTGCGCCTATGAGAAAAACTGTAACTCTACATCACAATGGTCAGATGCAGAGTCAGGAACCACTTCCGCACCAGACATATGAAGAAGGAAAGATAAGCAATCAGAGTCACCCACAACAGAGGACTTAGCTTACGGGCAGAACATCATTCTTCTTAGCCAAGTTGTACCGGGAAAGCCATCTTTTCTAGACAAACATACAACAAATCCCATCCGATGTCACCAGATAACTTCTTTCAAATATCACTGTTAACTCCATATTTTAAGATTTGTTCTTGAACTTCTGGTCATGTCTTCAAAATAAATGCTATTCTACTATGTTTAGTAATTTATGAAATAAGCAACTTTTCAGAGTCATACATAAGCCAGTTAAACAAGGTTACACTGCAAATTATAACATCTATGATTCCTTTTAATAGAAAGAATCGTCACATGCATTCTTTCCAGAGTCACAGCAACAACATGAGTGGTTTGGCATCTGTGATAAGCCTCACCCTAAAAAGAGAAACTATAGGGGGCGGTGGATGCGGTTGCCCATCTATGTATTTTCTGTTCAACTGAGACACTTCTAGTTGAGTTACAGCACTCCCTTACATCCAGGGAGAAAAGGACTTTACTTGACCTATTTCTAGTCACACCATCTCCATAGCAACTGTCTTGGGTTTAAGTTGAAACAGCTGTACCAGACAGCCAGCAACCAATTACAATGTAAATAGGATCCGTGTGAGTACTGACATCCCCTTGAGACATGGACTTCAGAGGGCAAAGACATCTTTTCCCACCTCTCCCTAGGGACATAGCCAGACTTGTAGTAACAGCTTAAAGAAAAGAAAAGGGGGAAGACAGAGAAGGTGCCTTTATTTTTGCCAGAAGTGGTAAATTATGCTTCTTATACACACACAGCCCAGAATAAAGTCGGCACAGGAAAAAGACAATGCACTGTGTTAACACGCACATTCAAGTGCAAAAATGTCAAGTTCACAACTTTACAACTGTTCTCTTAAAAATTCAATGCATTTAGACAAGCAAATTAAAAAGATGGATGTTTTTTGAAACGTAGTATAAACATGACAGTTACCCCTATAAAAACAGCCTGGGAGAATTTTTCAACTGGCACCAGCGAACAATAAGAAATCGCAGATCTGTTCGAATTCATGAAGTATAAATAAAACTGGATGAGAATCAAATGCAACTGAAGGAATCAAGTGGAATAGGAAGCACACAATGAGTAAAATCTCTTTCTTCAGCACCCAATACAAATGTAGAGAATTGACAAGTAGGCTTGAATAAAGAGTAAAAACAAATTCATCATGAAAATAGATAGGGAGTCAGATCTGACAACTTATTTCAAATTAAATCCTAAATCAGGTACCTTGACTACTTAATAGAATATGTGAGAGAGAAAAATGCATGCTTTTTCACAGAGTACAAATGTTTATGAAACTTAAGGCCGATCTGAAAATGTTCAACATTTTTGCTCCGGTTCTTAGTGAAATTCCTCATTATAGAATTCACTGCCTTCCTGAAATACCGGTTTATACACTCTAAACATTTTTTACATGTCCTTAAGAGAGGAGCAGAAATCCTAGAGAGTCACTTGTTAAAGATAAGGTATAAAAAAATGCATAAAGGATCGTTAGCATCCAAGAACCCTTTAAAAGTGAGGTAGTTGACTCATTCTCCATTGAGACCTGAAGAACTATGGGGAAAGTAGATTTGGGGCTTTTTATTAAAAATTGTTTATTGAAGTATAGTTTATTTACAATATTGTATTCATTTCAGGTGTATAATATATACTCCACTGAAGATTACTACAGAACAATGGCTATATTTCACTGTGCCATACGCCATATCCTTGTTCCTTATCTATTTAGTTTCCAGGAGTTTGCATCTTTTAATCCCCTACCCCTATCTCGCCTCTCCTCCCTTTTCTCTCTCCACTGGTAATCACTAGATTGTTCTCTACATAGGTGAGTTTGTTTCTGTTTTGTTATATGTATCTTTTATTTTTTAGATTCTACACATAAGTGATAACATAGAGTATTCGTCTTTCTCTGTCTGACTTATTTAACTCTCTAGGTCTGGGATCTGAGGCTTTTTTTAAAAAAGAATTCTGAAAACAAGAGAAATAATTTTTTATTTTTTTAAGTAAGTTTTTATTTCTTTAGGCAAAGAAGCTTTTATTACAACTCTTTACAAAAAGGCTTCATTTAAGCTCCTTAAATTGCTACTGGCTTACCTACAAGCCTTTCTCAATGTCTAAAACAGGGAAATTACAGAACATCTGAATGACATTTGATTGGTTCTGTACTTTGTTTTCATGGCTTACAAGTTCTGAGGCTTCTGAGAAAAAAGGTCAAACAGAAGACAGAAAACAGAAAGGGCACCTAAGAAGCTCTCCCAGCCTGGCCGCATGCTTAACACAGGCAGGCTTACAATGCCGCCAGGTTTTAACGGTGAGAGGATAGGGAGGCTAACTGTTTAAATTCCCTCATTTTAAGGATGGAAAAATAAGCCCTGAAATGTGGCAGGTAGTGGCAGAGCTAGAAAGAACCCACAGCCACAGATATTCAATTTATAAGTCTGTTCTACTACCCAGGCTTTTCCAAAAGCTGTTTCCAGAGTCTTCCACAAGATGTTAATAGCTATGGGGGGAGAAGGGGGTGGGGCGGCAGGGGGCGGGTGGAAGGAAGTTCCACAATCAAAGCAGTCCACCTACCAGGAAAGCACTTGGGTAATCAAGTTAAACTAGTTTTTTTAATTGCAGAACTTCTCAAAATCTTTGAACTGCTTACATAACAGTCACGGTGAAGTTCTGAGTAACGGGAGATGGTCTTCGAGCCAAGGGCTTGATAGGTTCCAATCCTGACTACTGACTACTTATTAGCTCTGTGACAGTGGGCAAGGTACTAAACCTTTCTAAGTTTGGTTTTCTCAATCAGCAAAATCAGCCTAGTAAGAGAATGTATCTAACAGGCTTACTAAAGTGCAGATTTAGCATAAGCATTCAGAAAACAAGCATGTATAAGCGTTGGTACAAGAGAGCTGAAGAACTCTTTCACAATGCTATTCATTCATTCATCCATTTATACATTCAGGAAACATTTGATGAGTGCCTGCCCTATGCAGCCCTGTGAGAGGCCTGAGGGGTGGAGAAGTCAAGCACACA
Organism: Capra hircus; assembly: GCF_001704415.2. Classification (NCBI taxonomy): domain Eukaryota; kingdom Metazoa; phylum Chordata; class Mammalia; order Artiodactyla; family Bovidae; genus Capra; species Capra hircus. The sequence continues at coordinate 21,778,362 of NC_030829.1, read as the reverse complement.
GTCTAGGGGTGAAGACAGACAAATAAGCAGATTAATTCAAGCCTGTACTAAGTGTTGTGGCCAAGAGGGGCTTGATGAGCCATGGGAGCCCAAGGATGGGCACCTGACTAAAGTCAGGGGGTGTCACTCTGCAAATGCGTCCCACAGGAGGGGAGAAGGAGGAGCAAGTGAGGCAGGATGGGTGTGAGAAGGATGTTCCACAGGACAGGCTGCCCTTATTACATGTCCACTTCATTTGATCTCCCTATATTGTAAGAATACTTCACTTAATCCAGAAAAGCTGAACATCAACTTTCTCTGTGAAATAAAATACACCAAAGACATTCAGAACCTTAGACTTGGAAAGAAGCCCAGAGGACACCTGCTTTCAACCCATACCCAACTAAAGACACCCTCTCTACAGTAGCCCTAGGATGAATATGTAAGACAGGATGAACAACAGTCCTCATTTAACCAGGACAATCCAGACGTATACTTGTTATTCTGGCATACTTAAAAGCAACCCATTTTATTCTCAAAAATATCCCAATCTGGACCTTAAATTACATTGGTCACTCTACTCATAGATGATCAACCATCTTAGCTTCAACAATTTAAGGGACAGACATCACCTCCCTGCAGGTACACACTCAAGCTCAGATCATTCTAACAGACAGAGCTCTTCATCAACAGTGCAAGAGAAATGCCTCCCAGAGCCCTTCCATCTGCTGGCACTGATCAGGCTCCAAGGATCATGTGGAACAAGTTAAATTCCCTTTGGATCACCTTGCAGACATGTGTAGAATAATCATAATTCTTTCACCTCTTAGTCTTCCCTAGGTTCAATTGCGTATTCACCCTTCCCCCGGCTCTACGATCTCAAGTGAAGGGAATCACAGCCTCCCTAGTTGCTCAGGCCAGTACCCAGGAGTCCTGCTTGATTCTTCACTCCCCTTGGCCCCCTCTGCTCTCAGATGTCCAACACCAGACCCTTCTCAGCATCTCTCCTCCTGCCAGCCTGCTCCACAGCCACATCATGTCACACCTGGCCTACGACAAAACACGCAGAGGCCAAAGTGCTCTCTTTAAAATGTTAACTAGAGGGGACTTCCTCAGTGGTCTGGTGGTTAATAATCCACCTTCCACTTCAAGGGACACGGGTTTGATCCCTGATGAGGGAACGAAGATCCTACCTGCTGCAGGGCAACTACAGAAAGCCCATGTGCTACAACAAATACCCAGCACGGGCAAAATAAAATAAAATTTTAAAAAATGTTAACTAGATCCAGTGGCTTCCAGCTGTACTAAAGAAGAAACCCAAACTTCTCTGAGGCTCACAAAGTCTAGGTCATCCACCTGCTGCTACTTCTCCAACCTAAGTCTAGCTCCTATCCCAGTTTCCCCTGTTCATCACTCCCTCATTACTGGTCATGCTGGGTCCTACTCACCAGCTAGGTTTCAGCTCAGGTGTCAGTTCCTTAGCGAGGCCATCCCACACCCCACACACAAAGAGCCCAAGAAGTCTAATCGTACAATATGCGACCACTCTCTCCCCCATTACTCTGTTTTATTTTATTCACAGGCCATTAGCATAGTCAGTTAAAAGCTCACTTGTGTAGAGTGTGTTTCTCCCTGGAGCTGCAACTCCCAGGAGAGTGAGGACTTACATCCACAGTACTTGGAACACTGCCTGGTACATAGTATAAATGGGATAAACATTTATTTAACAAAGAAGTTCATCTGTTTCTGAGGCTTCCATGGTTTCCAAACCCCTCCCCACCACAGGTGACCCTCTTCTGGATAAATAGTGATTAAAAATTAAGTGTTTCAACAGGACATACTTTTATAGAGAGGGGGAATCAGCCCTTGTCTTAGGGGTTTTGCAAAAGGGTCTCTGACAGGAAAGGTACTAGGCTGGTCCTCAGGTGGCGCTAGTGGTAAAGGACCCACCTGCCAATGCAGGAGACACAGGAGATGTGGGTTCAATCCCTGCATCAGGAAGATCCCCTGGAACAGGAAATGGCAACCCACTCCAGTATTCTTGCCTGCAAAATTCCATGGACAGAGGAGCCTGGTGGGCTAAGTCTGGGGAGTCGCAAAGGGTCAGACACAACTGAACACACACATAGGTACACTTAGGTGCCCCCCTTAAACATTTCCAAGAACTGAGACAAGCTATTTCCCCTCCTGGGCAATGGTTGTCTCATCTATAAGAGGAAAGTTTTTCACCAGATGATTCTGAAAGTTTCATCCATTCTAAATCCTCTTTTTTTTGCATAAGTGTTTCCTAACGCTGCATATCCCCTGGGCAGAACTCCCTACTTGTCTCACTGCAGAGGTTTACAGCACAAATGCCAACACCTGGGAGGTAGGAGATGAGGGAATCATCTTTATTTCCTAATCTAAGTCAGACCTCAAAAGACCCATGACTTGAAAAGACACTTAAGAACCTCTTAAACAGATATTTGAAATCTGAGCCTTTGGGAGCCCACCATGCCTCACTAACACTCATTCTGATCAGGGGCCTTGTTTTAGAGCTGGTTGGAATAAAATACTGTGCCCTGTTATCCTACTTTATTGGATTCTCACCTTCCAGGGTTATCGATTGCTTCCTGAGTCTACACCACATACTGACTCCCAGGACAGGCAGACAACCAGCCTTTTCAAAACCAGACATAGAACACAGTTGTCTGACCATGTTCTCTTCTTATCCAATCAGCCAACCCTGAATCGCACTTCCTGAAAAACTCAGTTTCTGTGAACTCACCTTCACCCTGTTGATCGAATCAGCATTCTCCTGCCAAGAAAAAGCTGCCTTTGCAACATGAGACAGGTCATACCAGGTCTGAGCCCCACAGCTCTCAAAAATGAATGCTCCTGTAGAGGATACTCAAACGGCATTCTTTCATTTTTTGGCAAATATTTATTAAGTCCTTATTAAGTGACAGGTATTATGCTCGGGGGATGGTGAATAATACGGAAACAGCTTCACCCACCATTACAGGACGGTTCAGGTAAAGAAAAGGGCATTCAACAAATACCTACACAAATAATGACGAGTGAGATAAATAATGTGAAAGGAAGGCATAAGAAGCCGTAAGAATAAATAAATGGAAGCATCTCAATCTGGAATGTTGGACAACAGACAGGCATTTCAAATGGACTGCCCAGAGTAAGCGTAGCTGAAACCTGACCATGCAAAGCTGGATAGGGATAATCAAAGCAGCAGGACATGGTAGGCACTCCACCAGAGCTCTGTCCTAGTTGATCCCAAGATGAGTTCTTCCTCACCTGAAAGGCTTCCCTAAAATGCCTTTTCCTCACACAGGCATTCCCTGATCAACAACTTTGCAGGCATCTCTCCCCACTCCTCACCACTTCTCTTCATCACAGCACTGCTGAGGTACTGCCACTTCAGGATGGGATGGACTTCATATACTCTTACTCCTTTTGATAAATTTTAAACAGATGATATATGTGTTTTCATTCTTGTTTTTAAAAAATCATAATTCAGAAAAAAAAAAACCCACCTAATATTGGTTTGAATTCAATGTTACTGCATTCCTTAGACTTTGAGTAGTTAAAAGACAGGGAAGGTATCTTTCATCCTAGTATTCCCAGGAAGAGTACAGTACCTAGGAGACAGCAGGACATTTCTGATGGCTTGCTAAACAAACAGGCTACATTTAAATCCAGAAAGGAAATCTTCAAACAGAGGGAGCTAAGCTCATTTCTTCTATAAGTCAAAAAACAGACCCCACTGATGGACGGCAGACAATCAAGGAGGCATGAATTCAAATAAATGTCACTATATACACCCAAAAGAAGTGAAAGCACAGACGAAGTCAGACACTTGTACACCAACGTTCCATGGCAGCATTATTCATAATAGCCAAAAGCTGAAAACAAACCAAATGTCGACTGACAGATAAAATAAAATGTGGTTTACGGAAACAGTGGACTATTAGTTTTAAAAAGGGAATAGAATTCTTTTTTCACTGATTTACAATGTTGTATTAATTTCTGCTGTACAACAAACTGATTCAGTTGTACACATAAATACATTTTTTAAAAATACTCTTTTCAATTATGGTTTATCCCAGAATACTGAATATAGTTCCCTGTGCTATACAGAAGGCCTTTGTGTTTATCCAGGACTGAAATTCTGATACGTGGTACAACATGAATAAATCTTGAACACGTTATGCTAAATGAAATAAGCCAGTCATAGAAGGACAAATATTGTAAGATTCCTTCTATGAGGCACTTAGAACAGACTAATTGATGCAGACACGAAGAAGAATCAAGGTTTACCAGGGGCTAGGGGAGGGGAAACAGGAAATTATTGTTTAATGGTACAGAGTTTCTGTTTGGGATGGCAAACAAGCCCTTTAAGTGCATAGCGGTGATGAGGGTTGTACAACATTGGGAATGTACATAACTTTAATGAATTATCCATTTAAAAATAGTTTAAATGGTAAATTTTATGTTATGTATATTTTACCTTACTTTCCTACTGAAAAAGATGTATCACTTGTATATTCCTCTAGCCAAGGACTCCAAGATAATCCAAGAAGATTTATCCCATGACAGCAAATCCTTTGAAAATATCACTGTAATTTGGTACAATGCTATATATGGAAATGCCAATTCTTAAGAATGGGCCAAAGTAAAGCAAAGGAAATTTAACTAAATTTTCAATTAGGCCAGGCAAAGAGACAGTCCATCTGAAGAAACCAGAGCAACATTTACTAAAAGGCTCTTTATGTGCCAGACATTGTACTACTAGGTGGTTCTATGAACATTACTTCATTTGATCTTTACAATAATCTACGAGGTGGGCTCAATGGACATGAGTTTAGTGAAGGACAGGGAAGCCTGGCATGCTGCAGTCTATGGGCTCACAAAGAGTCAGACATGACTTAGTGACTGATAACAACTAGGTAGGCATTAATATCCCTATAAGAAGTTGATTAAACAAGTAAAATGAGATAAACCATACTGAAAAAGGATATTTAAAAAAATATTGTATACACATATCTGAATCAATTTACAGCAGAAATTAACACAAGACTGTAAATAACTATAATTTTTAAAAAGGTAAAATTATAGTTAGGATGAAGAAAAAATAATTAAGATGCTACGCTAGCATGAAAAGGATGAACAAACAGAGCTACAAAATCACTACTACCACTAGACAAGGCAAAACTGCTGATTTGTACTTAACCAGGTTACTAGGTTAACTGCCTCAGAAAAAAAAGAGTCAACATCCTCCAGAGTATTATAACAGGATCCAGAGACCCAAAAGTGAAGGGAAAAGAACAGGTGCAAACCCCAAGATGACCCAGATGTTGGAATTATTGGACAAAGAACAAAACAGCTATTATAACTATCAGCTATGACGTAAAGGTGAATGCTCTTAAAATGAATAAAAAGCTAGGCATTCCTTCTCAGCAGAGAAACAGGACCTATTTTTTTAAAAGGAAACTTTAGAATGGGCAAAATACAGTATCTGAAATTCACTGGGTAGGCTCAAGAGCAGAATGAAAATGACAGAGAAAACAGGAAGCTTGAAGACATATCACTAGAATACTAGATTGTATCACTATTATACTATCTAAACACAGAAAAAAAAATTTTTTTAATGAACAAAGTCTATGGAACCTCTTCAATAATAAAAAGTCTAACACTAAAGCGCCAGTATCCCAAAATGAGCGGAGAAATTGGTGTTGAAAAAATATTTGGAATAACAGCTGGACACTCCACAAAATATGGTTAAAGACATAAATTTACAGACACAAGAATCCCAACAAACCCCAAACAGGATAATCTCTAAGAAAACAATGTCCAAAAGCATTATAATCAAACTGCTAAAGATAAAAGATTTTTTAAATACCTTGAAAGAAGTCAGTAAAACAAATGCCACAATACATATGAGAGATTAGTGGTTCAAATGTCTATTATTAGAACCGCATGAACAGAAAAGAGTGAGACAATATTTTAAAGTCATGAAAGCAAAGAAGTGTCAACCCAGGACTTTGTATCCAGTGAAAACATCCTTCAAGAATAAAGGCAAAATAAACACATTGCAGATGAACAAAAAGTAAGAGAATTCATCACCGTAAGACTTGCTCTAAAAGAAATGCTAAAGGAAGTTTTTTCAGCTGAAGGGAAATACGGAACTTTCGGAATAAAGGAAGAACAACAAAATAGTTTGGGTAAATAGAATAGATTATTTTCTCCTTTAAATTATAAAAAAATATGTATGAGTGTTACAAGCAAAATTCTGGGGTTTCTTTCCCATTTATGAAGATGTACTTACTATATATAACTATAATATAGGGAGTCAGGTAAAGCAACCTACGTGGTAATAAGGCTTCTATAGTAGGTCTTAAATGTTAACTCTGTAGTAAACTGTGAGGAGTTAGGTGTGTATATTCTAATTCTTAGAGCAACTTTAATTTCATACTTAAAAAATTAAGCTTTAATTTTATACTTCAGTTCAGTTCAGTCGCTCAGTCGTGTCCAACTCTTTGTGACCCCATGAATCGCAGCACGCCAGGCCTCCCTGTCCATCACCAACTCCCGGAGTTCACTCAGATTCACATCCATCAAGTCAGTGATGCCATCCAGCCATAAAGATACTTAAATTATCTTTCAGTAATGAAGCAAAATATATTTGAAGACTAAAAATATAACACCAAAGATATAGCCAAAAGCTAACAGAAATTAAAATGAAATACACATACTAATGTATACAGCATAAAATATATACATATATTTTAAAATAACTACATTAAGTATATATAGTATAAATATACACACATACATACATTTACTCAAAAGTGAAGTTAAGAGACATGGAAGACTGAGTGACAAAGTCTAACCAGCATCTAACTGGAGTCCCAGAGGAAAGAATGGAAAAAAAGGCAATATTCAAAAAGATCATGGTTAAGAATAATCCAGATATGATTTAAAAACACTTGTCCTCAGATTCAGGAAACTCAATGAAACTGAAGTAGAAAAATTGAAAGAAACCAATGGAGAAGGCATTGGCAACCCACTCCAGCACTCTTGCCTGGCAAATCCCATGGATGGAGGAGCCTAGTAGGTTGCAGTCCGTGGGGTCACTAAGAGTCGAACACAACTGAGCAACTTCCCTTTCACTTTTCACTTTCATGCATTGGAGAAGGAAGTGGCAACCCACTCCAGTGTTCCTGCCTGGAGAATCCCAGAGATGGGTGGGCCTAGTGGGCTGCCATCTATGGGGTCGCACAGAATCGGACACGACTGAAGCAACTTAGCAGCAGCAGAAGCAGCAACACCTAGACATATCACAGTGAAACTGTAGAATAGCAAAGACAGGAGATTGTTTTAAAAGTGGGCCAAACTCAATGACCTCTGAAGAACAGCCATAGAATTTCCTGATGGCTGATGTTTTAACAGCAATGACAAAAATGAAAAGACAGTGAATTAAACCCTACAGTGTACTGGGAGGAAATAACCGCCAACTGGAAATTTTTACTTAGTTCAATTACTTTCAGTGTAAGTGTGAGTTGCTCAGTCGTGCCCGACTCTTTGTGACCTCATGGACTGCAGCCACCAGGCTCCTCTGTCCATGAGATTTTCCAGGCAAGGATACTGGAGTGGGTTGCCATTTCCATCTTTCAGTAATGAAGCAAAATATATTTGAACACAATTAATTTAAAAAATATTTACCAAAAGATCTCCTTTCAGCAGAAGAGACTTTTTTTTTAATTTGAAAAAAGAAGAAAAAGGAAAAGCAGTCTTTGTAATTCTGAATCCTTAATGAAACTGGCTTTCAGTTGAAAAGACAGTCTCAAAATAGCTTCTCATCCTCCTTTTTCAAGGACACTTACTCAGCAATTTGTTTCCTGAAACTGTTAACAATTTTGAAAGTATTAAACCACAAACAAATAGATGATCATTATTTCTCAGGTTCCCACCAAGAGGAATTGTTTTTTCCCATCTCACTGCTATTCCTCTATATTAATGACCCAAGTATAAAAATGAAACATACTCTTTAGAAAGTATATATTTTAAATACCATCCTTTTAAGGTATTTTAAGTTATCTAGAGTAAAAAAACAAAAACAACAACAAAAGCTAGCCTTAATCCCTTCTAGGATTTGATATCTATAGTTTTTAAGACACTGTTTTAAATGAAACATCCAAGTAATAACCACAAGTAGGTAAATTTCTACACACACATATACTCTGTTTCTCACCGTTAAATTTACCATTTATCTCTACAAGAAGATCCTGAGAGCTAGATGGATGCTTTGCCTCTAAACATTACACATTAAAAAACAAACAAACCCAAGAGGACAGCGGCATCAGCACAGATCCTGAATCTCTCCAAGTCGATGCACAGAACCAGGCACAGCAATTAGATAACCACTAGGTAAAACACCAAAATCCTAAGCACAACATGCACAGCCAATCTATGTGACAAGGTACCTTTACCAAACCAGAATACAAACAGTCAAAGGAAGACTGCCAACAGCCACACAACCTGCACGGTTGTTACAGCTGGACAGGAGAAAACAGAAGAAAGCAACAAGTCATCAGAGCTGTGACGAGGAAAATCCCAAAGCAGCCAGTGTCAGTGGAAAGCAGAGAATTATGAAAACGGGAATGGATTCTGCCCACTGTGGTGTAAGTGCGTGTTAGGGACCCATGGTGAGACAGTACAAAGGCCACTGAACAGTCTTGCCCAGAGAATTCTTGACACTGATCTGCTAGGGTTCCCTTCCAGAACAGAGTCCCTCACCAAGGAGAAAGCTGAGAGAATAAAACCAAACTCTAGGAAACAAGGGACAAGAGAGAAAAGGAAGAGAAGGAGTGGAAGGGAAGAGATGCAGGAAATTCTGAGGAAACAGGAGGTCATATTTTTGAGGCCCATGTGAGCATAACTGAAGATAAGAGTTCTTCAAGCGACAGAAGCTACCCTGGACCACGCCTCCTTCTAAAGGGTACGTGATGCTCAAAACGCCATGTCAAAATGAGGTCAAGGGCATTAAGAAAATGACTCATGAGAGAATAAAATAAAACAGCATCAGCAAACTCAGATGAGTAGATAAAAATCAAGAAATAACTAAATCAAAAGAAAAGGCCACTTCAGAAATGAACACAAGAATACCTAAGAGACAAAGAAGATGTAAAGGAAGAAAAAAATTAATTAAAAAAAAAAGATAGAAACGATTCAAAAGAAGTGATAAACTCTGAAAATGAATCTTACAAACAGATATATTGAGAGTTCCTAAAGAAGAAAACAAAGAATGTTTAAGAATGTTTAAATCCATAGGTTCATGACATTAAAAAAAAATCTGTGATTATACAAATCTACATTTGTGATAAAATGAGATAGAACTAAATACACACATACCAATGAGAACATATAAAACTAGTAAAACCAGATGAAGGTAAGTGGGTTGTGTCAATTGTCAACTTCCTGCTTGTGAAACTGTTCTATGGTTATGTAAGATGCTAGCACTGGAGGAATCCAGGGGAAGGGTGTATGGGATATCTGTATTTCTTACAACCGCATGTAAATCTACAATATTCTTTAAATGTTTAATTAAAAGAAAAGAAATCGAATCGGTTATTTCTAGAGAGTACTAGGGGATCACTTCTTTATTTTAAAACCTAGTAAAGAATCAAGCATTTACTCTATCTTGTATGAACAGTATCAATGGTTAAGAAAATAGCAGATGAGGGAACCACCTCTTTATAAAGTCTCAATTAATTTAAAAAAAAGATTATATTCTCAACATCTTTCAGTGAACTAACCCCAATGAACTCATGGATCTAGACACTAACATTAACAGCATTAACAGCAGGTAACATTATAAAAAGAGAGAGAGGAAGATATTATGGGCCTTGTGGTGTAAGAACGTGTCACTATCTGAGGTCTTGCAATGGGGTCCAAACGTGAGCCTGGTTAGGTCTATGGATCCAGACACCACTGGCAAGGAATGCACAGGACAGAGAGACGAGCTTAGGTGCAACATGAGAGGGCAATCCAGGAAAAAACCCTGGATTCTTTCACAGATAAATTGTTGGGGGGTGGGGTGGGGAGGGAGCAGCAGACAGGGCCAGGGGCTGGGGAGGAGCAGGATAATGGAAGAGAAATCCATAGATTATAACAGTCTTAACTAAGTCAAAAAAAAATCTTAAAAGACACAAATTTGCTTTAAATGGGCAGGACTAAATATTGGCAGTCTTGAGGATACATGCCTGCTGATAATACTCTAAAGAAATGCAGAGAAGTATCTAAAAAGTATCTTAAAGTATCAAGAAGTATCTTAAAAAGCAAGATAGGGACTTCCTTGGTGGTGCAGTGGTCAATACTCCATGCTTCCAATGCAGGGGGCACATGTTCGATCCCTAGTCATGGAACTAAGATCCCACCTGCTGCATGGTGCGGCCAAACAACAACAAAAAAAAAACTATTTAAAAAAAAAGCAAGATAGTGGCTACTTCAGGCACAGAGCAGGTGGTGTTCAGGATGTGGCACATGGTTGGGGTTGCTAGGGCAGGTGCCGAAATTCTAATTTCCTGACTTAAGACAAGGTTACAGTGATGTTCGTTTTAGAGTGACATAATAAAATGACACGCTTGATCTGTGTGATCCATATTGGATTTTTCTTTTACAATGAAAAGGCTTTTTCTGAAAATGAAAAGTTATAGCCCTAGTGTTTCCTATCATAAGAGAGCATTTATGACATTTAAAATAATTAATGTCATTACATTATTTTAAAGAATTATATGAAACATAAAATAATCACATGATCATAAATATCTAAAACAACTGCATGAAAGTAAATAATCTTATAAAATAATTACATTTAAAATATACATAAGAGTAAACCACATTAATAAATTCCAGCCAGCCAGTGAAACCTGGGGAAGGTTCTGAGGCCTATTTTTTAGGTTAAAAAGGAGATTAACAAGTGCTACTGGGTTTTAGGGGCTTCCCTGGTGGCTCAGCTGGTAAGGAATCTGCCTGCAATGTGGGAGACCTGAGTTTGATTCCTGGGTTGGAAAGATCCCCTGAAGAAGGGAACGAAGAATACACTCCAGAATTCTGGCCTAAATAATTCCATGGACTGTATTGTCCATGGGGTGTAAAAGAGTTGGACACGACTGAGCAACTTTCACTTTCATTGAGTTTTCATAACAAGAAAATACTCAGTTGAGACTTTCTTCTCAATCAGGCCTTACAAGAGCCCTGAGCCTGAGACTACATGATCTTATGTTTGGCCATGTGCCACCTCGATTCATCTGCTTCACGTAGTCACCTAGTGGCCCATCTTCTCTCCTACACTCTTGGAAACACCAGGTTAAAAATAGGTCTAGTGCATGAGGGTATGCCAAGACCTAAGAGGAGACTGAAAAAACAAAAACTTAGCTCCCTCAAATCACTGACAGGTTCATTTCACTCATTCCAGCCCTTTCTAATCATGCTTAAAAGGTTTGCTTTTCCATTAAGAGCATTTAAGTGAGTGCCCAACACTATGGCTGGGTAACAGCTGCTTCTGCTCGTCCTGGTTACCAGCACACACCCTTCACTGTGGATTTAACAGGGCACCGGCAGAGCCTAGTAATGATCAGCCTCTATGCCTAAAGCGCTCAGAGCTTCTCAACTGACAAGACGCCTTGTATCTGAAAGTGCAAAATACAAAACTAAGTGCCCTCCCCCATCGGAACTCCCTATCACAAAACAAGACCTCAGAGCCTGAGCTGTTCACTCATCAACACTAAGCCAATCTGACCTCAAACCCCTTTAAAGAGGGGGGCGGGAGAGGCAGGGTATATCAGATAACATAACAGACTTGCAATGTAAACTTGTGAGGAAAACTGAGATTCAGATGGAACTTGGCCATGTTTTTTAAAACATTGGGACTTCCCTGGTGGTCCCCTGGTTAAGACTCGGCACTCTCAATGCAGGGGGCATGGGTTAGATCCCTGGTTAGGGAACTAAGATCCCAAATACTGCAAGGCAGCAGGACAAAAAAATAAAATAAAACATAGAGTAATATGAAATACACACATAAAGGAAACCTGATTCTCCTATAAAATGGCTTGAGAGCAAGTTTGGTTTTACCTCATCTTTCCCCCTCACTCCCCCAGGTTTTCTACATGAGCCAAGCCAGGATGGTTAGCTCACAAGAGAGAATGGTGACGCCAACACATAAAGATGAGATTCAGGCAGGAGTTGAAAGGGAACCTGTATAAGAAAGGAAGATTAGTGCTGAAGTCCTGTCTTCCAAGTCGGGGTCTTATTCAGTCTCCCTGGGGTCAGTTGACCCCGTTTCCTTTCTCTCTCACCACCTTCTGCTGCTTCTGCAACCTCAGCCCTGTTTTGCGAACCCTCCCCTTTCCAGCTTACCTCCCCTCCCCTCCTTCGCTTGTATATTTTCTGCCATCTCATGAGGCAGATGAGTAAATATATACTCAAATATACACAGACGGTAAAGAATCCGCCTGCAAAGCAGGAGACCTGGGTTCAACCCCTGGCTTGGACAGATCTCCTGGAGGAGGGCATGGCAACCCCCTCGAGTATTCTTGCCTGGAGAATCCCATGGACAGAGGAGCCTGATGGGCTACAGTTCATGGGGTAGCAAAGAGTCAGACACGACTGAGTGACTAACACTTTCACTTCAAATATACACAAACCTACTAAAATGTCTGCAACAGAAACCCTGAGCTCCCCTCACCACACAGGTGCTTCTAGAGGCCTCATCCACTGCTTCCACGACTCCCCTGGGTCCCCTCTAAGAGAGGGTTCACCCCAGATGGCAAGAACCAGGTTCTGGCCTCAATTTCCTGTGATCATCCAGAGCAAAGGGCCCCTTTCATAAATGCTACTCTGATCATGTGAATTCACGAATCCTTTAAAAGGACACTGTCTCTCCATACCAGCACCTGATGAGACCAAGACTTTAAGAATAGAAGTAAATTGGGAAAAAAAAAAAAAAATACACATTTAACCCTCCATTCTAAAAATGACTGTAAGTAAAAGAAACCCAGAAGTGTTTAAAGCCCAGGTAAGCTTCACTTATACTTAGGTACACAAGACAGTAGCTCAAGTCAGATTCAACACTTTAGACACTATCCCAGGTTTGTGTTATTTTCTTCAAGACATGGTGTCCTGGTCCATAGGCCTGTCCTGGGGGAAAATCTATAGCAGGAAAATGGTGAGTTACCTGGGGGGAGGGGAAGGACTTGTAGTTTGGATTTTTCATCCAAGCCATTTCTAATGAGCAGTAAAGAAATACAAGCCTGTTAAAACATTACTTACTGCCTGCTGGATGTCAGACTTCACCTGCTCACTCAACATGCCTTCAAAAACAAAGGAGTCACCAAACTTCTCAGCCTGAAGGAAAGAAAGGAAATAAAAATCCAGAAAAGTTTGCAGTAACACATTTCATAAGTGCCATTTTCTGTGTACACTACTTGAGTGATTCTTCTTGTCCAAATGAACTTAATTTTGTCATATGACCTCCCAAAGGATTCAGAAATGACATTAAAGCATCTGGCTTTCTATTAAAACAGGTTAGTGTCACTTACAGAGCCCATTTTCATTTTAGGCTCATGTAGCTGATAAGGATGCAGACTGGACGAGATTAGCTTTTGAGCCTGTGATTGTTTCTGTTGATGGAAACACATCTCCCCAAGTATTACAAATGACTTTGGAAAATAACAGGATTCTTTACATATCAGATCACATATCAAGCTTTTCCTTTGTTCTACTCCTGGAATCTAGCTAAAAGAAGCAAATGGCACTGTTTGCTGATATTCTGACACATTCTAGCTCCACTAAGGTGTCCACTGTGCTGATAAATCTCAAGTGGCCAACTTGAACACCAGGCGGAAATCTGTATTTTAATCATTTTTATTTAACGTTACTGTCGCAAGTCTGTATCTACTTGGTTTTCCTTGCTGCATGTGGCCCCAGTCAGCAAATGTGCAAAGTAGCCTCTTGGTTTCCATGGTTCTACTCTTTCGGTTTTCATCCTCCTTTTGGATTCTTCCTACTCAACTCCTAAAATACGTGGGCTCTCCTTCTAGCCCCTAAAACACTGCTGCTCCCTGGTGTTCTACCTGCTTCTCTGCTCTTCTTACTCTATTCCAGCGGCTCTTGGGCTCTGTGCAGTTGAGATCAGCTGGCAAACTTGTTGCCACTACACATTACTGCTCCCCAAGCTCAGAGCTTCTGATTCTGGAGGTCTGGGGTGTGGCAAAGGAACCTGCACGTATGAACAGCTAAGCTGGTGACTCTAATATAGGCACTTGAGAGACACGGACCTGCTGCTGGACAAACTCGGCGATCTCATCATTTTAACCATTGCCAGCACTTCAAATGATGCTCAGATCTCTACCTGCATACATATCCTCTCCTCACTAGATGAGCATAACTGCCTACTGCACCCCTCAATTTCAGGCCTTATGAACACCTCAAATTCTTTTTCCTGATTCAAGCTCATCAACTTTTATGCATCCCAGCTCTTCTTCCTGTATTCCCTTGTGGCATCACCATGTCTAAAAACTCAGACCAGTCCCTCAGTCAACAACACTGATCAAAGACCTACCAGATGCCCGCCTTTGGGCTACATGACAGAGATACAAGGTCAGTATTACATAGACATGGATTCTGACCTTAGAGCACTTATACATGGAGCACTTAGAACAAAAGTCAAGTTGAAAAAAGAATGGAAGAAAATAAGTACAACTTTATTTGACACTGTAAAGGGGAGAATATTGAGAAAAGTCTCCTTTTGAGAGAGTGGGCAGAGGAAGCCTCCCTGAGAAGGATAATTAAGATGAGATGACTCGAGAATGAGAAGGAGCCGGCCATGCAAAAGGGGGACAGGCAGGAAATTCTAAGCAGGGGAGAGTGTGGGCTGCGCCCCAAAGATGGCAAAGAGTGTCCAGTTTGCAAAGAACAGAAACGAGAACAGCAGGATCAGAATGTGATGAGCAATGGAAGTGTGATGTAAAATGAAGCTGGAGAAATGGAAAAAGACAAAAACAAAAAAACAACTGTAAAGTGCGATAAAAATTATCCAAAGCGGGGGCTTTAACCCTTTTTGTTCCCTAGGCCCTTTTGGCAGTCGAGTGAAGTGTATAAAACAAAATCAACACAATTACAAAGAAAGCGAGTTATATCAAAATATTTGTAAAACAAATGTGTGCTATAGTAACACATAGAGGTGTGTGTCTATATGTATATGTCTGCCTTTTTTATTTTTTAATATATTAAATAAGATCTAGTGGCAGGTCTCATAATTATCATTTCTAAGGTGGGGATGAATACAAGTAATTTTAAGGTTAAGATCTCTGTGAAAAGAATAATGTGGCACAAAGTGTCTGTGATTTCTGCTGAGGACAAAGTCACAGGCATTGCTGCCATTTCTGTACCACACTGTCTACTTCCTAATTAAAGGACATGCTCAATTTCAGTTAGAGGGTAACAGAAATCCAGATGTAGTATCCCATCATCCATGCTCCCAGACGCCCTAAATTCTACTCATTCTGTCTAATCTCGATGGAAAACCCTAGTCCATGGGAAACTTCCTGCCTTAAAAGCCATCTTCTAACTTCAGCAGACTATTGAGGAACTTGATCTGAGAGTACTCTCATGAAACAAAAAGAACAGAAACTTCTCACTAGGAATGGAAACAAAGAGGCAACCATTCTGTATTTTTTCAGAAATGTCAAAGAAATGCGAAACCAAATTTGGAAGTTGTCTTGCTTTCAGCATTCACTCTGAATTTTTTTTTTTTTAATAAAAAAGATGTTCTACCCTGAAACAAAAAACAAGGCAGGGACTCCACAAACTGAAGGCGAGGGAAGAATCTTTTGGTAAGAAAAATGGGAAACCCATATATATATGACAAGGATATTTGAGCCACTCAGAAGCTTCCGCCATCTAGAAAGGCTCCCTCTTCCCAGTACCACTGAATACAAACATCCACTTTCAGAACACTGCTCTGTGATTCAGCAACCACAGCAAACACTGGAATTGCCGAAGGAAACCTTGTGTGTCTTCAGGCACTGGAATAAAACCACAAAAATGAAAAGCTGCACTTCTTCATCTATCACTTATGAATTATGCCATGCTTCCAAAACACACGAACTATAAGTTTTTGAGAGGGAAGAGTGGCCTTACTTTACATGATGTTATCTCAAAAAGCCTGAGCGGACAGTGGCACTCTTTGGCATACTGCAGCACTGATACACCAGAGCATCAAGGTTAAAAGACAGGTGCTGGGGGTCACACTGGCAAGGCCTGAACCACAGCTTCACCACTAACCAGCTACGGGACTCAGCGCAAGATGCTTTGATAATCCCCAGTTTACCACCTGAAAAGTAATCTGTCTCGCTGGGTTTCTATGAAAACAACAACTATAAACAGTGCTGCGATGAACATTGGGGTACACGTGTCTCTTTCAAATCTGGTTTCCTTGGTGTGTATGCCCAGCAGTGTCCATCAGCAGATGAATGGATAAGAAAGCTGTGGTACATATACACAATGGAGTATTACTCAGCCATTAAAAAGAACACACTTGAATCAGTTCTAATGAGGTGGATGAAACTGGAACCTATTATACAGAGTGAAGTAAGCCAGAAAGAAAAACACCAATACAGTATGCTAACGCATATATATGGAATTTAGAAAGATGGTAACAATAACCCTGTATGTGAGACAGCAAAAGAGACACAGATGTATAGAACAGTCTTTTGGACTCTGTGGGAGAGGGCGAGGGTGGGATGATTTAGGAGAATGGCATTGAAATATGTATAATATCATATACAAAACGAGTCGCCAGTCCAGGTTCAATGCATGATACTGGATGCTTGGGGCTGGTGCACTGGGATGACCCAGAGGGATGGTACGGGGAGGGAGGAGGGAGGGGGGTTCAGGATGGGGAACATGTGTATACCTGTGGCGGATACATGTTGATGTATGGCAAAACCAATACAATACTGTGAAGTAATTAGCCTCCAATTAAAATAAATAAATTTATATTAAAAAAAAAGAAAACAACAGTTAGATGAAACATATATAAGTGCTTGGCATAGCACTGGGAACACAGTGAAACGCGGTCAACTGATGAAGTCGTTCCTCCCCATCCCAATCCCGTTACCTCTGTCAGATAGCCAGTTGAGTTCACAAACTTCTCAAATTCAGCATTACTGACTTCATAGGCATCCATGTAAAAGGCATCAATAGCAACTCTCCTCGCAGGTGCTTCCCCATCCTGCTTTATCTGAGGATCATCTGTGCCCATTGTAAACACGCCGGCAGGGATGGGGACCATCTGCAGCGAAAGGGGAAACGCAGGAGCCAGAGTGAACCTGGGTCAAGTGTAAAGTGCCAGCACGCGGTGAGCACCGGACACGGAGTGAACCCCCGCCACAAAAGCCACTGAGAGATGAGTAAGGTGACTCCACACTCCAGCGAACGGCTAGTCACAAAAGGAAGAGAAGAGTCTTTAGGACAGTGATATATCTAGAAAAAACTCTTCATAATACATATCTGCACACACACACAAATAAATAAATGAAAAATAAAAAGGGCTTCCCTGGTGGTCCAGTGGCTAACACTCTGTGCTCCCAATTGAGGGAGGGGCAAGGTTCAATTCCTGGTCAGGGAACTAGATCCCACATACTGCAACTAGGAAGTGGCACAGCCAAATAAATAATTAAAAATTAAAAAAAAAAAATATCTGCACACACCATGGAAGCAGGTTTAGAGCAAGAGTCACCAAGCTCCTAATGACTGGAGGTCAGAGGCAGGGAGAATATTCCACTTCTTTATACATCTGAAGGAAATGGCAACCCACTCCAATACTCTTGCCTGGAAAATCCCGAGGATAGAGGAGCCTGGAAGGCTGCAGTCCATGGGGTTGCAAAGAGTCGGACACGACTGAGCGACTTCACTTCACTTCACTTTATACATCGGCGCATTTTCCTCCTTTACTATGTTCTTATTCCTTTTAAACTATTTTAAACAGCAAATATCAAAATGCCACATATAATTCTTTTAAAACCTACTCAGTCAATCGAGGTTGCCAATGACAATGGAAAAGACCTAAATCACCCAAATGGAAAATCTAAAACATTTACTAAAGGACTATGCCTTGTCCTTTTTTAACACCTTATCTAAACTCCAACTGCAGTTACTTTGTTTCTATCTATAAGACAGCATATTAACAAGCAGAGACATCACTTTGATGACAAAGATCCATATAGTCAAAGCTATGGTTTTTCCAGTAGTTGCGTATGGATATGAGAGCTGGACCGTAAAGAAGGCTGAGCACCAAAGAAATGATGTTTTTGAACTGGGGTGCTGGAGAAGACTCTTGAGAGTCCCTTGGACTGTAAGAAGATCAAACCAGTCCATCCTAAAGGATATCAGTCCTGAATATTCATTGGAAGAACTGACGCTGAAGCTGAAGCTCTAATATTTTGGCCACCTGATGTAAAGAGTTGATTCACTGGAAAAGAACCTGATGCTGGGAAAGATTGGAGGCAGGAGGAGAAGGGGGAAACAGAGGATGAGATGGCTGGATGGCATCACTGACTCAACGGACATGAGTTTGAGCAAGATCTGGGAGTTGGTGATGGACAGAGAAGCCTGGCATGCTGCAGTCCATGGGGTCGCAAAGAGTCAGACATGACAGTGACTGAACAACAACTGTTTTATATAAATTCTAAACACCAAGAGGGCAGCAATTGAGGCTACCTTCTTCACATGTTGTCCTAGCACTAAACATAAGATCTGAGGATCACACCTAAAATTTTCAGTTAATAAACACAGGTCCAAGGTCAGCATCATTGGGGAAATGCAGACGAAATCTACAATGAGATTCCACTTCACACCCACCAGCACAGCTGTAATCAGAAACACAGATAAGAACAAGTGTCGACAAGGATGGAGGAAAATTGCAAACATTTACGTTGCTGGTAGAAATGTAAAGTAACACTGCTGCTTTAGAAAACAATGTCAGTTCTTCAAAAAGCTACATAAAGAGTTAACACATGATCATGCAGTTCCACTTCTAGGATTATACCCAAGATAAATGAATCCATATGTCCATGAAAAAACCTGTACAGTAATGTTCATAGCAGCATTATTCATAGTACCCCAAAAGTGGAAACAACCCAAATATTCATTTGTCCACTGATGAACAAATAACATGTCACACATCCACAAAATAGAAATCAGCCATGAAAAGAAACAAAGTACCACACAGGTGAACCTTGAGAACATGATGCTAAATGAAAGAATCCACTCACAAAAGGCTGTATATTGTATGATTCCATTTATACAAAATGCCCAGAGCTGAAGCCAAAGAGACAGGAAGTAGATCAGTGATTGCCAGAGCCTGCAGGGAGGTGGGCAGAGGGAATAAGTGCTAATGAGGATGGGGTTTCTTTTCAGAGTGATGAAATGTCCTAGAATTAGTGATGATGCTCGTTGAAATCTTGTGTCTATACTAAAACAAACACTGAATTGTAAACTTTCAAAGGGCGAATTTTATGACATGTCATTTGTATCTCAATTTCTAAACAGCAACACAATCATACCATCTATCAGAAATATACTCTGCAGACACAGTGTCTTACATGCTAATCATTTGAGTGAAAAAGCAATTCACTCACTTCTCAGCAGATTAGGACTTATCAGATCTCCGATCTAGAAAACAAAATTTCGACTTGAGGAAAAGCAAAAAGAAACTAAAGAGTAATAGCTAGTAGGAATAAAAACAGAAAACGTGGCTTAGCAATAAGAGCAAAAAAGTTCAAAAAACGAGTTCAGAAGTAACAGAAAGTGATGATCAGTCATCATGGTTTCCTACTCTCTATTTCCACTCTCTTCACTGGTGGTTGCTTTCAATTTTGTGCATGTATTTCTCAATGAAAATGGAGCTGCTTTCATCATGACATAAGTAATAAATGTTTTAATGTCCAATGTATTATTATTAAGAAGTCATCCCAACCTCGCCCATCTGCTAATCCCAACAGTTTAGCAAGCACCCAGTTTTACTGGGTCTCCTAAATGTATATCCCTCTCATCTTTCCCCTTTTCTGCTTCTCAATAAATGCAGTAGCCTCACAATTGGCTCCTCTGCCTCCAGCTTCATACTTTCACATTTCTCCTAGCTCCTCTCTAAGCCATCAACCCTCCACTCAAATCATTCATACAACAAATATCCAGGCCCCTACTGAACCTTCCAAAATATGTCTTCTATATCCAACACAATTTCCTGAAGCTCTGCTTGGAACAGAAAAAGGTTGGAAACGAAATATTCTTCAGTATTGGAATGATTAACTAAGTTGTGGGCCACCCATAAAATGGAAAATTAAGCAGCCATAAGAAAAGAAAAAGAAGGAAAATTGAGGGAGAAAATAAGACAGTTTTAATATATAGATATGGAGGGATCTCACCAGGATAAAGGGATAAGGAATGAAGAGGACAATGCCAATTCATGGCCAATTCATATTGATGTATGGCAAAAACCATCACAATATTGAAAAGTAATTCTCCTCCAATTAAAATAAACAAATTTTCTTTTTAAAAGAAAGCATGGTATGTTATCATTTATGGAGAAAGGAGGTGAGAGGGAAAATATAGATTCACATCTTCTTTTTGTATTTGCTTACATTTGCAGAATACCGCTCTGGGAAGATATTCAAGAAACTCATGCAATGGTTGTCAGAGGGTAAGGTTATTATGTAAGTGGAAAATTTTTCACCATACACCCGTCTAGACAATTATTTTTTAATTTTAAAACCATGTACTCTCTATTCAAAAACACAGTATAGTGTCAATTTGATTATGCCATTTTCCTACTTAAATTCTTTAGGGTTCTCCTTCACCTTTCAGAGTAAAATAAACTATCGAAGCATCAGAGCCCATCTCTCTCACCCTGGACTCTATCTGTACTTCATCTCTCTGTTAATGACATCCGTGTTCAAGGATCATCTCCAACAGAAAGCCTTTCCGGCCTGCATTTCCCTCTGCTGGCTCGGCATACATCCCTCATTAGGGGTCCTTTGTTAAACACCATTTTATCCCAACACCTGCCCTTGATCCCAGGCTCCTTGGGGACCAGAACCAAAGTTGTCATGTCTCTATCCCCAGCTCCTAGCATGGTGCATAATTCAAGGAAGGAAGGAAGGATGGAAGGATGGACGGGAGGAAGGAAGAGGGGAAGGAAGAAACCTCATTGACTGAACAGATGATTTCACAAATACAATGAAAAATGTATCATTTTAATTATTCCTAATTACAAAAATTCTCGGGGAAGGAGGTGGGAGGGGGGTTCAGGATGAGGAACACGTGTACCCCGTGGTGGATTCATGCTGATGTGTGGCAGAACCAATACAATATTATAAAGTAATTAGCCTCCAATTAAAATAAATAAATTTAAATTTTTAAAAAAATTCTCCTTCTTCTATAACACCATCCCAGACATGGATAGCATGTCTGCATCACAGTGAAACCTGCTGAATAGACTCTGCTCAGAGACTGAACTAGGTTCACACATTATTCTCATCATTTGTCAAGCGTCTGGGACACAAGATCCCTTAGTCCTAAGATGAGAAGTCAGAATGTTAAGCAGCTCTGCAAAGAAGTAGAAAAATAGAAGCCTGCAGATAAAAGCTTAAAATGATTATTAAAATGTTCTAATAGAAGGTTTCATGTCTCATAAAGGACTTGAAGGAAAAAAATAAAAGCTTTCCAGCAGCAGACAAGGAGGTCCTTTTCTAAGAACAGTTGTGTCCTACAAACACAAGGTCCACAGGAAGCTATGGGCCTCATTGTATCGTATGAAGTTTTACTATTATCTCAGTTTCTCATCCCACTCTCCCTCCAGGTGAGTACCACCAATGCCAACACAATCACAACTTCCACTGTGGACTCCTGGCCTGGTTGCTTTTTTTTTCCCCCTCTTTTTCATTGACTGTCAGAGATAACCCACACTGAAGAAGCCAAGTTTCCACTCTGGAGGCGATAGACAAAAACAGACCACAAAACTCTGACTGGATTGTAATTCCCAAATTATACTAATGAAGTGAAATCTCAGTCCTGCAAATGTGAAGTGCTGTTCCATTGAAACCCGGAGCATCAGGTCTCACTGTCGTAAGCCAAATACAAAGAACCACTTTCACCACGTCTTCATAAAGGTCCAGGTTCAAACAGTCCATTCTTCCCTGGCAGTCAGCTCAAACCCTGCTGCCACCAGTTTCTGCTACTACCAAGCCAAAAGCACAGGTGAAGTCAAAGTGACCGTCTTACCATTAGGACTGTATTCGGGCTACACACTCCGCCCAGCTGCAGTGAACATCTATTATTTTTGCTCACCTGGCACCCATTCCTTCCTGTTCTTCTAAGAGCAAATGACATCTCTCTGAAAACCACTTCTTCAGCTGAGAGTATGACGCCGGGTGTGGTGGTAGGGGGAGCTGGATAACTGCTCTACCTCCCATGATTCAGGTCTGATGATTTTCATCACCACATTCTTTTGACCATAGGGATACAATTAGAGACAGACACACGACCTAATCACAGTTAATCTCAGAACTTCTGCTGGTGCTACGAGGGAAAAAAACCTTTCTTCCAGTTTTTTTATCAGTAGAAAGGATGCTGAAGCTGAAACTCCAATACTTTGGCCACCAGATGCGAAGAAATGACTCATTTGAAACGACCCTGATGGTGGGAAAGATTGAAGGCAGGAGGAGAAGGGGACAACAGAGGATGAGACAGTTGGATGGCATCACCAACTCAATGGATATGAGTTTGAGTAAACCCCGGGAGTTGGTGATGGAGAGGGAGGCCTGGCGTGCTGCAGTCCATGGGGTCACAAAGAGTTGGACAGGACTGAGCAACTGAACTAAACTGAACTAAGGGATACTACCCGAACATGAAACTACCCGAACGTGAAGCCTACACAGAAGAAAGAAGAGCTGTCAAGAGAGAGCCAGAAGGAGAGACCTGGAGATGCTGCCTGAGGTTCTGGATCCAGCCGTGTCCAGGGCCACAGCTGTACTTGAACTTCCCAGTTGTGAGAGCCCGTCCCCCAGTTTTTTTATGACTCTTGAGAGTCCCCTGGACAGCAAGGAGATCAAACCAGTCAAGTCTAATGGGAATCAATCCTGAATATTCATTGGAAGGACTGATGCTAAAGATGAAGCTCCCAATATTTTGGTCACCTGAAGCAAAGAGCAGACTCACTGGAAATGACACTGATGCTGGGAAAGACTGAGGGCAGAAGGGAGTAGCAGAGGATGAGATGGTTGGATGGCATCACCGATTCAATGGACATGAGTTTAAGCAAACTCTGGGAGATAGTGAAGGACAGGGAAGCCTGGCATGCTGCAGTTCATGGGGTCACAGAATTGGACACAACTTAGCGACTGAACAACAATAACAAGAAGCTAGCTTTAAGAATCTTTTCTTTCACTTGCCTCTGTGGGTTGTCTTTTTTTCTTTTTTTAACAGAGAAAGTGAGATATATTTAAATATTATAACAGTTACCTCGTATGCTGCTGGCATACTGATATTCACAGCTTATAAAGTAAAAAACCTAAACTTTTAAAGTCAGCTCTGAAATAGATGCATTTTCATCAATCCATTCACTAGGTCTGGTCTTCTGAAATGAGGTAAATCAAATAATTGAGATTATTTGTTAAAGAACAAACTCAACATGTCAGCAGCAAATTTCAGTTAAAGTAACCTGGAAACCAATGTTCCCATAACTGCAGTACAAAGTTTGGGCTTTTGTTTTATACACAAAAGCAAAACTAACTTATATGTAATTCTTTTGCGTACCTAAGCAAAAAGCTAAACGCTCTGGAGGAAGCTGAGTGGACAAGAAAACCAAGCTCCTTGGTTCTGCCCACAAAGTGCTGCCTTAACTATCTATGTAGGACTTATCTACCTCCATCATCCTCTCACTCTACTGCTACTAATTGCAGACGGAATGACAGTGAAGTCCCTTCAAGCCCTGTGAGTTTATGATTATATTCGGCCTCAGTTGTTATGTCTGTAAACTGTGGGATAATATCTCACAGGATCCTTGGGTGGATGAGATACAGCAAAAAGACTATTTGCCAAAGGTTTCTTTTAAAAGGATCTGATACCCTTTATTCCCTTGGCAGTTTCTCAACATTGAAGCCAGTAACAACAAAAAGGTAAGATCATTCCAGAAATTGTTATACCATGCTTAAATATGTAAAGCACTCAGAGGATACAGAGATTAAAGCAGGACTAAAAAATAGCTTCCCATGCAGAATGAGACATCAATTACACAAATAACACTACTTAAAAATATATATATACACATTTCCCTCAAACAACGACAAAATACCTGAGAACACGGAGGATAAAAACACTACTTCTTCCTGGAGGAAAGGGGTCAGAGAGGAGAGGGCATTCAATCACACTTTGACACCTGGGTCAGCATTACCCTAGCAAACCATTCTCAGACAGGAAATCAACTGACTTCACCTATACAAACAGAGATGGCACACACAGTTTTATCATCTCATTATCCTCAATGCCACATCAAACAACTACTGTAAATGACACATGGAAATTAAAATATTTTGATACCTTTTTATAAAATAATCAGCAGTGTAGAACACTGTTAGAAAAGCTTTCTCAAAGAGCACTATATATTTTGTTAACTGGAGGGAACTTACATAAAATTTGAAAGTATCTTTATTGTTTCCCAGACAATTCTTACTGCGTTAACTTTCTAGTGAAACTAAATTCTTTGAGAGTAACGCCCAGGGCTATTTACTTCTTTGTGTACCTCATCTTGCCAAGTGCTCATTAAATTAAAATATATTTAAAAAAAAACACCTCATACCTGAAAGGTGTTACATGAAATAGGGTGAAAATGTCACGCCCAGAAATCTTAAATTACTTACATTTCCTAGAATACACCAATGCATTTGTACAATGGTTTGTTTATACCCATGCTATTCTCCTTCTTGCAAGGTCCTTCAAGCTGCCTCGCCATCCCCAACTGCTGAAAATGTTTCCTCCAAAGCCTAGCTTACTGCATCTTTTTGTTTGAGCACCTCCTGACTTATTTAGTATCACAGTAATACAAGTCTATGCCCCAATCAGTAATGCTGAAGAAGCTGAAGTTGAACGGTTCTAATAAGTCCTACAAGACCTTTTAGAACTAACACCCAAAAAAGATGTCCTCTTCATTATAGGGGACTGGAATGCAAAAGTAGGAAGTCAAGAAACACCTGGAGTAACAGGCAAATTTGGCCTTGGAATGAGGAATGAAGCAGGGCAAAGACTAATAGAGTTTTGCCAAGAAAATGCACTGGTCATAGCAAACACCCTCTTCCAACAACACAAGAGAAGACTCTACACATGGACATCACCAGATGGTCAACACCAAAATCAGATTGATTATATTCTTTGCAGCCAAAGATGGAGAAGCTCTATACAGTCCACAAAAACAAGACCAGGAGCTGACTGTGGCTCAGATCATGAACTCCTTATTGCCAAATTCAGACTTAAATTGAAGAAAGTAGGGAAAACCGCTAGACCATTCAGGTATGACCTAAATCAAATCCCTTATGATTATACAGTGGAAGTGATAAATAGATTTAAGGGCCTAGATCTGATAGATAGAGTGCCTGATGAACTATGGAATGAGGTTCATGACATTGTACAGGAGACAGGGATCAAGACCATCCCCATGGAAAAGAAAGGCAAAAAAGCAAAGTGGCTGTCTGGGGAGGCCTTACAAATAGCTGTGTAAAGAAGAGAAGTGAAAAGCAAAGGAGAAAAGGAAAGATATAAGCATCTGAATGCAGAATTTCAAAGAATAGCAAGAAAAGATAAGAAAGCCTTCTTCAGCGATCAGTGCAAAGAAATAGAGGAAAAGAACAGAATGAGAAAGACTAGAGATCTCTTCAAGAAAATTGGAGATACCAGGGGAACATTTCATGCAAAGATGGGCTCGCTAAAGGACAGAAATGGTATGGACCTAACAGAAGCAGAAGATATTAAGAGGTGGCAAGAATACATGGAAAAACTGTACAAAAAGATCTTCATGACCAAGTTTATCACGATGGTGTGATCACTCACCTAGAGCCAGACATCCTGGAATGTGAAGTCAAGTGGGCCTTAGAAAGCATCACTATGAACAAAGCTGGTGGAGGTGATGGCATTCCAGTTAAGCTATTTCAAATCCTGAAAGATGATGCTGTGAAAGTACTGCACTCAATATGCCAGCAAATTTGGAAAACTCAGCAGTGGCCACAGGACTGGAAAAGGTCAGTTTTCATTCCAATCCCAAAGAAAGGCAATGCCAAAGAATGCTGAAACTACCTCACAACTGCACTCATCTCACACACTACCAAAGTAATGCTCAAAATTCTCCAAGCCAGGCTTCAGCAATACTTGAACCGTGAACTCCCTGATGTTCAAGCTGGCTTTAGAAAAGGCAGAGGAACCAGAGATCAAATTGCCAACATCCGCTGGATCATGAAAAAAGCAAGAGAGTTCCAGGAAAACATCTATTTCTGCTTTATTGACTATGCCAAAGCCTTTGACTGTGTGGATCACGATAAACTGTGGAAAATTCTGAGAGAGATGGGAATACCAGACCACCTAACCTGCCTCTTGAGAAATCTGTATGCGGGTCAGGAAGCAACAGTTAGAACTGGACATGGAACAACAGACTGGTTCCAAATAGGAAAAGGAGTACATCAAGGCTGTATATTGTCACCCTGGTTATTTAACTTCTATGCAGAGTACATCATGAGGAATGCTGGGCTGGAGGAAGCACAAGCTGGAATCAAGATTGCCAGGAGAAACATCAATAACCTCAGATATGCAGATGACACCACGCTTATGGCAGAAAGTGAAGAAGAACTAGAGCCTCAAGATGAAAGTGAAAGAGGAGAGTGAAAAAGTTGGCTTAAAGCTCAACATTCAGAAAATGAAGATCATGGCATCTGGTCCCATCACTTCATGGGGAACAGATGGAGAAACAGTGGAAACAGACTTGCAGATGGTGACTGCAGCCATGAAATTAAAAGACACTTACTCCTTGGAAGGAAAGTTATGAGCAACCTAGATAGCATAATAAAAAGCAGAGACATTACTTTGCCAACAAAGGTCCATCTAGTCAAAGCTATGGTTTTTCCAGTGGTCATGTATAGATGTGAGAGTTGGACTGTGAAGAAGGCTGAACGCTGAAGACTTGATGCTTTTGAACTGTGGTGTTGGAGAAGACCCTTGGACTGCAAGGAGATCCAACCAGTCCATTCTAAAGGAGATCAGTCCTGGGATTTCTTTGGAAGGAATGATGCTAAAGCTGAAACTCCAGTACTTTGGCCACCTCATGCGATGAGTTGACTCATTGGAAAAGACTCTGATGCTGGGAGGGATTGGGGGCAAGAGAAGGGGATGACAGGATAAGATGGCTGGATGGCATCATCGACTCGATGGACGTGAGTTTGAATGAACTCCGGGAGTTGGTGATGGACAGGGAGGCCTGGCATGCTGCAATTCATGAGGTCTCAAAGAGTCGGACATGACTGAGCGACTGAACTGACTGACTCTTTACCTTCCTCTCAATTTTGTTCTGAACCTAAAACTACTCAAAAAGAAAAATCCTTTTTCTAAAAGAAGAAAGAAAAATAAGAGAAAAAAGTTATCACTATGACCATGTATCTTTCCCATAATATTGGACTTCCAAAATCCAGAATAAATTGGTGTCAGAATGAGACTAAAGTCATTTGCACATAAACTAAAACACTGGAAACCAAGGAAAATAGACAATGAATAGCCTCCTAAGAAGTCCTTTGTCTTGATAAGAAGTCCATTTCATGTTCAAGAATTACGTTTAGGAGTCCTTCAAGGCTTGTGAGCTGTGTTCTCAACCATTGTTAATTTACTAACAACTTGAGACGCTGCCAATGGCACTCCACTCCAGTACTCTTGCCCGGAAAATCCCATGGATGGAGGAGCCTGGTAGGCTGCAATCCATGCGGTAGCTAAGAGTCGGGCACGACTGAGCGACTTCACTTTCACTTTTCATTTTCATGCATTGGAGAAGGAAATGGCTACCCACTCCAGTATTCTTGCCCTGGAGAATCCCAGGGACAGGGAGCCTGATGGGCTGCCATCTATGGGGTTGCACAGAGTCGGACACAACTGAAGCGACTTAGCAGCAGCAGCAGCAGAGATGCTGCCAAACAGTATAGAAACTGAACGGAAGTGAAAATGAACATAAAATAAATGCATGTAAACAAAATATAATTACTTTAACTAATGTTTAAAGTGAATGCAAGATATGGCCAAAGATGACCCATACAATAATCAATCTGGACATGAAACCACTCTAAAGGGCTGAAAAAAAAGCGTATCTTAAAAATGTGATTCAAAAGATACCTATAGCCGATTCTGGGATCAATCAGACATTGGACCTTTGCAAATGAGGAATGTTCAGTACTGGCCAGAAGGTCCTTGGTAAAAGTTTGACACAGATCAGTGTACATGCAGATAAGACTGCAACCCTGTTACAAACAGAGCAACAGATGGCTTTCTCACAGAAGGAGAGACAGACTATCAATTACCACTCAAGTTAGAGGAATATGGCCAACACACACTGCAACTGTAACCAAAGCTCCTTACCACACAAAAGATAAATGCTAATAATTCAGGGCATCCTTTGAGGAACAACAAAAATTTAAATGCCAAGAATTACAATACAGGACGGAGAAACAAAAAGAAGTCCAGCTACCAACCTCCTAACACTCTATACAGTCACGAGATTATGGTGCTGACCCCCATCACTCACACAACCTTGTTGGGGAGAGATACCAGCAGACAATTATCTTTAGTAATCGTTATATCAGAGTAAACAGATACTACTGTGTCAGCATATGGAAATACTGAAGGCGCAGAAAGGAAAGAGATTAGGTAAGGTCTGCAGGAGGCTTCCCAGGAGGCTCAGTGGTAGAGTCTGCCTGCCAATGAAGGAGACCCGGTTCCCATCCGAGTTGGGAAGATCCCCTGGAGAAGGAACTGGAAACCCACTCTAGTATTCTTGCCTGGGAAGTCCCACAGAGAAGTCTGGCAAGCTACAGTTCACAGGGTTACAAGAGTTGGACACGACTTAGCAACTCAACAGCAACTACTACTACTGTTTTCCTTAGTTCTTCACATGTACTAAAGTGCTAAGGACAGCAGAGTAAATAGGACAAGTCCTCAAGAAGCATAATCTACAGTAAGAGACTACCGGCATGTATACAACAATGTTACAGATACTGACACCCAGTGTCCTGATTCCTTCACAATTAATGAGAAGAACCTAGGACTCCTCTGTCCATGGAATTTTCCAGGCAAGAATACTGGAATGGGTTGCCATATCCTACTACACTGGATCTCCCCAACCCAGGGATCAAACCCCAATCTCCTGATTGGCAGATGGATTCTTTACCCTGGCACCACCTGGAAAGTCTAAACCTACATCTGTATAACTTAAAATCGGAGAACCTCATCAAGAAGATAGGGTTGAAAGAAAAGGAAGTAGGAAAGAAAAGACAAGAAAATGAGAGACAACTGTTCTCAAACCAAACTCCTAATGCTCAGAATTAGGCAGAGCCCCAGGACCCAGCTGTTTTGGAGGGCGGAGGAACTTCTCATCAAACTAGATCGGCCAGTGCGCGACTTGGCGACGTGATTATAATCTTTACTTGCCCTCCTCCAACCACTTGGTTTACCCATCCCAGCCCTGTGGAGGAACCTGGCGACCCCCACCCATCATCAGGGAATCGAGAGAGCACCTTGGTGGGCGGGGATGGCCGCCCTCCGGGGACCGAGCCCGGGGCGTTCGCCTCCCGCGAGTATCGGTGCGCGGCTGCCGAGCTTCCCTGGGCCCCGGGGCGCTGGGGATTGCCACAACCGCAGGAGCCCGCGAGGGACGGCGCGCCTGCCTCAGGCCCAGCCTCTTCGCCCCCCGCCGCCCAGCCTAGCAGCAAGAACAGCGACAACAAGAGGACGAGAGTGAGCCCGGCGCCGCATCCTCGAGCTGGCCCTAGCGCGGGCGCAGCCATGTTGTCCCGCGAGCCATGTGACCCTGTAGGTCACGTGTCCCCGCCCACCTTAAAGGGGCCAAGCACCAGGCTGACTTGAGAAGTGGCCTTGAGAGTTGTCCTCTCTCCACTTCTCTCCAGGTAGATCTCCTTTAGAGCCTTCCTCCTTGGCTCTGCTTACGTAAAAACAACAAAAGCCCAGAAGTCATGAGCTTCTGCAGCCTGTATGCCCCGTTATTATTTTTTGGTTGAAAAAATTATAGTCAAGTTTATTGAGCATTTGTTATGTGCCAGGCTTCCCTCCTAGCTCAGTCGGTAAAGTATCTGCCTGCAGTGCAGGAGACATGTGTTCAATTCCTGGGTCAGGAAGCTCCCCTGGAGAAGGAAATGACAACCCACTCCAGTATTCTTGCCTGGAGAATCCCATGGACAGAGGAACCTGGCAGGCTACAGTCCATGGGGTCGCAAGAGTCGGACACGACTAAGTGACTTTCACTACTACGTGCCAGGCAATAGGCTAGGTGAACATTTTACTTTTTGAAATTTCATTTACTCCTCAGGGGGACCCTGAATATTGAGTTCACAGAACAATTAAGTGATCTGCCCACGGTTACAAGGCAGATAAATGTTTGAAGAGATTTAAACCCAGCCACACTAGGTCTCTAACACATATCTTAAAACCTTGAGGGGTTTTGTTTGTTTGTTTACATAATTTTGGCTGTGCTGGCACTTTGTTGTGGCTCTTGGGCACTTAGGTTTCTCTAGTTACCTCAGGCAGCGGCTTCACTTGCGGCGCAAGAGCTTCTCAACCAAGCGCTGACTTCTCTCTTGGAGGACGGGCTCTAAAACGCGCAGACTCAGTAGCTGTGGCGCTGGGCTTTGTTGCTCTTTGCCGTGGAGTGTCTTAGTTACCCGACCAGGGATGGAACCAGTGTTACCTGCATGGGAACGTGGATTCTTAACCCCTGGACAACCAGGGAAGTCCCAAACCCTCATTTTTAAACCATTATGCTGTTATGTAGGCATCTCAATAAGCTTCACTTAACAGGAAAATGGAAGATGAAGGTGTTGAAGGAACCCTGTCCAAGGGATTGTTGTTGTTGTTGCCCTTGTTTAGTCACTGCGTGGGGTCCGACACTTTTGCCACCCCAAGGACTGTAGCCCCTGCCAGGCTTTTCTGTCCATGGGATTTCCCAAGCAAGAATACTGGCGTGGGTTGCCATTTCCTTCTCCAGGGATACAGTTAGAGAAATCCAGGCTGTGGCTCTCAAAGTGTTGTCCCAGACCAGCAGCATCAGCATCACCTAGGAACTTGTTAGAGATTCAGTACTCAATCAGGATGTCTGGAGACCAGACGCAGTAATCTGTGCTTTTAACAAGTTCTCCAGATGATTTTAAAGCACACTGGTGCACACTAAAGTTTGAGAATCACTGTTTTATAGGACCCAATTTCTTCAGGGGGGAAAAAAAAGGCAAAACGAAAACCTAAAAGAGGGGACCTACAGGTTAAAAATGAAATCTCAACTAATTGCAATATATATGAATCTTGTCTAAATATGAATTCAAACCTATTGATCTCAAATTTTTTAGGATAATCAGGGAAATATAGCCATTAAATCAAATTATGATATCTTGTAAAATTAAGAAATACTGTCAATTTTGTTTTTAGTTCTTTAAGAGTGATAATGGTATTTGTGGATTTTTTTAATTACTATAATTATTTTGGTTGTGCTGTATTCTCGTTGCTACATGTTGGCTTTCTATACTTGTGGAGAGTAAGGTTTACTCTCCAGTTGCAGTGTGCAGGCTTCTCATTTTGGTAGCTTGTCTTGTTGAGGAGCACGGACTCTAGTCGCATGGGCTCAGTAGTTACGATGCACCAGCTCAGTTGCCCCGTGGCATTTGGGATCTTCCTGGATCAAGGATGGAACTTAGTGTCTCCTACATTACAAGGTGGATTCTTAACCACTGGACCACCAGGGAAGCCCTGGTGGGTATGTTTATTTTTAAATTGTTTACCTGTTTGTTTATTTTTATTTTTGGCCACACTGGGTCTTCATTGCTGAACGAACACTTTGTCTAGTTGCCGTGCATGGTCTTCTCATTATGGTGACCTCTCGTATTGCAGAGCACCAGCTCTGGAGCTCAGGCTCAACAGTTGTGGCTCATGGGCTTAGTTGCCCCATAACATGTGTGATCTTCCTGAATCAGGGATGGATCCTCTGTCCCCTACATTGGAAAGCAAATTCTTAACCACTGAACTACCAGGGAAGTCCCTGTGGGCATGTTTTTTGTTTTTTTAAGAATCTCTTCTTTTGGGATATATATATATTTAAATAGATAATAGATAGATAAAAAGACATGCTGTTGCCAAGGAGTTACTTCTCAAAATCCGGTAAATAGGGAGATGGCTAGAGATGAAGCACAGTTAGCCATGACTTGGTCATTGTTAAAGCTGGTTTATGGGGTTTTCTTTGAGTGTTTATTATCCTATTCTTTCTAGTTTATGTGTGAATTTTTTTAATATAAAGGGAAGTTCTTTGGTGACCATTTTGCAATATGTACAAATACGGAATCATTCTGTTGTACCTGAAACTAATGTCATATGTTAGTTGTATCTCATTTGGGGGGAAAAAAGGTGAAAAAAGTGTTTTAAGTCCTTTCATACTTGCTGACTATTTTGCAGTTTGCCATGAGCTTTCAGACATTTCCTCATTTGAAATCACAACCACTTGGCAAGAAACCTACTATTACTATACCCATTTAACAGTTGATGAGGCTAAAAGGTCAATGCTTTAACCAAGGTTTTACATATTAACTGTGTATAAATATAGATTCCAGGTCAGAGATTATCTTCATTGGTCTCAACACAAGCCTGTTGCCCTGTCGAGCCCTGAATTCCTTTGATTCATGGTCCTGCCCCACTATTAGGCAATAAGCTTCATAAAGGCAAGTATCCTGCTTATTTGTTCACCATTATATTAGCAAAAGTGCCAAGACCTGGCATTTAACAAACACTTATTGAACATTTATTTAATTAATGGAAAAGTGAATGGCAATAATTATGACCACTTTCTCACAAAGAGAAGCAAATTGT
The DNA here is from genome assembly GCF_001704415.2 of Capra hircus. Lineage (NCBI taxonomy): Eukaryota > Metazoa > Chordata > Mammalia > Artiodactyla > Bovidae > Capra > Capra hircus. Next base: position 21,745,170 of record NC_030829.1, on the reverse strand, counting down.
TGAGAAAAACAATACAGATTTTAGACTCAGAAAGAGTTGTGTTAAAAGCTAGCCACTTATAAGAGGTATTCACCTTTTAAGCCACTATTTCTTCACCTGAGAAATGGGAATAATAACAGTACCTTATTACATATTTTATAAAGATTAAATGAGATAAAGATGTACAAGGCTTAGCATTCCACAGTACCTCAAAAAAAATTTGCTATTGGAACTTTCCTGGTGGTCCAGTGGCTAAGACTCCAAGCTCCCACTGCAGGGGGTCTGGGTTCGATCCTACATCAGGGAACTAGATCCCACATGACAACTAAGACCCCAGTGCAGCCAAATAAATAAATAAAAATAAGTATCTGTTAAGTGTTTACTATTATTAATCATCATTATCAAAGATGGAACTTTGTTGATTCTCCAGAAGTATCAACTTTCTCTCTCAATTCCAGGAGGCCTTACAAATAGCTGAGAAAAGAAGGGAAGAGAAGCTAAAAGCAAAGGAGAAAAAGAAATGAACTCTGAATGCAGAGTCCCAAAGGATAGCAAGGAGAGATAAGAATATCTTCCACAGCGATCAATGCAAAGAAATAGAGGGAAACAATAGAATGGGAAAAACTAAAGAACTCTTCAAGAAAATTAGAGATACCAAGGGAACATTTCATGCAAAGATGAGCACAATAAAGGGCAGAAACGGTATGGACCTAACAGAAGCAGAAGATGATAAGAAGAGGTAGCAAGAATACACAGAAGAACTATCCAAAAAAGATCTTCATGAGCCAGAAAACCACGAAGGATTGATCACTCACCTAGAGCCAGACATCCTGGAGTGCGAAGTCAAGTGGGCCTTAGGAAGCAGCACTACGAACAAAGCTAGTGGAGGTGATGGAATTCCAGTTGAGCTGTTTCAAATCCTGAAAGATGATGCTGGGAAAGTGCTGCACTCAATATGCCAGCCAATTTGGAAAACTCAGCAGTGGCCACAAGACTGGAAAAAGTCAATCCCAAAGAAAGGCAATAGCAAAGAATGTTCAAACTACTGCACAATTGCACTCATCTCATACGCTACCAAAGTAATGCTCAAAACTCTCCAAGCCAGGCTTCAACAGTACATGAACCGTGAACTTCCAGATGTTCAAGCTGGATTTAGAAAAGGCAGAGGAACCAGAGATCAAATTGCCAACATCCGCTGGATCATCAAAAAAGCAAGAGAGCTCCAGAAAAAAACATCTACTTTTGCTTTATTGACTATGCCAAAGACTTTGACTGTGTGGATCACAGCAAACTGTGGAAAATTCTTCAAGAGACGGGAATACCAGACCACCTGACCTGCCTCCTGAGAAGTCTGTATGCAGGTCAAGAAGCAACAGTTAGAACTGGACGTGGAAAAACAGGCTGGTTCCAAATCAGGAAAGGAGTACGTCAAGGCTGTATATTGTCACCCTGCTTATTTAACTTATATGCAGAGTACATCGTGAGAAATGCCAGGCTGGATGAAGCACAAGCTGGACTCAAGATTGCTGGGAGAAATATCAGTAACCTCAGATATACAGATGACACCACCCTCATGGAAGAAAGCAAAGAAGAACTAAAGAGGCTCTAAAGAAAGTGAAAGAGGAGAGTGAAAAAGTTGGCTTAAAACTCGACATTCAGAAAACTAAGATCATGGCATCTGGTCCCATCACTTCATGGGAAATAGATGGGGAAACAGTGGAAACAGTGACAGACATTATTTTGGGGGGCTCCAAAATCACTGCAGATGGTGATTGCAGCCATGAAATTAAAAGACACTTGCTCCTTGGAAGAAAAGTTATGACCAACCTAGACAGCATAAACAGAGACATAAAGCAGAGACATTACTTTGTCAATAAAGGTCTGTCTACTCAAAGCTTTGGTTTTTCCAGTAGTCATGTATGGATGTGAGGGTTGGACTAGAAAGAAAGCTGAGCGCTGAGCAATTGGTGTTTTTGAACTGTGGTGTTGGAGAAGACTGAGAGTCCCTTGGACAGTAAGGAGATCCAACCAGTCCATCTTAAAGGAAATCAGTCTTGAATATTCATTGGAAGGACTGATGTTCAAGCTGAAATTCCAGTCCTTTGGCCATCTGATGCAAAGAGCTGACTCATTTGAAAAGACCCTGATGGTGGGAAAGATTGAAGGTGGGAGGAGAAAGGGATGACAGAGGATAAGATGGTTGGATGGCATCACTGACTCGATGGACATGAGTTTGAGTAGGCTCTGGGAGTTGGTGATGGACAGGGAGGCCTGGCATGCTGCAGTCCATGGGGTTGCAAAGAGTCGGACATGACTGAGCGACTGAACTGAACTGAAGTGAATCAATGAATAAGTGGAAAAAATTGACGAGAGATCCCTAGGTGAAAAGGTTGATTTAGGAATTAGAGTTAAAAGTACAGCTCAGCAATCAAGTCTGCACCACCTAGGACAATTTATCTAGAATTTTGCTCACCCTCCAGGCGTGAGCAAATTCCCTGGTGGCTCAGACAGTAAAGAATTTGTCTGCAGTGTGGAATATCTTTGTTCTATCCCTGAGTTGGGAAGATCCCCTGGAGTAGAGCATGGTAGCCCTCTTTGAAATTCTTTCCTGGAGAATCCCTATAGACAGACAAGCCTGGCAGGCTACAGTCCATTTCCAACTCCCACCTAAGGTCCTACTGCTGCCTACTCAAACTCATGTCCATTGACTCAGTGATGTTGTCCAACCATCTCATACTTGGTCATCCCCTTCTCCTCCCACCTCTAATCTTTCCCACCATCAGGGTCTTTTCAAATGAGTCAGTTCTTTGCATCAGTGGCCAAAGGACTGGAATTTCAGCTTGAACATCAGTCCTTCCAATGAATATTCAAGACTGATTTCCTTTAAGATGGACTGGTTGGATCTCCTTACTGTCCAAGGGACTCTCAGTCTTCTCCAACACCACAGTTCAAAAACACCAATTGCTCAGCGCTCAGCTTTCTTTCTAGTCCAACCCTCACATCCATACATGACTACTGGAAAAACCAAAGCTTTGAGTAGACAGACCTTTATTGACAAAGTAATGTCTCTGCTTTATGTCTCTGTTTATGCTGTCTAGGTTGGTCATAACTTTTCTTCCAAGGAGCAAGTGTCTTTTAATTTCATGGCTGCAATCACCATCTGCAGTGATTTTGGAGCCCCCCAAAATAATGTCTGTCACTGTTTCCACTGTTTCCCCATCTATTTCCCATGAAGTGATGGGACCAGATGCCATGATCTTAGTTTTCTGAATGTCGAGTTTTAAGCCAACTTTTTCACTCTCCTCTTTCACTTTCTTTAGAGCCTCTTTAGTTCTTCTTTGCTTTCTTCCATGAGGGTGGTGTCATCTGTATATCTGAGGTTACTGATATTTCTCCCAGCAATCTTGAGTCCAGCTTGTGCTTCATCCAGCCTGGCATTTCTCACGATGTACTCTGCATATAAGTTAAATAAGCAGGGTGACAATATACAGCCTTGACGTACTCCTTTCCTGATTTGGAACCAGCCTGTTTTTCCACGTCCAGTTCTAACTGTTGCTTCTTGACCTGCATACAGACTTCTCAGGAGGCAGGTCAGGTGGTCTGGTATTCCCGTCTCTTGAAGAATTTTCCACAGTTTGCTGTGATCCACACAGTCAAAGTCTTTGGCATAGTCAATAAAGCAAAAGTAGATGTTTTTTTCTGGAGCTCTCTTGCTTTTTTGATGATCCAGCGGATGTTGGCAATTTGATCTCTGGTTCCTCTGCCTTTTCTAAATCCAGCTTGAACATCTGGAAGTTCACGGTTCATGTACTGTTGAAGCCTGGCTTGGAGAGTTTTGAGCATTACTTTGGTAGCGTATGAGATGAGTGCAATTGTGCAGTAGTTTGAACATTCTTTGCTATTGCCTTTCTTTGGGATTGACTTTTTCCAGTCTTGTGGCCACTGCTGAGTTTTCCAAATTGGCTGGCATATTGAGTGCAGCACTTTCCCAGCATCATCTTTCAGGATTTGAAACAGCTCAACTGGAATTCCATCACCTCCACTAGCTTTGTTCATAACTTTTGTTCTCACACTTTTCCTGTTAATCAGGGTCATTTTCGCTGCCAAGTTAGAGACTCCCTGTCTTGCCTGGTGACCCCTGAATACAAACAGTCCAAAGTGCCCTGATGGCAGTCATGGCTTGTAGTCCATTGCGAACTTTCCCGGGCACAGAAAGAGTATCCTCCCTTTGGGACCAGGACAATGTGAGCCTCTCCTGTTGAACTGCTGAGTGATGCTGGTGCCCCCTGCTCCATGCATGGCTTGGCAGGTAGCATGTCCTCAGGACCTTCCCATAGAGTATGGTGCTTGGTGGGTCTTCTAGCCTCTCAGAATAAATCCAAACAGCATTTCTACTTCCCTGAACTGTGAAGTCCTTTCTTCCATGTGACTCAGCAACCCATGCATTTCACCTTCATTTAGATTAGCCACAGAGTTCTCACAGCTTCTAGATCCATGCCAGCAGTGAGTCTGTCCCTATCCCTGGGGTCCTTGCTGAGGTATGAAATCCCAAGTCCAAAGTCAGTCCTTCCAAGTCAGTACATTCTTGCCTATCCATTCTTATATTTCAGACCATTAATCAGATGCCCACATGGTTCGGACCCAGGGTTTTACTCCCCTGGGTATGGTTCGTATGTGCTAGTTAATTCATTTTAAAACAGCTTTATTGAATTATACTTCATACATCATACAATTTACCCTTTTATAAAGTATGTAATTCAGTGATTTTTCATATATTCAAATTATTATATGACTGTCACCACAATTGAAGTTTGGAACATTTTTATCACCCTCCCCAAAGAAACTCCAAACCTCAGTAATTGTCATTTTATTTCCTCATCCCCCAACCCAGGCCTGGGTAACACGCAGCTGACTTTTTGTCTCCATAGACTTGCCTATTCTGGAGATTTCTTGTGAATGAAATCATAAAATATGCGGCTTTTTGTGCCTGTTTCCTTTCACTTAGAAAAATATTTCTAAGTTTCCTCCATGTTGTAACACATATCAGCACTTCTTTCCTTTTTATGGCCAAAATACCAAATTTAAATTATCCATTCATCAGATGATGGACATTTGGATTGTTTCCACTTTTTAGCTATTATGAATAATGCTGCTTTGAATAGCCTATGAACATTTGTATATAAGTTTTGTGTGGACATATGTTTCATTTCTCTTAGATATATCTGAGAAGTGGGATTGTTTGGTTATATGGTAATTCTGTGTCTGACCTTTTGAGGAAGCTGCCAAATTGTTTTCCTAAGTGTCTATACCAGTTTACATTCCCACTGACAATGCCTGAGGGATTCTAACTTCTCTACCGTGCTAGTTAATTCTTGCATCTCCTTTAGAGTTAAATCTCTTTTCTTCTTTCTGAGACCCAGCTTTTCTTCACTTTGGCCCTAGTGAGACTTAACCAGCATAATGCCTGGCAGGCAAGAGGGTGGGGGCAGTGCCTGGGGCATGGAGTCCTTCAGGGTCTTCCCACATCAGGGAACTGCTGCTTCTCCACACTCAATACTAGTTCTCAGCAGGCTCTGAAGCTCAGGGAAGTCTGCAAAGCCACATTTCTCAAGGGTTTCCACCTAGATGCCCCTGCCCCATATTTCTGGCCCTTGGTTTTTCCAGTCTGAATGAAATTAAAACCTTCTTTAACATCATATACAAAAATAAACTCAAAATGCATTGAAGACCTAAAACTAAGACTGGAAGCCATAAAACTCCTAGAAGTATTGGAGTTTCAGCTTCAGCATCAGTCCTTTCAATGAATGTTCAGGATTGATTTCCTTTAGGATTAACTGGTCTGATCTCATCAGAATGGCTATCATCAAAGAGAACACAGATAGGAATGTTGGCAAGGATATGGAGAAAAGTTCACCTTTAAACACTGTTGGTGGGAATGTCAATTGGTGCAGCCACTGTGGAAAGTAGTATGGAAAATTCTCAAAATCTAAAAGTTGAATTATCCTATGGTCCAGCAATTCTACTCCTGGGTATACAGCTGAAAAAATAAAAAATAATGCTGAGAATAGATGCATACACTCTAGTGTTCATAGCAGCATTATTTACAATGGCTGAGATATAGAAGCAACCTTAGTGAATATCTGCAATGGATAAAGAAGATATATATATATATATATCTGCTACACACAGACACACAAGATTCACCAGCAGAGTCAATAGCGTTTGGAGGGAACTTATTAGCAATGCAAATTCCTGGGCCCCACCTAAAGACCTCCTGAGTCTGAGGGTGACCAACCAACCATTGCTGTAAGTGTTACTGGTGCCCATGACACTTTTGCCCGAACTTCCAGTTACAGCTGATCTGACTTGGGATGGCAACGTATCTTAAGTACAGCTAAACCATAGTCTCCTGTGGGCCTGCAGTGGAGCTGTGGGCGGAGAAAGCAGCTGGGCAAACCAGGCTTCCTCTTTGTGACTGCTGAAGGGGAAATACAGACACCCTGAGTGTTAGCCGCAGTCAGAGCTGTATGAGGCCGAGTCTCACTGATGAGGACGCCGAGAGTCCTGAGCAGGCTGGTGTCCGTGTCCTCATCACTAGTGTGCATCATCAATCAGCTCTGAAGGAGGGAGCGAAGCGAGATGAAACAACTTGAACAAGAAAAAAAAGAAAAAAGCGAACCACATAAAGTTCTCTCTGTATAAATTTTTCTCATTGGCCGCAGCACAAACTAGCAAAACGTTTTAAGCCTCAGTTAGGGAATTCCCTGGTGGTCCAATGGTTCAGACTCAGTGTTTCCACTTGCAGAGGCCTGGGGTTCAATCCCTGGTTGGGGAACTAACAACCTGCAAGCTGTGCAGCACAGTCACAAGTAAATAAACAAGCCTCAGTTAACAGGCTTTCCAAATCAGCGGTTTCACCACAGGATGATGCTAAAGAATGCTCAATGAAAGAACCCCACGGCAAAATGTTTCTGCCTCTTTGGACTTCTCATTTCTCCTCTCTAAATATAAAGAGGAATGTGTCCTATTTAAAAAAAAAAAACACAAACTTTAGAATGCTCGTTTTAGATATTACATAACTTGATAATTATAATAATCATGAGAACTAATAATTCTCCAGCTATTCCTCAGAACCAAGCAATGTTCTAAGTATTTCACATGTTTTAAGGGTTTTAATGTCAACTCCACAAGGGCAAGAATGTTCGTGTTTTCTTTTCTGCTATAGCCTTACTGCCTGGAATTGTGCTTGACACCTAGTGGATATACAAGAAATTCTTACTGGATGAATTAAAATGGATTGTCACATAACTATTGAATGGAGGTACTGGTACATCCATCTGGTTGACCCTGCTCTCTGTAAAGATGGAAAGTTAAAAGAAATGATGAAGAAAAATGATTCCCAACTTTTTCAAGAAAAAAAGTAAACATATATTTCTATTTCAGATGCTCATACAATGGAAATTTTACTTTTAGTACCCCACTTAATTTGGAAAATGAAACGTCAGGATGCTTCTCTGAAGGCAGTACATTAGCAAAGGAACTGCATATTCAGTCATACCAGTTCCTGTAAATATTTGAAAGGTTCAGAAGTACATTACCTTTTCAGGCTTCAGGCAATGCTTAACATCTGAATGAACTCCCAATACTTTTAATTACTGGTTTCCTAGGGGTCTGTGACCCAAAGCTCGTTGATCACTGAGGAAATAATATCCCTCTGTAAAGACGTGCCTCCCAAAATAGAGATTGTCCCGGCATCAGACCCAAAGATTGGCTTTGGGTCCCAGCATTTGTTTAGGAAACTTTAAGTTTAGTCATTAAGCATCTCTGTGCCTTAATCTCCTACCTTGCCTACTTCATAATTATATCTTATTGAGACCAAATATGCAGGTATAGAAAGGGAAGTAGACACTAATTGATAATATTATTGTATCCTTTGATTTTGTGACACATTTCCATCCCATTGTATTGTTTCTGAATTCTGGATATTTCTTGTGAGCTAGGGATACCTATAATATGGTTGAGCTTCCTTTTCCCTCAAAAGAAGATTTTCAAAGCAGGGATATATATTTCAGTAAATGGTCTTGGAATCAAGGAAACATGACTTGTTTCATCCTCTAAATGATATATGAATTCATTTTCTCACCATGTTCTTATCTCTTGCAATTTGCAACTGTAGTCCCTAAAAAAGAATATTGTGCCCTGTGCTACAAGAGGAAACTCTGGTAGGCAGAATAATGGCCCCAGAGATGTCCACAGCCTAATCTCAGAATCTATAAATATGTTACTTTATGTGGCAAAGGGGATTTTGCAGATGTGATGAAGTTAAGTTCCTTGAGATGGGGAGATAGTCCTGCTCAGTCTGATCACATTAGGTGAGCAGAACTCTTCTTGTCTATGGTCAGAGGAAGCTGTGACTAGGGAAGAAAGATCAAGAGAGATGCAATGTTATTGATGTTCAAGGTGAAGAAACGGACTGTCTTCCAGTGGGCAGCCACTGGAAGGGAACAGATTTTTCCTGCAGAGAGCAAAAGGGAACAGATTTTCCTGTAGAGCCCCCAGAAAGAAAGGAAGGGACATTGTTTTTGGCTCAGTGAGACCCTTATTGATCTTCTGACCTGTGAAACCCTAAAATAATGAATCTGTGTTGGGTAAGTCACTAAGTTTGTAATCATTGTTTATGGCAGCAATAGGAAGCTAGCATTAACACATATTTCAGTTCTGGCATTATCCCTGGATGCAGTCTGGGATTGCAGCAGAAGGTCAGCAGGTGCATAGGGCATCTTCTGAAGAGTCAGACCATGTGCTTTGGCTGGGGACACAGCTGGACATGGTGAGTCTGAGCACTAGCGAGGGCTACCCCTCAACATTCATACTTACTCCTCTCCCTTGTCACTAGAGGGCAGACACACGGAAACCATAGTCACAGAAAACTAGTCAACCTAATCACACTAGGAACACAGCCTTGTCTAACTCAGTGAAACCAAGCCATGCCCGCGGGACAACCAAAGAAGGGCAGGTCACGGTGGAGAAAGCGGGAAGAATGTGGTCCACTGGAGAAGGGAATGGCAAACCACTTCAGTATTCTTGCCTTGAGAACCCCATGAACAGTAGGAAAAGGCAAAATGATAGGATACCAAAAGAGGAACTCCCCAGGTCAGTAGGTGCCCAATATGCTACTGGAGATCAGTGGAGAGATAACTCCAGAAAGAATGAAGGGACGAAGCCAAAGCAAAAACAATACCCAGCTGTGGATGTGACTGGTGATAGAAGCAAGGTCCAATGCTATAAAGAACAGGATTGCATAGGAACCTGGAATGTCAGGTCCATGAATCAAAGCAAATTGGAAGTGGTCAAACAAGAGATGGCAAGAGTGAACGTCGACATTCTAGGAATGAGCAAACTAAAATGGACTGGAATGGGTGAATTTGACTCGGATAACCATTATATCTACCACTGTGGGCAGGAATTCCTCAGAAGAAATGGAGTAGCCATCATGGTCAACAAGAGTCCAAAATGCAGTACTTGGATGCAATCTCAAAAACTACAGAATGATCTCTGTTTGTCTCTAAGGCAAACCATTCAATATCACAGTTATCCAAGTCTATGCCCCAACCAGTAACGCTGAAGAAGCTGATGTTGAACAGTGCTATGAAGACCTACAAGACCTTTTAGAACTAACACCCAAAAAAGATGTCCTCTTCATTATAGGGGACTGGAATGCAAAAGTAGGAAGTCAAGAAACACCTGGAGTAACAGGCAAATTTGGCCTTGGAATGAGGAATGAAGCAGGGCAAAGACTAATAGAGTTTTGCCAAGAAAATGCACTGGTCATAGCAAACACCCTCTTCCAACAACACAAGAGAAGACTCTACACATGGACATCACCAGATGGTCAACACCAAAATCAGATTGATTATATTCTTTGCAGCCAAAGATGGAGAAGCTCTATACAGTCCACAAAAACAAGACCAGGAGCTGACTGTGGCTCAGATCATGAACTCCTTATAGCTAAATTCAGACTCAAATTGAAGAAAGTAGGGAAAACTGCTAGACCATTCAGGTATGACCTAAATCAAATCCCTTATGATTACACAGTGGAAGTGAGAAATAGATTTAAGGGCCTAGATCTGATAGATAGAATGCCTGATGAACTATGGAATGAGATTCATGACATTGTACAGGAGACAGGGATCAAGACCATCCCCATGGAAAAGAAAGGCAAAAAAGCAAAGTGGCTGTCTGGGGAGGCCTTACAAATAGCTGTGAAAAGAAGAGAAGTGAAAAGCAAAGGAGAAAAGGAAAGATATAAGCATCTGAATGCAGAATTTCAAAGAATAGCAAGAAGAGATAAGAAAGTCTTCTTCAGTGATCAATGCAAAGAAATAGAGGAAAAGAACAGAATGAGAAAGACTAGAGATCTCTTCAAGAAAATGAGAGATACCAAGGGAACATTTCATGCAAAGACGGGCTCGCTAAAGGACAGAAATGGTATGGACCTAACAGAAGCAGAAGATATTAAGAAGAGGTGGCAAGAATACACAGAAGAACTGTACAAAAAAGATCTTCATGACCCAGATAATCATGATGGTGTGATCACTCATCTACAGCCAGACATCCTGGAATGTGAAGTCAAGTGGGCCTTGGAAAGCATCACTATGAACAAAGCTAGTGGAGATGATGGCATTCCAGTTGAGCTATTTCAAATCCTGAAAGATGATGCTGTGAAAGTGCTGCACTCAATATGCCAGCTGGAAAAGGTCAGTTTTCATTCCAATCCCAAAGAAAGGCAATGCCAAAGAATGCTCAAACTACCGCACAATTACACTCATCTCACACGCTAGTAAAGTAATGCTCAAAATTCTCCAAGCAGTACGTGAACCATGAACTCCCTGATGTTCAAGCTGGTTTTAGAAAAGGAGAGGAACCAGAGATCAAATTGCCAACATCCACTGGATCATCGAAAAAGCAAGAGAGTTCCAGAAAAACATCGATTTCTGCTTTATTGACTATGCCAAAGCCTTTGACTGTGTGGATCACAATCAACTGTGGAAAATTCTGAGAGAGATGGGAATACCAGACCACCTAACCTGCCTCTTGAGAAATCTGTATGCAGGTCAGGAAGCAGCAGTTAGAACTGGACATGGAACAACAGACTGGTTCCAAATAGGAAAAGGAGTACGTCAAGGCTCTATATTGTCACCCTGCTTATTTAACTTATATGCAGAGTACATCATGAGAAATGCTGGACTGGAAGAAGCACAAGCTGGACTCAAGATTGCTGGGAGAAACATCAATAACCTCAGATATGCAGATGACACCACCCTTATGGCAGAAAGTGAAGAGGAACTCAAAAGCCTCTTGATGAAAGTGAAAGTGGAGAGTGAAAAAGTTGGCCTAAAGCTGAACATTCAGAAAACAAAGATCATGGCATCCAGTCCCATCACTTCATGGCAAATAGATGGGGAAACAGTGGAAACAGTATCAGACTTTATTTTTTGGGGCTCCAAAATCATTGCAGATGGTGACTGCAGCCATGAAATTAAAAGACGCTTACTTCTTGGAAGAAAAGTTATGAGCTACCTAGATAGTATATTCAAAAGCAGAGACATTACTTTGCCAACTAAGGTCCGTCTAGTCAAGGCTATGGTTTTTCTTGTGGTCATGTATGGATGTGAGAGTTGGACTGTGAAGAAGGCTGAGTGCTGAAGAATTGATGCTTTTGAACTGTGGTGTTGGAGAAGACTCTTGAGAGTCCCTTGGACTGCAAGGAGATCCAACCAGTCCGTTCTAAAGGAGATCAGCCCTGGGATTTCTTTGGAAGGGATGATGCTAAAGCTGAAACTCTAGTACTTTGGCCACCTCATGCGAAGAGCTGACTCATTGGAAAAGACTCTGATGCTGGGAGAGATTGGGGGCAGGAGGAGAAGGGGACGACTGAGGATGACATGGCTGGATGGCATCACTGACTCGATGGACGTGAGTCTGAGTGAACTCCGGGAGTTGGTGATGGACAGGGAGGCCTGGCGTGCTGCGATTCATGGGGTCGCAAAGAGTCAGACACGACTGAGCAGCTGAACTGAACTGAACTTGTCACTAGAAAAGTGTGAGAGTGGTTTTGCATGGGATCAGGGTAGGAACTGGAGGTTGATGATAACTACTTAGGGTTCAGGCACAGGCAGTTTGAGCTCAGAAGCTGGCTTTTGAGAGGAATTCAGAGAAAGACCAACCACCCAGCCCCTGGAGATCTTGGGGCCTCTAGAATCAGGAAAAGTCCAAGACATCCCTGTGAGAGACAGGAACCCACAGGTCCCAGCCAGCCCCTGACCAGGCAACCAACCCAGAGTTCCTGGAGTCACTTTCCAGAAAACCTCCCAATTCCCTCCTCATGGGTGTGATGCCTTTCTGCCTAAAAAGCAGGGGTCCCCAATCTCTGGAATCTAACAGAGGATGATCTGAGGTGGAGCTGATGTAATAATAGAAATAAAGTGCACAGTGAATGTAATGTGCTTGAATCCTCCCCAAACCAACCCCTCTGCCATGGTGTGTGGAAAAATTGTGTTCCCCAAAACTGCTCCCTGGTGCCAGAAAGGTTGGGGACTGCTGCTATGAAACGTAGAATGCTGCAGCTGATGCTCTCTACCTTCAGCATCCACCAGAATCACTCAGAGAGCTGCTTAAAACACAGACTACTGGGCCCCACTCCCTGCATTTCTGATTCAGCAGATCTGGGATGCAGCAGGAGAATTTGCATTTCTAACAATTTCCCCAGTCTATGGCTGGCGTACCGCCCTGAATGTGCCAGATCTCTTCTAACAATTCCCCCAGTACTGCTCTTACTGCTGTTCTCAGAACTACAGTTTGAGAAATATGGACGTAATGAGTAAGAGCTTAGGACTCAGCCCTTGCTGCTTACAAGTTAGAGGATCTTGGGCAACTTAATTAAGTTTTGGGATTCATCTATGAAACAGAGTTAGAAAATCCATACTTTAGGACTGCGATGAGGACTAAATAGGATGATCTAGGTAAAGCACTTAACATATAATAGGAGCTTCCCTAGTGGTTCAGTGGTAAAGAATCTGTCTACCAGTGCAAGAGGTAGCAGATTCCATCCCTGGTCCAGGAAGATCCCACATGCTGAGAGCAACTAATCCCTTGCACCAGAGCTACTGAGCCTGTGCTCTAGAGCCTGAGAACCACAACTGCTGAAGTCCAAGCCCTAGAACCTGTGCTCAGCAACAAGAGAAGCCACCGCAATGAGAAACCCATGCCCCGCAACTAGAGAGTAGCCCCTACTTGCTGCAACTAGAGAAAAGCCTGAACAGCAACGAAGAGGCAGCACAGCCAAAAATAAATAAAACTTTTTAAAAGGCCTCTGTAAATGGTCTCTATTACAATGGGTCTATCATCATCATCATTATTGTTAATGACAACTTACTAAGTCTAGCATAGCAGACACCAGAGGCACATCCATAGATACGCCAGTAGCACACAATAAATGTCATCTCACAAACGGTCCTCCTACAACTGTCAAAACTTTCTCCAAGCCTCCCACCCACGAATTATCATGAAACTTCATATCTCAAGAGGACTCAGAGGGAAGTGTCTGAATAAAATGCTTCACCCACAAAACAGAACGGAGAGGAAGTGGCAAATTTTAAAATATTTTGAGAAAGTTTGTCTAACAATAGAAAGAGGAAGCTCATTTGGGTATGATGCAATGGCCATAGAAATGAATAAAATTAAACTGGACCAGGAGCAAATTAATTAGAAAATAATTGCAGAAAAGAAAAAGGAACTGTGTCATACTTGCTCCCCTGGGAAATCTGACCAAAAAAGTAAGGATTCTGGATTTTTTCTCCTCCCATTTCTAGGATAATTTTTATTATTGTTGTTATTTTTTTTTAATTGTGAAAAAAAAAGTCACTCATGGAATGACTCCACTGTTGTTCTTTGAGGAATTTTTTCTCTGGGTCATAGCAACAGAAGAAACAGTTGGGAATTCAGGACATTCTTGTGATTTCACCATGGAAAAGTGTCTCTTTCCTGTTGGAATTTGGCCCTGTTAATGGACAAGCCAAAAGCTCAATGGAATAAAACCTAAATAAAACAAATAGTGGATTTAATATAATATATAGAATAAAATGACAGAAGTAAATAGCATTAGAATTGTAATCTTGGCTTCTGTTTTAAAGCTAACAATAAAGAGCTGATTAAGAGAATAGATAGCAGTTTTGCTGTATTAATTTAGCAGTTTCAGTCTTAGATATCTGAGTCAGTGGACTGAGGTCCTGCATAGGGTCATGAAGCATGGCTTCTCAACCCCATGTGGCCTCTGTGTATCTCTGTGAACTGGAAGGGTCATTGAATCTTTAGATGTATGTTCCCTCATCAGCAAAAGAAAAGAGTGAGTAGACCAATCCTTTATAAAATTTCCACTATTGGGAATTCCCTGATGGTCCAGGGGTTAAGACTTCATGCTCTCAGTGCTGAGGGCCTGGATCCAATCCCTGGTTGGGGAGCTAAGATCCCACAAGCCTAATGGCCAAAAAGAAAAAAAAAAAATTCCACTGTCAAGTATCCTTTTATAGAAACTACTTTTCAACTAAAGGACTTCACTGTGTACATAGCTTTGCATACCAGCTATTTGATTAAATGCCTTTGTGTGCAAGGAGTAAAGTTGCATTAATAATGATAATAACAAACTGGAGCATTAACTAATAATCTCTTGAGTATTTACTATGTGCTGAGCACTTACATAGGGCTTTATCCGCCTGCAATGCCGGAGACCCCAGTTGATTCCTGGGTCAGGAAGATCCACTGGAGAAGGGATAGGCTACATACTCCAGTATTCTTGGGCTTCCCTTGTGGCTCAGTTGGTAAAGAATCCGCCTACAATGCAGCAGACCTGGGTTCAATCCCTCAGTTGGAAAGATCCCCTGGAGAAGGAAATGGCTACCCACTCCAATATTCTAGTCTGGAGAATTCCATGGACTGTATAGAGTTGGACACAACTGAGCGACTTTTACTTTCACTTTCAAGGCAATGAGGGAAGTTCTATAATGATACAAATTGGACCAATGAGGAAATTGAGGCTCAGAGAGTTTGGGTAAATTACTTATCTGGAAAGGGGCCAATATAGGTCTTGCCCAGAGTCATGGGGCTCGTAAGTGAAATACTGGGATTGGAAAGTGGGACTTGGATTTCTGCAGTGTGATGGCAGCACCACCACTATTTGCTACTTGGTTACACTGCCTCACACAGTGTTGGTGGCATGTTACGTGGCCACAAATGGCTTGGGATTAGACAAGGAAATGATCAGAACTGTAGACAGTTCTAGATATTGGCCATCCTCAACTTCACTCTCAGTATCTTACTTTCTGTTGAGCATCTCCTCTGCGTTCCCCTCTGTTCTCTCTTACTTATTTTTGCAAACCTCATCACTTTGATTTACACAGTGCTTATCCAACCCCTGTGACCTTGAAAACTTAGGCCTCACAGTCATTTACTGAAATCTCTCTCTTTCTTTGTTTAAATCTAAAGAACATCAGTGTTGGTAAAGATACAGGATACAAAATTAATATTCAGAAATTTCTGCTGTTTCCATATACTAACAACTGTCAGAAATTAATAAGACAAGCACATATTTAATAGTATCAAAAAGAATAAAATACCTAGGAATAGATTCATCTAAGGAGGTAAAGACCTATTCTTGGAAAACTGTAAGACAATGATGAAAGAAACTGAAAACAATCCAAACAGAGGAAAGATCTGTCATGCTCATGAACTGGAAGAATTAACAGTGTTAAAATGACCACACTCCAAGGCAACCTACAGAGTCAATGTACTTCTATCAAAATGCCAATGACATTTTTTCAGAAAACTAGAACAAATAATTCTTAAATTTGTATGGAACCACAGAAGACCCTAAATAGTCAAAGCAATTTTGAGAAAGAAGCACATGTTTCTAGCAGGGTGTTGCATCCTATGAGGGAAAAGTTTCCCAAACTTCCAACAGGTTTCTTCTCTACAGGAGAATGATGGGAACCTATGACCTCATTCCCCTCCCCTGCCCCCTGCACATAGACTTTTAAGGCAAACTCTACTGTTCCTTCATTTCCCCAAGATTTTTCTGCTTTCACTACAGAATGAGATAGTAACAAACGAGATAAATTTTGTTAAATGAGATAGTAACAAAAATAAGATTTTAATTTAAATTATAATTAAATTATATATTATATATTTTAAAATTATAATATAAGATTATATAATTTAATAATATATAATTATAAGATTATAATTAAATTATAATTTAAAATTATGAGCTAATTAAATTAATCAAAATTTAATTACTTGCTGATTAAGAATTATTCCATCCAACACATGACAGTATTTTCCCTCTTTAATTTTGAATGTGGGTTGACATGTCACCAAGTACCACTTTATGGCTTCAAAACATGGCTCCAAAATAGGTTAGCATTATAAGAAGTCTTTTTTTCTCTTTTCTCTTTTAATATTGGTGCCTCTTCCCTTGTGATCATGTTCTGAAAATAAATTAAGTGGAAAAGAAATAAAGGCTAATTTAATCTGAGAACCTAATTTCTAATACTGATTTGAGGTCAGAATGTACACTTCTTTTTTGAAAAAAAAAAAAATCAAGGGCAACAGACATAATATCTTTATAATAGCAACTTTTCACCCTACTTCTCAAGCCAAGTGAACTTTTTCAAAACCGGGTGAACTCAGACATTTTGGTCTTTCAGAAGGTCAAATGATCATTCAGTTTATGTACAAGTTAAAAATAATTGGTAGTGACCTCTCAGGTGTTCCAGTGGCTAAGATTCTGCACTCCCAATCTGGGGCCCAGGTTCGATCTCTGGTTGGGAAAATAGATCCCACATGCCACAACTAAGAGTTCACAGGCTGCAACTAAGAGACCCAGTACAGCCTAATAAATAAATAATTTTTTTTAAAGAAAAAACATCAGTAAATCCTTACTGGGATCATTTTTTGGAAAGATCAGATCTATTACTTGTTGTTATATGGAATTATTTTCATGGAGCCATAATATATGCTGTTCTTTTTCATTCAGATAGAAAACAGTACATCTGGAAACTCAGAATGGCCTTGCTTTTCCTATGAATGGTATTCTTTTGGAAACAATAATGTTTCTCTCTTACAAATCCTTATTTATTTTTGATGATGGGAGTACTATATGCTTGTTGACTTTTTTGTTCTTATAAGATAAGAGAACACTTATCTGTATAGAATTGCTCATTGGCATCAAAGATTGTCAGTTTCATCTATTAATAGTTCTCAAAGTACCTAAGGTATTGAGTGAGACTTTGACTCCCTGTAAAATAAATGTACTGCTTCCTCCTTATACCCCTAAGTAGAACAGATAAGTGTAATTTAAAGAGTTTGTTTGAGGGAGAGTTGAATAGAGAAACTACTCACAAGAAGCTATTCTTCTCCTTCACTTGCTATATTATATTCAATATAAGTGTTTCCATGACAAAGGATCATCTTGATAATGTGCATCTTTATCAAGGGAGAAATATTCCCTTCTTTAATCAGTTCACCACCCTCAACGGTAGTAAAGTAATTAAAGAAGGCCAGAGGACATGGACTGCATAAGCCGATCTCGGTCACAATTGCTAGGTCTGCAAAATATTACTGTATTGAAGAACAACGAAAGAAATGGGATGAAAGACCATCTGAGGGCTACAGCTATGGTTAAAAAGCAGCCAGACTTCCTATTTGTTACCCTCAAATTCTGCCTTTAAAAGTCTGAAATTCCTTTGGAAGGAAGGTAATGATAAAAGGGAAAAACAGGGACTTCCCTGGTGGTCCAGAAGCTTAGACTCCACATTCCCAATGCAGGGGCCTGGGTTTGGTCCCTGGTCTGGGCACTAGATCCCACATGCTGCAGCTAAGACCTGACAAAGCTAAATAAATAAATGCTGCTAAGTGACTTCAGTTGTGTCTAATTCTTTGCAACTCCTTGGGACTGTAGCCCACCAGGCTCCTCTGTCCGTGGGATTCTCCAGGCAAGAGTGGGTTGCCATGCCCTCCTCCAGGAGATCTTCCTGACCCAGGGATCGAACCCTCATCTCTTATGTCTCCTGCACTGACAGGCAGGTTCTTTACTACTAGTACCACCTGAAAGTGAAAGTGAAGGTCGCTCAGTCGTGTCTGACTCTTAGCGACTCTGAGCGATTTCGTGGACTGTAGTCCTTGGAATTCTCCAGGCCAGCATACTGGAGTGGGTAGCCTTTCCCTTCTCCAGGGGATCTTCCCAACTCAGGGATGAAACCCAGGTCTCTCACATTGCAGGCGGATTTTTTTTCACCAGCTCAGCCACAAGGGAAGTCCAAGAATACTGGAGTGGGTAGCCTAGACTTTCCCCAGGGGATCTTGCCAACCCAGGAATTGAATTGCATTGCAGGCAGATTCTTTACCAACTGAGCTATCAGGGAAGCCCCCAAATAAATAAATAAGTAAATAAATATTAAAAAAGAAGAAAAGTAGACAGCAAAACACTTTGTATTCTACTCAGTTTTTTTCTGTTTTCTCAATGCCCGGTATAGAACCCAGTAGACAGATTATGTGTGTGCTCAGTTGCTCAGTTATGTCCCACTCTTCTGCAACCTCATGGACTGCAGCCCACCAGGCTTCTTTGTCCATGGGATTCTCCAGGCAAGAATACTGGAGTGGGTTGTCATTTCCTCCTCCAGGGGATCTTCCTGACCCAGGGATTGAACCCATGTCTCCTGCAATGGCAAGCCTGTTCTTTACCACTGAGCCACCAGGGAGGCCGGTCCTAGAGTACGTGAAAGTGAAAGTGAAGTCTCTCAGTCGTGTCTACTCTTTACAACCCCATGGACTATAGCCTACCAGGCTCCTCTGTCCATGGGATTTTCCGGGCAATAGTGCTGGAGTGGATTGCCATTTCCTTCTCCAGCAGATCTTCCCGACCCAGGGTTCGAACCCAGGGCTCCCGAATTGTAGACAGACGCTTTACCATCTGAGCCACCAGGGAAATATCAGTTCAGTACTGACCGCCAGCTACTTGCTGCTGCTAAGTCACTTCAGTCATGTCCAACTCTGTGCGACCCCATAGATGGCAGCCCACCAGGTTCCTCTGTCCCTGGGATTCTCCAGGCAAGAACACTGGAGTGGGTTGCCATTTCCTTCTCCAATGCATGAAAGTGAAAATGAAGTCGCTCAGTCGTGTCCTAGAGTACGTAGTTACCCCTTAATATTAGTTCAGTACTGACCGCCAGCTATTTGCTGCTGCTGCTGCTGCTGCTGCTAAGTTGCTTCAGTCGCGTCCAACCCTGTGCCACCCCATGGACTGCAGCCTACCAGGCTCCTCCGTACATGGGAGTTTCCAGGCAAGAGTACTGAAGTGGGTTGCCATTACCTTCTCCGGCCAGCTACTTAAGCAGCCAATAAAATGTTCCTGTATAATTCCTCTACTTGACCCCCCACGCCTCCAATCCCACTTCCCTTGGCTGACCCCCCACCTCACTGATCTGTTTCATAAAGGATTAACCTCAAACTCTCCATCTGGGTTGAACTCATGATGCAGATTACCCATATCCTAAAACTACAATTAGAGGAAAATACTACTTTAAATCTGGGAACAAAATCAAGTGGGAACAAAAGGAAGCAGTTTACTCTCTTGAGTCTAGATATGCTGATGCAACACAGGAAGTGCAAAAGCTGCAGGTTCTGCTTGACTGGTAACTGAATTAAGTAGATTTCAGTACTTGCTTTAGTGACCAGGTCTATTGATAATTAAATAACTTTCCCAGGACTAGGGGAAAATGAAGCCCATAAAAATTCTTAAGTTTTCCACTTCTCTTTTCTTATGCATCATTTGCTTTGCGTTCCTGGTTGACTTGAAAAACCCTAAAAAGAATATATTGCGATGAATTACTCATAATTTGGACACCTTTGACACCAATTTGCCTAGTTATAGTAACTAAGTTGTTTTACATTTTACTTAAAAAGCTAAATGGAAAGTTTGAAATAATTTGTTGCACTCAACTATCACCTTCAAAGGTATGAGAAAGTTTTCCAGCATAACTGTGAAATGATCGGAAAATGGTCATAGAAATATCTAAAATTTGGCAAGATTTTAGATCATTTTTGAGTAAATAGACAAGCACAAATACATAAACATGATTTTTTTAAGATTGCATGCATATGCATGTTTTGCGAGTAAGTTTCAGAGACCACCAGATGCCACTTTTAAATACTCTAGGGTACATCTTCTAAGGACAAGGGCATTCTCCTCTATAACCACAATACCATTATCACACCCAAGAAAATTAGTAATTCCACATGCTCAGTCATTTCAGTCATATCTGACTCTGTGACTCCAGGCTCCTCAGTCTATGGGATCCTCCAGACCAGAATACTGAAGTGGGCTGCCAGGCCCACCTCAATAATTTCACAACATTCTTTAATATACAACCTAGATTCAAATTTTTCTAGTTGCTGAAAAATATCTTCCAAAGATTTTCTTGTTTCTTCCAATTCAGGATCCAGTCACTGGTGACATGTTGTATTTAGTTGTAGTATTTAGTTGCTATATTTGTTTTAGTCTTTTAAAATCCAGATAGTCCTCTTGCTATTTTTTTTTTCCCCGTGACATGGATTTATTTGAAGAGTTTATACCAACGGTCTTGTGGAATGCCCATATCCTGGGTTAGTTTGACTGTATGGTGAAATATTTGGGGCAAGAATGTTTCACGTGTGATATCACGGGCTTCTTATAGAAGAATCGTATCAGGATGGAAATAGTGTTTGCTTGTCCCAGTATTTTTGATAGTGAATTTTATTACTTGGTTAATGTTGGGCGATTGCCACATCTCTTCACTGTAAAGGTCCACTTACACGCATGTGTGTTCAGTAGCTTCAGTCATGTCTGACTCTTTGCAGCCCTGTGGACTGTAGCCTGCTAGCTCCTCTGTCCATGGGATTCTCCAGGTAAGAATACTGGAGTGGGTTGCCATGCCCTCTTCCAGGGGATCTTCCCCACCTGGGATTGAACCTACGTCTCTTATGTCTCCTGCATTGA
Source organism: Capra hircus (assembly GCF_001704415.2). Lineage (NCBI taxonomy): Eukaryota > Metazoa > Chordata > Mammalia > Artiodactyla > Bovidae > Capra > Capra hircus. Next base: position 21,724,103 of record NC_030829.1, on the reverse strand, counting down.
CAGGGGAATTCTTTACCACTAGTGCCACCTGGGAAGCCCCTTCATAATTCCTGGATGGTGAGGAGGCTGAGTTTTACAGACCATAAGAATTTATTTTTCCCCATCAACATTTTACCCAGGAAGTTTGGTATTTATTGATACTGTCTAAACAAATGTTTACTGCAGAAGCTGCAAAATGGTGATTTTCTAATTTTATTATTCCTTCTTCATGTATTAGCTGGCTACTTCTATAAGGAAGAGCTTTCTGTTTTTCTTTTGGCAAACAGATTTCCTTTCAGTTCAAACACTAGGATAAGATAATGAGGCCTTTTCTAAGGTTTCTTCAGGTCCTGAGATCTAACTTGGCTACCAGAGTAGTTTAGGATAATAGTCTTACAGATGGGAGGCGGGAAAGGGAGGGAAATGTCTGAGCTGATAATAAAGCCTTTGTTCTGCATGTGTCACAGGAAGATAATGGGTAAGAAAGCAATAATGCCTTTGATTTGCTCACAAGAGTCTTGATAATATTGGCAGCAATAATCAGAGATGGTATCACTTTCATATAGCTTAACGTTGTAGTAACTACTTCATTTTTGTGTTCTATAGCTATAATGTTGCCTCCTGGATTTTATATCATTGACAATTTGCCCATATTCCCTCCACACGCAAGGTTACTGACAAATCTATGCATTTATTTATTTATTTGCCTTGGGTCTTAGCTGCTGCCCACGTGACCTTGCTTGCATCATGTAGGATCTTTTGTTGTGGCACACAGACTGAAGTTGTGCGTGGGCTCAGTAGTTGTGCACAGGCCTATTTGCTCCATGGTATATGGAATCTTAGATCTTAGTTCTCTGACCAGGGATCAAACCCGTGTTCCTTACACTGCAAGATGGACTCTCAACCTCTGGATCAGCAGGGAAGTCCCCAACAGTCTCTTTTAAACTCCAGAGATAGGACAGCAACTATAGGGCCTCTTCTGGTTCATCCCTTTTCTTAGTCTCAGAGAATGCCCAGAGCCTCAGCTCAGAGAAAACATTTTGCTTTTCCTATAGCTCCACGCTTTCCTTGTGGCTCAGATGGCAAACGAATCTGCTTGCAATGCAGGAGACCCTGGTTCGATCTCTGGGTCAGGAAGATTCCCTGGAGAAGGGAAGGGCTACCCACTCCAGTATTCTTGCCTGAAGAATCCCATGGTCAGAGGAGCCTGGTGGGCTACAGGGTTGCAAAGAATGGACACAACTGAGCTACCAACACTCTTTTCCTAGCTCTGTATCAAATTGTTCTCTCTCTTGCTCTTGTCCAAATGCCAACTGTACTTTTCCCATCTCAGATAGGGCTGCTGTGTGTTTCTGAGTCATTTCTTCTGGCCATCCTTATGGTTTCAATAGTGAATTAGCCAGTAAATGCTGAGCACCTACTCTGTATGCAAAGCTGAGGTAGATGCTATACAAATATAGGGATCTGGTCTCTATCTTCAAAGAGTTTATCTGGTTGGAGAGACAATGTCACAGAAAGATGGAGCTAAAAGCCAATCTAGTCTTGCAGGAGTATCTATGAATGAGCGGAGGGGTGGTGGTGGTGTTGGTATGAGGAATTCCAAGAACCAATGCTAAAATTGTGAACATTTGTGTTGTGCTGGGGCAAATGTCTGTGGGTTCTGAGATTCTCAAAAGGGCTGTGAGTACATCCTTCCACCACAAAAATAAAGTAAGATGTTTCGATAAAACCCAAATGAACTTTTTGGCCAGCGCAATAGAATCTTTTACCTGGACGAAAATGGGGACTAATATTGCCCTAATAATCTGATATTTGGTTTGGAGGTGAGTCTTCTTTCATCACAATCAACATTTACTCATGCTTGTTGACAGTGTTGTCTTGGTACAGCTAGGATGAGCTTGCAAAGCCACTCATGTCCAATGATGTGTGTGATCTGGTGAGGTTGGCAGAACAAGGACCATTGGCTTCACTCTATCAAAATAACTGTGACTGTCCACAGTTACATGGATATTAAGGGTGCAGCTAGGGGCCACACCCTTTGTTTTTTTCCCGATCTTTGCTTTCTCCAGCATATCTTGCTCTGTTAATCAGGGTAGCATTTGTGGGTGGGCTTCTAGGAAGATTAATTCAGTTGCAATTTTTAGCTAAATGCCACTGATGAGAATCTGTTTCTATTTGTAGGGTTTCCCTGGGGTAGCTGGTGTGCTAGTTTTGGATGTTCCTCAGATGTCTGCTCAGTCTGTCAAAGTGTCCTGACTGCAGAGCCCTTCTACTTCCCCGCATAGGGCATTTTCAAGGGCAGAGTCATAAATGGCAGCTTTCAGGGCTGTTCGTCATCTCAAATTGGATCTTGAGAATCAGACTCTCTGTGCTCTAGACCAGCACTGTCCAGTTGTATATGATATAAGCCTTGTGCATAATTTTGCATATTGTAGTGATATAGTAAAAAAGTTTAAAAGGAAACAGATGACATTCATTTTTTATTCCAAATAATGCTTTAGTAAATGTATTAGTTTAAATAGAATTAAATATCTAACATAATTTAAAAAAATGAAATATAATTTGTATGTTGTGTAACATTAAGGTATACAATGTGAGGTGACATTAGTTTTAATAGTTACTTTGTTTAACTCATATCCGAATATTATCATTTTACCATGTGATCAATATAAAAATATTGATGAGATATTTTAACTTTCCTGTCATAAGCGTTTGAAGTTTAGTGTGTATTTTACACCTTCTTCACATCTCAGTTACAAATAGCTACATCTTAAGTGCCCAAATGTCTTGTAGCTACTGTATTAGAGAGCACAGATCTAGAAAATTTTTCTAGGGAAAAATACAACTAAGACAAATAAGCCCCCTTACCTCTATAGATAATGGAGGGTGAGTCGGGCAGTGGCCCTTTTATTGTGATATGAATCACCAGTCATACACCATCGCAGAGAACTTCTGAGCATCATTGCAAATTTATTACAACTACCTTCTGGTGACCCAGTAGCTTCCAGAACTTGAGGTTAGTTGCATAATGTTGAAAAGGACTATTCATACATACAGGTAGAGGAAACAGTCTGTGACGCAAATGGGCTACAAGGTGTGTGCCCAGAAAATATGTTCATCTAGCTTGCCACATGCCTGCCACACCTCCTGTCAAAACACCTTTTTAGAATGAACTTTTTTTTTTTTTTGGCATATGTAAAAAAATACACAGACAAAGGACTAAGGCTTTCTGAGTTAGGAATGGTAGGGAATACAACCATGAATAAAAGATGGCCCCTGCCTTTAATGAAACTTGTCTTCTCGATGAGAAGACAGTGGAGATAACAGTTAAAGGTCAGGCGTCCACAGTATGGTGAGGATGAATATTACCCAACTCCAGCCCTCAGACATGACCAAGTTTTCTTAAGAAAACCCACTTTAAAATCCCACTGTTTCTCTGAGTTAGGAGCACAGGAAATAATCACCCTTTAATGTTTACCAGTTATGTTAGCATAGAATGATTTGTTGAATTTAAAACATAGAGCCACAAACCATTTAGAAATGGAACAGATTGTTTTCATGAAGGAAAAGAAGAAAGGGGACAGATATGTAAGGTGTGGATTCATTTTTTGTGACAGGTCAGGGGAGCGTCTTGCTGATGGGACTGGTAGCTTGAGGCTTTAGGCACAAGGCTGTGGTGTCCAACAACCAGAGGATGATGTTGAAAAAGAGGAGACAAGAGTGAAAGTGATAACCATTCTTGCTGATTAAATGCTTATATGAGTAGACAAATACAATGTATATGTTTACATTGGGGAAGCTGTGGATGGCAGTGGTTAAGAACTAAGGATTGGGAGACTTCCCTGGTGGTCCAGTGGTTAAGAATCCCTTGCAAATGCAAGGGACATAGGTTTGATCCCTGGTCGGGAAACTAAGATCCCACATGCTGCGACTAAAACCTAAGGCAGCCAAAAAAAAAAAAAAAAAGAAGAAGAAGAAGAACCAAGGTTTGGGAGTCAAGACAGCCTACCCCGCTGTGTGACTTTGGGAGTTATTTAACTTCTCTATGCCTCAACTTTCTCATAAGTTAAAAAAAAAAGTTCATTAATAGGACTTGATGAGAGAATGTACATGAAGAGTTTAGAATAATGCCTGGCACATGGCATGAATCCAATAATTATTATCTAAATTATTATTAGCCAATAATTATTATTACTTTGGGCATTATTATGTCAGTAATAATTATTAGCTATGGTGCTCCCCTAATTTGTTGCTGAAGTCCACAAGACTGTGGACTCTGTATCAAGCAATCCTGACAAAAGACTGGCAAATTCTAATGATTTTTCTCCCTCTCCGATGGCAAAACTAGGGCAAAGAGATAAAAAATGACTTGCCCAAGGGCTCAGGGGCTGCTCCCAAAATGGGGAGGGAGGCCATTTAAAGTAGTGCTGATGGATTTCCCCAAAGACAAGGACTTAGTACACTTATAGGCTGGAATTGGAATCCGGGCTGCACTACTTAACTGATGGTGTCATCTTGAGAATTCATCTGATTTCTTTGAGCTCTCAGTTGTGCCTCTGTCAAATAGGGACAATAAATAAGTCAAGGGTTGTTAAAACTCATGAAAAGTGCATGTGGGCTGGGCTCAAAAAAGTCAAACTCCCCAATTATTATTATTGCTGTTGTTGCTGTTGTAGCAGATCTTTTGCGGCGGTAGGCAGTGCCTATCCGGAACACAGTGGAACACTCAACACCATGCCCCAGTGCCTGGCACCCAGTACACTCTCAGGAAATGTCGGGAGAATGAACGCACATCTGAGGCTCGACTTGCCCACCTTCCCAAAGCGAGAGCCTGAGCAGATAGCCCGGGATGTCCAGGCATCACTTAGCAGTGAGCTGAATCCACTTTATGTCCCGGAAGCCCCTGTAGGACCTGCTGGAGGGCGCCCCGCCTGGACGCGCATCTTCTTGTGAGCGGCTCGCTCCAAAGCCCTTATTTTTCTGGTTTGCGGTTTATTTACTTAAGCATTTGCAACTCCCGGGAGGAGAGGGGCTGCTTGTAGCAGGGTCAGCACCGAGGTCGTGATTCGTATTTATTTTCTGCCTCTCAATCACAGCACCGGCAAGTCACAACCAGGCTCCTTTACATGTGCACGGAGACGCTTGCGTTTCTTTACCTCCTGAGGGGCAAGGAAAGACGAGCGCAGTTCGGGTTCAGGAAAGTGCTCTCAAGCCTTTTGCCTGTGTTCCCACTTGCGTTGCTCCCAGACTTAGATTTCTGTGCAAACCCGAAGAGAGCGGAACAGCTTAAATAAAGACAACCTCACGCCTTTAATCCTTGACCGCAAACACTGGAGTTTTTGTGCCCTGGATTTCTGAAATTCTTGGCTGGGTACTCAAAGCGGGGGAAGGGTGGGTAACAGCTTGTAAAAACTTCCCAAAGCAGAAATCCGAGCTCTTCCCCGCCCCCTGCTCCCAATGACACCTGGATTCTAGAGAAATGGGGCAGCCGACGGAGGAGCGTCCCCAAGGGCTGGGGGCGCCCCCCACGGGTGGTTTTGAGTCGCGGGTTCCTAAGTCAACGGGTTCTCGGCGCAGAGCCGGGTTTGAAGCCCGGACTCCCCGCAGGACGCCCCTCCCTGTCCCTGTGCGCGTCTATTTAGAGCCCAGCCTGGGAACCCATGGGATTCTGGGACTTGTAGTTCACCCTCGCAGCCCCAGGCGCTGCCACGACCCCGGACTCGGACTACATTGCCCAGGGAGCGTCCCGGCCTATATAAGCTGCCAGGAGCTGCTTCGAAGTGCAGTAACCATGTGGATGTGCTGCTGAAGCGTTTCCTCTAGCTCGCTGGGGTGGGAGGAGAGAAGGAGGAGGTGGTGGTGGTGGAGGAGGAGGCAGAGGGTGGAGAGAGAGAAATCGCACGCCGAGAGGAGGTGTGGGTGTTCCGCTTCCATCCTAACGGAACGAGCTCTCTCTTCGCGGACATGGGATTACCCAGCGGCTGCTAACCCCCTCTCCTCGCCCTGCTCCGCCAAAGTGGCGTGGCTCCCCGGGCACTAAGGTAGCGGCTGGGGGCCGGGTAGAGGGCGCGGGGAGTTGGTACTGTCCCCAGGAGCAGAAGTTTTTGCCTCGCTCTCTTCTCGTTCTTGGTGGATTTTCATGCACTTGCATGCATTTTAGGGGTTCTTTTCCTGAGGGCATTTTGGGGGTGTTCATTTAAGGTTAAAAAAAATTCTCGATTCCATCGACTGGCTTTGAGGCTACTCATTCTGGGTTGTAAAGGCATTCCCCCAAGTTGGAAACTAGCAGCAGCCGCAGAAAATAGTGGGTTTTGGTGGCGGGGGGGCAGGGAGGGAGGTCGTGGAGATGTCCTATGTGAGTAGGCTAAAGGAAACAATCTTTCTTAAAATGCAGCCTTCCGTTGTGCTGCAAGGGAGAGGAATGCATATGTGGGGGCCCCAGTGGGGAGGTTTTAGAAAAACGGAAGAGAACCCGGGGAGCGGTGACGGATGAAGTGTGGACGGAGCTCACGCCTGATGGGGATGCGGGCTTTGGATACTTGGCCTCCGCTCCTGGAAACAAGTGCTTTGGGATCAGCCAAACACCTCTCTTAGTTTCAGCCCCACGGCGCGTTCGAAGTTTGTGCGTACTTAGTCTCACTTGTCAGTTGTATATTGGAAACAGATGAAATGACCAGTAATCTTTACCTAAGCGAACCCACCAATCTGGTGGTGGTGGCGGTCCTGCGTGTGTATGTGTGTGTTTTGGGGGAGGGAGGAGAGGGTAGTCTCTCCAGGAAGGAGGTTAACTGCAAGTGGAAGTGTAGAATTTGAAAATTTCTATTAGGGACCCACTTCTGTCCAATCTCGCATTCAGCTTTCTTTCTTTCTCAATTACTTAGGAGCTGACCACCAGGGAGCAGAACTCACACCCCTGGCTGGGCGTGTTTTGGCAACAGAGTGCCTGACCTGGGTCAGGTGAGTGCGGAAGCCTGAAAGCTGTAGTTAATAATGAGTTTTGGTCCTAAGCCTATTTTAAGTTCTCGCTAAGGAGTCATGGAGATGGGGAGTAGGAAGAGACAGGAAACTCCATGGCAAATTCTCTGAAATTTGTCACTGCCTGTGGTAAGGGCTTTAGGGAATGTATGAGATCCAGGGGGCAGTCCTGTCTAGTACTTTTGGCCCTGACTCAGAAGTGAAGCAGCCTGAAGGTTTACGGGAGCAGGGGGAAAAAAGAAATAGATGGAGCAGTAAAAGGGATGCCCACTGGTGATCTGAGAATTGAACTTGCCAGGAGGTGTGCTGATTATTTAAATTTTGAAAGATGCAGTGCATTTCATCTGCCAAGATACATAAGCAAAATTTATCTGCTTCGCTCTTTCAAAAATAGTCACTTTCCTTTTTTTCCCCCCTTATACTGTGAATATGTGTTTAATCAGAGTAGGTTGTGTGGCAAGAGATTAAAGTGGGTTGCTGGCAAATTGAACTTGAAAAAGGGAAGTTCTTGAAGCATAAGAAAGTAACATCCAATCCTTGATGCCACCTGAGCATCACTGTGGATTCCTGTGGTTTAGGTGCCTGTCATGGGATATGAGCTGAGAGCATCATTTATCTGTAAACGCAAGCAGCTCTTATGTTTTCTCCTGCAAATGTTCAGACTGCACTTCAAGAGAGGGAGGTTTTACCAGGTGCGCAAATGCCCATTGCTGCAGATTTGAGCATCACAAGCTTTTTCTTCTGAAATGGTTAGGGATAGGATAAACAACAGGGTAATAAAGGTGGGTGGGGCCTGGGTCTTCATAACTTATTTAACATTCTAAATATTTAGCTGTTCCCTGGGCTACAATCTTTGGGCTTTTCTAATTAGAAAAGAAGTCAGACACTTCATTATAGTAGTACTGTGCTTTTGTTTCCTGTTGATAAGATCCTCCGGAGTGCTGGTGGAGTGGGAAGTATTTGGATGTGTGAGGTCCACTTCCTTTTTGGAGTTCTCTTGACTCCCATAGCTACATGGGCATTCATAAGGCCAAGGATTGGGTTCAGTTCCCCTCTTCAGAGGAAGCTGCAGGCAAGGAGAAAGTGGTCCACAAAATCTTCTCTGACTGGTTGCTAAAAATGAGAATAATACACATGAAGTACTTGTAAGGCAGGTCCACAGCTATACATCACAGGAACCCTGTGAGTCAGATACGGGCGAAGAAGCTGAGGTGCAGAGTGAGATCACTTGTCCAGTGGATGCAAGCTGTAACCCCAGGCTTTGGGACTTTGCTGTTTCCCACAAATGCGTCTCAATGGAGGGGGAATATGAGGGTAACTAGGAAAAATGGTACATGTATTGCTGTTGAAGAAATAACTCTTCATTGTGTCCCACCAATGATAAAGGAACAAAGTGACCTTGATGTAGGAAAAAACAATGTAGCCGTAGGTGTAAAAATGAAAGACTCTTGGTTTTTGAGGAGGTCTTAGGTATTGTACTGAGTTCACTTTAGAAAACTGTCTGCTGAAAGCCTACATGAGGAGAGTAAAAGAATCCAAACTACAAGTAACACTATCTGGATTCAACATTGGGTTAATTTCATACCTGAAATGCATCTTGATCAGCTACATCAAGGCATCTGAGTAGGTTACAAGAATCAGGTGTTGCTCTATTGGAATAATTTGTAAGTTTAAATTGCAGTGAATCTGAACTGTGAAATGTTGACTGTCTTTTCATATACTCTTAGTTTGCTTTGTGGCCAATTGTGCAAGATCACTTTTCTTTTTCGTTTCTTACTTTCACTTGCGTGTGTGTATGTGTTGAAAGTATAATCTGCTTTTTGAATAATTCAAATTGAAACAATATCCTACCAAGATTTCTTTCTTATCAGGCAGGCAAAGTTCTTCATGCTCTAAATGAATTACTCCTGGTCTCCCGTTTGAGACTCATGGAAGTTCTTTGGGGTTGACAATGGTGTTACCTATTTAAACAAAGTGGTTGCCTTCTGGAGAGAATAAGCATCTTTAGGAAGAAGAGGTGGAAACTTTGCTTAGAGAAGAGATAGGTGAACTGAAATCCTTGCTTTATATATCAAAGTATTTTCAACTGAGGAAGACCATGGTCTTAAAGAGAGAAAGAAACTTCTAATACAATGGTGTGCAACCAACCGACTTGCACAGCAAAAAAATCAAATGGCTTTTTAGTTCATTTGTAATGATTGAATGGAAAATCTGATTTATTTATGAGCAACTCTTAAACCAAAGTGAAACAACAGACACCAAATTTGAACAACAGAAAAAACTCAAAATATTAAAATTAGGCCTGTAGTTAAGTTTTCAGGTCAAGCTGTCCTTGCATACATCTGATTAAAAGCCTGCCCAAGGCCAGTGTCGGTTTTCTTTGCTGTTGGTTTGATCTTTTAAAATAAAACACATTGCTTTCACGGACTGTTTATTAACTGTAAGTATTAATACATACAGTTTTTTTTTTAGTTCACTTAGCCTGTTTTAATTTTTTCCTGACTCTTTTGATGAAATCAACTGAGGCTTGAAGTCAGTGACGTGAATGACATAATTTCCTTGATTCCTACCAGTTGTCATAGTGTTTCTGGTTCTGAGGCTATTGCTAATGAGGATGAGCTGGAACCACCATCCACTGAGCTATTCCTTGTATTGAACTTTGTCTGGATTCTTCCCTAAACTGGACATAGTTTAAGGCACTTGGTGTGATAAATCTATCCTAGCAATTCTAATGCTGACTAAAATTATGGTTAAACTATTTTATTCCTTCATTCAAATCTTTGGAGTACCTGCTATGTGCCAGGGTGTGTTCCAGATGCTGAGGTTACAGCAGTAGAAGTCCTATACCTTTTATTTTTTAAATTTTGGCTGCTTTGGGTCTTGTTGTGATAAACGAGCTTTCTCTAGTTGCAGCATATAGGCTAAGTTGTAAGTGCAATCTTAGTTCCCTGCCAAAGGATCGAACCCTCATATCCTCTGGAAGGAGAGGCAAATTCTTAATCACTGGACCACCAGGAAAGTCCTCAAGCGCCCTATTCCTAAGAGGTCTTAAATGCTAGTTCAGGGGAGGCAGCCAATATAAAAAGCAAGTATTATAGTATGACAGGTAGTAAATGATTTGAGGAAAAATGGAGTAAGGACTGAGAGAAAACAACAGTGTTGGTGAAGAAGTGGATAAGTTGGGACCCTTGTGTGCTGTTGGTGGGAACGTGCAATGTTGCTGCTGCTGTGGAAGACAGTGTGGCTGTCCCTCAAAAAATTAAGCATAGAAATTACCAGATAATCCAGCAGTTCCTCTTTTGAGTATATACCCCAAGGAATTGAAAGCAGGAACTCAAACGTATTGGTACGGCCATGTTCACAGCAGCATTATTCATGATAGCCAAAAGATGGAAATAACCCAAATGTTCACAGAAGGATGAGTGGATAAATAAGATGTAGTATATCTGCACAGTGGAATATTACTAGGCCTTAAAAAGAAATGAAATTCTGATACCTGCTGCAACAGAGATGAACCTTGAAAACATTCTGTTAAGTGAAATAGAAAGTGAAAAGTGTTAGTCATCACTCAGTCATGTCCGACTCTCTGTGACCCCATGGACTGTAGCCCACGAGACTCCCCTGTCTGTAGAATTCTCCAGGCAAGAATACTGGAGTAGGTGGTCCTTTGCTTCTCCAGAGGATCTTCCCAACCCAGTGATCGAACCTGACTCTCCTACTTTGCAGGCACATTCTTTACTGTCTGAGCCACCAGGGAAGCCAGATGCAAAATAGCAAATAGTGTATGGTTCCACTTTGAAGAGGTCCCTAGAGCAATCACATTCACAGAGGCAGAAAGCAGAATAGTGGCTGCCCTGGGTGGGGGTGCTGGGGAATGAGGAGTTTAATGGGCTCAGAGTTTCCTTTTGGGGAAGATGAAAAGGTACTGGAAATGGATTGTGGTGATGGTTGCAGAACAAAGTTGACTGTACTTAATGCCTCTGAATCATACAGTTAAACATGGCTAAAATGGTAAATTTTATGTTATGCATGTATATTTTACCACAATAAAAAGGAAGGGTATCAGCAACAGAACAGGGTAAAGGGGATCAGGGAGCACTATGGTAGGGGGTGGGAATCGGGAAAGGGCTCATTAGTAGAGATCTGAAGGAAGTGAGTGGGTGAGCCAGGTAGGTGTCCAGTGGAGGATGGTTGTTCCAAAGGGCCGAGCGGCAAGTGGCAGGGCCCTAGGGTGGGAGCAGGTGGAGCGTGTTAGAGGAAGGGTGAGGAGGCCAGAGTGGCTGCAGCTGAGGGAGAGTGCGTGCGTTCCCGCCAAGGGAATCAGGGACAGAATATGCAGGGACCAGGTTTTTGCCAGTTAGCCAATTTGTTCTAAACTCAAGCAGAATTCTCAGTGGTTCTCAGCATCACTGAACCGCCTTGTCCTCTCCAGAGAGACTTTGGGAGGCTGTCAGGATCACCTGGAACTTGATGGGGGTGGTGGTGAGTAAAACCAAGATTTCTAGACTGTCTAGTTAATCACCTGATATGTGTGGGACTGTAATTCACTTCAGGAGGAAAGGCATCTTTGATAAAATAGGTGAAGTTACAGTTGGCTTAGATAACAAAAATGTTCTAAGAACCTAATGATATTCCTGGGGATTTATCTGCATTATGAATCTTTTTTGCCCCGTGGCCACCCTACAGAGTGTCTAGTTTCATATTAAGGAATTACAGGAAGAGGATTCATGCTCTGCTATCTAATTTCATCCTTGGGGAATATGAAGTTCCATGTAAGTGATTCTCCTTGATGAGTGATGTCGACCCCTCCATGTGTACAAACTTGTAACAAGGATATATGTCGTTAGTTTTTGCATAAGATGTATGTATTCAGTTGTAAAACATTAGGGTATATAAACAAAGACAAATACAAAAAACCCAGTCACTCCTAGGCCCACCAGCTAAGATGAGAATTTCAGACTTTCCTTCTAAGTACAGACATAAATTTTAAATTTCATGAAAAGGGTGTCATCCCTCCTGTTTGGTACCTTACCTTTTGCACTCTGTATTGTGAACATCTTTTCTTGTTAGATGTTAGAAATAGATGTCTAAGTCATTTATCTAAAGGTATTTTTGATGGGGTGTCATTGGAATGAGGACAGATATGGAATCATTAGGGTAGAAAAAGTGTATTGTTCAGGTTCCATCACCATCATAGAGTCCAGGTTTTCTCATTCATTTTGTACTGTTTTTATAACTGATTCACTTTGCTGTACACCTGAAACACAACATTATAAATCAATTATACTCCAATACAAATTTTTAAAAAATAGAAAAGCATTTAAAAAGAAAACTAAGTGGGTGGTAGGGCACTATTCAAATGCCAGTTATCATATTACACTATTCAAATGTCAGTTATCTTATTATGGAGGTAAAGGCTAGTAGTCATTCATTTAAATAAAGAATTTTTCATTTGCTCTGCAAAGTCACCAAACCCTGTTAGGGCCAGGCACTTTTTTTTTTTTAATATTTATTTATTTGGCTCCATTGGATCTGAATTTCAGCACAGGTGATCTTTGTGGATCATGTGGGACCTTCTGTTGCAACACTTGGACTGTCTACTGGTGGCCCTGGGGCTCCAGAGCACTCAAGCTCAGTAGTTGTGGTATATGGGCTTAGTTGCTCCATAACATGTGGGATCTCAGTTTTCTGACCAGGAATGGAACCTGCGCTCCCTGCATCGCAAGGCAGATTCTTAACCACTGGTCCACCAGGGAAGTCCTCCAGGCACTCTTTTGTTTGTTGGCTCTTAAAAGGAAAACTATACTGTAGAAAATTAGAAACACATGTAGTAGTAGCAGTCTTAGTGTTATGAACCCCTCTTTACTCTTCACCCACCCGCCATAGTTTATCAGTTCATCACCCATCTTCTTTTAGCTGCATTCTCAAACACCCTCCCGCCTCTTCTTGGATGACACTGAAGGAAATCTCAGATACACTAGTTCATCTATATTGTAGTATATATTGCTGGCATAATCACAATACTATTATCCATCTCCAGGAGGGGAAAAGCAAATTTTAAAAACTAGTCTGTGTTCTCATCTCCTTGATTTAAATAAATTTATTATTTCAACATATATATAATGATAACAGATATGCATACTTTTAACAGTTTGAATAAGGAACCAAATAAGGTCAATATATTACAAATGATTGATGTGTCTTTTAATTTGTATATTTCCTTGTTACCACTTTCCCCCCACCATGGATTTTTTGGTTGTTACTAAAGAAACTCATTTCAGTCGCTCAGTCGTGTCAGACTCTTTGCAACCCCATGAATCGTAGCATGCCAGGCCTCCCTGTCCATCACCAACTCCCGGAGTTTACCCAAACTCATGTCCATCAAGTCAGTGATGCCATCCAGCCATTTCATCCTCTGTCGTCCCCTTCTCCTCCTGCCCCCAATCCCTCCCAGCATCAGGGTCTTTTCCAATGAGTCAACTCTTCTCATGAGGTGGCCAAAGTATTGGAGTTTCAGCTTTAGCATCAGTCCTTCCAATGAACACCCAGGACTGGTCTCCTTTAAGATGGACTTGTTGGATCTCCTTGCAGTCCAAGGGACTCTCAAGAGTCTTCTCCAACACCACAGTTGAAAAGTATCAATTCTTCAGCACTCAGCTTTCTTGACAGTCCAACTCTCACATCCATACATGACCACTGGAAAACCCATAGCCTTGACTAGATGGACCTTAGTTGGCAAAGTAATGTCTCTGCTTTTGAATATGCTATCTAGGTTGCTCATAACTTTCCTTCCAAGGAGTAAGCGTCTTTTAATTTCATGGCTGCAGTCACCATCTGCAGTGATTTTTGAGCCCCAAAATACAAACTCTGATACTGTTTCCACTGTTTCCCCATCTATTTGCCATGAAGTGATGGCACCAGATGCCATGATCTTTGTTTTCTGAATGTTGAGCTTTAAGCCATTTTTTTCACTCTCCTCTTTCACTTTCATCAAGAGGCTTTTGAGTTCCTCTTCACTTTCTGCCATAAGGGTGGTATCATCTGCATATCTGAGGTTATTGATATTTCTCCCAGCAATCTTGATTCCAGGTTGTGTTTCTTCCAGCCCAGCATTTCTCATGATGTACTCTGCATAGAAGTTCAATAAGCAGGGTGACAATATACAGCCTTGACGTACTCCTTTTCCTATTTGAAACCAGTCTGTTGCTCCATGTCCAGTTCTAACTGTTGCTTCCTGACCTGCATACAGATTTCTCAAGAGGCAGGTCAGGTGGTCTGGTATTCCCATCTGTCTCAGAATTTTCCACAGTTTATTGTGATCCACACAGTCAAAGGCTTTGGCGTAGTCAATAAAGCAGAAATAGTTGTTTTTCTAGAACTCTCTTGCTTTTTCCATGATCCAGCGGATGTTGGCAATTTGATCTCTGGATCCTCTGCCTTTTCTAAAATCAGCTTGAACATCTGGAAGTTCATGGTTCACTTATTGCTGAAGCCTGGCTTGGAGAATTTTGAGCATTACTTTGGTGGCCTGTGAAATGAGTGCAATTGTGCAATAGTTTGAGCATTCTTTGGCATTGCCTTTCTTTTTGATTGGGATGAAAACTGACCTTTTCCAGTCCTGTGGCCACTGCTGAGTTTTCCAAATTTGCTGGCATATTGAGTGCAGCACTTTCACAGCACGATACCTTTTCTTATGGGCTGGATTTTGCCGACTGCATCAGTGTGATGTAGTTGAAGATGTTCCCCTCTCCTCTGTATTTGTTATGTTTAATTTTATAGTTAGAAGTAGGGGCTTGATCAGAGTCATTTGCCCCCACCAAGTCTGTTTTGTGAGCTCACTCAGAGGAGTGTGTGATATGTATGGCTATGCCTTCTTGTGATTAACATCGAGTGATGCTTACTGCTTCAATGTGTTAGTTCAATTGAACTGTAAAGCTTTTATTTTTCTGTATTTATTAGCTGGAATATTTTGTGAAATGCAACTTTCTCTACTTAGTACATTGGCCAAAAAGTTTACTTGGGTTTTTCTATATGATGTTATGGAAAAACCCAAACAAACTTTATGGCCAGCTTAGTATTTACTTCCCTAGGGCATGTTGTCAAAGAAGGCAATGGCACCCCACTCCAGTACTCTTGCCTGGAAAAATCCCATGGATGGAGGAGCCTGGTGGGCTGCGGTCCATGGGGTCGCTAGGAGTCAGACATGACTGAGCGACTTCACTTTCACTTTTCACTTTCATGCATTGGAGAAGGAAATGGCAACCCACTCCAGTGTTTTTGCCTGGAGAATCCCAGGGATGGAGGAGCCTGGTGGGCTTCCGTCTATAGGGTCGCACAGAGTCAGACACGACTGAAGTGACTTAGCAGCAGCAGGGCATATTGTTGTTTAAGTCACTTAGTTGTGTCCGACTCTGTAGCACACCATGGGAATTCCCAGGAAAGAATCCTGGAGTGGGTTGCCATTTCCTTTTCCAGGGAATTTTCCTGACCCAAGGATCAAAGCTGAGTTTCCTGCATTGGCAAGTGGATTCTTTACCACTGAGCCACCAGGGCAGCCCTCCCTAGGGTATAGTTAAAGTATATAAATAAAAGACAAGATCAGTGCTTCCGTCTCCCTGTGTGTTTTAGTTTTCAAAGGTTACGAGTTGATTCCCTAGCATGACCCATGGCAGTGGTTCTCTAGCGGGGGACATGAGGCAATATCTGGGGACATTTTTGGTGTCTTAACTGGGGAGAGGGTGCTACTGGCATCCAGTGCTTAGTGGCCAGGGATGCGACTCAGTTGCCATCATTCCGTCTCACAGCCCTGAGGACAGAAGGATCCATTCCAAAGTATCAGCAGTGCCACTGTTGAGAATGTCTATACCAGGTGGACCGATTGGTGTGTTTTGTTTAATATCATAGTGAACTCATGGATTTAAACATGTTTCCTATGCTTCATTTTGTGTAGTTATCCTTACTGATAGTCAGATTATGCATTTCTGCTCAGTAAGAGAGAGGCTACTCAAGTCGATTCAAAGGACACCACCCCAGTGGTCTTAGACTTACTGCTTCTTGTATGACGAGATGTTCCAGGCTCATTCTCTATATTCCTTGATGCAGACATGTCATGAGTCGTTTATCCAAGAAGCCCTAGTTCTTTTGAGTACTCTTCTCATTCTCATCATATGGGTCAGAAAATAAAATGAAGGAAACTTAAAACCTGAACTTTTGCTTTTTTAGATCTAATTATCATTTTTTAATATTTTATTGGGGGATAATTGCTTTATAGTATTTTGCTGGTTTCTGCCAGACAGCAACCTGAATCAGCCACAGGTGTACATATGTCCCTCACTCTTGAACCTCCCTGCCATCTCCCATCCCATCCCTCCAGATTGTCATCGAGCACTGTAAAACCTGAAGATATTTATTTTTTAATTGAAAGATAATTGCTGTATAGTATTGTGTTGGTTTCTGCCAGACTTCAACATAAATCAGCCATAGGTATACATATGTCCCCTCACTCTTGAACCTCCCTCCCACCTCCTTCCCCATCCCACCCCTCTAAAACCTGAACATTTTTAATGAAAGTTTTTTCAAAATGTAATTGATACATCCTTACCTTTGGGGGAAAAAAAAACTCTAAACATACTCTTTTCAAATTGGTCTCAGTTTTAGTATGCTGAGGCTGAGATTCATTTCTCCCCGGACAAGCAGGAATGTTACTCTTGTTTCACATCCATGTTTTTTCACACTGTGGCAGCCCATTAAGAAGTTGTGACATCTCTCTGGTGGACCTTAATAGACAGTTTCTTTGATAAAGTAGATCAGAATAGAAAACATCAAAGTATGGGTACTTAAAAGAACTCTGTGTGTGTGTGTGTGTGTGTGTGGCAACAGATTTCTCATTCTCTGTTTCTCTTTTTCACACACACACACACCCCATACACACACAGAATAAACATTGGGTTGTTAAGTTCAATGTATTTCTTGTTGTGAGTCGCTGCCAAAAGTCTGAGAAACACTATCCATTGTCCTACGACATTATGGCTTCATCTGTGGCCACCAGATCTGCATCACTGGCTTCAGACTGAGAACTTGTTAGAAATGCAGACTCCAAGGCCCCACCCCAGATCCACTGAATCTGAAACTGCACTTCAGCAAGATCCCCAGGGGATTCTTAACGCATGTGAAAATATGAAAAGATCTGTGCCGGATGGTGTTTGGCGGCCGCGTGCTTTTTCAGAATTTATTTTTATAATTACTTTGCTTTTGCATGGCTAGCTTTCACCTGTTGAAACTGATCTTTGTACTTTTCCCTCACAGCCTTCTCATGTGCAGTTAGGAGGAAAAGTAGATAAAATGACCAGCTTAGGTGAGTGTATGTAAGTCTGGCAGGATTCTCAATGATAAAAATGGGAGCTTTCGGTGCTTACATTGAGACAGTTTTTCAGTTGGCTGTTCAGACAGAGGTGGAGACCAAAAGCTTCATATAAAAGCTACTTAGGATTGTGAAGCCGCAGATATAAAGAAAGTTGTATTGTAACCAGTCGTTGCAAACTTTCAAGAACTTTCAGTTTATAATGTTCTATGACCCTTTGTGAAGGAGGCAATGGCACCCCACTCCAGTACTCTTGCCTGGAAAATCCCATGGATGGAGGAGCCTGGTGGGCTGCAGTCCATGGGGTTGCTAGGAGTCGGACACGACTGAGCGACTTCCCTTTCACTTTTCACTTTCATGCATCGGAGAAGGAAATGGCACCCCACTCCAGTGTTCTTGCCTGGAGAATCCCAGGGACGGGGGAGCCTGGTGGGCTTCTGTCTATGGGGTCGCACAGATTTGGACACGACTGAAGCGACGCAGCAGCAGCAGCATGACCCTTTGAGTCAGCAGAACTTCTAGACTGGTATAGTGTTGCTCATCAGAAAAAGATGAACAGATGAAAAAAATATTACCAGCCTCCAAATTCTTCAGTGTTCATTTGCATTTCAGGAGCAGTTTTATCTGGGAAGTGATTTTGTTTTGCAAAAACAGCTTAAAAAACTCCCCATAACCCCTTCACTTGCACGTATTTCTGAACAGAAAAAGCTAATTCAACACCCAGACTTGGGGACATTCACCTATATTTGCCTGCCATGTGTACAATCACATCCGGTCTCTGTGCCTTTGCCCATGGGCTTTCCGCAGCTGACCCTGTCCCCGGCCCCTCTGTCCACCTTACCAGATGCTTCTCTTCTCAGCCAGCTCTTCCTCTTCTGGGAAACCTTCCTTGAAACTTAAAAGTCTGTGTCATTTGTGGGACTTCCCTGGCAATCCAGTGGTTAAGACTCAGAGCTCCCAATGCAGGGGGCCTGGGTTTGATCCATGGTCAGAGAACTAGGTCCCACATGCAGCAACTAAAAATCCCATGTGCTGCAATTAAGACCCAGAGCAGCCAAATAAGTAAAAGTAAGTATTTTTAAAAATTATGTTATTTTTTTATTTTGGACTGTGCTGGGTCTTTGTTGCTGCAAGGGCTTTTTTCTAGTTGTGGCGAGCAGGGGCTACTCTCTAGTGACGATGCTCAGGCTTCTCACTGGGGTGGCTTCTCTTGCTGCAGAGCGCAGGCTCTAGGGCACTCAGGATTCAGTAGTTGTGACACATGGGCCCCATGGTTGCAGTTCCTGGGCTTTTAGAGCACAGGCTCAGTAGCTGTGGCACATGGACTTAGTTCCTCTGCAGCATGTGGGATCTTTGTGGAACAGGGAGCAAACCTGTGTCTCCTGCACTGGCAGGCGAATTCTTTACCGCTCAGCCACCAGGGAAGCCCTGTAGGCTACTCCTTAATCTAACTTTTTGTACCCCTCTCTTGATGACGTAAGGGTTTCCCAGGTGGCTCTGCTGGTAAAGAATCCACCTGCAATGCAGGAGACCCCAGTTCAATTCCTGGGTCAGGAAGATCCTCTGGAGAAGGGATAGGCTACCCATTCCGGTATTCATGGGCTTCCCTGGTGGTTCACAGGGTAAAGAATCTGCCTGCAATGTGGGAGACCTGGGTTTGCTCCTTGGCTTGGGAAGATCCCCTGGAGATGGGCATGGCAACCCTCTCCAGTATTCTTGCCTGGAGAATCCCCATGGACAGGGGTGCCTGGTGGGCTACAGTCCATGGAGTTGCAGAGTCAGACATGACTGAGCGACTAAGCAGACACTTGATGACCTATCTCCTGAGTTGGCCTGTTGCTTTGAAAAGCCCCATCTGCCATGAAGAGTAAAGTTAAGGACAGGGTAGAAAGGTCTTCAGCATTTCCTGTGGTCGCTTTGACGACTGCTCAGCACAGCTCCCTGGAGGGCGTTCGGCTTGGGAAATTGGTGGTGGTTACTGAAGGGGAGTGGAAGTAGGAACGAGGCAGTGAATGGCTTGGTCTCAGGGTGAAACGGTGCTGCCTTGCTCAACTGAGGGATGGGGACTCCCGGGGACTGGGTGTCGCCTGCCTGTTCAGTAGAAGCAAAACATGTGACATCTGTGCATCTGTTTCCTCTTCTGTAGCATAGGTGTAAAAATACCTGCTTTGGGGCATTGCTGCCAAGTTGTAGAATAATAGATGGTTGCACATGATCTCAGAGATCAGAACAAAACCAAACCTTTCCAGCAGAGTGGTTCGGCCCCAGGGGACATTAGGCAATGTCTAGGGACTTTTTTTGTTGTCACCGCTGAGGGGGAGAGGTTGCTAATGGCATCTAGTGAGTTGAGGCCAAGGATGTCCCTTCACATCCTACATCCTGTAGTGCACAGGATGGGTCCCCCACAACAGAGAAATTTTCTACAACCACCCCCCACCCTGCCCCCCACCACCTGGCCCATGACAATAGCCTTGAGACTGAGAAAGCTTGTCCTGGAGTGATTTTTCCCAGACTTAGTGAGACTTTTTATCTCACCCTAAGGATATTAACCTAACTTGCTTTTTTCTTTCTTTTCATTTTTTTTTTTGTTTGTGGTTCAGGCTGTGGGCAGAGTGGGGTCTTCTCAGGCCAGGACTGACTTTAACTTTTTAACCAAATAAACACACTCCTCATCCCTCCCTCCAAAGCACTGGCCTTGGTTCCCAGAGCCCTGTGGTCTGCAGGCTTTGGCTGCTAATCGGGTATGTGACCTCCATGAAATCACTCAAGACGTGTTTGTTTCCACCTATAAAATGAGGAATTTTGGCTAAGTGACCTCTCCGCACCAAGTGTAAAGTGCTCTGACTGCCAACTTTGAGCTCTCAATGGGCTTCTGTTACATTGGCCTTTAGGAATAGGTATGGAGGCATATGTCAGCACTGACATCTTTTCTGAAAAATAACTCTGTAGATCAGTTACCGTCTTCAGGAGGAGTTTATTTAGCGGACATGTCTGTGAAAAAGCAGGTTAGGTTTATCTGTATGTATGTGTCAGACATCTGAAAGAGCAATATTTAAACTAGAGAATGGCTCTGAACTTCAAATTTACGACTTCTGAGATTGTCACAGAGGGCCTTGCTGAAAGTCGAAATCTCTGAGTCGGTGATTTCCTTTGGGACTAGCTGAAAATGAAAGCACAAGGCGATTTTCTGTGCTCCGGGGAGAAGTGCTTTGTGCGAAAGAATAAATTATCTCTTGATGGGGACATGGTGCGTGTCTGAGGGACAGTCTGATTAGCCGCTAAGGGGACAAGAAGGCAAGGAGGGGGCTGCATGGAAATGTGGTTGGTGGTGGGGGCATCTGTCCAGCTGAAAAACGGGGTGCTGCTCATCCTCATTTCACAATAAAGATGATATTGGCGAGATAGCTTTGCTCAAAGGAAGTTCCAAAATTAACTGTGAGAGTCCCCAGTAACAGACGCAGAGGTGATTGTAAAGAGACCCTCTTCTCCTCCTCTTGCAGGAGTCCATAGTGAACAGGATGGGTTTTCTGTCCCCTACCCCCTTCCTGGATTTACAGCTGTATTACCATATATGCGCCTGGGCGAGGGTGTCTCACCGTGACTTGTGCCTCTCTGGAGGGAGCGTCCTTGGCCACTAGCCAGGAGATTGATCAAATGCTGGCCACTCTTCCTTTTTCTGGGCATACTCTTACTTTTCTTCTGAAAGCCCTGTGGTTTGCCCAGCTTTGCCCACGGGAGGGGCTGCTTGACCTAAAAGTGTAGTGATGCCTTTTTGTGTTGGTGACTGTGGTCCCTCACGTTTCCATGGGGCCAGCTGCCTGTGACCTCTTAGATCTCCAGGCACTTGTCAGTCTTTGTACATGAGCCCTCTTCCTCACAGCCTAACTTTAAAGGGGGCTTCCCTGGTGGCTCAGACGGTAAAGAATCTGCTTTAAAGGAAGCTTTATGCCTTTATTCTTTTTAAGCGATCATTTTTAAAGCAAGCAGCAAAGAAATCAGCCCTGAAAGACTTAGGCAAGAGCCCTTTGTTGTTTAGGGGGTGGAGGTGATGGGGATATGCCAAGAAAGGGCAGGAAGGGCTGGTGGATTTCTATTTGCATTTTTTCAGCAGAAGAATGACTTTCCAAGAGTATGGTGCTTTGGGGCCGAGTGACAAAACTTGGTGATGCCAGAGTGGACTGAGAAGGGCTGCGTGGGTGTCGTGTAGTTACCCGTGACGTTCTTCACCTGGTGGTGCTTGGGTGGTTCCGGTCTTACTTGAGATAGCTGGAGAACCTTTTGCTGGAATTGGCATTGGCATTGGCATATTCAGATAAACGCCATGTCATAATGTGTCCCCTTGTCTACGTTCATTTGGACTTGCTGGTTGATAGCCTGATTGTCAACTGATCATGAGCCCTAAAAAGTTTAATATGAGTGGTTTGTAAGAGTAGAAAAGAGAACAGATCAGAAAATATTAAGTAGCATGACAGCAAGCAGAAATGTTTCCTGTGTTTTGCTTCCTGTGTGCTTAGTCCATTGATTTCCTTCTTCTCATTTAATCCTCAACACAATTTTACCGTCCCCATTCTGTAGATGAGGAACTAGAGTAAGTATAATACTTTGGTCAAGGTTACGAATATCCCATCACAGCTGTAGTAAAGTCACACGTTTTACCCTGGTCAAGTCCCGCTGGAACTGGCTTCTTTTTTTCCCTAGCCTTACCCAGTACTTTCCTTCCTTTCCCCATTAATGCTTTCAACTTTGTGGCTGGTTGTCTGTTTCATGAACGTATCAAACACTGCTCTGCTATTGGGCCTTTGTACCGTACAGAGCTATTTTCTCTGCCTGAAATGCTCTTCTGCCTGGTTTTTTTTTTTTTTTTTTTTTTGCATGACTGCCTCTGTCTTGACTTTCAGGTCTTACTTACATGTCTCAACTTGTTCTCTGACTAACCATAATTGGGTGACAGTTTTAATTCTCTGCGTAGTACTTACCACTGTTTGACTTGATTGTTTTATTTTTTGTTTGTTTACTGTCTTCACTAAAATATGCATGTCATGAGAGCCAGGGACCTTGACTGTCTTATTTGACCTACATCCTTAGCACTAGAGTAGGGCTAATATGTAGTAGGTATTCAATGTGTTGAATAAAAAGGATTTAGGTTTCAAATCAAGGAATCCTGTCTAAAGCCCTGGCTGTTAAGTTGAATATTTTGCATTTTAATCCTGTTCGATCCAGTTTTTCATATTTATACTGTATGACTCCTCACTGCACAGCCAGCCAGTGCCAGAGTAAATCTTAAAAATTTGTTGAAGCGTTTTTTTCAGACTTTCAGGTTTTGATGCTTAAAAATTAACTGAGGATATGTTGAATTCGTTTTCAGGTCTCCTATATCCTACCTCTCTGTATATTCATTATGTTAATTTTTGAGAGTTTGATACTGAAACTCCAACAAAAGATATTATCTACTTAAAAATATTATGTAATTGAAGATACTAAAAACAAAAAATATCTACTTAAAAATAATTATAGTATATAGTGGAACTGTGTGTAACCTTGTTCTGTATTTTCCAAGTCTCCTGTAAATGTGTTTTCATACTTTCATAATTTAAGAAAAAAATAGATGAGGACCACAAAGAACTTCTATTGACATCAGTTATACTAATCTGTGTTTATAATATTCAAAATTAACACTTAGAAAATTCACACAGAAAATATGAAAGGTAGACCTATTGCACATTAATACAGTAACATATTTTTTTATGGGCAGTAATTATATTTTCCAAAACAAAAATCCAGCGAGAAGAGTGTCATTATTTTACATTTTTTTTTGTAAAATGCTTTTGTTGTTGTTGTTTAGTCATTGTTTTGTGTTGTTTTGGCTATGTCCAATTGTTTTGTGACCCTATGGACTGTATAGCCTGCCAGGCTCCTCTGTCCGTGGGATTTCCCAGGCAAGAAAGCTGGAGTGGGTTGCCATACCTTCCTCTAGGTGATCTTCCGGAACCAGGGATCAAACCCGGGTTTCCTGCATTGGCAGGCAGATTCTTTACCACTGAGCTACCAGGGAAGCCCAAATTGCTTTTAGATCTAGCTTAATAGAAGGTAACTGGACTCAGACCTGCCCCTGCCTCCAATCTGTTGTGACATCACATGTCTTGCAGCTTCTGGAGAATTCCATTGTGCGTGAGAAAAGGCAGTAACACCTTGGTGTTCTTACGAAAATAATTTTGACTTTGAAGATCCTCTGAAAGGGTCTTGGGAGCTCTTAGGAGGCCCTGGGGCACCGGTAAAAGCCACTGGTAGGATAGGTAACCACTTGTAGAATAGGTAGGTTTTTAAGAAGGTTGGGTGGTGGCATGCAACATTTGAGAAGGGAAGCTGAAGGCTTAAGTGGCAGGATGCAATTGAATGTCCCTAAGTCTGGGTATTGTATCAGAGCTTTCTATTCAGACATAAATGCACGGGAATGCATTTAAGCTGTTCTTGCAAAACCAAAGTTGCTTCCCAGCTAAAGCTCTTCCTGCATTGCAAAGGAACATTGTGAACTTGGAAGGCAGTGGTGCTTGTGTTCATTATTTTTAGATGAGCAAGATTACACCAACCAGTCCAGAAGTTCTGTAGTGGGAGGGGTCATTAAATAATGAGAAAGCGTGGGTTCCTCTGTCTGAAAACAGTTGCTTCAAATGCAACTTCCTTAGTGGCTGTTACTCTACAACCCCTTACTTGGCGGTGGTTGAAGCTTCTGGATTCAGATGAAGTTGTTTTGTAGGATAGAAGTTAGATTGTCTTTGAGTTTTATTGCCCATGGGTTCTCTCACAAGTGGTTTTAAAAGTGTCAGGGTGAAGCTGTTAGAAGTGCATGAGATACTCCATGCTAGCCAATTTCAGTGTTTAAGAAGGGTAGTGAAGTGAAAGTCGCTCAGTTGTGTCCGACTCTTTGTGACCCCATGGACTATATTGTCCCCTGGAATTCTCCAGGCCAGAATACTGGAGTGGGTAGCCTTTCCCTTCTCCAGGGGATCTTCCCAACCCAGGGATTGAACCCAGGTCTCCTGCATTGCAGGCAGGTTCATTACCAGCTGAGCCACCAGGGAAGCCCTAGGTGAGTGCAAGTGCAGGCTCTAGGGAGTAGTTTGCCTGTGTCTTGGGTGATGTGCACACGATTGTCACAGTTAAGGCGAGTGGGCAGAACAACACATGGAACAGCTGGTCATCAGGAAGTGAGTGATGGAAGGGAGAGGGCGAGGGCGAGGGCAGGCAAGCAATATGAGGGGGTTTTCTACCTGACACCAGAGCTTGGAAGGGCCAAGCTTTAATTTATTTTAAAATTATAATTGAGTATAGTTGATTTACAGTATTGTGTTAGTTCAGGTGTATAGCAAAGTGAATCACTTATACATATATATCCACGTTTTTTTTTTTTTAAAGATTCTTTTCCCATGTAGGCTATCGCAGAGTATTGAGTAGAATTCCCTGTGCTATATAGTAGGTCCTTCTTGATTAACTGTTTTATATATAGTCGTGTGCATATGTTAATCCCAAACTCCTAACTTATCCCTCCTCTCTTGGAAAGGCTGAACTTAAGGGCAGTATCAATGGGTTTCTTTTTATCCCCTGATGACTGAAAGGCTGTTCAGTCCCAAAGATCAGGTGGCTTCATCTTAATGAAATACAAAAAGCTTCCTTCTGCAGTCAGTAAAAATGTGGGAATCTGTGGCTTTGGGGTCTGTTCACTGCTGTGAGGTCACGATTCTGATTTCCTCCTTTGTCCATCCACCCTTGAGGTTTAAGTGATAACCTTAGTTCACTTCTTAGTTAATGAAAGTGTTCTAATTTGGTCTTATTTCAGAAGTTGCTAAGTTTTAAAGTCTTGAGTCGTGAGTAGGCGAAAGTTGAGATTATTATTTTTTTAAGAGAAATGAATATAAGGCATTAGTTAAGTGTATACAGTAGAAATAGATGGAAGAAATGACAATAAGTGAGTTTTTACCACAAAGCTTTTAGCAAAAGAAAGAGAAATCCAAATCTATCTTGAATTGCTTAAAATGAAATGAACATACTTCTTTTTGGATGAGGCTGTGCTTTAGCCTGTCTCAACACCAAAGTGGAGGAAAGTTCTAAATATTGAATTATCATTCCTTTGAAGAGATTTCCACCCCCACCCCTCTTCCAGCAGGGGCCTGGTTTGATGTTAGAAGAAGGGGAAGCGGAGTTGAGGTCTGGCTGTCTCGGGGATTTTGAATCTGGGGGCCGAGAAGCAGGACCTTGGATGACCTGAGTGTCAGCCACCTGATGGGCCTGCAGAGGACTGAAACACTTCTGGGACCTGTGTTTATTTGGGTATGTTTCCAGCAGTGCTGACAGAGTGAATAGGGCCTATCAAGTAGGGGAAGCACAAGTTACAGGCAGTAGGGAGGGAAGACTTCGAAGGAAGTGAAGTGCATGTTCTCATTTTAGTCTCACTTGGAAATAAAAAAGTGAGCCCTTAGTAAGCGCCGGGTATTGGGCTGAGCACTTTGTGTGGGGTTTTTCGGTTTGTCCCTCATGATGACCCTGATGGGAGGCAGGGTCCTGATGAGAGATAGGAATGGTAGCCGCCCCCCCCACCCCCTCCCCCACACACTTTATTTTTTAAAATATGCACAAGGGAGTTGAAATTCAGAAGTTATGTGAGTTGCTTAAGCACACACAGCAGGTAACTGATGAAGAGGGAATTTGAATGCAGGTGTTCTAGGTTGATGTTTCTAGCCTTTTTGACATACCAAGGGATGGTCAGTGGGAGACAGGTACTTCTTTCCAGGGATAGATGTTAGATGTTTTGTTTCTGGCTCCCAGTGTCTCAAAAATCTGTTGAAAAGGGCCAAGAGGCCTTTCTTCTCTATTTTTTGATCCAACAACATAAACTTGGCTTTAATTAGTTTTAGAAAAACAATCCCCTAAGAAACAGTGTAATTTCTTTTAGGCAGACGATAAGCTGATGCTTTAGTACATTGAACCCAAGTTTGACTGCTTGCATGTCCCGGGCAATGTGCTAGGGGCTGGGAAGCAGTGGGAATGAATCATCCTGCTGTCCTGGCCCTCATGGCTGTGCTGTGCTGTGCTTAGTTACTCAGTCGTGTCTGACTCTTTGTGACCCCATGGACTGTAGCCTGCCAGGCTCTGTCCATGGGCCTTCTCCAGGCAAGAATACTGGAGTGGGTTGCATGCCCTCCTCCAGGGGATCTTCCTGACCCAGGGATCGGACCCAGTTCTCCTGCATTGCAGGCAGATTCTTTACCAACTGAGCCACCAGAGAAGCCCTGCCCTCATGGACTCATGGTCTAGTAGTGAAGACACGTAAACTAGCAAACAAGTGAATATGGGATTTTCGGACAGTGGGAGTGGACCAGATAGTGTAATTGGGGTGCTATATAGAGAAATGTGTTGCCAACGTAGAACTCAGGTTTGGGGTGTCAGAGAAGGCTTCCAGGAGGCAGTGACATCAAACTGGGACTGTAAAGCTGACTGGGAGTTAGCCACAGGTTGGGGGCACAGGGAGTGTCAGGCAGCTAGAGCAGCAGATGCCAACACCTGGGGGACAGAAAGTGTACACGGTATGTTGGGGGAATCTGGAAAAATGCATCAGTGCTTGAGGGTAAAAGCAGTGGGGAGAGTCCAGAGAGATGAGGAAGAGATAGATAGGGACTGGATTATGGAGAGCCCTGAAGAGACTTGGGAAGGTTTTAAGCAGAGGAATACATGGTCTGCCTTAGGCTTCTAAAAGGTCATGCTGGCTGTACATGTAGAATAATGGAGGTGAGAGAGGTGAATAGGATAGATGATCTTATTTGCAAAGCAGAAGTAGAGACAGAGATATGGAGAACAAATCTATGGCTGTCAAGGGGGAAAAGGTGAGATGGGAGGAACTGAGAGATTGGGATTGACGTATATATGTTTTTGATACTATATATAAAGTAGATAACTCGTGAGAACAGATTCGCAATGTGTAGCACTGGGAAGACTGCTTATGGTCCTGTGGTGGCCTGAATGGGAAGGAAGTCCTGACGGGAGGGGGTGTCTGTATACGTATAACTGATTCATTTTGCTATGTAGTAGAAACTAACACAACATTGCTTTACAGCAACTATAATAAAAATGAAACAACAAAAAAAATCAAGGACCAGAATGAAGCCCAGTTGAGAAATGATTTTGCCTGAGATTTGTGAGGTGGGCAGAGGAGTTAAAAAAAGAGTAGAGGCTTTAAGAAATGTTTTCAAGCTTAAAATCAGTAAGATTTGATGTTCATTTAAATATCATCATTCATATGTTTGGCATATTTACTAAGCACCTACCGCGTGGTCAGCACTGGTGATAGGAATGCAGTGGTATGCCAAACAGATCCCAGACAGATTTGGGCTTGTATTAGGGCAAGAGATGGAGTAGGAATGAGTGTATTCTGGATCTGAGGGACCAGCACGGGCAGAAGTCCTGTGACAGGGATAAGGAGAGAGAGGACGGGAGGTGCCCCCAGACTTGTGGAGGTCGGTGATGTGAGTGTGGAGGAGGAGAAGCAGATTGGGCAGACAGGTGAGTTCTTTTTGGTCCATTGAGATGCTGTGGGCATTTTGGAGCTGAACCCCAGTAGCTCTTGGCCAGGAGATACAGACCTGTGGCTCTTCGTGGTATAGAAGCCGCTGGAGGCAGCAGAGTGGACAAGAAGACCGAGGAGGTATAGAAAAGGCCGAGAGCAACACAGGCTGTGTGGCCTCAGAATCGGAGGACCACCACCCCGAGTTTCTCTTCTCCAAGGGGAGCTCTGAATTGGTACATTTTTATCCTCACCTTTCTTAACAAATAGAATCCAGCCGTTTCTTTCCACTCTGCTCAGGGAGCAGTTTCAGGGGACAGTGAATTGAAGCTGAGCCAGCGGGCGATGTGAGACTCAGCAAACCTGCCACAGCTCCATCTGCCTGCGGACGACAGAGGCCGGAGTGATCCACCTTTCTCCACCCCAGTCAAGCCTCTCTGTGAGAAGCCTATTTTAGGAGGTGCATTAACTGATCAGAGCAGTGGCAGGTGGAGGTGGTACAGAAATACTGATGATTTTCATAGATGGCGTGATTTAACTTCCTGCCAGGTATCAGATTGGCCAAAAAATTCACTTGGGTTTTTCCATAAGCACTCATGGGAAAAGCCACACGAACTTTTTGGCCAACTCAGTACCTCAGCAGATGCATTATAAAGACAACCTCACGGAGCCTTATGACCACCTGCTGAGGGAAGCACTCTATTTGTCCCCCTTTTACAGATGGGAAAAGTAAGGCTTAGGGAAAGGGTGGATCTGGCCTGAAGCCCTACAGAGAAGAGATGACAGAGCCACGTTGGAACCCTGGCTTCTGAAGCCAGGAGGTGTCAGGAACTGGGGAGGATGCTGACAAGCCAAGTCTCAAGGAGAAACGAGAGAGTGTTCATGTGTTCAGAGGTCTTGGAGCATCAGAGGACAGATCAGCAGCAGAAATTCTGGGAGGCGCTTGTCG
Source organism: Capra hircus (assembly GCF_001704415.2). NCBI lineage: Eukaryota > Metazoa > Chordata > Mammalia > Artiodactyla > Bovidae > Capra > Capra hircus. The sequence goes on along the minus strand of NC_030829.1, from coordinate 21,695,288 downwards.
TTGCGTGGGAGGGGTGGGGAACAGGAGTGTTTGCCAAACAAGCTGTTTGAACCTAGAGTAGGCCTCATTGCCGGTCCGCATGGAAGACAAGACCATCCCTTAAGCGAGATGGTGGGGGTAGGGGTGGGGGTAGTTCTATTATTGGGCAAGACGTGGAATTACAGGGTTTACAGGGTTGCTTCCGACCTTTTTTCTATGATTTTGTATATTTGGAAAGTTCAGAATGCTCTGTGGTTGGGAGTTTCAGTATAATTCTACATTGTTCAGCTTTTTCTCAAGGGGTGAATTAGGCAGGATAATTACCTCCCTTAAAGTAAAAATATGTCGTCATAGGACACAAAAGAGTCCATTTGTGTGATACCCAGCTGACTTATTATGCAGGAGATCCTTTCCTTTACTGAATTTGATTTTTTTAAATTTATTAATTTTTTCCAGTTTTCTTGATATTTGAGATGCAACATTGTATAAGTTTAAGGTGTACACCATAATGATGTGATGTATGTATGTATTACAAATGATTGCCACAGTAAATTTAGTTAACATCTGCACCAGTTATAATTTTTTTTTCCTTGTGAAGGGAACCTTTAAGATCTACTCTTGATAACTTTCAAATATACAGTACAGTACTATGGCCTATGCTTGTCACGTTGTACATTGCATACCCAGAAGTTATTTTCTTAAATGGGGAAGTTTAATATAAATAATTTTTTTTATTTTTAAAAATTGAAATGCAGTTAATTTGCAGTATTATATAAGTTTCAGTTGTACCACATAGTGATTCACAATTTTGAAAGAAATCTGAAGCCCTAAAATCAGCTAGAAATAACAGCTAATGGCCAGAGAGATGGTTGGAGCTCTGGAGCTGACCACCTGGGCTTGTTCTCATAGATATCTGCTGACCAACTCAGAGTTTCTTAGCAGCGAGCCCTAGGTGTCAGATGTACCAGGGTCCTGCAGCTCAGTGGCAGGGTGGCACCAGCTGTTCTTCCGTTAGGTGATCCCCAGCCACTGTGTGAGTGACACAGGAGCCCTGGGTACAGAGATGAGGAGTTCAAAGGCACAAGTGGTCCAGGATCAGATCCATGGGCAGGCTCTCTCATCCTGCTTCTGAACAACAGGAAGTCTTCCAGAGGATGGCTCCCAGGATGACTTTCTACCTCCTCCCCTCCGGACCCCAGAGGCCTGTTCTGTTGACTATCCTGGTGTTACTTCCAGGACATCACTGATGGTTGTGCCCCTCCTTCCTCCCCTTTACTCCCTCCTCATCCTTTTCCTCTTCCTCCACCTGGCTAATGGTAGGTGAGGGGAAGCATCCTAAGGTTTCCCACCAGACCAGAGAGGGTCTGCCTTGTCCTTTGTGAGGGTACCCATTGTTTGGGACCCTGGGGAAGAATCTGTCCCTGCCCCCACCCCCCTCTTTTTTAACTGGGATGCCTGGCAGATTGCTCAGTTGAGGACCATTAACTATGGTGGATGCATTAGCCCGTGTTTTCAGGAGGAAATATAAAGTATGCCTGAAGTTTATTTGTTCAACTATCTACTTAATAAGAATGTTGATTAGGAAGAAGAAACTTAATGTCCCCCCCTAAATTATCAAAGTATTATGTGGCAGCGACAGAAAAATTAGAAAATACCAAAGAAAAATTATCAAATGGTATTGTGCACATAAAAGAAAATCAGTTCTTAATATTGTCACCGAGAATAAGAGGTTAACATATTAATCCATGTTCCAGGCATTGCCATTGATGAACAGCTCTGTTTACCAATCATGTGGACCAGAGTTATAACTCTGGCCTTCCTACTTGTTAATTATATATGTCTTGGGCATCTTTGGAGAAGGCAATGGCACCCCACTCCAGTACTCTTGCCTGGAAAATCCTATGGACAGAGGAGCCTGGTGGGCTGCAGTCCATGGGGTCGCTAAGAGTCTGACACGACTGAGCGACTTCACTTTCACCTTTCCCTTTCATTTACTGGAGAAGGAAGTGGCAACCCACTCCAGTGTTCTTGCCTGGAGAATCCCAGGGATGGGGGAGCCTGGTGGGCTGCCGTCTTTGGGGTCGCACAGAGTCGGACACGACTGAAGTGACTTAGCAGTTGGACATCTTAGCCTTTTGGCAGCTCAGTTTCCCAACAGCAAAATGGTAATAATGGTAGTTCCTGCCTCATGCTGTGGTCCTGAGGATTTGAGAAGATTTGTAAAGGTCTCAGCCCGGTGGTGGGCATGATAATGCTTGCCAAATGCTAGCCATTATTATTAGAAATGGTGGCAATGCAGAACCTGCTGCATGGGCCTGGCACCCAGACTTCTGTTGCGATTATCAATGCAAGCAAAACTGAGTATGTCATGCTTTGTCATTCCAGGACACTGAATAGTGTCCAGTGCTTCCCATTCAGGACCTGAAGCTTCTAGTAAGGTGACCAGGTTGTGATCAAAGTTCAGACTAGTAGGCATGCTGCTGTTTCTCGGCCTGGTCTCCACTGGGGCCAAGAGGGCCGGGAGAGACTCAGTCACAGTAGACAAGTCCCTTGCCCTCCTCCCGAGCATGTATCTGCTCGCCTGCATTCATCACTGTCCCTGGATCCTTCTGGAAGTTTCTAGTGTGAAGGCACAGATTCGGTCTGACTCAAAATTCAAACAGAACTTGTTTCCCAGTAATCAGTCCCAGAAGTACACTGACTTCCTTACCCTTTATAAGACTTTTAAGTGTACGTGCAGAAGGGAAATACCAATGCCCGTGAGTGGTTTTGTTTTGGGTGTCTTTTTGGGATGTTGTTTAAAACAGGGGTTCCCAACCTCTGGAATCTAATGCCTGATGACTGATGTAATAGCAGTAGAAATAAAGTCCCCAATAAATGTTATGTGCTTGAATCACCCCCAAACCATTCCCTCCTCTCCCTTCCCTGGTCCGTGGAAAAATTGCCTTCCGGAAAACCAATCCCTGGTGCCAAAAAGGTTGAGGACCGCTGTTTTAAAACATCGGTTTGCCTATAGGTGTAAAATACAGTTAAGAAGAAATGACAGGATGATAGGTTCGATTTCAGAGAGTGGGATGTGGCGAGCTGAGTCTCTGCCCGTTGTTTGTGTATCTCTCCCCAAGGTCTAGAGATGCTGGCTCTTTCGTTTTGAGAGTGTGTTCTCAGTTGCGCGCAATCTCTCTACGTAAGTTCATGTTCAAGGCAGTGCTCTTTATCTTTTGCAACATCTTGGCTGCTGGAAGGGCAAATGAGTTTTTCCTTGCTGTTTCTCACAAGCAGTGAACTGAGGTTCTTTCATGGTTTGTTTTCAGTACCTGCCACTCCTACTAAGGGAGGAGAAATGCTTCTTGAGGTTTCCCGCTGATCACTGAGGCATAATTCTTCTGAAAAGAAAACTTGGCACCTGGAAAGCAATTTCAGGAGAGAATACTTCTCCACGCCATTCCAGGTCTTGTGGCGTGGTGGGGTGAATGCTTTCTGGCAGGGAAACTGGAGTAAAGAGATGGGCAAGGATGTTTAAGGGGGTCTGGGTTTGGAGGAGAGGTCTAGGAAAGACCGAGGTTTCCCTAAACATCTATACACCAGGTTCCTGAGGAAATGATGAGGAGCTACTGAAGTCCACGCCAGCACACACTCTTTGCACAGAACTGAGCTTGTTTTTTATTTTTATTTTTACTTTTTAACTATGCTGTGTGGCATGTGGGCTCTGAACTTCCCCAACCAGGGATTGAACCCTTGCTCCCTACAGTGGAAGCACGGAATCTTAACCACTGGACCGCTAGGGAGGTCCTTTAGCTTGTGTTGTAAATTTCAGTTTAGATTTTTTTTCTTTAAATAATTGACTCCCGCTCCTCAGTGTTTATGGCCCTGATGAAAGCTCTTTCTATGAGTCATGTCAATATTTTTGTTGATAATTTGTGTGTGTGTGTGTGTTGTTTGTGTGTGGGGTGATTACTGAGCTGTGCAGAGATTTACTGAATTTATGAACATGTTCTAGAACTGCCGTTCACTGTGTGTGTTCCTGACCAAGTTTCTTAAGGGACTGCAGCCTCACTCTTTAGTTGTGTTGGAATGAGTTGGACCAGGTGCTGAGTCTTTCTCCCTCTGCATGGGTTTCATGGTGAAGGAAGAGAAGGAAAGACAATGGAGTAGCATTTGCGTGAAGTGTATAGGTTGTTGAATTCTTAAAAGGCCTCTAGAGCTTTGTGGTATTTATTACTAGGTTTCCTCATATTAATTCTGTTCCTTTGGTGCCTTAGCCCCAGGCCCTGCCGGACCCAAGTTTTATACCAGGTGTTTCCTTCTGCCTGAACATTCCCTGAGGCAGATTGAGCATGTTAATATTTCCTAAGTCAGACTTTCCAGCTCCTAATCATTGCAGAGTTCTTGGCAGACTTCCCTGTAGTCTTTATATTCACTATTTATTATCGAGGGTCTTCAACTTGGAGAATTGGATTCAGTCATGGTTTTGTTAGAAACAAGCCTTACTGTGGTTGGAATACCCTGAAATGAAAGGATAGATGGGGGAAAATGTGGCTGCATATGTCCTGCTTGGCTCAGCGAATTGCCTGCCTGTCACACACTGATTTAAATTTGACTTTTAAGTAGAACGCTTTGGAAAATTGAGCTAAGCCAATTCTCAGTGACTATCCCACCCCCCGTCCCGCCCCGAGCATTTCTTTCCTTCTAATAATGTTGCATATTTTACTTTGTCTAGGATTCTCAAGAAAGACATGTCTGACAAGATGTCTAGTTTCCTACACATCGGAGACATTTGTTCTCTGTACGCCGAAGGATCGACAAATGGATTTATTAGCACCTTGGGGTAAGAGCACCTGGTTTCTTGTATGGCAGGGTTTGTTTAAGACATTAGAACATCAGCTTCAACACTGTGATTTTTCTAGGACATGAATGTTCCCATTTTATTTGATTTTTCCAGCGATGGTTGGAATCACAAATATCAAATCTCTTATTAGCCAGGTTTAACCTCTTACACAGAAATGCCATTTGCCCTTCAGTTCTGCAAGAATGAAGTCTCATCAGTTAGTACTGTTAATTCAGAATTATTGTAATAGCCTCTTCTTTCATATGTCAGAGGGAAAGTGCTAAGTGTATGGGATGAATGTTCAGATTAGTATTTACAGACCCCAGGGAAGTGCTTTCGCTTTGTAAAAGCTCTTATTTTTAAGTGGTGACTTGTTTGTTGTACAAGTAGAGACCAGAACTTCTCAGGTGCTTCTCTGTCTCCTTTGAGGCAGAACGTTTTCTGCCTCAGATCACTGTATGCATCTGAAAGTTACAAATGGCACCAAGTTCTTTAAATCAGATTTCTGGTGTTCTGTTCTTTCTTCAGTTGTTTTTTCCCCCCCAAGCCCGTATAAATACATTCCCTAATGTATTCATTTGATTATCTTTTGCCTTCTCCTCCTTCTTCTATTGTCTGGAAGAGGAAATGAGAGGTGAATTAGTCCCGAAGGGCAGGCGCAAGTAGAATGGGGAGTGAAGGTGGTTATCTCTGTAAAAGTTGTACATGGTCTGTAATGTCTTTGCATGAAAAGGAGCGGTGGGTGGCATTGTGGTGTTTGGCAAGAGCTGGTCTCAAATGTGGGGGCGGGGGAGGAAGGCAACAATTTCTCTAAGAACCTCATTGTCACAGCAGCCAGAACCATCCTTTTTAATCAGACTTCCTATTTAAAGTATGCTGATTCTCTGGTATTTTGTAAAGTAAGTGTATTCCCAGGCTCTCATTCAGTTACTCCAGCCTCAAGGAGCAAGTTATTTCAGATAAAGAATTCTATAGCTCAGCTGGATCTCTCCAAATAAAGATTTTTTTCAAAAGTCATCCAGTAAAAATGAGTGATCCATGACTGCTTGATCACCAGTCAAGTGGCTTTTTAAAATTTTTTCTGAAGCCTTTTTTAAAACTCTTTATACTAAAGACCCACCCTTCACAATATACCTTCTGTTGTTCAGTCACCAGGTCGTGTCTGACTCTTGGAGACCCATGGACTGCAGCACACCAGGCTTCTCTGTCCCACACCATCTCCTGGAGTTTGCCCAAGATACCTTCTGTAGCTTTGGCAGAATCCTTCTGCTTGGGCCTCTCTGTTGTCCTTTTTTCCTTCTTGGCTAATTTCTTGCTTTTTCCATCTCTAGTTGAATCTTGCATCCTCTTATTTTTCTGCAATAATAATTAGCAGCGGTAACTGCCTGTATGAATCCTATCAGTGTTTACAGCTCTGTGCTATGTACTCTACAGCCACCATCCCTTTAATCCCCAAATAGCTTTTTACAGTGAGCAGCATTATTGCTATTTATGGGGGCAAAAATCTCTGAGCATCAGAGAGGTGAAGTCCCCTGCCCAGGGTTTCACAGCTACAAAGACTGAGAACTTCCAGACTAGCGCTTCTAACAGTTGCCCTTGGTGGGGCCAACTTCCCCTTCCCAGCTCATCTGACCGCGCCTCTCTGGCTGAATTTGCTCACCCCTATCCTCATGGTCTGCCCACAACTCTTATCTGAATGCCTTGTTAAGTCTCGGGCCCACCTTATGCTCCATCTCTGGTCTGTGGCCCTAATTTCTTCTAATGGTGCCACTGCCTTTCCAGTCACCTAGGCTCACTTCCTGTCACTTGCTGAATCCACTGGGCCAGCCCCTAAAATCTTAGTACCTCTTTTTCTTCCAGAGCATCTCCTTTTAGATTTCCTATGAGGTACAGAGCTTTATAAGAGTTTTCATAAGTATTGTGAACAAATTAATAATAAGGTCTTCCCCTTTAACATGAGAATGACCCCTCTTTTTTTTATGTTAAATTTAGGGCTCTAGTCTTTCCTTTAGATGAATATTTTATTCCCTTGGTTCTCTGCACATATTTGAGGATAACTGGTGTAAAAATGGATTTGGAAAATAAAATTTGACCTCTTTTTCCTTCTCATATTTTTTACATTTATGGAGCGCTACTCGTGGATGACGATGAGTGACTGCCAATTTTTGTGGAATCAGCATCCAGCGCTATTTATGTAACCCAGTTCCATTTATATAGATGGAAGTTACCTCCAAATGGCTTTATTGACTCACTGAACTTTAAACTCACCTAGGGCCTTGGAAAGCCCAAGTGTGTGACATGTAGTGTCAAGAGAAGTGCTTCTCAATCATGTGTGAAACTTGTGAAAAATAAAGATTCTTGGATCCCGTCCTGCAACACGGCTTTAGTAGGCCTAGGGAGGATGGGCACTTGGTATCACTATATTTAAGAAACAAAAAGTCTCATGAACATCTCCCTACTTGGGAATCCTTGAGACCAACTCTTCGATTTTACAGTGAGGAAACTGAGACCAGGGGGAGTGAAGTGATACAGTCTGTGTCATGCTGCTAGCAGGTAGCTGAAGGCCATCTACAATAAATTTTCTTCTAACCTAGAATGGGACTCTTTCTCCTACGCATACCTCCTTGTCTGAGAACTTGATTAATTTACCAAGCCCTACGTTGAATTCCAAGGCACGCCACCCCACTCCCCACCCCTGTCCCCAGCTCCTGCCTATACATATTAGATCTGGTGGCGTTTCCTTGTTTATACTTGGAGGGGCTCACAGTGGGCAGGGGTTTATGTATACATTTTCTGCTCTTGATTTGTGCATGAATGTTGAGACTGTGACCACACGGTCCCTCTTGTTAATGAAAAGAGCCTATGTCTTAGAGCCGAAGGAGGCAAGTTGCTGGTGGACTGTTCTAGACACTTCGATTCATCGACTGAATAGATACTGAGTACTCAGCCTGGTTAGGAAGTGTGCTGGCCTGGGTGAAGGGTGGAACCTTCTGGGTCACAAAGCAGGCACACTTTCTGTCCTGGGGATCTTCTTGCCTAGTGTATCATTTGTGTTTCAGCCCGGTGAGATGGAGGGTGGTGGGGAGGGACAGAGGCCAGGCAGAGGGAGCCTGGGGCAGGAAAGACTTAGGGTCTTCATGAGAAGATGGGAGTTCTGATTTAGGATCTTGAAAGATGTGTGAAAGAATTTTAGGATGTGTCGGCAGATTTTGGAAAAGAAACAGTAAGAGTTAAGGCTAGTTATTTAATGGTAACTTGCCTTTGGGATAAGACATAGATTAATGGAAGAATCCCTGGAAAACCATATTAGCTGGGAGCAAGTTTTCTGGCCCCTTGAAAGTGAGCCAGTCCTGCCAATACCAGTTCTAGGAACTTGGAAAAGTCATGTAAACTCCTCAGAGCTTCAATTTTCCTCGTCTGTTAAAAAAAAAATTTTTTTTAACAAATCAGTTGTACAAAAGTGTTGTACAAGTCATATCTGTCAGTTGGAATTTTAAACATGGAGTCTTGATATATAGATAGAGGCTGGTTATTTATCTGTAATTTTGTGCTCTTTCCCCACTAGTCTTTTTGAAGCTCCAGAGTCTTCTCTTACTCCCATGCTTGTGTACGTAGGGTTCTTTCCCCTTGAAAATGCTCCCTTCTTCTTCATCCTCCGCCTCTATTTCCATCTCCAACAGTTCCCAGTTTGGCCTCTTCCACCGGCAGCTTCTCAGGTAGCTTCAGGCACAGTGAGTTTCTGGCTGTATTTTGTCCTCTTCTCTTACAGCCTGCAGGTGATATGCTCCTTGTCAGTTTGTCTTTCTGGTTCCTACATGAATCAGCCATTGGTTGGGTGCAAGGACCTTTTGCTGTGCCCCTGACCTAAGCTTTAGTGCATGCTGTGCTCACATTGGGGCTTTCCAGGTGCCCCAGTGATAAAGAAATCACCTGCCAATGCTGGAGATGCAGGTTTGATCGCCGGGCAGGGAAGATCCCCTGGAGGAGGGCATGACAACCCAGTCCAGTATTCTTGCCTGGAGAAGCCCATGGATGGAGGAGCCTGGTCGGCTACAGTCCATGGGGTTGTAAAGAGTTGGACGCAACTAAGCACACACACGCTGTTTCACACACGCTCAGGTCTCTTCTGGATGTGGTTAAGTGAAAAGAGCCACAGAAAACAGTACCTTAATGTGTCCATTGCAGAAGCAGTCTTGGGCTCTTGAAGGAGGTTTCATTCCCTGGCTGGAGACTAGGGTAGCCTGTTTTGCATAGGAACAGCCCTGAGTATGAGTTTTGCCTAGTGCTTAGGATTTTATTTTCTTAGACTTGGTTTGATGCAATGTTTACTTTCTTCTCTTTGCAGCCTGGTTGATGACCGTTGTGTTGTACAGCCAGAAACCGGGGACCTTAACAATCCACCCAAGAAATTCAGAGGTAAGCTGGGGACCATTCCAGGGTGGGTCCCTTGCCTCATTTGAAAATTCACGAAGTCTGTTGCTGTGTGTAGATATAGTTGTTTGTTTGTTTTTTTAGTCAGTCATAGGTTTATTTGCCTACATATAGGTTTATTTGCCTACATGTTTTTAAGATGTATGAGGCCAGTTTCAGGCTTTCTGAACTCTTAAAAGGCATAAATAAGTTCAGTGTCAAGATCAGGAAGGCTTGTATTAGGACCTTCATTTTTTTTTCACTTGAATACATGCTGGTAAGCACGAATTCAGTTTAAAGTCTTATACTTGTGTTCGAACAAGTAGGATTTATGGATTGAATCGCAAGGAACATGTGTTATTTCAGCAGAACTTGCTGTTCCATTGGGAGCTTCGCTGTACTTACATACTTCAGCTCGGAGTGAGGAGTTCTTATTATTACACTTACCTTTTTGAGTTAAAAGGCATAGGAGGGACAGTCTTCCTACTGGTGGCCTTGCACTGTTGGCTTTCTTTGTGGACCTCTTGTTTTTATGTCTTCCACAGAAGGTAGATTAGTGTATTGCAGGAGGTGTCTAAAATATAGTTGGTATCTTAAAATGAGAAACGTTTTGTTGTTTTTTGCTGCTGTTGTGGTTAGCGCTTCTCAGCTCTGGCTGCATAGTAGAATTATCTGGTAGAGATATTAAATTACATGGCTGCCTAGGGCCCCTCTCCAGACCAGTTAAAGAATCTCTCAAGGTTGGGGGCTAGGCACTGGCATTTTTAGGGCAGTGATTTTTATTTACAGCCAGGGCTGAGAACCCAGCGGGTTAACTATTTGACTGATGGCCTCTGTCCCGGAGAGTTTCAACCTTGCTGTTTGCAGATTATATCTTTCAAGTTATGACTTCTTTTTGTTCTTATGTGATTTAGAAACTGTTTGCAGTTTTTGAATAAAATCTCCAGAAATTAGAATAAAATAGGCAGTTGTTCAGATGGAGAGAAGCCATTTGGAAGGTGTTCGGTGTTGCGCTGCATCCAGTTGGCGTGAGGCTGCCAGGAGCATGTTTTCACTTGGGGAGGGGGCTGGTGGGAGTCTGTTTAAAAAAAAAATCATTGGCATAAGCCTATACACCTCTGTTGCCTTTTTCTTATTTCCTGCTCCATGTCACCTTCCAAAACAGAATCCTGAATGCAACAGAAAGATTTGATCTGATGATCATAATCCCATCACTCACTCATAGAATTAAGCCCTTCCTTCTGAATTACATAATGTGCTGCGGTTTTACCATTTAAAAGAGCCAAGCGTGAGGGACTCCATGCCAACATTGAGTGTGGCCACACTCATACTGTGCTAAGGCCTCTGCCAGCATTTCTAGATGATGGAGGGGGTCTGCTCTCCCTGGGAGGGGATTGAAGCCCTGGAAGGTGGAGGTTTAGTAGCTTGTCTGGAATCATAGAGTTGTTGATGGATGGAGTAGGAGCTGGGATTCTCAACTTGGGCTGAGAAATCACCCAGGGGATGTTCAAAAACACCCACTTTTGAGTTCCACCTCCAGAGATTCTCATTTAACAGGGTATTTGAGATATTTTGAAAATTCCCTGGTTTGAGTCTCCCATGCAGCCTGGGTTATGAACCACTGCTCTTAGGGCCTGAGCTATAAACTCATGGCTTTATTATGTAGCAGGAAGCTGGTCCACAGTGCTTTTACAGTTGGGACTAAGTGGAAGGGATGTGGAGCCTATTGCTTGGGTCCAACATGAGCTCCTATTCTATTCTGCATCCGGGCTCTGGGAGCTGGGAAAGGAAGCTAAGAAAGATGTTAGCAAACTGTTTAGAGTTAACCAGTGGCTGTCTGAATATAAGTTTGCTGCTGCTGCTAAGTTGCTTCAGTCATGTCTGACTCTGTGCAACCCCATAGACTGCAGCCCACCAGGCTCCCCCATCCCTGGGATTCTCCAGGCAAGAACACTGGAGTGGTTTGCCATTTCCTTCTCCAAGGCATGAAAGTGAAAAGTGAAAGTGAAGTTGCTCAATCATGTCCGACTCTTAGCGACCCCATAGACTGCAGCCTACCAGACTCCTCTGTCCATGGGATTTTCCAGGCAAGAGTACTGGAGTGGGGTGCCATTTAGAATGTTGAAATAAACAAGATCATAGCCAGGGGAAGTCAGAAGAGATGTATGTTTTCCTGGCACTAGGGTAAAAGTGCCTGGTGCTTAGATGTATATCTGGTGGCTGATTGAAAGAAATTTTTTTTGAGATAAAAGTGACAATTCCTATAGAAGCTATTTGGAAAGAACCAAACTGGCAACCCACACCAGTATTCTTGCCTGGAGAATTCCATGGACAGAGGAGCCTCACAGGCTACAGTCTTGGGGTTGCAGAGAGTCTGACATGACCGAGTGACTTTCACTTACTCAAACTCTTTTATGGCCTGGCTTGGGTCCACCAGTGGTCACGTGACAGTGACTTGATTTGTTGACTGTCTTTCCCCATAAATTAAAAATAAAGTGTTCTAGGTTGTGAGTTTCTTTGTACTTGTCGGAAATCTGGTTCAAAACATGCTTTGCAGCAGGCTTTGTGAATGTAGGTCATGGCTGCCTCAATTCCTCGTGGTGAGTGGGAGGCTGTCTGCACACAGGTGAGGGGCCCTGACCCATCTCTCGTTGCAACCACTGGAAGGTCTCTTGCACCCTGGAACCTGGGTGATGTCTTCCAAAAAGCAGCCCTTCAATTGTGGTGTGGTGTTTGAAACATTTTTCTCTAAAACAGGGAGAAAGGTGTTTCTTCTGAAAGGGATTACTGCCTTTCCAAATACAGATCTGTTTTGAAGGTTGAAGTCATTGTGATGTTTAGAAATGGTGCCTTGGGCAATTGGGTGGCATTTCTTGTCCATTTCCTTGCTGTGCCAATGCATCCTGAAATTTACCAGACACGTATGGAAAAGTGAGGTGCTGGTGAGTGGCTGGTTAAAATGATGGAGTCTTTACCTTAGTGATCAGCCAAGCTACACGTAGTCATTTGGGCTTGCTGTTGCTTCCTTCCCAAGTTACTTCCTATATTGAGAACCATCATAACTTGTTCTTAAGTAAATGGAAACCAAAGGCCGATTGATGTAATACTCCCTGTGGCTTCTGACTTGGGGTTTTAATTCTGGGAGCTCCTCTTGAAATCTGCCAACCTAGCAGTTAGTAACATAGGCTGGAGGATCAGGCTTCCAGGGTTCAAATCCAAATTCTGCTAATTCTTAGCTCTGTGACCCTGGACAAATGGCGTAACCTCTGTGAACCTTGGTTTTCTCATCTGTGAAATGCACAATGATATTAGTCCCTTGCTCAAAAGGTTATCGTGAGGATTAAACGTGTGTTCCAAATTTAGTATTGATGGTCCTTAGTTAAGGGCTCGGGAAGCCTTAGTTACTCCTGTCTTTTCATTCCCGTTCTTAGTACAGAGCCTGATCCTCATAGGTGGTGGCAGAAGGGACAGAAACTGTATGTGAATAATGATATGAGAATAATTATAGATGGTTCCTCTTTTTGTCTTTAAATGCTTTGTGGGTAGCAGTGTGTACCTGGACCACATGGGCTTGGATTCGAGGCTCAGTGTTCCCATATACAAGCTGAGTGACCCTGATAGATTACTTAAATCTCTGAGCTTATTTCTTTGCTTATGAAATGGAGGGAAAATAATTCCTTCCTCATAAAGATATAGGGAGGAAGGTAATATGGCTAAGGAGCCAAACAGAGTACTTGGGTACACGAGGCTTGCTCAAGTGACTGGAAGCTGTTATTTTTTCACGGTAGATGCTGATGAGTTAAACTGTTGAACACACTTGCTTCTTTCTGATGAGTAAAAGTACACTTCCAAGTGAACTGCTTTCTTTGTGATTCCTTTGAATGTATCTCCCGCCCCTGACGTTGTTGTGGGTAGGAAGAAGAGATTGGCTGCAGTTCTGTTTCATGGAAGCCAAGGCATTTTCATTATCTGAATGAATTTTGGACCATATCCTTGTCCTCTCGGTGATGAGAGCTGAGGTGTAGAATCATTCAATTACTTTAGTCCTTTTGTTAATGTGGTACCATTTTAAAGCGCCCATGTCAGTAGAAGGTACGGTAGAATCTCTTTTCTTCCTCATGGGTGTCATTTTGCCTGTAGTTTGAAAATAGAGAAGGCAAACATCAGATTGAAACTGGGAATAGAAACTTTGTGGTTAGTGATTTCCTTTCTCTGGATTGTCTTTTCCTTTTCATTCCCACCCATCCCTTCCCTGTCCTAAATACACTGGCATATTCTACAAGGAGAAGATGGAAGCTAAAAACGATTGTCCATTTCCATCCTAGAAGGTCTGCTGTTTTAAGTTGAACCTCCAGTGTTGCTGGAGTAGAAGTAACTGGGGCTTCTGGGAAACAAGATCAGCTTTGGTGATAATGATGACATTTATTTGTGTGATCCCTTTTTTCAGATCGGGGAAATTGTCCAGTTCTTGCCCTCAAAACTTGATCTTCTCCATTTAGGTCAAGAGGCTACCTTTGACCTCACATTCTTGATCTTGTACGGATACTATGCTATCAGTGTTCCCAAGGTGTGAGAGAGTTTTAATCTTGTAGTTAAACCTTTAGTTTTAGAAGAGAAGCTGTTTAGAATGGTAGCTCAGAATTAAAGCTGTGGGGAGGAGCTTGGGCAGGGAAAGGTGAGGAGAAAGGAAGCATTCTGATATCTTTGGTGGTTCATAGGAACTGGGGATGAGCCCAGAGATCAGGCTGAAAGTGTGCACATTCCAGATCAGCATCTCCTTGTCCTCTGTGTTTCCTCTTTCCTAATCAAAGTTGGTTTCAAGTGCAGTAAGCCACTATGTTAACGTACTGTGAAAATGAGTCAAGCATTAAGGTCCTTCTGTGTTCTAGCTGCTGGCCTTGATGAAGAGAGGTGAGATGACTTGAATACAGTCTCCCTGGCTTTCAAGAGTCTTAACAAGTGTCGCAGAGAAATAGACCCGCATTACGAATAACAGTACCGACTACTAGGGGCTTCCCAGGTGATACATTGGTGAGGAATCCACCTACCAGTGCAGGAGATGCAAGAGACACGGTTTGATTCCTTGGGTTGGGAGGATCCCCTAGAGAAGGAAAGGAGAACCCACTCCAGTATTCTTGCTTGGAAAATCCCATGGACAGAGGAGCCTGGTGGGCTGCAGTCCCTGGGCTCACCGAGAGTCGGACATGACTGAGTATACATGTCACGTTAACACTGATAGAGCGTTTACATTGTGCATTACATTGATAGAGCATTTACAGTTACATTGTGCAAGGCACTATGTGGATTGTGGATTCTCTCTTTTAACCTTTGTAACCTTCCTGTGAGGCACAGATATTGGTGTTCCTATTATATAGATGAGGAAATGGAAGCCCTGAGAAACATGGTCAGTTAAATATCCCTTCTTAGAGTGGTTGCTATTCATTCCACAGACATTCATTGAATGCTTCCTATGCACCAGCCGTTTATATCCAGGGAAGAAAGATACATTCTCAAGGAAGTCAGTGCCAGTTCACAGTTAAAATCTTTAAGAAACATGATGAGAGTGATTTGTTGTCCACATGACAGCTGTTTGTAAGGGAACAGAGGCCCAGCTGGTGAAATATCCTTCTATAAAGTACAAAAGTCACCCTTGTTATCTAGTAGTTCACTGGGGCAAAGTAGATAATGCCATTTGATGTGCATTCTCTCCTGAGCTTTGCAACACCTCCTCAGCCCAGGGTGTATCTGTTTTATGCCTTGATGCCTTTTGGGCTGACAAGGTGGAGGACCTGGCCCAGCATCGCATGGCTTGTGAGTGTCAGAGTCAGACCAGAACTCCCTTGCAAAGGCCTGAACCCAGTGCTTTGCTCTCACTCTCCTCGGCGGAACCTTCCCAAAGCATGAGGGTTCCTTCAAGCATGGTCCTGTTACCTGCCATCTCTAAATGAGAATAGACTAGGTTATTACTACTCTGCTGTCTATCCAAGCTTATGAATGAGGAAGATAGAAGGCTTGGACCCTTTGACTTAATGCATTTTTAACTTTTTACCTGTCAGTGGGGCAAGCTGTGGGGTATGCAGTCTGTGACCTGCAGCATTCTTTGAATTCTATTTGTAGTGCAAATGAGCGTCTGTCTCCTGAGTGAAATGTTGGCTGAAGACTCTTGATAGCTCAGTATGTGTTCACTTTAAAACTATGAGAGTGTAGGAATCATGGTCTCAGATGATACTGGGATGAAGAAGAGTGTGTTGGTTGGCTATGGTAAACCACTCTGGATCACAGCATGGCTGTGAACTTCAGGATCAGACTTCTGGTCTTTTCATTTTCACTGGACTCTTCTGTAGTCCCAGAACGCTTGTACTGTCAGCCTACCTTTTAGAGGGCTTGTGGATTTATTTATCTATTTTTGGCTGTGCTGGGTCTTCATTGCGGCCTAGGCTTTTCTCCAGTTGCAGAGAACAGGGGCCACTTCTCTAGTTGCGACGCGTGGACTTCTCATTTCAGTGGCTTCTCTTGTTGCGGAGCATGGGCTGTAGGGCACATGGGCTTCAGCAGTTGTGGCTCGTGGGCTTCAGAGTACAGGCTCAGCACAGGCTTAGTTGCTCCAGGACATATGGAATCTTCCCGGACCAGAAATTGAATTCATGTCTCCTCCATTGGCAGGCAGATTCTTTATCACTGATCCACCAGGGAAGCCCCTCCCTCCTAACAGCTTTGAAGGGGGGGCCTCAAATAAGAATGGCATTTTTCATGATCAAGTGATGAGAAGTATTTGCATACCAGCAACTACTTATCTGATAATAAGCTGACCCGAGATTTAGTCCGAGGTGGGGAGCGGCTCTTGTAGGAAAGACGTAGGAGAACCACTAGCACTGGAGTAAAGAGCCCACCTAACCTGAGAGCTAGCATCTGGCCCAGGCTCTGCCACCAACCACTGTGACACCGTGGGGGAAATCACTGCATTTTCTCCAGGCTTCGGTTTTCCCATCTGTTCAGTGGGCTTTAGCTTGAAGCCGTGATCAGCACCAGAAGCAGGCTGGTTACCATTTCACAAGGCAGCGCTGGTGTCCAGGAGCCTCGTGCTGTCCAGAAGTAGGTTTCTGTTTCTTTGGGATTATAGGTCTTCTTTGTCAAGATAAGACAAGTGGATGGAAACAGCCAAGTCTTATTCTAAGGCCAGGTGGGGACACGGCCAGGATCTTGGGTCACAGGGTCACCTGGACTAGAGTGGTGGTAACAAACTCCGCACTCAACTTTCTTTCACACCTGCTGTCCTTTGCTGCCCCTTGTCTAATTGTTGCTAAGCAACATTATTTCTGCCCCCCCCCCTTTTCTTTTGACAAGGCCTTGAAAGCATGAATGGTATCTTATTTAGTTTTTAAATACCCACATGCCAAGGGGAGGGCCGCCCTTAAATTTTGTTTGTTCTTTTGATTGTAATTCATGATGGGCCTTTCGCAGTGGGACTCTGTTTCTGCCTGTCGTGTTAAATAAGGCAGAGAAATCAGTCTATTTAAGGTGCTTGTCAAGTATATGCCTTGAGGCACATTCAAGGTTTTGTGTGTGCGCACAGCTGCTTTGTGGGAAAAGTCTCTGGCAACTTATTCCGTATTCACAAAATCAACTCAAATTTAATAAAAAGATTAGTAGGTTTTTTATAATCTTCATTTCAGATTTACCCGCTTATCCCAATCTTGCACCAACAGACTCCATCTAAAGGGAACAACACTGTAATTTAAATCAATTCCCCGGGCAACATAGAAGGCTCCCAGCATGTCACACAGTCACTGGTGTGATGCCTGCCACTTGATTATACCAGAGTCCCACACACTGCACGTGGCCCTTGCTGGATTCCTGCCTACTTGCTCAAAGCTTTGAGATGCTTGTCTGAAGGTGGTGGGTATCCTGCGCATGGGCATAGGAAAGCTTTTTGCTCCATTGCCTTGGATGGCTTTGTTTTTGAATAGCTGAGTCACCCCTGGAAAGTAGACCTTAGACCCCTGTTGTATATTCGTTGACTCACAATAATCTATTTGCTAATGGAGAGCACATTTCAGCTCTGCATGCATAGAGTGCTTCCAGAGTAAGGGATCTGTTTTCTTTGTCATCTAATTGAATCTCGGGTCTGCTGTTGTGGCTTCCTCCATTGAGGGCAAAATTAAAGTGGACAGAGAGCATGTGTAATTGGGTCATGTTTTCATACTGCTCTACAGTTCTCCTGAAAGCACAACCTAGTGGTTGATGAAGGACTTTCTTTTGGCAAAGGCTTCTATAATCCTGTCTTCAGAGCATTGATAAAGATGTGCAGTGAATCACTTGAGTTTCTGGTAACATTTTCTCTTCCTTTTTTTTTTTTTTTTTTCATTTGAGGAAATGAGGGAGATTTAGGAAGTCTCCTGGGGTCAAAAAAGCAATTCCATGTCAAAATTGGGATTGGGACACACCTTGGATCTCCTCCCACACTATCTTTTTTGTTCTGTCATCTCATGTAAATAATGATAATCTAGTTTCCGTAAGTGCAAATGATAGTGAATACCATGTATTGATATAGTGATTACATACATTAACAAAATTTTATCTATTTAATTTTGATAGTTTCCTTTACTTTCGTTATTTAGCCCTCATCACCACCCCGTAAGGCAGCTACAGGGCAGTGAAGTCTTCCCCTCCTTTTATAGATGCAAAACTGATATATGATAGGTTGAGTGGTGATCCAAGTTACATAGCGCAAAGTGGCAGAGCCAGGATTTGAACCCAGACACTATGACATCAGAAACCTTCTTTTTAATACCTACTCCAAACTATCTTTAGAAGGAGATGGGCCTTCGAGTTTTCCTTTGCAAAATTACTGAATTCCTTCTTAATTGGTTTCTTCCTCTTTGTTGTTCACTCAGTCATGTCCAACTCTTTACGCCCCCATGGACTGCAGTATGCCAGGCCTCTCTGTCCTTCAGTGCCTCCTAGAGTTTGCTCAAATTCCCCTCCATTGAGTCGGTGATGCCGTCTAACCTTCTTATCCTCTGCCATCCTCCTCTCCTTCTTGACTAAAGTATTTCCTAGCGTCAGAGTCTTTTCCAATGAGTCAGCTACTACCAACTCGACTTGTTCTTCCTACTACCCTGAAACATGACATTCTGAGATGTGCTACCCAGGAGCAAATGTCTGCGTACGAGAGGTACATGCTAACTGCCTACTTAACAGTCTTGAGCATAGTGTTTATCACAGCTGTCTTCTGTTTTTGTCTCTGCAGCTAGATTTTGGAGCACCTGGAGGGACCAAATCTTTTGCCCTGCCCTCCTGGCCCAGTGCCCAGCATAATGCTGGTCTTTAGTTAAAAGCTGGTTGAAAAGAATTTCATGCTTGTTCTAAAATGGTTTTCACTGTTCCCAGCTCTTGCAGTGTTTTTGCTGAGGACATCTTAGGTTAGCTGAAGGCTGATTTTTTTTTTTTTTTTTTTTAACAAGGATGCCTGATGCCATCCTATCTCTCCCCAAACTACCTGAGTCCAGAAAGCTTTCTGAAAACAGATTTCTTATAGTTGACTTGTCTTCTCCCAGGAATGTGGACTGACTTCATCCTCTGAGGGTATCTTCTCCTTGATGCCTGCCCTCCGCCCCTGCCGTGTGTTGGATCTTTTTTCTCTCTTGTGCCTATAGTTTTGAGATTACCTGACTTCATTCAATACGTGATCATGAAAAACAACAATTCCCTTCCTTCTCTGTGCTTGGCCTTCTGGCAGAGTCATGGTTTGCCTTTGCTCTTGACTGTTGGAGCATCCCTGTGGTGTGGTGGTGTATCATCCCCATTTTACACTGGGTACCCTGAGCCCAGAGAGCATTAGTAACTAATCTGGACTAAGCTGGGATTTGAACCCATACCTGGAGGGTTCTTGACAGTATCTCTACTCAACCACTTGAGTGAATTAATAGAGTTGTGCTTCTCCAGAAATGTCTGGGGCCTCTTAGCACCTCCTGGGGTTCTACATTTAAGTCATACTGCTCTGTGGGGATAAATCTAAAGGAGCAATAACCAGGAGAATAGGATAGTTCTCAAAGCAACGATGTTCGTGCTGAACTGCGAAAGATGGGAGAGACCGTGAGGCATTGTAGACTAGTTGGGTGACAATATTTCTCACCTAAGTTGCTGCCGTGGCCTCCTTGCTGGTTTCTGCACTGGCCTCTTGATCCTTTGTATCTGAGCGTGGAGCCCATCCCATCTGTTCCCCATGGCCAGAGGAATCAGTACAGGTCTCATGATGTTACCTGGTTGCTTGGCACCCTCAGTGGTTCCCCACTTGTGCTTAGGGTAAAGGACATGCTTTCAGGGTCCACAGGGTCCTGCATGAGTCACCCCACTTACCTCCCAGCCTCACCTGCAGTCCCCACTCCATGATCTCTGCTCCAGCCACACTGAGTCATTTCGTCCTGGCTATCAGGGAACTTCCTCTGCACTCTGGGCGTTTCTTGTCCTTTATCTTCTCTCTGAAATGATCTCCCCATCTCCATCATGCCTCTTGGGACCCCTCATTGTCCGCAGCACCTGGAGCCGGACTGCTTGGGTTTGACCCTCATCTCTGGTTTTGCTGGTCATGTCACCTTCAGCCTCTCAGTCTCTCCATTTTCTCATTTGGAAAATGGTAAGATTATTGTATGTGCCTCATGGTGTTTTGATGAGAACCAAAAGAGCCTGTTCATGTGAAACACTTCAGGAGTACGTGGCCCATATTAAATGCTCTAAACAGTTGGCTGTCATGGCTGGGTTTTGCCTTCGCTCTTACCCACCCCATTCATTGTGAGCTCAGATACCATGCCTGTCTCCTCTAAGGCTTTGCACAGGCAGGCTCTTCCATATTTGTAGAATGAATGAGGAAAAGAATGTGCATCCAGGGATCTTGGTAAAACTCAGGTTCTAATTCAGTAGGTCTGGGTGAAGCCTGAGATTCTGCATTTCTGACAAGCTGCTGTGCTGATGCAAGGCCCTAAGGGACAACAGCCAGTTGTCTTCTCTCGCTTTAAGGCTGTCATGTGGATGAGGGATGTTCAAAGCCCTTAACAACAGAGAATTAAGGCCGGCAGAGTCCAGTGACCAGAGGCAGAGTTTCAGATTTTAGGAACATGCTTCCGACTGTCATCAGTGCTGAGCGATTGCTCAAGGAAGAGGCCCGCTTCAAAGGACGGGTTTCCCCTCATTCACAGGAGACTAAGCATTTGTCAGAGATGTTGGAGACAATTTCTACCGTGGGACAGAGGTTAGGTAGATGATCCCATCTGTCTGTGTTTTCCCATCGAAGGACCCAGCTGTTTCTTCTCTTTCTGCTTCCCGTGGAAGCACTGTGTTTGGGGACATTGGGTCAGCAAACAGCTGGGGAGAGTACAGACATGCTGTCCAAGTGAGAAGCTCTCAGAGAACTGTGTTAATTTCATTTTGTTGGAGACCATTGGTCATAGTGGAAAGATGGGATTATTGAATATTTGAAAAGGTGAGCAAATATAAAGAAATTTACCTATCTGAATCAAAATAATCCCTAGTCTGGTTTAAATGAATAGGTAAGATGTATTGAGGGGGGGCGGTGGGTGACTGTATGCTTAAGAAGTTCTGGCTCTGGGGTCAGACTTGGGTTCAGGTCCCTCTGCCCCACCTGTCATGAGCTGTGTGACCGTGGGCACATCACTTAACCTCACTATACCTTAGTTTCCCTGACTGGTAACTATGGTTCATAATAGTACGGAACTGATGGCATTATTTTAGGGTGAGGTGAGTCATGTAGGGAACACAGTTGGCTGCCTGCCTTGCACGACCTAAGCACCTAGTAGCTGAGTAGCTGGTGTGGCTAAATTTGCAATTGCCAGCTTTCAGAACATCTCTTAGGAAGATCAAACACTGCCCTTTAGACGTTGATATATCTCTTAAAAAGCTTCAGGATGTGGACTGTTCAGAGGTATCCACTGCCAGACACACTTTAACCTTTTTGAATTTCTTATACTTTATTGAGCGAGCTTATGATCAAGAGGAGCTCGAGAGCTGTAGCCTTTTGAAAAGGAGCCATCAGGCCCGTCTCTGCTTGCACAAGCCTCGATCGCAGCCTCAGTTACTGATGGGGCCTTTGCTGGAGATGGCAGACCCATCTTATGTATAAAATTACAGGCCCAACCAAGAGAGGAAGTTGTGTTTATCTTCGCGCAAGCAGCAGGCATTCCGGCCACTCTTGACAGACAGGAGGCAGATATTGCCAATCTGCTCTTTTCCTGAAACTCCCCACCCCGCTGTGTGTTCTTTGTGAGTTCAGAGGGGTGCCTGCCACTTGGCCTGCTGGGAGACACGCTCTACCTGGCTGTGAGCACAGTTGAGCTCCCTGGAGAAAGGATGTCCAATGGTTACTTTCTCAGTACTATTGGTCGAGGCAGGGGCCAGCATGGCTCCCACAGAAGGCAGAAATTGTGCTTGTGTCCTCTGATTTGGGGAGCAAAGTGGAGAGTGGCCACAGGTGTGGGGAGAAGAATATGTCCCTTCAAAAAGCCCCATGTTTATCCCCCTGACAAAGCCATAGCTGGAGGTCAGTGCAGAAAAACTCCAATAAGAGCAGTTGTAATAATTGAGAAAATAAGTTGGGCGATTATTTCTCTTATTGACATTTAGAAGTTCTTTCTTTTTTTTTTTTTTTTTGGTCTGGTATTTTTCCGGGTACATTTGAGTTCCAATTTGGGTGCTTCTGAAATGTCTGAATATTTTGTGCTGCTAAAATTACATGTGTCTAAAAATGTTATCAGCGATTACACTTATGTATAAGCTCACTTGGACTTCTGCTAGCAAGTTTCGGAGACTGAGGTCACCGCTCCCCATAGCCATTCTCAGAAACATGGCATTTTCAGGTAAAGGTAAAAAACAGAATAATCCAGCCTAGTTTAGCCATCAAGTAAGAGGCCTGCTCTTGAGAACTTTGCTTCTGTCTTGTCGACAAAGAATACTGGGGTTTTGTTGCCATAGTTTCAGTGAAAAATTTGACCTTAGCTACAATAACATACAGTTAGAAAGAACTAGCTAATCGGTTTTCTAAAATTAGTGTTCTCTAGTACATAAACCAGTAAGAACAGAGTATTTAATTAAATATTACACAAGGATATAAAAGCCCAGGGGAATGCAGTCACTTGATTGGGGCAGAGAGAGGAAGGAAACCCATAATCGACCTTTACTGGTCTCTTGCAAGCTAGAAGAACTTTTTTTCTTTTTAATGGTAGCATTGACTATTTTCAGATCTGTCAGGAATGAATATATAAAGCTGAGAGAATGAAGCAGAACATTCAACATTATTTCCAGTTGTCCCTTGCGGGGTGCAGACTCGCAAGGCAAGAGCTGAAAAGGATGTTGGGCCATTATTCTCTCAAGGACACTTGGTGGTCTCATAGTCAGCTTGGAAAGGAGAGGCATGTCGAAGTTTATTTACTGTCTGAAATCTTAGCCACTAGGTTCTAGACTTTAGTTCCTTTGAGTGCTAAGTGTGTGATTAGGGGACCAACACCCTTTGTTCCCTCTATCCCACAATTAGTTAGGCTTTGAGTGTTGATTGCTGCTGCTGCTAAGTCACTTCAGTCATGTCCGACTCTGTGCGACCCCATCGATGGCAGCCCACCAGGCTCCCCCATCCCTGGGATTCTCCAGGCAAGAGCACGAGTGGGGTGCCATTGCCTTCTCCGTGAGTGCTGATTGAGCACCCTCAGAATGATCTGTATGTAGATTATGCAAAATTTGGCATTTCTCGTCACCCACCTATTAAGACCCCCTGCCTTAGCTGGTCTTTTGGTGATGGCTGAAAATGTTACTGATATTGTGTCAATCCAGAAAACTGTTAATATTTCTGGAGTGAAGTAGGTTTCAGGCTCTGTAGTTTCAGGACATTTATTCAGATCCCTGGGGCATCCCTGTAAAGTGGTAAAGAATCTACTCAGTGGTGAAGAATCCGCTGGCCGGTGCAGGAGATACGGGTTTGATCCCTGGGTCAGGAAGATTCCTTGGAGAAGGAAATGGCAAGCCACACCAGTTCTCTTCTCTGGAAAATTCCATGGACTCAGAAGCCTGGAGGGCTACAGTCCAAGGAATCGAAAAAGAGTCAGACACGACTTAGTGACTAAATGACAGCAGTAACATTTAGATCCCTAGTTGACATTCTTGTCTAATTTTTCCACTGCCTGCTGTGGATACTGCAGAGGTGCAACTGAGTTCCTCTCTTTGCCAGGTTTATTACTGGTTGAAAACATGGTTCAGGGTTTTCTGGAACTTCCATTGTTGCATCTTCTTATCAATAACATTGTGATGATTGTTCTCTATTAGTTTCATTTTTATGATTTCAGCCTTTTCTACTTGAAAAAAAAAATCCTGTCATAGAATTTGAAGTGTAGGCCATATTTAAGGGGCTATTAAATATGAACTGTTTCCATTTGATTTTTTTTCACCATTTTGCATGTTTCTGTATTGGTGTCTTAACTATTACAATGGAAAATATGTCCTTGGCAAGACTCAGAAACGTAGTCTCAAAGGTCATTGGATTGTGCAAGCTTCTTGACTATTTACGAGGTCATCTACCTGAACAAAAGAAATGGTCCGTGCCCTTAAGGAATTTGCAATCTTAGGAGAGATGAGTGAGGAATACTTTAGGGATTATTCTTGGAGAATGTTGAATCCTAGATATGGTTTTTATTCCTGTGATGTTCATTGTTTCCATCAGATCAGTATGCCCACATCATTTGAATTCATCTTAATAATAGCTTAAGAAAAATTGCAGTTAGAGAGCTTTCTGAAAAGTGACAGCATAGGTTTTAAAGTACTTCCAATTGACCTAGCTTTCACTATCCATGTGTTCTTAGGCCTTGGCGTTAATGCGGATAACTGAATTGATTATAGTTAGCAAATGCCATTGAAGAGGTTGAGTGTCTGTTCGGCTGGTGGAATGGTGAACTAGTTAGGACTCTTGGTTGTGAATAATATAGCCAGCTTGAATTATCTCAACATAAAGGGGCTTCCCAGGTGGCATTAGTGGTAAAGAACCTGCCTGCCAATGCAGGAGACATAAGAGTCCTGGGTAGGGAAGATCCCTTGGGGAAGGAAATGGCAGCCCATTCCAGTATTCTTGCCTGGGAAATCCCAGTGACATGGGAGCGTGGTGCGCTACAGTCCATGGGGTCACAAAGAGTTGGACACAACTTATCCACTAGACAGCTAAACAAAGGGACTTTTTACTGGCTCAGATAGCTCCTGCATTGCATGAAGAGCAGGGGTGCAGGGGGCTCAGGATTAGCCCCATTCAGGCACTGAGTACCTCCAGCAGCCTGCTCCTTGTCTCTGCTCTCTCTGCACATCAGTTACTTTGTGCTCTTCCTTGTCCTCATCTAGTTTTGGTGTTAGGGCTGTACTGCGCTACTATAACACCTTGTGCAGTGTTCCCTGGAACTGTTTATCAATTCTTTGGGAGAGTTTGTGTAGCATTGGAATTACCTCTTCCTGGAAACTATAAAAATCTTTATGTTTTCTTTATGGCAAGATAAACAACTTACCAGTAGACCATTTCTTTATGTCCCTAAAGGGCTGTTTCTCCTTGGATCAGTTTTACAAGTTATCTGTTTCTAAGACCGTAGACATGCCCTCTCAATTTTCAAACCTGTAATATCCTTTTATTATCTTGTTCATCTCAGAAGTGTCTGGTTTGGTCCCTGTGGTAGGTTTAACCATCTCCCTCTCTCTTGTAACGTCCACTTTGTAATCCCCAGAAACTGTGAATGTATTACCTTATTTGGTAAACGGAACTTCATAGACGCGATTACATTAAGGATCTTGAGATGGGAATATTATCCTGATGTAATCACAAGGGTCCTTATAGGACGGAAGCAGGGGGTTGGGGTGAGTAGTAGATGATGTGAGCATGGAGTCAACAGGAGCTTGACTGACTATGAGCCAGGGAGTGCAGGAAGCTGGAAAAGGCACGGACATGGATTCTCCCTTGAAGTCTCTGGAAGGGATACAGCCCTGCTGATGGTTTACTTTTATTATTTTTTTTATGTTTATAATTTATTTTTTAATTGAATGATAATTGCTTTACTGAATTTTGTTGTTTTCTGTCAAATCTCAACATGACTCAGTCATAGATGTACATATGTCTCCTCCCTCTTGAGCTCCGTCCCGTCTCCCTCCCCGTCGCACCCTTTTAGGTTGATACAGAGCCCCTGTTTGAGTTCCCTGAGTCATAGAGCAAATTCCCATTTGCTGTCTGTTTTAGATATGGTAATGTAAATTTCCATGTTACTGTCTCCATACATCTCACCCACTCTTCCCCTCTCCCCATTTCCATAAGTTTGTTCGCTATGTCTGTTTACTTTTAAGTTTCGTGATATTGAGAGCATTAGATGTGTGTTACTCTAAGCAACTAAATTTTGGTAGTTTGTTACAGTATCAACAGGATTACTGTAACATTCCAATATTATATATTTGTTTGCTCTCTTTTCTGCATAAGTATGGGCATGTTTGGGCTTCCCTCATAGCTCAGCTGGCAAAGAATCTGCTTGCAATGCAGGAGACCCGGGTTCGATCCCTGGGTCAGGAAGATCCCCTGGAGAAGGAAATGCAATCCACTCCAGTATTCTTGCCTGGAAAACCCCATGCGCAGAGGAGCCTGGGAGGCTATAGTCCATGGGGTCACAAGATTCGGACATGACTTAGCGACTATACCACCACCATGGGCATGTTTTACTGTTGTGTCAGTCATCAAAAGGGCGTCCCTGGTGGCTCAGATGGTGATGACTCAGCCTGCAATTCAGGAGACCTGAGTTTGATCCCTGAGTTGGGCAGATCCCCTGGAGAAGGGAATGGCAACCCACTCCAGTAGTCTTGCCTGGGAAATCCCATGGACGGAGGAACCTGTCAGGCTCCAATCCATGGGGTCCAAAGAGTTGGACACGACTGAGTGACTAACAACTTGCGCTTTCTTAGTCGTCAAAAAAAACAAAAACAAAAAAAAACACAAAGTTTGGCCTTACTGATTCTAAAATGGGTTGGCCTTGAAGTTCATTCATTTCTGTCCCTTATTATTGTCTTCTTTCTACCGTCTTTGGATTTATTCTGCCCTTCCCTTACTGCTCTCTTTTTTAAAAATTTATTTTAATTGAAGAATAATTACAATATTGTGATTTTTTTTTTTTTTGGCCATACATCAACATGAATTGGCCACAGGTATACATGTGTCCCCTGCTTCCCACTTCCCTTCCTACCTTGTCCCTCTGGGTTGTCCCAGAGCGTCGACTTGGGGTGCCCTGCTTCCCTTTACTACTCTCTTAGGTTGGATAATTAACTCCAAATCTCGAGCCCTTCTCACATTGTAATTCTAGATCTAAAGCTGTAAATTTCCTTTAAGATTATTTTAGCTGTATCCTACATGTTTTGACATGTAGCATTTTTTATTTTTATTGAATTTGAAATACTTTCTTGTATCTACTATCATTTCTTACATCTATGAGTTGTTTAGAAGTATTTCACATTTTCAGTTGTATGGGGGATTTCTAGTTCTGTCTGTTTAAAAAAATGTTTTATGACTTAGTTGTATGTTGGTCAGACAATATGATCTGTATGCTATCAGTTCTTTAAAACTGGAGAGCCTTGCTTTATGGCTTAGCTTGTGACCTATTTTTATGCTTATTCCAGTGTGCTGGAAAGAATATGCTTTTTCCAGCCTAGAGTGCAGTATCTATTACATGAATTCATTAGTTTTTTGGGTTTTTTTTGATTGTTGCTTTTTGTCTGTTGCATCTTTTAAGACAGTTGTTAAAATGTCCCACTGTTAATTTTCTGGGGTTATAGAACTATTCTGCATCCTATTTATGTTGGTGATTATATAATATATGTATGTGTTGAAGCTTGTAGAACTATATACCAAAAAAATGAATTTTACTGCATGTAAAAATTTCAAAAGGTTTAAAAATTGCCGACTATTACCATGGATTTGTAATTTTGCATTGTATTGTAATTTTTAAGTTCTCTTGGCAAGATTTTTTAGTTTTTAGTTTAGTGACATTATGTCAGTAAAGGCTAACACTTGTAAAATTGTTATAACTTCCTGGTGAGCTAAGTGTTTTATCATTACACAGGGAACATTTTTATCTGTTTTATGTCATGAGGTCTGTTGTTGTCTGTTACTAATAAACCCACACCAGAGTTGTTTTAGTATTTATTTGGTATAACATTTTAAAGTATATCATTATGCTTTGGAGATGTCTCTCATAAGCTGCACATAACTGGATTTTTAAAACTATTCTGATTATCTTTGTCTATTAATTAGAATGTTTAGTCCATATACATTCGTTGTAATTACTGATGGTTTTGGATTTACAAACTTAGTTTCTGTTTTTCTTTCTTACCTCATTTTCTTTCCCCTCTCTTGCCTTCTCTAAATTTCATGGAAGGCTTTTTATGTTGTTGTTGTCCATTCCATTTTTTCTCCTTCTACCAGGTTGAGGGTTATACTTTGTTTATTGTAGCAGTTACTCAAGATAGTTCAATGTGTGTATCTAATTAAGCCTAATGTTAATAACTATTGCTATTTTCTGCTACAAGACAATGACCTTAGATTTTAGAACATTTTGATTTCCATCACCCTCTCTGAGTATGCTCTTTCTAGTACCTTATATTTTATGTAAGCTTGCATATTAGATATGTTTTTTTTATATTGACTTATAAGTCTTTTTCACATGGACTTATATTTTAGAATTCATCAAACTGTATGTCTGGGGTAATTGTCTCTCTAATTCAGAAACATTCTATAGAATTTAGAGTGTTTGTTAATGGTAAAATCTCTTATTTTCTTTGAATATACTCATTTTTTGTTTGTTTGTCTGAAAACTTGGCTTTTATTCTCAAGTGATAGGTTTTCTTGGTAATAAAACTGTAAGTGGGTGAGTACTTTGTCTTAGCATTGGTTTTTTTTGAAGAGGTTTCCATTTTTACTGTTAAAAGCAATTGGCAGAAACTTAGAATTTTTCTCTCTGATTGTCTTTGCTTTTTGAAGTTTTTTATTGGTTTGATTCCAGGTGTTGATTTTTTTTATCCTGCATAATACTTGTTAGATTCCTAGATTGAGGTTGTTTTTTTATAATAATCATTGAAAATTTTGAGCCATTATCTATTGGAATACTTGCTTTCCCACTGTCTGTTGTCTTTTGGAACTTTAGTTGGATTATGTTTCTTAATCTCTTCATCTTTCCATCTTTGCTTTCTAGCTTGTACTCTGAATGGTTTCTTTCTGCTCTATCTTTGCTAATTCTGTCTTATTCTAATCTGGTTTTTTTTGTTGTTGTTGTTGTTCTTTGAGAGTTTGATTTCAGTTCTGTCAATATTTTTCATTTCTGAAAGTTCTCTTTGTATTCTCTAAAAATGTTTAATCATTCCTTCATATTCTGCCATGCTTTCCAGCCTCTATTTTATATCCGTTGCATAAAAGACAGAATAGGTTGTTTTGTAAAGACAATGCTAAATTTTAAAAATAATTTTATTTAATTTATTTGTTTCTTTTTGGCTGTGCTGGGTGTTTGTTGCTGCACAGGCTTTTTTTCCCCCCCTCTAGTTGCAGAGAACAGAGTCTATAGCAGCAGTGTGCTTGCTTCTCTTCGGGATGGCTTGTCGCAGAGCGTGGTCTCCAGGGTGGGTGGACTTCAGTAGTTGCAGTGTGTGGGCTCAGTAACCGTAGCTCCTGGGCTCTGGAGCACAGGCTCAGTAGTTGTGGCACATGGGCTTAGTTGCTCTGTGGCACATGGGATCCTTCCAGATCAGGGATCCAACCCATGTTCCTTGCATTGGCAAGCAGATTCTCTACCACTGAGCCAACAAGGAAGCCCAAATCATAGTTTTAAAATATTCTGTCTAAAAATTG
Organism: Capra hircus; assembly: GCF_001704415.2. Classification (NCBI taxonomy): domain Eukaryota; kingdom Metazoa; phylum Chordata; class Mammalia; order Artiodactyla; family Bovidae; genus Capra; species Capra hircus. The sequence goes on along the minus strand of NC_030829.1, from coordinate 21,666,171 downwards.
TAAGAGGTGAATTCTCTACAAGTCTTAATCTATTTTCCATAGAGGCTGATTGTAAAACTGATATCTTATTTCCCTATATGTTTTGTGATTTTGACTATTGCTTCTGTTTCTTCCTCAGCATCCCAGGTTTCATCTCATTGATCAGTACTGGGTTCTATACTATTTCCAGCTGCAAGGAATTTGGGGGAAGCAGCCAGGGAAAGAGATGTTAGAAATAGGTAGGGTAGACAACAAGACTTCCGTAATGTGATATGCTGATTGCAACAGAGGGCTCCACATGGTTTTCCTTTAACTGATTTGTAGTGTTTTCAGTGGTTAAAGAATACTGACTTTTGTCAAGAGTAAATACTTCAATGTATCTATGTGTAAGAACAAAGTTTTTTCCCAGTTCAAGTTAACCTTGTATAGCCATCTTAAACGGAAGCAGGCAACCAAGTGTGTTCACCAGATGCCAGTATCCACCTTTAATACTGTGGTTATTAATGAGAGCAGATAACTTAATGAGTGATAGCCATTTGATTTTTTTATTTTTTAGCTGCCATATGAGAGGTATGCCCCAAGTGAATTTTTTTTTTTTTCTTTTTGTTCATAATTACTTTGTTTGGCCAAGTGAGTGGGACTAGGTGAAGACAAGCTTTTCAAACACATGACTGGGTTTCCACTGATCAAGTCTGGGGGCCATCTATCTCAGTTATTTTGGAATGACACTGCCAGTTTGCAAAGGGAAATGGATAGTCATAGATCTTATCGTCATCTGTCATCCCTCTTACATGATGGTGATGTTGGAGGGTCATTCTGTGAGCTTTCCCTTTGGTTTGCTTTCACTGGAACAGGTTCATAGGGACCAAACGCTTACTTACAGTATCCAAAACAGTTTGTTCTCGGATCCTCAAAAAGATTAAGCTGGAGAGAAAAACCTAAAATAAATTAGATGATCTATTTCAAGTTCAATGTTTTTTTTCCTTTTTCAACTTGAGGAGGAAGTAATTTTTCTTGGAAAGTGGTAGGGAAATCTTTCCTTTCTCATTTCTAGTGCTTATGTATGGAGGCTGCATATGGTATAGAAAAGAACTTGGCTCTGGAAGCATCATTATTGGGTTCAAATCCTGATGAGTGTGTGATCTTGGGCAAAGTATTTAATTTTTCTGTCTTGGTTTGCTCATGAGTAAAATGATAACTTTAGAGGGTTTAGGAGACTCAAGGGTATAAGAAGCACTGTGAGAGCAAAGCCAAGGTCACTGTAAGTGGGTACCTAGCACTCAACATTATTATCATGATGATGATAAGGTTTTTTTTTTCCTTATTTTTGAGTTTTGCTTCTGAGCTGGGAAAGGAATTCTCCATTTTGGGGGGAAAATAGAGTTGGGGAGCAGAAGACACCTTCTGAAGTCACCATAAGAAGACATTGGAATTTCTCATGTCTGAGTGTGCATATACTCAACCCTTCCATTCACCTTTGTATATTCTGATCATCATCTCAACTCGGCGAAGATGGTACATTATAATCATTTTCTAGTTGAGGGAAGATGCCCGTATAGGCTATGAAACTTGGGCAAACTCAGAATTTTAGCAAATGATACAAATAGCAAGTCTCGCTGCTAAGAGGGAACGCCTGGACCTTTCCTCTGCTCAGAAGTTCTTGCCTCAGGGCTCTGCCTTGACTCTGGGTCTCACATGAAGTGAGTTCTTCTGTCCATTCAGTAGCAAATATGTGTTTGGCCTTCAGCCCACGGAGTCTGCACAATGTATAATATTTTTGGTTGTTTCCTCTTAGCCTTAATCTCCACAAAAGGATTGCATGTCTGAAGACGGGACAAATAATTCAGGGAGTGAGGGGGCTGACTGGGAGTGTCCAGAAAGCAGCCTGGAATTATGAGTCAAAGGACCCGAGTCCTGGCCTTTGCTTTGTCCCTGACTATCAGCGTGGCCTCAGACAATGCTCTTGACTGGTTTGGGCCTTTGCTTCTTCATCTGTGACGTGAGAACGCTGGCCAGGAGAACGAAACATGACAAAATTCTATTGACTGGCAATCCCATGCAAGGCCTGAGTTAGGCACAGTTTGTATTACAGTTGTATTTACAACCTCTTAAATCGCTCAGGTCCCCTCTATGTCTCTGATCGCTTTTAATCTCTGATGAAAGATTAGGCCTAACATTTTGTTCTTGTATCCCGGTTGAAAGAAGCACATACCAATCCCTCCAGTTTATCGCCTATGATTTTTTAATGTGGATAAACCCCATATATGCAGTTAAAAAAAACACTTGGCGAAGAAGTTATAGCAGTGTCTAAACTTACCCAGAATGGAAAGCCTTAACTAACAGAAGCAGTGAAAACCTGATTTCCTTATATTATGCTTCTGGGCTCCCTACCTCTGTGTTGCCATTGGTGACATGGATTTACCTCTCTTACTTGTGCCCTGGTCCAATATCGCTTCAGAGGACTTGGCCATGTTGGTGCATGGTGGCATGGTGGTGTATGGTGGTGATAACAGATTTTACAGTCGAACCTGGGTTCAAATATTGGTTTTTCCATTTACTATGTGCTGGTATCTCAGGACTCAGTTACTTAAGCTATAAAATATAGCTCATAAAAACCCTCATGAAAACCTTCATTTATTGAGCACGTATTATATGCTGAGCACTGTGGTAAGTATTTTCTATACAATTTAGTCCTCACAATTAGCCCATGAGGTTTTTTTCCTGTTTCGCCTTTCAGAAAACTAAGATCAAGTGTTAGTCACCTTTCAGTTCAGTTCAGTCGCTCAGTCATGTCTGACTCTTTGTGACCCCATGAACTGCAGTATGCCAGGCTTCCTTGTCCTTCTCTCTCTCCCAGAGTTTACTCAAATTCATGTTCATTGAGTCAGTGATGCCATCCAACCATCTCAACCTCTGTTGCCCCCTTATCATCCTGCCCTCAATCTTTCCCAGCATGAGAGTCTCTTCTGATGATTCAGCTCTTCGAATCAGGTGGCCAAAGTATTGGAGCTTCCGCATCAGTCCTTTCAGTGAATATTCAGGACTGATTTCCTTTTGGACTGACTTGTTTGATCTCCTTCAACCCCCCTTCCTACCCAATCACATTGGGATATAAGTCACTCTTCCAAATCCATGGGGTTTAACTTCCAAATGTACCAGAGTCATTTTCCTCCTTCCTACCCTGCAAAGATTTAGAGTTGTAGTGTGGTGGGTGGCATATGAAACAGGTTACCAGACCATTTCTTGGCAGGAGAGCCTGAGATATCATTTAGGTAATTTTACTTCACTCTGTTAAAGTCACATTTTCTTCTGTACTCACTTCTGATGCACATACAAGCCTGGCTCGGTCTGGGGACTGCCTGTGACAAAGGCATCCTACTTCTTATTTCCCATGTTGAATTAATAACCAGACCCTCTCTTAACTTCATGCACTGGTCAGGGTTATGCAGGGTGATTGCATGAGTACTGGTCCAGGGGTTGTTAGCCACCTTTCAGTTTTTATTCCTTTAAATGAGATCTGTCCCCTGTCCTGCCTAGGTTTATCTTCAGTAGTAGATAAAGTTAATAAGACCTTCATCTGACTGTAAATGGCAGACACTGCCAAGATTCAATTGCAGTTGAATTAAAACCAGTGGAATTGAATTTGCTTAATTAATTGAGAATTATGTCTCAGTCAGTGTTCATCATCAGTTTTCTGCCTCTTGATTGTGCTGCTTTCTAAAGCCAAGTTTGAAATTCCTTTTCCATGACATGTTCTAGCCACATGAGTCAAGAATTTGAAGTAAAAGAGGGGTATGCCTGTGAGTGAAACTAGGGTATTCTCATCTTTCTAGTAAACACTCAGTACTTTACTTCTCATTTCTCGGATGGCACGTCAGTTTAATATAGTTCATGAAGTTTTGAGGCTGTTTGATTTCCCTCATGCAGAAAATAAATCTCAGCACCTTTTCCTGAAGCCCGTATTTCTTCTCTGGAAATGTACAGGTAGTGATGAAGGAAGCCTTTGTCCTGTTGATTGGAGTTGTGCTACTCACCTTTATACTGGTTACTTCCATTCTTTCAAGGTGACACAAAAGACGTTATTAGGGGAGGAAGAGTGTCTTGCTCAAGTCATAAATTTCATCTGGGGGGTAAATTTGGGGACTAATGATTAAGATATCTTTTCATCTTAAAGAACTTCCCACAGAGCACAACCCAGTGTCATGACCTAGAGGGCTTGGGATGGGGTGGGAAGTGGGAGACAGGTTCATGAGGGAGGAGACATTAATGTATACTTATAGCTCATTGTTCTGTGACAGAAACCAACACAACATTGTAAAACAGTCATCCTTCAATTAAAAACAAAACAAAACTTCCCAGGACCCCACATTCTCTGTAAGTCAGAGGGCCAAGTTTCAAGGAAGTGTTTGGTTTTTATCACCTGGGGTAAAACTGCTCCAGTTCTCACCTAATGTGTAAACCCTATTGAGAAAATTTAGGTTGTTAACTCGCTTTTCTCAGCCAAAAAAAGAAAAAAGTCTTCGTGTTTCTAAGGAATCACTTTTCAGGAGCACATGGCTTGTTTTTCTTTTTGATCACAGAGGGCAAGTAACACAAAACACCCTTGGTTGTCCATTTAGCAGAAAACAATTCTTAGTTTCTCTGGATTTTCTGATTTTTAGAAATCACTGCTTTAAAAGAGAATTATAGAATGAAAAATATATATTTTTTTAAAATTTTCAAATACTGACTTTCTCTATAGTAAATGTTTAGATGAATACGGTGGTTTGCTTTTTCATGATTGACGAATGCACTGACATGGCTATATACTAATCTTTCTGTTTTATCCCAGTGGTTTTTAAAATTAAAGTCACACATAATTTAAAGACTCATCAGGGCTGTTTAAAGCAGAGGTGCTCAAAATTATTTTTCTCTTGCAAAAAAAAAAAAAAAAAGAAAAAAAACCTTACAAGTTTCTAAAATCCTGACAGTTCCATGGTGAAGGAAGGATTTAAGTGCTTTGTTCATTTCTCACAAACATCTCTATTGAAGTTGGAGAGATTTTTTTTTTAACCTGAAACCTTATGACTTTTTTTTTTCTCCAAACTCTAGCTTGGATTGCCGAGATGTAGCAAATTGTCAGTGTTAACTATTGGTTTCTTTCCCTGGACCATTTCTCTGCATTTTCTCTTGTGGAGTTGAATCTGGTCTAGTCAATGCTCTGCACCATGTGGGCATTCAGAGGAAGGAAATGGGAGAAGGGAAAGGAGGTGGCTGTTTTCTACTAACTGAAAAGCCAACGGTGGTGGTTTTTTCCCTGCCCCCAAGGAAAAAAAACAAGATTTTCTTCTTGAGACATCCCTTCGATGCCTGTGTTTTCTTTGCGAGGCCGTTTTTTCTTGCTGATGAAATCAGTGTCTGCAGCATTTCCTGTGCTTTCCATCTCTCTCTTTATAGTTATAACATTCACCTGTCATTGAATCAGCTAACAGCTTGGCACATATCAGATAGAAAATTGTTCTTGGGGAGTGGGTTGATTTCTGGCTATTAAAAATTCCCCAAGACATCATCATTCTCTGAATAGGGCCACCTTGGAGATTTCTGCTACTTGTGTTATTAATATTTAGACCCTGCTCCAAAGGGCCACAGACAGCTCCTTCTATACAGTTGGAACCCATTAAGTATAGATGCCTCAAGCCCCAGTGACAGCATAAAGACACTGATGTATCTGCCACCTGAGTGCAGAGTAACCATTTAACCCACTGACACGCTGGCTCCTACCTCACAGGGTTGCAATGATGATTTTCTTGGCCGTTTCAGATAAATGATTTAGTGCCTGGTACATAATAAATAATTGAAACTATTGGGTTTCTTGTGTCTGACACATAATGTTCCTAAGCTGTTCAAAAGCAAAGTAGAAAACCTGAGCACCTTATCAGACCAATTATCTTTAAGTTAGATTTTATCCATGATATTAAGACAAGTGACATGCTTTGCCAACATGGGCTTGAAGTATATTTGAAACGTTGATTTGTGGAAGTTTGAGATGACTCCCTTGGAAGTCAAAATGGCTGGAGAAAAAGAGAAGGACCAAGACCAGAACAGGGCTGTCTGGCCTTGTGTTTACATCTTACACGGAGCGCTTTCCCCACTGTGTCGAGCAGACAGAGCTGAAGTGCTTGTGTGTATGTATGTAAGGGGGTGGCGACTTGGCAGAGAAGATGCCAGCTGTGGTGTCTCACAGCAGAGGTTTGGAGGCTAACGATGGGACTCCAGGGAAGTCCCTCCGCCACAGAGTGTGTTTTTTTTTGGTTTTGTTCTGGCCTTGGTCTGCACAAAGAAAGAAAAGAAAAAAGACAGAGACCAGCTGCTGGAGTCTAGAAGGGAATAGTGGGCCTGGGGGGAGAGTGTTAGAATCAGCCGGTGTCATTGTGTTTCGGGACGAATCTCTTACTTGCCCCTCCCTGTTGCTGAGATTGAGAGATGTGAAATCATGGGACGATTCAGAAACGTCTCCTTAGAAAAACACCATCTTCTCATCGCTTCAGTGTACAGGGCGTTTTGTGAGGACAGAGCTTTCTGATCTCTCAAGCACTGCCAAGAAATGCTTACGCTTCTTATCTAGAGAGTTTATTCCACATCTCAATTATAAAGGATTGAGTAGACGTTGCACAATTGACATTGGTCCTTGCCCTTGATAAAAGGTCATGAGAGAACTAGCCCCAGCCTTGGCCGGTGATTTAGCACCAATGCAATAAATACTTCCCCAGTTCTTGACATATTAATAATATATGCTAATTGAAGTGGGGTAGATAAAAAGATAATACTCCATGTGCCGTGCTTTGAATAGTTTCTAAAGACTTACTCTCTTATACGAATGAGGAATTGGAAAATCCAAGAGGTCAGGTCGAGGTTATATCAGTGGTAAATCAGAGTTATAGCTGCAGCTATCCTGTTCTTTTTCTCTTCTGTCTGAGACATGTTCCCTACTCTCAGTCAACTTAACTTTTAAGAGAAAAGATAATTGGGTGGACTCCCATGAATGTTTATGAAGTACATTCTGGAGGTACCGTGTTGTAACAGATTGACTGTTAATCTGGATCTCAGTATAGCAGCAGCCATCCTATTTGTACTTTTTATCTGTTTTTAAAGGGTACTTATCACAATTTTAATGAAAAAATAGTTTGAGTAGCAATTTATTCTATGTGTACCCTCTCTGGCTACACCATGGGCAGAGGTTGATCTTTCTTGTTGACCTGAGGATTCCCAACTCGAAATGAAGTACAGAACAGGTCTCAAGAAAATCTTATTGAAATCTGTAAAGAACGTAGAGGAGGTGCTGTTTTATTGACATATCAAGTGCCATGGGAGCATAGATGAAGGCTGTTGGGGAAAGGGTTATTCACAAAAGTAGGGAGACTTTGGGAGAAGACATACTAAGCTAGATGATGAAGGATGGATGGGAGTCAGAGATGAATGGAATGACAGGGGTTACAGTAGATCGAGGGGAGAGGCCTTAGCTCTCTCTCATAAGGGTGCTGATCCCATTCACAAGGGCTCGGCCTCATGACCCAGTCCCTCTGCAAGTCTCTCAACATTGGGTATTAGGTTTCAACATACAGTTTTCAGGTGACACAAACTTTGAGACCACAGTAGTCTGTGAAAAGCAGATAAATTCTATTCTCTTTGGTAGGTACAGAGACTCACTGTTGTCCATGAATCTGGCATTTCTCAATAAGGATGGGAGCAATACAGCATTCTTCCTATAATCAGAAGAGTACAATGTTTGACACATTACACATTTTCCAGAGTTCGAGAGAATACATTTTTGTCCAGTTATATATCAATACTTTCCTTTAGAAACATTAATCCGGTAATACTAGGTATTGACTGAGTTAATAGATTTTTGTGTGTGTGCATAGCATGAATCAGTTGAATTAATGTTTTTGATGCCTGCTGTGTTAGGCATCATGGTAGGAGCTGGGGAGGTAGAGTGGTGAGCTCATCGGTGGATTGGGCTGGGGAGACAGAGGGCAGTAGGGAGGTAAGGAAGCTAGATGGGAAGGTGTGAGGGTGAGATTGCAGGTCTCATCAGCAAGATATATGGAGAGTGAAGGAGACTGAGGACTGAGGTTCTGGTTCACTCAACAGTGACCATGAATCATGACTAGTGTCAGTGACAGAGTGTTTCTCTCATTGGTCATTGGGAGGATGATGGAAACATGTCCCTGATTTGCAAGGGTTATGTTGTGTCTTCTTGTTTGTGGATAGATTAATTGGATCACATGTGTCTGTAAATGATGGTGTAAATATATTTCTGATTACAATCCACAGAAAAAGCAAAGATGGCAATAAAAGAGCTGTTGCTCGTGTATCAATTGATAGAGCAACTCTCTCTAAGAACACATGGCACTGGTGTGGGGGCTGGGAGTGAAGAAAGATTTTATTACCAAGAGCATGGTCTACTGATGGAACTGAACCCACACAGTGTGTGTTCCATCTGGCAGGGGCTGTGCTTTTGAAACAGTGTGCTCTGTTTCCATAGGGTTTTTGATAAATACTGAGCAGAGTGGAGTATTAGAGAATTCAGTGTTGTTATTTATAGAAAGCACCAGAATCCCATAGTCAAAAATCAGGGGATTTGAGGGCTTGGAATTGATTGCAGAGATAGCGGAATCCAGTCATCCCTAATTCTCCCTGTCTTTTAAGTTAAGGAAGCTATTCTTGTGTGTTTACTAAGGTTAGGTGATATAGCCAAGGTTGTACAGCTAATTATTACAGCTCCTAGACCAGAACCTAGGTCCTCACAGGTAATGGATCACTCTTCAGCAGTTTAGTGTCTATCCTTCCAGAATGTTTCCTGTTCTTTGAAAAACATATACGAGTATATAAACTTGTACATTTTTGTGAGTTGTCTTCAAGTTGTAATTATTCTTCTGCAACTTGATTTTCTCACCTGGAGGTATTTCTTTAACCTGTATTTTTAAAAAGTCAGTGCCTATTTATTTTCAACTGTTGAGGATTATTCCACAGTATGGATATGTCAGAGCATGACTAAGCATTTGCTGAATGATGTATCTGGATCTATATGAACAGTACTGAAATTTATGTATCAAAAATTTATACAGCCCACCCCCTACTTTGTGTCAGATGCTGTACTAAAATTAACTAATTTAATCTTTTAAGTGCCTCATGAAGCTGATCTGTTTTACAGATGAGGAAACTAAAATAGATAAGAAATTAAATAATTGGCTTAACACTCATGGCTTGAAGCCAGGGTTTGAATGTAGGCAGTTCAGCTCCAAAGCCTGTGTTCTTAACTACTGCACTGTGCTGCGTTTTACCTTACATTGCTCTGTGTTTACATATACAACTACTTTTGTGCATGAGTAGCATAGAAAAGGAATTATCAAAGCAACTTTTTAATGAAGAAATGACCAAACATTCAGACACAGGATGGCTTCTGAGTTGTTTTTTTTTAATTGGAGTATAATTGCTTTACAATGTTGTGTTTCTGCTGTACAAAGAAGTGAATCAGCTAAGCTTATACATGAATTTCCCCCCTCTCCCCCTTTAGAGCTTCTCTCCCACCCTGTGGTATTTTTTAAAACTATTATTTTTTAAATTTTTTGGCTGTGTCATACAGGATATGGGATCTTAGTTCCCCGATCAGGGATTGAACCTGTGCCACATATGATGGATTCTTAACCACTGGAACTAAATGCTTTTTATGGCTTACCACTCTTAGTCCCCACAGCACCTAGTCAGACAGAATCTATTACTTTAAGAAAACTACAATGTGGTAGTAGTGGCCTCAGATGGCCTCAGATCACTCAGTCACTCTTTTATTTTTTCAACTTTGTTGACCTATAATTAACATAAAACATTGTGTAAGTTTAAGGTGTGTAAGTTTAAGGCATACAACCTGTAGGCTTGATAGGTTTATATTTTACAAAATGTTACCACCATAGCTAACACCTACATCATGTTGCATGATCACTGTTTGTTTTTTTGTAGTGAGAACATTTAGGATCTTACTGCCTAGCAACGGTCCGTTATATAATATAGTATTGTTAACTGTCATCACCCTGCTGTACATTACATCCCCACAACTTATTCATCTTACAACTGAAAGTTTGTACTCTTTGACCAGCATCCCCCCTTTTCCTCCATCCCTTAGTCCAAATAACCACTATTTTGGTGTCTGTTTCTATGAGTTCAGACTTTTTAGTTTCTACACATAAGTGATATCATACAGTGTTTGTCTGTCTTCTTCTGATTTACTTTATTTAACGTAATGCGCTCAAGATTCATCCATCTTGTCCCTGATCAGTATGCCCTCCTTTTTCATAGCAGAATAGTACTCCAGTGTGTGTGTGTGTGTGTGTGTGTGTGTGTGTGTGTGTGTGTGTGTGTACACAGAGACATACACACACACTACATCATTTTTATCCATTCATAGGTTGATGGACTCTTCGATTGTTTCTCTTTGTTAGCTATTGTGAGTAATGCTGCAGTGAACGAGGGAATAAAGATAACTCTTAAAGATAGTGATTTTGATTCCTTTGCATATATACCCAGAAGTAGGGCTGCTGGATTGTGTAGTCATTTTAAATTTTTTGAAGAATCCCTGTACTGTTTCCTGTAATGGCTATCTCAGTTTATATTCTCACCAACTGAGATCACCCATTTAGTGAGTGGCAGATGGTGGCTTGAACCCAGGTTCCGCCAACTCCAGAGCCTCATGTCTTAATACTGTTTAATTTCCTTTTGACTGTGGTCATTTGGGCCTCCATATGATGAAATATTTTGGCTAAAGCTTTGATTTGACTTTTAAATAGTCATCTATGCCTTTTTAGCTTGATTTTTTTCTTTAGCATTTGAAATTAAGCTTGTGAAGTAGGAAATGGCAACCCACTCCAGTACTCTTGCCTGGAAAATTAAATGGACAGGAAGGCCTGGCGGGATACAGTCCTTGGGATTGCAAAGAGTTGGACACGACTGAACATGCACACCCTCCCTTATGAAGTGATTATGTTTGAGATTTCTATTTCCTATAGATTATTTTTGCAGATTCAGTATTTTCCCCCTCTATCAAAGTTATAGTGCATGGTTACGACTCATGAGTTTGGATGAGGGTAGGGTTGTTCTCTGTTATTCTAAATGTAAACATGGATCAGGAAATTCATGTGGATGTATATTTCACGTCTCTAAAAATGCAGTGGTTTCAACATTCATTGTAAATTCACTGATGTTCATTAATGCATGGTGTGAATCCACTGAGTTTTAACATAAGCTTTGCTAGAACTGCATAAGCTTCTCCTGTTGCTCCCCACCTCCTCTCCTATAAGAACATTTTCTGCCCACTCTGAACAAGTTTATAGATACATTTGAAAGTCCTCAAGCAAATGAACTTCTCAGTTCAGTTTAAAAATAGGGAAAATAGGCTTTGGAATCTATTTTCTGAGTGAGAATTTCTTCTTTCATGTGACAGATTTAGTATGTATAAAACATAGGAAGAAAAACATCTTAATTGGAATTAAAGCCATCCTGTTAAATGCTTGATATGATAAGGGTTTGAAGAAAGTGAAGGATATGCTAAAGGCAAATAGTGTGAGAAAAAAAGAAAAGCAATTAGAAACTCCCAGGAAAAACTAAAACTGAACTGAATATGAAATATATTCATACTACTTTATCTGATACGCTTTGAACAATATTATATGATCATAGTAATAACACAGAATCAATCTAGACAAAGTAGAAAGCTCATGGTTTAAAAACATTATCACTAATTAATCTTGATGATGGTGGCTCAGAGGTTAAAGCGTCTGCCTGGAATGCGGGAGACCCGGGTTCGATCCCTGGGTTGGGAAGATCCCCTGGAGAAGGAAATGGCAACCCGCTCCAGTACTCTTGCCTGGAGAATCCCATGGAGGGAGAGGCCTGGTAGGCTGCAGTCCATGGGGTCGCAAAGAGTCGGACATGACTGAGCAACTTCACCCTTTACTCACTCAAACATTATATCAGGTAGATGATAAGAGATGGAAAGACACGAAGTGAAGGAGGAGCACAGTAATCTCACAGCAGACAGTTAAGAGCTACTGAAGGAGGTGGAGCAGCAGTTAAAAGGGGCTACATTTAAAAAATAAGGTAAACATCCACAGGCAAGGAAATACTAAAATAGTCTTTTTAAGAAAGAAAAACTACTAATAAATAATAAACAAAAGAATTAAAGAATGCCTCCTGTCTGAAAGATGTTTAGGGAAGGTGGCTTCTGATGCAGGATGAGGAATTTTTGCTTTTCCTTATGATTTTTAAAACTTTTTTTTCTGGTGGAAATTTCCAAATCCCTCCAAAATAGATACAGTAAATCCTCTGAACCTGTCTGCCAGATTGAACACTCCCATGTTTTACCATTTTTGTTTCCTTTGTCTTTTTTTTTTTCTTTTTGGCTAGGATACTTAAAGAAAAAGTCAGACTGTTTCACCTGTAAAACAGTTGTATCTCAAAATAAAAATGATATCTTAGATCAGATCAGTTCAGTTCATTTGCTCAGTCATGTCCAACTCTCTGCAACCCCATGAATCACAGCATGTCAGGCCTCCCTGTCCATCACCAACTCCCGGAGTTCACTCAGACTCACGTCTATCAAGTTGGTGATGCCATCCAGCCATCTCATCCTCGGTCGTCCCCTTCTCCTCCTGCCCCCAATCCCTCCCAGCATCAGAGTCTTTTCCAAGGAGTCAACTCTTTGCATGAGGTGGCCAAAGTACTGGAGTTTCAGCTTTAGCATCATTCCTTCCAAAGAAATCCCAGGGCTGATCTCCTTCAGAATGGACTGGTTGGATCTCCTTGCAGTCCAAGGGACTCTCAAGAGTCTTCTCCAACACCACAGGTCAAAAGCATCAATTCTTTGGTGCTCAGCTTTCTTCACAGTCCAACTCTCACATCCATACATGACCACTGGAAAAACCATAGCCTTGACTAGACAGACTTTTGTTGGCAAAGTAATATCTCTGCTTTTGAATATGCTATCTAGATTGGTCATAACTTTTCTTCCAAGGAGTAAGCGTCTTTTAATTTCATGGCTGCAGTCACCATCTGTAGTGATTTTGGAGCCCCCAGAAATAAAGTCTGACACTGTTTCCACTGTTTCCCCATCTATTTCCCATGAAATGATGGGACCAGATGCCATGATCTTCATTTTCTGAATGTTGAGCTTTAAGCCAACTTTTTCACTCTCCTCTTTAAGGGTGGTGTCATCTGCATATCAGCACGGTATTATTACCACACCTGATACAACTAATGATTTCTATTATTACCTTATTTAATTTTCTGATTTTCTAAAAAATGTTTTAATAGTTACAGTGTTCAAATGAGGTTCTAAACAAGGCCCCCTCTTGTACGTGGGCATATATCTCTTCAATCTCTTTCCAGTCTCTTCAGACTAGTTTTTTTTTTTTTTTTTTTTACTATGCAGTTGACTTAATGAACAATATTCAATATTAAATATATGTGTCTGAAGCACTTCTAGTACTTTGGCTACCTGATCCGAAGAGCCAAGTCATTGGAAAAGACCTTGATGATGGGAAAGATTGAAGGCAAAGGAGAAGGGGACGGCAGAGGAGGCTATGGTTAGGTAGCATCACTGACTCAATGGACATAAAATTGAGCAAACTCAGAGAAATAGTGGAGGACAGGGGAGCCTGGTGTTCTGTAGTCCATGGAGTCTCCAAAGAGTTGGACATACCTTAGCAACAGAACAGCAGCAACATAAGATTGATTCAGTGAACAATATTTGACATTAAAAATATGTGCTTGCATTAATTTGATTGAAAACTTTAAAGCTTTGTATATTTAAAAGGCTTAATATGTCTTCCTTAACTTTGAGTGTATTTTAGTAAAAATTCCTTTAGTAAAAATTCCTTAAACATCTCTAATGCAGGAGCATTTATTTATCAACTATTTTGGCAAAAATTTTGCTTACAAAAGTGAATAAAAATAATTTTTTTCCTCAAGGATTTTCAGATTAGTCATTGAGGGCAGTATGTGGACATCCCTGCTGAGGCATTTTGCCATATGGAATTGTAATTATTTTTTTTAGCTAATGGACTCCTTACTAGGTGCCAGCCACTAAGTGCTTTAAATATATTATTTTATTTAATCTTTACTGTACTCTTTGGGAGAACCCCCAGTGTACAGCCAATGGACTTGAGACCCAAGGGGACTGAGTAGCTTTGTATGGGGTCATCTAGGTTAGTTTGTGACTCAGCCTGTATGTGAACAAAGTCTTTCTGATGCTGGGCCCTGAGCTCTTAATCACTACACCATACAGGGCATCTTAGTTTTGATGTCCTAGTCACCTCTTCTAACAGACAGCATCATATATTGGTTCAAGTATGGGTTTTGGAGCTAGACTGCTTGGTTTCCATCTTGGCTCTGGTATTTAATAGCTTTGTGACCTTGAATGAGTTACATAATCTGTGTCTCAGTTTCTCCATCTGTGAAATGGGGATAATAATCCTGCTCCATAGGCCATTATGAGACTTAATGACTTCTTATTAGTAAAAAAAAACAGGAATAGCATGTGTCACATACATAAAGCAAAAAATTAAATGACTGCTGCTGGAAACACTGTGCTTGACTTAGCCTGTGAATGGAGGGGTGGGTGGTGGAGGACAAATAAGAAAATGGAGAAGCAAGCAGTGGGCAGTGTCTTCTTACAGTTATCTCATCAGGGAAGGAATCTCTTAATGTAATGAGCTTCTCTGTTAGATTCATAATATTTTGTTGGTAGATTTCTTGATGCTTAATGTTCGTGTCAGTTTTTCTAACCATTCCTTTCCGTTTTGTTTTTGTCTTCTTTTTTCAAATCATTTGAATTATCAGGAAGCATAAAAGGCAGCTATTACGTTAAGCTTTTGGTGGAAGAAGAGAGAATGGGGTTTAGATTTTCTTGTCAAACATAAAGAGAAAAATCTTAGTTACGTTACAGAGCTGAAATCGCAAAGGCTCTGGAGGCACAGATAAGCTGTAGTGTCTGGAGAGTAGATGCAGCTGTTTAGCTCTCTGTCACGTAATCTGTCCCCAAAATCTCATGAAGGGAAGTAGAGGTGACAGCGGATTATATTGTGACTAAGCAGTTAAAGATGGCTCCAGAACTCCTTACTTGGTTTGACTGATTTTTTTTAACCTGTTGAACTTGGCCAAAACGCAGTTGTTTATAATCTGGAAGACTGGAGCAATATGGAGACCAGTGAATTGTTTCTAAGATGGCACTTGCTGTGTCGCAGATGTAGGCTGATGGGACTTTAGTCATCGATGGATTCTGCTGGAAATGCACACAGAACAAGGTGGAGAGTCTTGTGTTTAATGCCTCCTGATCCATTTCCAGCAGCTGACCTGGTTGGTTGTGATGTCCTGATTACTGCTGTGTAATAGGCATTGCTGCTGCTAACTCGTTTCAGTCGTGTCCAACTCTTTGTACGACCCCATAGACAGCAGCCCACCAGGCTCCTCCATCCCTGGGATTCTCCAGGCAATAATACTGGAGTGGTTGCCATTTCCTTCTCCAATGCAGACATGCATGCTAAATCGCTTCAGTCGTGTCTGACTCTGTGCGACTTCATGGACAGCAGCCCACCAGGGTCCTCTGTCCCCAGAATTCTCCAGGCAAGAATACTGGAGTGGGTTGCCATTTCCTCTCCAATAGGTGTTAGTAAACACCAAGTGTCTTTTGGATACATAGTGTCAGATGGAGGGAGGTGATCTCCTTGGTCTAGCAGCTGATTGTTCATGGCACCCCACTCCAGCACTCTTGCCTGGCAAATCCCGTGGGCGGAGGAGCCTGGTAGGCTGCAGTCCATGGGGTCGCTAGGAGTCGGATTCGGCTGAGCGACTTCACTTTCACTTTTCGCTTTCATTGGAGAAGCAAATGGCAGCCCACTCCAGTGTTCTTGCCTGGAGAATCCCAGGGACGGGGGAGCCTGGTGGGCTGCTGTCTATGGGGTCGCACAGAGTCGGACACGATTGAAGTGACTTAGCAGCAGCAGCAGCAGCTGATTGTTCCTGAAATTGGTAATGATGTGAGTGAAATTCTATCTTGCAGCAGAAGAAAGTGACCTCATTGGGAAGGACAGTGTGGAATTTCCCATTGTCCACCTTTATTCTCCAAATGGCATGTGACCAGTTCCTGTGACCATAATGGTCCTGTGACTCAGTGGTTAATGATGGCTCCAGAAATCTTCCCTTGATTTGACTTCTTTTCTGACTTCTCGACCCTTACTAGTACATAATTATTTAGCATTTGTGTACTTATCAAGATACATGTATAGCTTCATACTTACCAATATTTTTGAGTCTAGTGTGATAAACTGACCAAAACAGGAAAAAAAGAAAATAATAAGAATGCGTATTAACTATATCTCTGATTTTTTGATCTGGTGTGAACTTTGGACAGTGTTATATTTGCCAGGTGGCCAGTGACAAAGAATCCACCTGCCAAGCAGGAGATGGCAGGATGTCGATTCAATCCCTGGGTTGGAAAGATCCCCTGGAGAAGGACATGGCAGCCCACTCCAGTATCCTTGCCTGGAAAATTCCATGGACAGAGGAGCCTGGCAGCCTACAGTCCATGGGGTCGCAAAGAGTTGGACACGACTGAGTGACTGAGTACATGCACTTGCCTAAGGGTTTCTTTTATTTATGGCACTGGTTTGTAATATTTATGGTTTAAATGACTTAAAGGTTTATTAATTTTTTTGACTGTAGCTTTAAAAGACATGAGTAATAGATTTGCCAATAATTATTTTAAAACACAAACAGATAATTGTTTTTCTATAAAGGTCACATTCAGGATTCAGAGCTTGTGACTCTGAGGATGGCTATTTTTCTTAGGACAATTATTTAGCAAGTTGAAATGGATAGCTCCTAGGTCATTGACATTTATTCAACTTTGATTTTAATGCTTATTTACTTTCTGATTATATAAAACATTGGAATTTAGGTACATCTTTTCAAGATGTCTTGATGTTCTATATTTCTTTAATTGGGTTTTTATAAGAAAAACTATTAGATTGAAATATTAAGTTTCAACAAGTAGCTTTGCTTTTTGAGTTATGATAATGCCCAATTTTATTAAAACCTTGTTTTGTGGTAATAGTGAAGTGAAAGAATTTGCAGACAAATTCTTGACCAACTGAGCTATCGGGGAAGTCCTGTGGTAACCATATATATATATATATATATATATATAAATTTTTTTTTTTTACTTGATGGTGTGTGAAAAATGCTGAGTGGGTGAAGCAGTTAGACTAATTATTTAAGCTGAGATTACTTAGGATATGTGACGTGTTTATATTACCCTGAGCAAATTGTTTATAGGAGGATCATTTAACTATACATTTCTAATATCTTAGCTTTTAGGTTTGCCAACTCTATAGATGTTGAGACTTTACAGAATCTTATCATTATACCAGCTAGTGGTTCTCCCTTGAATAAACTGCAGGACTTTGCACCTCAGTGAAAATAACTCACCTTTGAAGGCAATACTCAATTATTCTTTAAAAAAAATCATTAAGTGCCTGCCAAGGACTGTGTACTGTGTTTACCACTGGGAATGTAATATTGAATGAGACAAGTCTCTGCCCTCATAGAACTTAAATTCTAGTGGGATGAGATTAACACCAGCAAGTAAACAATAAATAATAAACCAGGTACACAGGAGAGTGCTGAATGCCGTGAAGAGTATAAAATAAGATGGTAGAATGCACTGTGGTCGGGATGGAGTGGTGTGGCCAGCCCTGAGTAGAGTGGTGAGGGAATCTTCTAGAGAAGGTAATGTTTGGATTGGTATCAAAGTCTAAGAGGGACCAGCCATGTGAGCTAATGAGAGATGGTGTGCTGATACCAAGAACACTCAGGGTGAAAGCCATGAGTTACGTGCTAAGAATATTGGAGAAACAGTTAGAAAGCTAGTTGTCAGGGAGCCCATCACCGTGTCCTAACCGATTCCCACTAATGGGAGTGTGCAGGACCCTTCTTGTTGCTGTGTTTAGTTGCTCAATCATGTCCAACTCTTTTGAGACCCTGTGGACTGCAGCCCACCAGGCTCCTCTGTCCATGGGATTTCCCAGGCAAGACTACTAGGGTAGTCCTTTCCTTCTCCAGGGAATCTTCCCAAGCCAAGAATCAAACCCATTCTCCTGCATTGATAGGCAGATTCTTTACCACTGAGCCACCAGGGGATCCTGCACAAGACCCTGCAAGAAGCAATTTGGTCCTTATCCAGATGTTGAGAAGTATTGGGTTGGCCAAAAAGTTAGCTGAGGTTTTTCGTAAGATGGTATGGACAAACCTGAATGAACTTTTTGGCCAGCCCAATATTACGTAGATGGAGTTTTGCTAAGCCTTGCAAAAGTTCAGATGACTCAAGTTTGATTTCCTACCTAATTGTAGGAGTTTTTGCCCCCATCCCCCAAGTCGTGTGGATTTCCAGCACCCCATTTTGCTCACTGTTTCTTAGGTGAGAGGAGGAAACCGCACCAGATTTGCTCATCCATTGTGTTTTGGGTAACTGTGAACCGACAGACCAACATACTTGCTTTCAGAATTTGGTGGGGTTCATGGTTGGTTGGTTGTTAACAAATTAGAGTTTTTAAAGAGAGTATGTTAGTTTGCTAGCAATGTTGTACCAAAGCACCACAAAACATATTGCTTAAACAATAGAAGTCTATTGTCTTGCTTAAATTAAGGTGTTGGCAGCGTTCTGAAAGCTGGGGAGGACGGAATCTGTTCGCGTTGTCTTTTTCTCCTGGCTTCTGGTGGTTTGCTCTTTGGTATTCCTTGGCTTCTGTTGTATCACCCTGATCCGTTCCTTCATCACATGGCATTCTTCCTCTGTCCGTGTGTCTGCGTCCCCAAATATCCCTTTTTTGTGAAACACCAATCATACTGAATTAGGGCCTACCCTGCTCCAGTCTGACCTCATCTCTGCAGTAATCCAGTTTCCCAAAAAGGTCACATTCAGGGGTGCTGGGGCTTAGACCTTCAACGTAGTAATCTGGGACAGGGGACACAATTCAGTCCTTAACAGGATTGTGTATAGTTTGACTGAATTCATTGTCTCTCACAAATGGAAAAATGAACAATGTCTGCAGATTTCTTGAAGCTGTTTAACCCATTTTTCAGTTCAGGCACTGGGAAGCCATGGCTCCTTTTTGATTAATAACAGCTTAGTGTTTATTGAGCACTCACCAGGGTCCTTTGCGCTAAGATCTTGATGTGTGTTGCCTTGTGAACCCTTGTACGCACTGTCTGGAGATTATTCTACAATCAACCTCACTTTCCCTGGAGGGATCTGAGGCTTAGTTGTGTAAGGAATCTTGGACTCTGTCGCCACAGCAGCTCTTGTTTCAACACTATTTTTCATATTCACCTGTTAAAATTTATTTATTTTTGGCTGCACGGGATCTTGCTGGCTGTGCTGGGTCTCCATTGCTGCGCATGGGCTTTCTCTAGTCATAATGAGCGGGAGCTAGTCTTCAGTTGCGGTACTTGGTCTCCTCACTGTGGTGGCTTCTCTTGCTGTGGAGCATGGGCTCTAGGCATGCGGGCTTAGTTGCAGCACATGAACTTAGTTTTCTTGAGACATGTGGGATCTCCCTGGACCAGTGATCAAACCCACGACCCCTGCATCGGCTGGCAGATTCTTAACCACTGAACCACCAGGGAAGTCCTTTCATACACAACCTTAAACTGCTAGCCTTGGTGGAGTACTGGGAGCCACCAAGAGCGCTAACAACACCTCTAGGTAAAAGGAGTTTCTTGTCTTCCTCGTTCTATTCCGCAGCTGTTCCATACCTCTCTTGGGCTTTATACTTGAAAGATCTTCTGTCATTGGGCATCAGGGCTGTGAAGATTAATTAGTTAATATTTGTGAAGCACTTTGGAGATGAAAAGCTCATGAACGCTAAGTAGAATTAAATTTGGTCTCCTGGTGCCAAGAAATAAACAGTTCTTTCTTGCCTGCTTGGGGTCAAGAGGTCACCTTAACATGCAGGAGAGCCTGTCCAAACATTGAACAGCCTGTATTGATTACCACTCCCCACCTGGAGGAGGTCTGAATGGTACCCTGATTCCCTTTGAATCCAGATTGGATTCTGCAGGCTATTGAACAGTTGCCTCTCTGGAAAATAAAAAAGGTGATCGATATGGAAACAGGTTTTAAGTTTTAACAATTTAAGGGAGTTAAATTGAGTGCAACCCCAGAAATTCAGAGATGAATGTCCAAGTAGTGTGAAGAGTGATTAAGTATATTAAGGCTGGAAGTGACACAATTCAGAATTGAGGTTGCCGTTGTTTCTTTCTCCTTTTCATTTGTTACAACTTTTGCCCAAGGTGTGTGCCAGAAAGTTCCAAAGTCTCACTCTTAATGATTTGAGTGGCTCGGTGTTGGCCCTGCGTTGCCTGTTGTCCTTCCTGGTAGCCAAAATCCTATACAACAAGCTGTAACATATCCTCAAATGAACTTTGGCAAAGAGTGTTTGACGATGGAGGAGAAAATAAATTCACAGAACAAATAACTATAAAAAGGCATGACTTGTAAGAATTTATAAGCCATAGTTCAGTTCAGTTCAGTTGCTCAGTCATGTCTGACTCTTTGCAACTCCATGAATCGCAGCATGCCAGCCCTCCCTGTCCATCACCAGCTCCCAGAATTTGCCCAAACTCATGTCCATTGAGTTGGTGATGCCATCCAGCCATCTCATCCTCTGTTGTCCCCTTCTCCTCTTGCCCCCAATGCCTCCCAGCATCAGGGTCTTTTCCAGTGAGTCAACTCTTCCCATGAGGTAGCCGAAGTATTGGAGTTTCAGCTTCAGCATCAGTCCTTCCAATAAACACCCAGGACTGATTTCCTTTAGGATGGACTGGTTGGATCTTCTTGCAGTCCAAAGGACTCTCAAAGAGTCTTCTCCAATACCACAGTTCAAAAGCATAGGGGCTTTAATATTTTCCTGTAGTCAGATATATTGGCATTTTTCTCTATTGTTAATTTCATTTGCAGTGTCCTTTTAACTCTCCCCCTGCTTGGAGATGATTCTGCATGACATTTTTTATATGTCCACAGGCAGGAGATACTGAGCCAGCGTCTATTCAGGTAACTGAAAGAAATGACATTAGGAGCCAAATTGGAAACTGAATCTTGGACTTCTAATGACTATTCTTTTCTTCTCCTGTTGGATAGATCTTCTGAGCACTGCCCTCAACTTAGGTATTTAACAATTGCTTTTCCAAAGGACAGTGTATTGAATGAACCCTGACTATTTATCAACAATCTTTTTATCTTTTTTTTTTTTTTTTGCAAAGGATCTGTTTTCCCAGAATATATTGACCTTTATTCCAGTATTCTCTATGAGCAAGCCTCTGTCTGTTGAATTCAGCTCCTAGAACCTCAGCTTTGAATGAATAAATAGGTAAGGTGAGGAATCAGTGACTCAGTTCCACCAAGAATGAGACTGGATAAGGTCAGAGTTGGGAGTGGAGAGAAATAGCCAGTGGTATTTGGGTCAAGAGACAGACAGATACACAAGCACATACTGACTGCACAGGTAGAGCTATTTCCCAGGTTCTTAACCTCTGAACCCAGTAAGAGTGGCTCCTGTTCACTCTCCCCTGCATTTTTCCGCCTGTCTAACCCGTGTGACTCTGGACAGTTACCAACCTGCCCTGGGTTTGGCCACTGCTAGATATTCTCCATGGGTTTCCCTGGTGGCGCAGTAATGCCTTTGAGCTGTGGTGCTGGAAAAGACTCTTGAGAGTCCCTTGGATAGCAAGGAGATCCAGCCAGTCCATCCTAAAGGAAATCAGTCCTGAATATTCATTGGAAGGACTGTTGCTGAAGCTGAAGTTCCAATACTTTGGCTGCTTGACGCTGAGTCATTGGAAAAGACTTGGTGCTGGGAAAGATTGAGGGCAATCAGGAGGGCAAGAGGAAAAGGAAGTGTCAGAAGATGAGATGGTTAGATAGCATCACTGACTCAGTGGACAAGAATCTGTGCAGACCCCGGGAAATAGTGGAGGACACGGAGACCTGGAATGCTGCAATCTGTGGGCTCACAAAGCGTTGGACGTGACTGAGCAACTGGACAACAGCAATAACAGATACTCTCCGGACACCCACAGCAGGTTGAGACATTTTTCTTCTCTTAGTTTCTCCTCAGGAGACATGCATGCTCATTAGATTGCTTTCTTATCCTGTCTTCCCTCTGTTCCCAGTTCAGCTCTCTTTCTCCTAGATGTGTATTTTGGCAGGTAATTCAGGATAGGTACAGATTACCTGAGTTTGAATCCTGGCTCTTCCACCTAGAACATGTACGTAGACTTTGGGGAAGCTATTTAGCCTCTCTGTCTCAGTTTCCTCATCCATAAAATGGGGATATTAATAATACCTATTTGATTACAGGATTAGATGAGATAATGTGTTCAACTCTTAGGGTGTGGCCTGTAATGTATTCAGTTAGTGTTAACTGAAGAGAAGGTATATTGTCCTGTTTATTTCCTTCAGTTCTTACCTGGGTAACATTGGACAGTCACTATCTATTTTTCTTTCTGGTGGTTTAGTCATTAAGTCGTGTGCCACTCTTTGTGACCCCATGAACTAGCCCGCCAGGCTCCTCTGTCTATGGAATTCTCCAGGCAAGAATACTGAAGTGGGTTTCCATTTCCTTCTCCAGGGGATCTTCCCCATCCAGGGACTGAAGGTGGGTCTCCTGCATTGCAGGCAGATTCTTTACCAACTGAGCTTTAGTTCTTCCTTTTCTATTTGTTCCCGTACCACTGGTGATAAGAAGAAAAGTCCTCATTGCTGATAGATCAGTTCCTTAAAACACAATAAGATAAATTCCCTTTTCTTGTAGCTTAGTGTATCAGGAAAAGAGATTTGCCAAGAAAGGATTACAGTGTAGTGTAGAAAGTGCTGGACCCCAAGAACGAACCGAGATTAGAGGCAGAATAAAGGAAGACAATGTTGAACTGTATGGAGTAGATTTGGGAGCAAGGGTTGATCATGGAGGGCTTCACTGAGGATGTGACACTTGAGCTAGTTTGTTTTAAAACTATGTATTTATGTCAGGCTGCACTGGGTCTTCTGTGCTGCATGGGTTTTCTCTGTTGGCAGCGCATGGGCTTTTCACTGCAGTGGCTTCTCATGTGAAGCGTGGGCTCTAGGGCACTCAGGCTTCAGTGGTTGTGGCATGTGGGTTCAATACTTGCAGCTCCAGGTTCGAGAGTTGTGGTGCATGGGCGTAGTTGCTTCGAGGCATGTGGAATCTTCCCAGATCAGAGATCAAGTCCATGTCCCCCGAACTGGGAGGCGGACTCCTCACCACCGAGTCACCAGGGAAGCCCTCCAGCTAGTTGTTAAAGGATGAAGAGGCATTTTCTAGTCATACAACATAGGAAGAATTCCAGGAGGAAGGAACCTCACAAGTAAGACAGTGGACATACAAATAGCATTGGGAAGACTGTGTAAGAGCGACAGTGATGTATGTGGCTGGAGGGACGGTTGTGGGATCATGCTCCAGGGAAGGTGAGGTTGGGCAATCAGACACCCAGATCATGGAGAGTGTTGTGGGCAGGGAAGCAGCTTGGCCTTCACCTTTAGTCAGTGAAGTCACTCAGTCATGTCCAACTCTTTGCGACCCCATGGAGACAAGGCTCCTCCGTCCATGGGATTTTCTAGGCAAGAGTACTAGAGTGGGTTGCCGTTTCAGGGTTGCAGTTAAAGGGCTTTGGCAGAGGAGTGAGTGTGCATTTATATTTGCATTTTAGGTGGGCAGCCATACTAGCATTATGCATAAGATGTGTGGGGGAGGAATGATTTAGAAAGCCAATGACTGTAACCATGCTGGACAGTATGGATGGGAGATGGTGAGGGACCTGGGCTGGTCCTCTCCTGTGGAGAGGAGAGAAATCAAAGAAATACTTTGACACAGGACTCAGTATCTGATGGGTGCGAGTGGTAATAGAGAGGGAGCCTCTGGAAACATTTCCTGAGTTTCTGCCCCGGCAGCTTGATGGAGTGGTATGCAGTTCACACCAGAGGGAGCATGGGAGGAGAGGATGAGGCTATGTTGATTCTGTTAAGGGTTGTGTTCTGTAGCCAATAGGCAGGGAAAGGGAGCTTGGGTGTGAGATGGGACTGAATTCAGGCACGCATTCAGAAGTCAGTAGCAGATGATATTTAAAAATTTGGGGGATAGATGAGATGGCATTGATAAAAGAAAGGCAGAAGAATAAAACCTGGAAATTCAAGAAATAGCAATATCGGGAGGAAGTAAAGAGAAGGTTGAGGGGAACCCAGGGGCAGATGCAGTGGGGGAAA
Source organism: Capra hircus (assembly GCF_001704415.2). Classification (NCBI taxonomy): domain Eukaryota; kingdom Metazoa; phylum Chordata; class Mammalia; order Artiodactyla; family Bovidae; genus Capra; species Capra hircus. Next base: position 21,641,831 of record NC_030829.1, on the reverse strand, counting down.
ATGCAGAGCATCTGGGAGAGGATGAGATCCTGGGTGCCAGGAGGGATCAGAGGTTCAGTAATGAAGGTTCAACATCATCACCCCCCCACACCAAATACGTTGAAGTGAGAGCCTCCCATTGGATCTAGCCAGATGTGTGGTCACTGGGAGTCTGTGGCAAAGCCATAGCGGGGCATGGAGTGGGAAGAGCAGGATGTTAAAAAGTCCATTCTTTTTACAAAATTGGACCATGAATGTGCTGGTCCTTACCCCAGAGTTTTATGTGAAAACTTTTGGGTGCAAGTGACGTTTTAGAGAAACACAGAAGACAAAAAAGCATCATAAGCTTTGTGAACTGAGACACAGTGAAAACTAGCCATCCTCTGCTCCTGAGGTCCGGACTGTTCTTCAGGACCTGCGCATGCTTTTATGTTGGTTTCTCTTCTTTTCCTTTTCCTCCCTCCCGGTCCACAGAGCTTTGTTGAATACTGGTTATATGCCAAGTACTGGGGACTGCCAAGCTGAGTGGAGACAATAGCCCTTCTCTGGAGGTCTTCTCCTCTGAGGGTGAAGATAGTGATATGCATTAGTGGCGATGGAGTGTGTCTTGGGCTAAGAAGGGTGGGGATGGCTTCAGTTGGGGTAGGTCTTGCAACATGGGTAGATGGTAACCAGAGCACTTCAGCAAAGCCAGTAGAGCCTGCCACATCGAGAAGATGCAAGAGGCCAGAGCTTGAGTGAAGAATGTGGAGTTGTGTGGCTGGAGTAGAGGGTGCTTGGCTCTCGATGTCAGGAGTTGTTACAGATGAGGCCGGAAATGCTGATGAGGGCTGTATGGGACAGGTTCTTTTATGCTCTTTTCAAGACATGGACTTTAGAAGAATCCTTAAAAACGTAAAATTGTTTAGTCAGAAAAAGTCTTAAAAATCATTACAGTTTGGCTTAAAGAAAGTTAATTCAGGGATAATGTGGAAGAAGTGTTTTCTTACATCCAGTCTTTTGTATAAAATTTAAAATTTGATTTTAAAAATGTTTTGTTTCAAGCATTATGATAGTATATATGTATATGCATTTAAGAAGGAAATGGCACCCCACTCCAGTATTCTTGCTGGGATAATCCCATGGACAGAGGAGCCTTGTGGGCTACAGTCCATGGGGTCACAAAGAGTCAAATGCAACTGAGCAACTCACAAACACACACACACACACACACACACGTATACATGTCTATAAAGTGTATTTCTCACAGTGTGACTTTATAACATTATAGCAATGCTTTTATACATATTTAAACAGATGATATTCTAGGTTTCTATAAGTGAAGTCATTTTTGTGACCACTTTTTCTATAGAAAAATGAATATGAGTGTCAGAGGACAAAACTTTGTGTGTGACAACTATAAGCTAAAAGATCCTAATCTCAGATCTCTGATGTCTTTTAAAAATGTTTACCTTTCTCTCTGTGTACTATGAGAAATTCCAGAACTCATTATCCCTAAACTGGAAACCTATTATTCCATGTGTTTGCCAGCATAGGTAACAAAGCTGTATTATGGATGCCTTTCAAAGGTTGCATGAATGTTTTGGTATTTAAGGAACAGCTCTTTGAGCTTGTCATGGGAGTCACATAGTTTTGGAAACCAGTTTTTAACCTTAAACTTTGCTCACATTAAACTCTAGAATACTGTGGTTTTTGAAGACCAGCTGCTGACTGCATTCAGGCATATTTAAGTTTTCTGAATGGCTATTAAAGACCTTAAGACAATCAGATTCAGGTTCAAGGAAAGGACCTCCTATAGGAATTTAATATTTTTAAACTGTGGGCTGACCATGGACTAGTATTTACTGGTATTCTTGACTCCAGGAGTCCCAAGGATAATAGCTAAGGGTTTTGTTGCTATTTATTTTTTCTCTTCTCACAGCTCTACAGTTGAGCTACCCTTCAATTTGAAACATTGCATATTTTCATACTTCAGCTTTGAGGCTTGCTATTTCAATGTACAATACAAATAGTCACTGAGGGAAAATGACAAAATTTCAAACTTGATCTGAGGCAAATAAGTTGTTAGGTGACCTTCTTTCAGTCATCATAAGTTCCTGAGCCTCGTGATGTTATCAGAATGAAAGTATGGACTGTTGAAATATTCATTTCAATTTACTGAGAATTTTTGTACTTCTTACAAAATAGGTTTACATATTTTATGTTCACCACTCTATGTTCATAATTTCTTACAGTCTGTGAATATTATTTATGAGAGCTGTACTAACTTGAGTTTCCTAAAATCATTCTCTAATGTTTTTGGAATCAATGTACAGTTTGACGTAACAGTACAAATAGACCGTGTAACCACTCACTGAAGATTAATGATGTTTTTATGCGGAAAGAATAAGACTGTTTCTTGGTTTTCCGCCACGTGTATAGCAAATCATGAGCTGAAGAATCTAAATACCTCAGTCTTTTTTTTTCTATTATATTTATTTAATAGAGCTTTTCTGTTTCTTTTTTTTTCATCTTTTAAGAAAATTTTTCGTTGGAGGATAATTGCTTTACAAAGTTCTGTTGGTTTCTGCTGTACAACAATACAAATCAGTCATAATTTTATATATATATATCCCCTCCCTTGTGAGTGTCCCTCCTTTCTCCTGTCCCACCTCTCTAGGTCATCACAGAGTGCCAGGTGGGTTCCCTGTGTAATACAGCGATTTCCCATTATCTATCTGTGTTACAGTTAACAGCGTATATATGTCAATATTACTTTCTCCTTTCTTCCCCTGCTGCGGCCACAAGTCCATTCTCTACATCTGTGTCTCCATTCCTTCCGTGCAAATTGATTCATTAGTACTATTTTTCTAGATTCCATATATATGCATTACTATACAATATTTTTCTATTTCTGACTTATTTCATTCTAGACAGCAGGCTCTAGGTTCACCTACCTCACTACAACCGACTCAAATTCATTCCTTTTTATGGCTGAGTAATACTCCATTGCATCTTATTTATCCATTTACCTGTTGATGGACAGCTAGTGAATACCTCACAGTCGTTTATATTATTTTATTTGTTTCTCTCTTTATTTATATGTCATTTATTTTGCCATGAACTGTAAAATTGTAGGTAGTTCTACAGTAGTGGGGGTTCGTGATCAGTCAGATCACGAACCCCCTAGATATTTTCAAAGGTCCTTTTTTGTTCTGTCAATTACTTTTTGTCCATATTTGGCCATTTTGGGGGCCAAGTTTGTCCTCATTTGTCAGTGGTGATAGTTGTGAATAGAAAATAAGTCAATCAAGTCCAGTTAGCATTATTCTCTGAAAGTGTTAGTTGCTCAGTGGTGTCCTACTCTTTGCAATTCCACGGACTGAGCCCATGTAGGCTCCTCCGTCTTTGAGATTCTCCAGGCAAGGATACTAGAATGGGTTGCCATTTCCTCCTCCAGGGGATCTTCCCGACCCAGGGATTGAACCTGGATCTCCAACATTGCAGGCAGATTGTTTATTGTCTGAGCCATCAGGGAAGCGCTATTGTCTATGATGTATCAGTTATCTTTACTACATAGTGACTTGCTCCATAGCAATTAAAAAACCTTACGGGCACACAGGGCTTCCCAGGTGGCAAGGTGGTAAAGAATCCGCCTGCCAGTGCTGGTGATGCAGCTTCAGTTTCTGGGTTGGGAAGATCCCCTGGAGAAGGAAATGGCAACACAACAGTCAGTGTTACTGCTCATGTGTCTGGTGTCCCTGAGGTCCTGCTGATCGGGTGAGCTGCCTGTGTGCCTAGGGTTGGCTGGCTGCAGGATGAGGTGAGGTGACTTCGCTCCACCACACCCATCTCTCCTTCTCCATCAGTCTTGGCAGTAACAGTGGGTCTAGAGAACCAGCCCCAGCATACAGATCCGTAAAGCCTCTGCTTACATCATGTCTGCTGACCAAAGCACATCACTCTGGGCTGAGCCCAAAGTCAAGAGGCAGCCCAGGGGCCAGCCCACCCATGGAAGATGGGCACTGCAGGGTTACAAGGCAGAGGGCATGGCTCCAGGGAGAAGTGAAGAACTGAGGCCAAATGTTGCAATCCGTCATATAAAGTATAGAATTTTTGATTGAGACCAATTGGTTTTACTGCTTGCTGCTGCTAGGTCACTTCAGTCGTGTCCAACTCCGTGCGACCCCATAGACGGCAGCCCACAGGCTCCCCCGTCCCGGGGATTCTCCAGACAAGAACACCGGAGTCGGTTGCCATTTCCCTCTCCAATGCATGAAAATGAAAAGTGAAAGTGAAGTCGTATCCAACTCTTAGCGACCCCATGGACTGCAGCCTACCAGGCTTCTCCGTCCATGGGATTTTCCAGGCAAAAGTACTGGAGTGGGGTGCCATTGCCTTCTCCCCATCACATATATTGTCTACTTGCTTTAGCATTTTTTAAAGACATATTTATTTGGCTGTGTTGGGTCTTTGTTGCAATCTTCTCTTGGGCCGTGCAGGCTCTCTTGCTCCACAGCAGGGCTCTTAATTTCCCGACCAGAGATTGAATCCACATCCCATTCATTGCAAGGCGAATTCTTAACCACCAGACAGCCAGGAAGTCCCCTTCCTTTAGGATTACATCAGGGATTATTTGGTGGTAAAGAACAGAAACTCATTCAAGTTGCCTTGAAGGTTACTGCAAACAGAACAGGCAAGCTCACAGACACAGAAAAGTAGAAAACCAAGAACAAGCCGTTCTCGAGGGTACTGTGACTGCTAAAGAATTTGAGGCCATTTTGTCTGTGAGAGTCTGAATAGCTTCTCTTCTCTCTTGCTCATCACCCATCATGGACTCTTCAATGCCAATTCTGTGTGGCCTTTCAGTTCAAGCACCCATCATATCTCTGTCTGAATCTGCCAGTCTCAAATTCCTCTTCCGGCCTCCTGCTCATGGACTGGTCGTTCTTGGATCTACTCTTTCTGTCTCCTAAGGCTGAGTTCTCAGATTTTTATCTCTATCTTTATTCCTTCACCTAATGAGTTGGTCTAATCCCATGATTTTAAACACTGTGACAATGCTGATGACTCATACATTTCTGTCGCCAGCCTAGACTTCTCTCTTGAACTCCAGACTCACATAGACTGTATCTTATTCCACATTTCCACTTGGATATATCTTACAGGCATCTCAGACTTAGTCCACTTGATTTCCTCCTTATAAACCTTCACTTCTCAGACTTTATCAGTAAATGGTAATTCCAGTTTCCCATTTGTTTAAGACTTTTTCTTGGAATTTTTTTTTATGTATGGTCATATATTTGTTTTTATATGCATATACTACAGTTCTAATATGTATATAGTATCTATATTATAAAAGGAAGCAAAATTTCAAACTTAATATGATACAGATGAAATCTGTAGTCTTGTTCTTTAGGATGCTTCATAATTTCATTTATGGCTATCTTAAACACAGTATATGCTTCAGTTCAGTTCAGTTGCTTAGTCATGTCCAACTCTTTGCGACCCCATGAATCACAGCACGCCAGGCCTCCCTGTCCATCACCAACTCCCAGAGTTTACTCAGACTCATGTCCATCGAGACAGTGATGCCATCCAGCCATCTCCTCCTCTGTCGTCCCCTTCTCCTCCTACTCCCAGTCCCTCCCAGCATCAGGGTCTTTTCCAGTGAGTCAACTCTTCTCATGAAGTGGCCTAAGTATTGGAGTTTCAGCTTCAGCATCAGTCCTTCCAAAGAACACCCAGGACTGATCTCCTTTAGGATGGACTTGTTGGATCTCCTTGCAGTCCAAGGGACTCTCAAGAGTCTTCTCCAACACCACAGGTCAAAAGCATCAGTTCTTCGGTGCTCAACTTTCTTAACAGTCCAACTCTCACATCCGTACATGACCACTGGAGAAACCATAGCCTTGACTAGACGGACCTTTGTTGGCAAAGTAATGTCTCTGCTTTTTAATATGCTATCCAGGTTGGTCATAACTTTCCTTCCAAGGAGTAAGCATCTTTTAATTTCATGGCTGCAGTCACCATCTGCAGTGATTTTGGAGCCCCCCAAAAAAGTCTGACACTGTTTCCCTATCTATTTGCCATGAAGTGATGGGACCAGATGCCATGATCTTAGTTTTCTGAATGTTGAGCTTTAAGCCAGCTTTTTCACTCTCTTCTTTCACTTTTATCAAGAGGCTTTTTAGTTCCTCTTCACCCATAAGGGTGGTGTCATCTGCATATCTGAGGTTATTGATATTTCTCCCGGCAATCTTGATTCCAGCTTGTGCTTCTTCCAGCTCAGTGTTTCTCATGTACTCTGCATAGAAGTTAAATAAGCAGGGTGACAATATACAGCCTTGACATACTCCGTTTATGTGCCTTAAACTTGAGTTTCATTTTTCATTTTGTGGTAGTTTATACTTAATGTAAACTTTACCCTCTTAACCATTTTTATGGGTAATAATTCTGAAACTGTATCCATTAAACAACAACTCCTCTTTTTTAGTTCCTCCACCCTCTGGTAAGAACCACTCTACTTTCTGTTTCTACGAATTTGACTACTTTAGATGCCTCATAGAAGTGGAAACATGTTTTTTTGTGACTGGCTTCTTGACATAATGTGCTCAAAGTTCATCATGTTGGAGCATGTGGCAGCAATTCCTTCCTTGGGCTTCCCTGGTAGCTCAGAGGTTAAAGCGTCTGCCTGCAATGCGGGAGACCTGGGTTCGATCCCTGGGTCGGGAAAATCCCCTGGAGAAGGAAATGGCAACCCACTCCAGTACTCTTGCCTGGAGAATCCCATGGAAGGAGGAGGGGGTCGCAAAGAATCCCCAAGCAACTGTACATTCATGGATGAATGAACAAAGTGTGATCTGTTCTACACTGGAATATCACACCGCCTTAAATGAAAGTGAGGCGAAAGTGAAGTTGCTCAGTCATGTCCGACTCTTTGCGACCCTTGGGGAAAGTCTCTTTACAGTTGCTTCCACCTCTTGCATATTGTGAACAGGGCTATGAACATGGGTGTGCAAATATCTATTTCAATTCTTTTGGGCATATATACCCAGACGTGGGATTTTGGGATCATATAGTGATTCTATTTTTAATTTTTTGAAGCACCTCTGTACCATTTTCCACAACAGTCACCCCATTTTACAGTTCTACCAACAATACACTAGGGTTCCAATTTCTCTTATATCCAATAATTGGAGTCTTCGTAACTGTTCCCATCTTAATCTGTGTTAGATGGGTAATGATATCTATCAGCTAATCCTCCTGATTTATGTTCAAAATATACCCCCCGTCCAACTACTTCTCAGCTTGTCCATCACTGTCACTTTTTCTCTAGTCACCATTGGCTCTTGTGTGGACCACTGTAGTAATCTTCTAGTTCCCTGGCCAAGGATGGAACCCGGACCTCCTGCCTTGGAAGCTCGGAGCCTTAGAAACTGGAGCCCCAAGAAAGTCCCCAGAATGGTAATTTTAAAATATAAGCCAGGTTTTATCACCCTTCTTCTCATAACATTTGCATGGCTCCTATCAGACTTTGGATAAATCCAAAGTCTCTTCCTTAGTGTATAATGTCATAAAAATGCTCATCCCCTTACTTACATGGCTTCGGACACACTGACCTCTTACTGTGCCTTACAACACACTAAGAGTGTTTCTGCCTCAGGGCTTTTGCCTCTGTTGTACTCTCATCCTGGGTGGCTTTACTCACAGACAATTACTTGATTCACTTCTTCCTTAATTCAGTTTTCTGCTCAATTGTGACCTCTTCAAAGAGACTTTCCCCGACTACCCGATCAGAAAAGGCACTCATTGTTCACCTTCACCAAGCACTTACCACTCTGACATCGTGTGTGCTGTGTACTCAGTTGTGTCTGACTGTCTCTAGCACGATGGACTGTAGCCCGCCAGGCTCTTCTCTCCATGGAATTTTCCAGGCAAGAATACTGGAGTGGGTCGCCATTTCCTACTCCAGATGACCTCCCCAACCCAGCGATTGAACCTGCATCTCCTGCGTTTGTACCACCTGGGAAGCCCCTCTGACATCATACTGTACTTATTTGTGACAGTATTATTAGTTTTCTCCTCCAGGAGAATTTGAGCACTATGAATTCTCTCTGGGCATCTGCAAGAGTATCTGGCACTTCAGAGATGCTCAATAAATATTTGTTGAATGAATGAGTAAGAGAACACTCTGTACCCTTGTATCTAAACAGCTTTGGTCGTAGTGACAGAGATACCTAGTGTATACCTGGTGTCCTAGTTGGGGGCTTCTAAGGAGAATGCCTGTAGTTTTTCTTCCTCCTCCAGTTGATTTCACCAGCTGTTATCCACTTGATGACTGTTGCTCAAGAGATCTGAGTGGGAAAGTATAGATAAATGCCTCATCTAACCCCTACGGAAAAAAAAATTCAAGAATTGGTGGGAATTGTTTGCTGCTGTCCTCTTGGCCCCAAATCCCCTTTCCTAAGTTGAGTTTTAGCTGCTCTTTATTACCTGCAATCACATTTCCTGCTGTAATGTGGGGGTAATGCCTCCTTTGCACAGTGAATGCCGAAAATGGGTTTTAAAACAGAAAGCAAAGCCAGAAATTCCTCTGCATGGGAGATGGTAGTTTGACAAGTCTTTGAATTACATAATGGAATCTCCTCTTACTTTCTTTATAAAATATATCAAACTGTCAAAAACAATGAGCCTTTCTTCCCAGGTTGTTTGGGATACTCCTGGCACTTCTAGCTGCCATCCTGTCCTAGAGGGGCTCTGGGATTAGAATTATGTGTGGTAGCTTTGTTTTCCCCCAGCTGGGTTTGTGATGAAGTTATTCTGATGGAAGCGCTCAGTTGATTCTAAAGGAGGTGCACATGCTCGCTGAGCTGAGTGCTTCTACCTTAAATGGTCTTCCATGCTGTGGAAGAGAGCTTCCAGTGCATCGTTGTAGTGATCATGTCATAGGGTTGGAACATGATCTTTGCCTCTTCACGCCTCCTCATGGTTTTGAGAAGTCTCCTTCAGTCTTACGAGTCTGTTAGAGACACTGATAGTTAAACATGGTCTGTAGGCTCCTGGGGTCTTTGGATAGGTAACCAGGGGTCTGTCAGTTGTGAAAGACTGAAAGATGACTGCAAACACCGTTGTTAGTTTCTCACTTTGGGCGCTGCTTACACAGCAGGTTCACTTTGTGAAAATTCAGCTCTTCTCCTTACAAGTTGTGTACTTTTCTGTGTTTTATACTTCAATAAAAAGAGTCTCTTAAGAAAACAAACCAACCATATTTCCTATCTGCAAGAACATCTCCTCTTGGTGGAGATATTCAAATAGAAGATCACATACTCAGATTAGTGCTGGGATTAAAGAGAGCCTATTATAGGAGCACAAATACAAGGGTTCATCCTCATCTTTTAATGGGATGGAGGAAAATCAGAGAGAAGATGTTAATGGAATTTATCCATTACCTTTTCTTGGCTTCCTCCATACATGATAAGATTCATATAGAGAAACAAGGATAAGTCAGTTAGATTCTAGTGCTGTGGTAGCATGCTTAGAAGATAAAATGTTGCTTAAAAAAGCAAAAATTGTGCTAAAAATATCATTTCCTTCAGGGAACTTGTTGATAATTGTCTCCCCAGTCCTGCTTCATTTTGGCATAGATGGGTGAGTGTTGAAACACATGACTGGGGGTTGGTTGTCCATTGGTGTCTTTTGTTACTGTGAAATAGTTGGTATTAATGACTAGCAGTGACCCTGTGTTAGAGGAGAGTGGTGTTAGTGTTGTGTGTGTTAGGGGTAGTGGAGTAGTAATGTTTTTGTTGTTTAGTCATTTATATGTCCAACTCTTTGCAACCCCATGGATTGTAGCCTGTCAGACTCCTCTGTCCATAAAAAATTTTCAGGAAGGAATACTGGAGTGAGTTGCCATTTCCCTCTCCAGGGAATCTTCCCAATTCAGGGATCGAACCCACATCTCCTGCATTGGCAGGCAGATTATTTATTACTGAGCCACCAGGGAACCCCTTTTTGAGTACTATTGACTGTGAAAGAGTCTGATAAGAAAGAATGTTTTTATTGTTCCTTTTCATCGTTATGATTGGACAGAATTGTAATAGGCAATAATTAGCCAGCCTTCCAAGGTGATATTAAGCTGATTTCTCAAGTGTAAGTGCTTTGAGCTCATAGTAGAAACTGACAGGCAGAGATTGGAACTGTTGGACAGGTGAAATCCTTAGACTAGATAGCACCCAAATTGGTCTTTGAACAGTGGGCTCCAGACATGTGGGTGCAGAAGAAATACCTTGTTAATTTTAAAGTAGATTCCAAGGTTCTGCCCCCAGGTTCTGTGGGTCTCGGAAAGGAAGCCCAGCATTGAGAATGTGTGGGCGGTTCACAGAGGACTCTGTGAGAAGTGATGACAGGAAGTGAAGGTAGGGGGTGAGAGGAGGATTGGTGGAAGGCAAGTGCTTGGAAGAAGGAAGAAAAAAAACAGCAGTCAGTGAGGAGGCAGGCTGATTCCCAAGATAGAAACAGAGACTGTTTCTGAGAAGTAAATGTGGTGTAGAGTCTCTGACTTTGGAGGGACTGATGCTGGAACAGATAATAGCAGTGGAACCTGTCAACCGTAGGATGCTATGATCTGTAATTGTTGACTTTATTGGAAGGTGGCTTAAGAGTAAGGTTAATATTAAAATGAAAATACCACTCTAGGGGAATGTGTGCCTTAAGACATCACACCTGAAACTAATCTCAGAGTAGCTTCTTATTCAAACCTATCATTGGAAGGAGGAAAAGACTGGGAGCCCCAGAGCCAGGGAAGTAACTTGGTGGAGAGGTCAGCAGAACTTCGACTGAAATTCAGAAATAGCTTGATGAAGAACCATTCCACTTACTTGTTCACTAATCAGACACTTAATGAGCACCGACTACATGCTCAATCTCCTGGGCAGGGCCCTGAGATTGAGCTGTAAAAGAAAAAACTGATAGTCTTTGCCCTCAAAGAGTTTGTAGTCTAACAAGCAAGTCAGTTGTAGAACAAGCACAGGAATTTCTCCTACTGTGGTTCTGTCTCCCATGATGACAGTTAAATATAACAAGGTTGTTTTATTAGGAAATAAGCTTTGCATGATGCAGCCCTGTACTGATTACCGTATTATTGAATGAGGACCTGGGTACAAGATGAGCCATACAGCCCTCTCAACAGCTGCACTCTTTGAATGGCAGGTTGCTGCTTGGCCCTGAGATTTTTGACTTAATGCAAGCTTCTGTGATTTAGTGGGGTATTGTATGGCTCTGCTACTTGAAATGTACTGTGCAAGGCTATCACCTAGCTGTCTTGTTAAAAATGCAGGTTCTGTGTGTTGAGAGTGAGGGCTAACGTCCTGCATTTTCAGCAGACTGCCTAAGGGTGCTGATGCTGGCAGTAGGTGGACCACGCTGAATAGCAAAAATCTAGAAACTTGGAGATATTTAGAGGCTCTTCTCAGTCACTGAAGAGCTCCTCCAATGTAAGTAGTTGGGTTTTTGTTAGTTTGGATCAACTGATTTTTTTTTTCAGCTTGTAATTATAAATAGGTCCATTGTAACTACAAAAATACCTTTGCTGTTGAAATTCATCCAGAAAAACAATTTTATGATTGCAAGTCCTTTCTAACGCATTTTCATTGAAAAATACAACCTCATTTTGGAGAAAACCAGATTTCTTGAATTCACCAACTATCACATTATAGCAGCACAGACTGTAATTACAAGTGTGACAAATGTTATAAAGTAAATTGGAAGAACCCTGGGAATATCTATATTGGGGTGCTCTGTATGTGTGCATTTGGATAGAAGCCACACTGGTTTCTTTTTCTGCTCCCCATCTCAATCCTATATTAGTACATAAGTTAGCACATCCTGATGTAGAAAGTCTTGAAGCAGAATAGCATTATTACCTGAACCTCTTCCAATAGCCAAAGCCAGTGAAACCACACATTCCGTACACATTTTGGAATATTAGCCCTTTCACTTCCGGCTCATAGTTTGTTTATAACAAGCAGAAGGAGAAATCATGCTTGACACTATCAGGCTTTTTTAAAGGTTGTAAGTGAATAAATTGAGCTTTTGTGTAGGCGTGTTTCTTTTTTTAAGTTGTTTGATATGAGGGTAAAAACTTAATTGCAGAAGATTCTGTAGAAAACAGATTCTCTCTGGAATCTTTTTAAGAGTGATTTTCTCATCTTTTGAGCAGTAGTATTGAAGAATGCAAAAAAATCGTAGGGAGATATTCTGTTCGACCTTCTTGATTAATTTCCTTCCATTGTGTGTTGGCCTCCATGTTCAAATTAGAAATTTCCATGGCTGATTACAGGGGCATTAATGCTGTTGTTATTCCAGATTCCTTTGACACTTAAAATTGCAGAACTTGGTGATATCTTTATAATTAGAAAGGACCTTGGTACTTAACGTGGCCCAATGGGTCAGCATTCTGTGGTGGGCTCAGCTGTGGAGTGACTGACGTTTGAATCCCGCTTCCTTAAGGATGTCTGTGTTCAGTAACCTTCCAGTCAACATCTGTATGTGAGATTTGACCATATCAGTTCAGTTCAGTCACTCAGTCGTGTCTGACTCTTTACAACCCCATGAATCACAGCACGCCAGGCCTCCCTGTCCATCACCAACTCCCAGAGTTTACCCAAACTCATGTCCATCGAGTCAGTGATGCCATCTAGCCATCTCATCCTCTGTCATCCCCTTCTCCTCCTGCCCCCGATCCCTCCCAGCATTAGAGTCTTTTCCAATGAGTCAACTCTTCGCATGAGGTGGCCAAGGTACTGAAGTTTCAGCTTTAGCATCAGGCCTTCCAATGAACACCCAGAGCTGATCTCCTTTAGGATGGACTGGTTGGACCTCCTTGCAGTCCAAGGGACTCTCAAGAGTCTTCTCCATCACCACAGTTCAAAAGCATCAGTTCTTCGGCACTCAGCTTTCTTCACAGTCCAACTCTCACATCCATACATGACCACTGGAAAAACCATAGCCTTGACTACACGGACCTTTGTTGGCAAAGTAATGTCTCTGCTTTTATGGCCCCTCCTAAAGACCGTAATGAAATATGTAGTATTTCCAAGGAACAACAGAAGAATTAGAAAATGGCTGCATCTCAAAAGGTTTTTCTTATTGTAGACTTTTTTGGGAGGAGTGCCATTTACATTTTTTTTGTGTACGCATGGAGTCCTTATTTCTGATCTATGCAGAGACAGATCAGATGAGGTAGATGACAGTGAACTTGCCATTGTCATTGAGAGGATAGGACTCAAGGAGTCAAGGTATCTTTTGTTTAGCTTGTAGTATTGAGGCTTCTATCCTTCTGACTGTAACAATAATTTGACTCATGTGACACTGCTGGTTTTGACCTATAAAAGTATTTCATTTGGTTCCACCCAATTTTATATTATTCCATGGCTGTTAGGACCTGTACATTTTGATGCTAAGAAGCTCCATTTGTGCAGTGACTAGGAAATGACTGTGCTGTGGTTAGCTGCTCAGTCGTGTCCAATTCTTTTCAACCCCAAGGACTATAGCCTGCCAGGCTCCTCTGTCCATGGGATTCTCCAGGCAGGAATACTGGAGTGGATGCCATGCCCTCCTCCAGGGGATGTTCCCAACCAAGGGATTGAACCCAGGTCTCCCGCATGGCAAGCAGGTTCTTTTTACCATCTGAGCCACCAGGGAAGCCCATGAAGTTCCTGCCAGGGTTCAAATTGCCTGGGTTTGATTTCTAGCCCAACAGCATCAGCTGTTTAATATTGAGAAGGTTACTTAACCCCTCCCAGCCTTGGTTTTTTCTAAAAGATGTGTTCCTCTGGGGATGAAATGAGATGATGTTGTGAAGTCCTTACATAGTACATATAACATTGTAAAGCACTTAATAGTAGTGCTACTGAGCATTTGTTGAGCTCTATTAATACTCTTTTTTCACATAATATAATACCTTGTTAATATCAATAACTATTTCTAAATACTTGTTTTATATAGTATATAAAATAAATGTTACATATTATGTAGCTTTAATGTTTAGAATAATAGGTTCACATCTATTAGATCAAGTAGATCCTGTAACTTGACCAGAGCAGTCTTCATGGAAAACTTTCCTCCTTTTAAGAATGAATGATTGAGGGTGGTTGGATGTTGGCTTGAAGGTGCTTAGAGAGAGGAAATGCTGGTCAGTCACTGACTGAGTACATCCTTCTTTGATGTTTTCCCTTTAATAGAAAATCTATTACTGATCTGAGTTCCTTTCTGTAGGAAAGTTCACTTTAGACAGTGACATTGAGCTTGAATATTTATTTTAATGATAAGAGAATTGAAAAGTGGCATTCTCAGAAGGTACAGTGGGTTCTTTCCAGTGTTACGTGAAATGAAGTTTGACATACACCTTAAAGTGGGATTATTTGCCTTCATTGCTTTGTCTTTAAAGTACCTCCTACCTTCTGCAGATTACAAGAATATTTTGTCTGGACTGGGTAATTAGGTATAACTGCATTTGGAATGTTGAATCAAGTTGTTGTTTTTTATTTTAAGCCATATGATATGTTGCAAGACCTCTTGTGGAGAATCTTAAGGGTAATAAACGTTAGCGAAGAGGAAGGGTTAAGGTTCAAGTCAGTTAAATAGAAATAGGTTGGTTGATGGTTCAGAGAACTGGTTTTCAAATTTACTCATGCAGTTGTTCCTTAGGGCCCATGTCACATTTTCAAAGGGAAGTCAGAACAAGAGAACCTCACAAGTTCCCCACATTTTTCATTATAAAAGCTACCAAGCCTAGTTATCTAATCTGATGTTTGTGGCTGCAAGACTAAGTGCCACAGGGAGGTTATAGACGAGAGAATGGAGAGCTTACTGCTCTGGCATTCTACAGCTCACTGATGTGGTGAGTGAAGGAGGTGGCTTTCACCTTTCTATCCCACTGACTTATTAATAATCCCCCACAACCGTCTTTATCCCCAGCCCCTTGCAGGGACAGAGTTTTGCTGACTAAACTAATGAGAACAGATTCTCTCTGTGGACAAGCCACAGGGGCTGAACTGAGCATGCTCAGCTTCTCCCAGTCCTCTCATCCCTCAGTGGGACTTCCTCCTGCCAAGACGAGAAATCAAGGGGGACAGAGAGAGGCTACGAGTGTCACCCTAGGGAAGACTCCCCTACAGAGGGAAACATCAGGCAAGAAGAATGAAGGTTCCCACCTTGTCCAGCAAATATTTATTGCTTCTCTAAATACTAAGCAGTATGTTAGATGCCAGAGCAGTTCATTAAACTCGGTACCTCTGGACTCTGTAACCCTTAAGATTCAAATGTGTTGATCCTGGAATATAAACCAGTCCCCTCTCCCCCACAGACCAAACTGAAACATTTCAGAAACTTCAAATACTCCCTGTTTCAGGTACTGGTAAAAATTCAAAGTAATTCCCCCAAGAAATGTGTAGAAGCGACCCAGACCTGTTCTGATAGCCCAGTCATCTGAAAGAGTGTTTTTGTTGAGGCAGCATCAGTGAGGTGGGAGGAGGAATGTTAGCTGACAGTCCTTCTTGAGCTCCGGAGAGGTCATGAGATTCTTGTCCAAGGGGCCACCTATATGGATGAAACACATCTACAGTGACACTCTGTGCTCATGTCCCAAGGTTAGTCTGGTTGGAAGGCTCAAAACCCCGAGGAAAGCCTTCTTTGTTGTTCCCAGACTGGTGTTGTATTATGTTGGTCATTTTTACATAATTTTAGATTGCTTGCCATAGTCTATATAAACCGCTTTTAGGAAAATTTAGCTTGGTTATGGTAGTCTATATTGGGAACCGTCCCTCCTCAGTATTAAATGAGTCTAGGACAACAGGCAACACCCACCCCATTACAAGACTTTTTATGAAGCAAACATCTATTTTTGCTTTGTGCAGACTCGACGGTATGAAGGGCTGAAAATAACTAAATGCTCAGAAACCATTTGTGATGCAAAAATGACTGTAGGGGGAACCATGTTGCCCGCTGCCCTGGTTATGACCGACTAGTATAGGTCAGAAATTGTGCCCTACAACCAGTTTTGCTAGGTCATTCTGAGGTTTTTTTCCTGGTGGTGGAGGGACCTACAGTTTTCCCTGTGGACCTGAAATGTCATCTTGCCCACATAAACTGTTAGGGAAGCTGAAAATAATTTAGACAGGCAGGCTTTTTTTTTTTTGATTGCCAAAAAGAAATAATTTAGTGTTTGAGTCTTGAAGATTTTTTTTTAGTTTTTTTTAAGGACTTAAAGAGAAATGGAAATAAACAGACCACAGGTTAGCGTAATCAAGGGCAGGGTTGTTAATGCCTTTTCTGATCTTCACCACATTTCCTAAAGCTGACACTGTTTCTTTTTTTAATTTTTATTGGACTACAGCTGATTTACAGTGTTGTGTTAGTTTCAGTGGAGTTACAGGTGTAGATGATGCCGTTTCTTAAGCTCTGCCACGTGCGAGGCTTGCAGACTCCAGTGCGCTCTTTCTGGGCTGAGTCGAATCCCCAAGGAGTGTGTTTGCCAGTGTTCTCAAACCAGCATCAGAAATCAAGCTTTGCACACAGTGGATATACGCTTCTGATTTTTCATCAAGAAGGCAAATTCCCTCTCCCCCTAGCAAATATGCAAGCTTTTAGATCTAGAAAAGTTGGAGCGAGCCAAAGGAACAGCTGTTTATTTTAACACCTCAAGGCTGTTCCTGCCCCATCTATAGCACAATTCTCTACTCCCTCCTCGAACCCCCCTGCCCACTGCCACAGTCTGAGTATTTCCAGGGGGAGCCAAGATGACCCACTTCTCTGGGTGCTGTGGAAAATGGCTACTTGCCAACTCCATGTCCCACCTGCCCCAGAGGTGCCTTTAAAGATGGATGGAGACTTGGGTGCCTCTCTATAGCATTTTTTTTTTAATTGAAATATAGTTGAATTACAGTGTTGTATTAGTTTCAGGTATATAGCAAAGTAAATTAGTAATACATATACATATATCCACTCTTTTTTTTTTTTAGATTCTTTTCCCATATAGGCCATTATAGAGTATTGAGTAGAGTTCCCTGTGCTATACAGTACATCCTTACTAGTTACTTATTTTATATATAGTAGTGTGTATATGTCAGTCCCAATCCGTTCCGCACCTCCCCCGCCCCCTCCACTGCCACCCGGTAGCATGGTGATTTGTGTTATCTCCAAACCTCAAGGAAAAAAAAGATCCAAGTTGATAAGTGATTGGTCCGGTTGCATTAGAAGGAAGTGACCACAGAGGACTGACATTCTGGATTTCAAGGGACTATATTGGACATGGCATTTTCTCTGAGTCTCTTAACCTTTTCATGACTATGAAAGTTCCTTACCATCTGTTGGATTTTTATGTGAGATGATGAGCTTTCAGAAACGTAAAGGACTCATGGAAAGTGAAAGCAATATTAGACATTCTGGAAAAATTTATGAAATGTGTCCTCCTTCTCCCTGTGATGTGCATGCTTTAGGCCGGCTGCCTCCTCCACTGTTAAGAAGTCCGTCCGTGAACTTCGGGCTGGTCACCTGAAAAGCTGCAGAAGACATTGGCAAAGTGTAAATCACAGCCCTAAGGAGAATTGTTTTTACCTCCAGCCCTTATTTGAGCAAACTCTGTCTCCAGTATTTATTTAAAATTCATCTTTAGCATATAAAAGACTCAAGGCATAAGGGGGGAAAGAAAAGATTTTATAAAAATCAAGCCATTTCTCCTGTTCTAAGACAGGAAATTGGATTTGGAACTTCTTTGGAAGCAGAGAAAATGCAGTTAAATAAATGTTTAAACACAGGTAGTCTCATAAATATTTTCACTGGGTGGGGGGGAGTGGAAAGAAAATCCACTGGATACCCTTATCTATAATAATGTCTAATTACGTCAAATTTTGCGATAAAGCTGTTCACATATGACATAGAACAAAAAGTTAGGATTTGAATTATACCAAAGACTTGTTCGGTTTGAGTTACTAGTTTCACAAGAGAACGTTCAGCTGCTCAGCAAGTTTGAAACTTCTGAAAGTGGCAGGGGCTGGGATCAGTGCATTTACGGGCCTCTTCTTGGCAAAGGATTCCTCCCTCTGTGGTTTCTTCACATTTTCTCTCTGCATTTGCAATCCGTGCTGTAGGATGGGATCCTCACATTTCTGTCATCCAACTGGCTAGTCTGAGGAAAGATACAGCTTTACACTGCACTTCCTTGGCTTTTCGCTTTCACTTGCCTTATTTGGTAAAGCTGTGGGCTTCGTTGTTCCTGGAAAGGGCTGTTTCACCAGTTTCCAGGACCATTTCCCACTTGCATCTAGTTCAGAGCTGGGAAGCAGAGCTTGCCTGCCACTCCGGGGTGTCTGTTCAGAGCTGGGGCAAATGCAAGGTTGTTGTGTCCTTAAGAATCCTCAGTGTATACAGGGCTGGTGGTGATACATCCCTCACTAGTGAGATGTTTGTACGTAATGTATATAGTGCAGCGTAAACTTCCCTTTGAAAGTGGAACTCTGGAAAGATGCTGGCTTTTTAGCTTTGTGCAGAGCCTGGGATGGGCATGCCCTTCTCATTTTCCCCTGTATCTTGTCATCTAGATGACCTTTCCCCTAATTCTTATTTCCGGTTCTGCTTTTTTCCAGCGCTTTTGGGGCTTTTTCCTATTCCTTTTAAGGAATAGATAATGTTGCTCACCCGAGAGTGCCACATCCCAGGTTTTAATAAAGCTCATGGCTTAATATTCTCTAAGTACCTCTTTTCATGTTATTTAAAGGGAAACTTACTCTTATGTTTGTGGTGTATGAAGTCACGTTCTTAGCACCCCCTACCCCAACACCTTCTTTCTGACAACACATTTTTCTCGTTTCTAAGTAGTATTGTTTTTAAAAGTAATTACCTAACTTTTAGAGAGGTGCGAAAGTGTGGCTTGGTTCTTGGAGCTTAAGTTTGTTTTATGTTTTAGCCTAAAAAGGAAGTTTGCGGACCCCTAGTCCTCTGAATGATAGTTACAGTGTTTCTGATAAAAGATGAGGATGGAGGGGGGGAGGAAAGGAAGTAAGGTTGCTGTAAGCTTAATCCTTTGCTCTTTACCAAAAGAACCCTTGGTTTTTGTTACTGAGGGTTTTTTGTTTTTTTAAATAGAAGGAAGCCGAATTCATTAAGAGTTTGGAGGGAGGGGGCAAAGGAAAAATTTTTTTTAACCTCCTAGAATGCAGAGGCTGCCCCTTAGTGGGAGAAGCAGCAAAACTCCCGAACTGAGCTCACTTTCATTTTCAAGAACCTGTTGGGGCAGCATTTTTTCATCTTTGCTGCAGAAAGGCAGACTCCTCTTCTTCCTTAGCCTGCAGATAATTTGGGGGGCATGTGGGAAAGTAAGGGATACTCACAGCCCAGAGCATCCTAGAAGGCTAGTGGAGAAGCACATATGTGCCATTTAGACCTTTATTGGGACAGAAAGCCAGAAGGAGGGAAACAATAAGGGCACCCTCTGAATGTTAAACACCAGAATTAAAACTGACCTGACCTCGGTCAGAGTATTGCTCACCTACCCAAACAAGTTAGAGGCACACAGGTATCCCTCACCCTCCACACAGATGAATTCTGGGCTTTTCTTTGGACACTTGTTTTGTTGTTTATTAATCTTTGACTGTGCTGGGTCTTCCTTGATATTTGTGGACTTTCTCTAATTGTGGTGCATGGGTATTTGTGGTTTTTGTTCTGTCGTTTAGTCATGTCCGACTCTTTGCAACCCCGTGGACTGCAGCACTCCAGGCTTCCTTGTCCTGCACTGTCTCCTGGAGTTTCCTCAAACTCATGTCCATTGAGTCGGTGATGCCATCTAACCGTCTCTGTCGCCCCCTTTTCCTCCTGCCCTCAGTCTTTGCCAGCATCACGGGCTTTTCCAAAGGGTCGGCTCTTTGCGGTGGCTTCTTTTTTTGCAGAGCGTGGGCTCTAGGGCGTGCGGGCTTCAGTAGTTGTGGGATGTGTGCTCTGGAGCAGAGAGTAAATAGTCGGGGCACATGGGCTTAGTTTCTCTATGGCGTGTGGGATCTTTCCGGACCAGCGATGAAGCCCACGTCTCCTGCATTGGCAGGCTTATTATTTACCACTGAGCCACCAGGGAAGCTCCGATCCTGCGTTTCCAACAAGAGCCAAGATGATGCTGAAGCTACTGGTTCACAGTCTTTGTTTTGAGTAAGCGGTGCGGAGACCAGTGCATCTCGACTCTGCTTCTTTTCCTTTTCAGATTAATTGAATTGTATCTCATTGTGGCCAAAATGTGTGGCATCCAACAGCCTACGGGAGGTAATTGCTCCTGGGATAAATCTGAGAAAAAAGGGAGCCAAAGGGAAGGGTATTGAAAGAGAAACTGCCTTAGTTGGGAAAGAACTCGATAAAAGGGCAGGTATTCTTAATTAGTAGCTTAGTATCTAATCTTTGTCACTGAAGCCTGCACATCAAGCTGCCTGGAGTCTTCTTGAAGACAGTTTCTAGCTTCAGAGGTTTTTAACACCTCTCATCTAACTCTGTTAAATAGCCTGCTGGGATCCAAAATAGAAGCTGTGTAGGGAGAAGCTCCCTAAGCATACCTCAGCAGCCAGGCATGCTCAGTATTGACTTTTTTTCCCCTTGATATGAAATCAGTCATATCTCAAAGCCCTCCAAGACATTTGGTTCAGTCTGATATCTAATGTTGACTCCTGTTGAGCATCCCCATCCAGTGATCCCTAGCCCTGACTGCCAGCAGAATTATTTAAGAGCTTTCCATCCTATATGGAATAGATTACTGCAGTTGCTCTATAAACACCTAAGATATTGATGCAAAGGCTTTTCTCCTATTTATTCCCTTCCTGACCCTAGCTCTTATCGAATGGTACAGATTTTTTCTCTGCGTTTTCTCACATATGTGTGTATCTTTCTTAAGTCTATTATTGAGTGTGTATTTTAATATTAAAATGGGTTTTTCTTTCTGTTTTGGCCAGCTTGCATAGCATGTCAGATTTTAGTCGGATCTTAGTGCAGGGATTGAACCCCCACCCCTGCAGTGGAACCATGGAGTCTTCTCCACTGAACCACCAGGGAAGTCCCTACAGTGGGTTTTTTAATCTCCATTCAGAGCAATAATGACGTCCCTTTTTCACCTGGCTTTGCACATACCCTGTTCGCCAGCTATTATTCACTTGATGGCTGCTGTTCAAGAGGTCCGAGTGGGAAAGTGTAGCTAAATGCCTCATCCAACCTCTTACGGAAAAAAAAATCAAGAATCGGTGGGAATTGTTTGCCTGGCTATACCTTCCGGGTCTCCCTATCTCTCCTCCTTCTTTCTTATCATCTTAGTCTGGTCCAGGCCTTTGTTCTTGGCCCTCGTCTCTTCTCTCCCTATGTTCATTCTCTCAATGATTTCACCCAGTTCTGCGAGGTTAAGTAGGCTGACCACTAATAAAATGTTTCTCCAGCCCCTATGTACCTCCCAAGGGCTGAACATATACCTCCAACTTTCTTGGTGACTATTCTATTTAATTGGCTCTCAGAAGCATCTTAAACTTTGAATCTGTCTCAAACAGCAGGTTCTTCCTGCCCCGAACCTGCCCCAACCCTGGTGTTCCCCAGCTCTGTGTATTGGTGACTTTGCTCAGACCACATCCTCATGCTGCCTGATTCCTCTCTATCCCTCCCACATCACATCTTAGCAGCTGAGACCTTGCTCTGCTGTCACTCATATTCCACTTCTGCCTGCTTCCCACCACGTAGCCTACAGCTTCCGTCATCTGTTACTTGCATTGGTGTTTCTCAGACTTTTCCATGATGTAAATAGCAAGAAATACATTTTCTCTTGTAACCTAGGAGACATATTCATATATGTCTGTATGTCTGACTGGAACAAAAAGTTCACACCATAGCACTTAAATTTACTGTTTGCAGTGTACCCTGATAATTCCTTTTCTTTTATGAAAAATAAGGTAATTGAGACCCACTGATATGATTTCATGACCAAGTTTCAGTTATGACCCACAGTTTGAAAAACACTAGTCTGGATCCTTTGGTTGGAGGTGATGTGCAGAGCCAGCGACCTTGTAGCTCCTTGCCAGGAGCTCTTCAGTAATAACCATTTCAGCCCCTCTGCAGGCCCGCTGGGTCATACTCTGCATTGAAGGGGATCCAAGGTGACTCACCAGTTCTTGAAGTTCGAATGCTACAGTATGGACGACTGCTCTGGTCTTCCAGTAGCTCTCTTTCTTCCAAGACATGCCCCGTGCCATCCTCTCCACTGAGCATGGGACTGGAGTGGTCATTAGAAAACTCTTTGGGGTCAAGTATTGCCCCTGCTTACCGGGTTTCTCAGCTCACTCAAAATAGAATCCTACAGGATGCTCCATCAAGCCAGGTTCTCAGCCTTGGCTGGCTGCACAATAAGAGATAGCCTGGAGAGATCAAAAAAGGACAATAAAAACCCCTTGGTGCCCAGGAAGCATCGCAGAAGAGCTGGACCAGAGTATCTGCACGTGTAACCAGGACTGAGAACTCTATTTGACGGGATCCAGTTCCTGCCTGCGTGCGGCTCCCTGGCTCACTCAGCTCTAACCATACTGGCTGCTTTACATTTCTGTGCACGCAGTGAGCTAGTTTCTGCCCCACAGCCTTTGTCCTGCCCGGAATTTGTCTCTCTCTCTTCTCTGTCCTCCAGGACTCACACTCCCTCCCCTCCTGTGTCCCTCATGCATAGATGTCACTACCCCAGAGAGACCTACCCTGACCTTCCTGTCTGATGACCTTGATCCCTTTAGCTGCTTCCTCTCTCTCCATGCTTTATTCTTCTTCATAGCAGTTATTATTCCTAATACTATGTTTCCCATTGTTTTCTGACTTGTTCACTCTTTTCCCTCTCTAAAATTTAAGCTCTGTGAGGAGAGACACCTTAATCTGCCGTGGTCATCACTGTGTCTCTAGTACCTAGAACACTGTCTGGCCCAAAGGAGATGCTGAATCAACGTTTGTAAATGAATGAGAGAAGAGGAAGTGGATGATGGTGTCATGGTTTTTCTGGCTTTTCACCACTGAATCTTCCCTTAAGACAGTGAAGCAAAAAGAGTGCCTCTCTTGTGACTTTGGTCCTCTCCATGTGTCCCCCTGCTCCCCCCCAGCATCACCACATCGATCAGTTGACTTACCGTGTATTTTGATTCAGGATGGTATTTCTTTGATTCTAAGAAGTGTAAATAAGAAAAAGAATGAATGGCAGCATAAGCTAATTATTTCCCTCAAGTGACTTGACTATGTTCAAATCAGCAGATCTTTGCCTTGAATTGGTTTTGCTTTTGAGGGGAGTGTTTGGAAGAACATTCAATCTGAGCATTTAATTTAAAAAAAAAATTTTTTTTTTTTTTTTTTTTTTTAAGAAAAGCTTATGATAGAATAACAGAAACCTACAGCACTTACTCTGGCTTGGGTTTGGTGGTGAGGTATTTATTTAAATGATGGTTCTTTCGACTTGAGTTTTTAAAGTCCTCATGTGGAACAGTGTCAGTTTAATAGATCTGACATAACTCTGTTACATAATCAGACTTTTTAAAGATGCAAATTGAAAAGGCATTGCAGTTAAGGTTTAGAACTTCTTTTATGTTACATGCTTTGAGGATTGGTCTTCCTGCTTTTGATGTCTTACTCTTGATCCCTCCTTCAGTAGGTTAATTCAGAGCTGGGGCTCTAAAGAGTTTTTCAGCTAAAAACAGAACACAGTGAGGATCATGTCTTTGTGTAATAATGACAAAATTTGAGTTCAGGTCAGGGGATTGTATCATTCTTATGTAAACGTGGCTGGTGCCTCCCTGTCATACCTGGGAATGACGGTCAGGTGTAGGAGTCAGTCTGTGTACTTAGGTTGACTCTCTTGTCTTTATGTTACATATTTAATCATCATTGGTCTCTTTTATGCATTTTGTGTTTTTGTCTCAACACATTGGTAATTCATTGTACCTTAAGTGTTTGCATCAAATTTTGTTCACTACGTATAAAACATAAAGCCTTCTGTCTACAGTGAGATGCGTTTCTGGCGATTTAAGAGAAGTAGTGACTAGTGACTCTTGCTTTCCCTTCGTGGCCTTTATATGTATCATAATCCTTTAGGGTCAGGACAACCGGAAGTCCCACTTGTGTAGGAATTTGTTGGCTGATGTAAACCAGCTGGAGCCCAGAGGCTGAAATGGTGCTGTACTCTCTGCTTTCACCATGGTTTGTCTCTGCTTCCTGGTGGCTTGGCCCCAGGCTCAGGCAGCCTTTTCCTTTGTGGTGTCCAAACTATGGTGTGCAGCTCTGGATTTTCAGGCTTGTCTCAGCTGGGCCTGGGGAAGGAAGATATCTCCCATTTTCTCCAGCTAGTTAAATCCCGCCCACTCAGAGGCCCGGGCTTCTAGCCCTATGACCAGGGTAGACCATCCCCTCTTTGGCCAGAGTCCCATCTTCAGATCAGAGAGATTGAGTGAGTGCCATCCAAGCACTGGACTCTGATGTGTCTGGGGGCTGGTTCCCCCTGGAAATGAATCACATTGTCAGAAGACTTAGGGAACAGGCTTAGCTGTGCCTGCTGTGAACCACTGACTTCTCTGGTGTCATCGTTGGAAAGTGACCCATGGTCTGATAGCGTAGGACATGCTGTGTGTGCTGGGGTGAGAGCTCGCTCAAAGCCAGGAGACCTCGCCTCTTGTGACCCTTGCTCTGGCACTTGGTACCCTTCTGACAGTATATGTCATTGATGCTTTAGCTGTAGCCTCCGCAGGTGGATTTTGTTTACATGTTTGTGAACTGAGACGTATCATTTCCCTTCTCGGAGTAAGTGTTGCTCTTATTTATAAATGGGAGGCTGAAATAAGGTCACTCTTCACTCTCAAGCTTTACGTCATTTAGGCTCCTCCCTCCATTTTCAGAGGAGGAATGTGAGAGTCCGGGTGAGTGACCCGAGCCAGTGGCAGAGTCTGGTTTACATTTCATACTTGATCTTGATCTAAGAGCTGAGATTAAAAAGAAGTGAACACAGCAGTGAGGCGAATGATGACAGTTTTTTTTGCCTAATGGCCTTGAATTGGATTCAGCATCATAAATCGAAAAATTCTGTTTAAAGTTCTGATGCTACTTCCTTGGAGGAATATAAAGGTGAGTACGATGGCCATGCTTCCCTCTGTTCAGGTGAAGAGAATACTGTAGGAGAGAGAGGGCGACTCTTCTATTGCAGTTCTATTATAAAGCGTGAGAAAATAAATACACCTTTGTGTTTATACGAACAGGCTTGTGTAATATTTCAGAAGTATGGGGAGGGATAAATTGGGAGCTTGGGACTGACATATACACACTTGCTAAGTCGTTTCAGTCGTGTCCGACTCTGTGTGACACCATAGATGCCAGCCCACCAGGCTCCCCCATCACTGGGATTCTCCAGGCAAGAACACTGGAGTGGGTTGCCATTTCCTTCTCCAATGCATAAAAGTGAAAAGTGAAAGTGAAGTCACTCAGTCCTGTCTGACTCCTAGCGACCCCACAGACTGCAGTCCACCAGGCTCCTCCATCCATGGGATTTTCCAGGCAAAAGTACTAGAGTGGGGTGCCATTGCCTTCTCCAATATCCACACTACTGTATATAAAATAGATAACTAATAAGGACCTGCTGTGTAGCACAGGGAACTCTACTTAATACTCATCGTGACCTATATGGGAATAGAATCTAAGAGAGTGGACATATGTATAACTTGATTCACTTTGCAGTACAGCAGAAACTAACACAGCATTGTAAATCAGCTCTAAATGAATTTAGAAATTATACCAGGGGAGCCCAGAGCAACAGCACATGTGGGATGTGTTATTAAAGATACACAGGATGAGGTGGGAGGTGAAACTGGAAATGTGGCTTGAGGCCCCATCACTGTGGGTGCTGGTGTCAGACATTCAGATATTTGCTCTTGGTCTCTGAAAATTGCTGGTAGAGAGAGCTATGGTCAGCAAGTGTTTCAGACCATGCTGCAGGGTGTGGTGGAGGCTGGAGCTATAGTGGCTACCAGGAGAGTCCCTGTGCGGAAGATGGGACTGAAAACCAAGGCAGAAAAAGCCCTGAAGGTGGGGTGTCCGAAGGTGGAATATACATGCACTGGGACCTCCTTCCTGGCTTTGGGAGATGTGAGGGAGAGAGAGAGAGATGTTAAAATCATTTAAGTATTCTTTCCTGATTGACCAGGAGAAGGTGGTGGTGCCGTGAATGAAGGCAGATGGTGCGGAGAGAAACAGATTTTGGGTGGTGAGAGGGGCAGGGAGTGGGCTTTCACACTGGTTTATGTCACCATGGCCATGAGGCTGATGTCAGCTGCCCATATCCTTGAAGGAGCCGGATGAGGTGGGAGCAAAGGTGGAGAAAAATACCAGACACATGCATTTTGCTCTGAAGTTCAGGAGAGCTGTTTGAGCTGGAGATGAAAGTGTGGATGTCTTCAGCCAAGACTGTGCACCGCTCAGGATTAGGGCTGGCTGTTACAGAGCAGAAATACAAGTCACAGATGGATGCTGTGGTGGCAGCTGTCCGTGCTTGGCCTGCGTCCCCTGGGGTTCCCATGTGCTCTTCCGCGGTTTTGTGGGCATTTGC
Source organism: Capra hircus (assembly GCF_001704415.2). NCBI lineage: Eukaryota > Metazoa > Chordata > Mammalia > Artiodactyla > Bovidae > Capra > Capra hircus. The sequence goes on along the minus strand of NC_030829.1, from coordinate 21,615,250 downwards.
CTTCTACTGCTCAAGCCCCCAGTTTATCATGGGAGGACTGCCTTAAGGCTACAGGAGCCACTTTGTTGTAAGACATGGAGAGCTCAGAGTATCTGAGAGTCTCTGCGGTTCCCCACCCTCACCAGGGACTGACTGACACAGAAGAATGAAGATCTAGCAACCCAGCCTCAGGACAGGAAAACAGGAGGTATTGTTCATACCCCAGGGTTCCTCATAGGATCTGGGTGAAGTCATCCTCTGTAGAACTGGGCTTAAGAGTCCACTCATGCTTTCCTCTCTTTCCCATCTTACATCCCCCACTTCATTATGGGTTTATTTGGGGAGCATTCCCTTAATAAATCATTTGTATATGAATTCTTGTCCCAGTATCTTCTTCTCAGGGACCCAGTCAGGGCCCATCTTTTTTTTTTTTTTAACTTTTTATTTTGTATTGGGTTATAGCCGATTAGCAACGTTGTGATAGTTTTAGGTGAACAGCAAAGGGACTCAGCAATACATATACATTTATCCTGCTGCTGCTGCTAAGTCGCTTCAGTCGTGTCCGACTCTATGCAACCCCATAGATGGCAGCCCACCAGGCTCCCCCATCCCCGGGATTCTCCAGGCAAGAACACTGCAGTGGGTTGCCATTTCCTTCTCCAATGCATGAAAGGGAAAAGTGAAAGTGAAGTCGCTCAGTTGTGTCCAACTCTTAGTGATCCCATGGACTGTAACCTACCAGGCTCCTCCGTCCATGGGATTTTCCAGGCAAGAGTACTGGAGTGGGGTACCGTTGCCTTGTCCAATACATGTATCCATTCTCCCCCAAACTCAGTAGGGTTTCATCTTTATTTCAGGTAAATGAAGTCCAGATAAAGATGTTCCAGGTCTGATGTGGTAGTCATGTGGTTAATGAGAACCAGGCCACTTGTGTCTTTTTACTCTCCCATCCCTAGTGTGTGCCTGTCCTCAGATTATCACTTTATCATAAGGTGGCTACTCTTGCTCCAGCCATCACATTGACATTCCAGGAAATGGGAGATAGGAAAGGGCAAAAGGATACACCTGCCCGCTAATTGAGCCTTGTTTAAAGCCCTCAGCCAAACACCCCTCCCCAAGACCATCTCACTGGAAGGCTGGGAAATGTCTGGGTATGGCTTTGTGTGTTTGAATCTGGGTCTATTGCCATCCCAATGATAAAGCATTCTGTTAGTGAAAAGAAGGGAGAGTGGTTACTGAGTAAGCAGCAAACAGTTTCTGCTGCAGAAATTAAATTAAAAACTGAGCTTATAGACAGTATTTCCTAGGTGAGGAGGCTTAGTGTACAGAGAGGTTAAGTATTTGGGCTCTTTGGATTTAGACCTGGTTGTTAGACCCCTCCCCTGCTCTCATGGTTACATGATGTAGAACTTGAGTCAGCTGCTAAGCCTCAGTTTCCTCTTCTGAAAAAATGAGGATGGTGATAATAATACTGTCTTGCTAAAAAGAGGGTTGTGAGATTTTCTTAAAGTAGATACTGTATAAGAATTGTTTCACATAGTACCTGGTATGTATTAGTTATTTGGGGCCAGCATATGTGGGAAGCAGGGGCCTCAACTTAGAAATGTTTTTAAGAGGGAAGAAGGGGGTGGTAGTGAAGAGGCCTAAAGAGCAGCAATGAGACAGAGAGAGGGGGCTTGGAAATGGCAAGGGAGCAAACACTTCCAGGGGAGGATGAGGGAAGGTGTCAGATGATGCCTAGACTGGGGAGGATGAGATCTGAAAAGTCAGTTGATTTTAGCCTCTAGGTCATTGATGATCTTTGGGAAAATTTTAGAAACGTGGCTGGGGCAAAATGTTCTTTTGAAATAGAAGGGCAGGTATGACCCTCATTTCGTCAATGGTCAGCGTGTGTTTTTCCTTGGATTTTGCTTAAGCACGTCCTGCCCTGCCATCCCCCCACCCCCGTGATTACATTGAAACCAGAAATTAAATCCAGATTCCCTGCTTAGGAGAGCCTCGCTAGCATGCCAGTTTAATCACTTAAATTGGCATTGGTATCTATATCTTGCTTGTAGGTAAGTCTCAACAGTAAAACTCCTTTATAAGCCGAGAGATGAGAACAATGTTCTTTAGGGTTTCTTGTGCAGAGTCTACCTTTGTGGTTGAAAACCAGGTTCATAAACAAATAGATAAAATCTTTGTGTGAGTTTTCATTCCTGCTTTTAAAGTATTGCTTTTAATAATGTTTATAACTGTCCTATATGTCATCATCTTTGATTACAAATCTCAGACTTAGTATCAAGTGAAATGGATACTCTCTTATTCGTGTTAAGTGGTGTTTGTACTCTGCTGATCTTGTTTTCATAGGTGGCAGAGATGGAACATGGGGTTTGTTTATGTTCAGGGGAGTTTAGTCACTGGTCACAGATGGGTTTTCAGTTCTCCAAAGCAGCCCGTTACCCTAATGAAGGTGTGAAGTGTCGCCTTTCCGGTTTGGGGTTCTGTGGGTTGAATGACTGCCTCTTTGCTAGAATCCTTTTAATTTTGAAAAATGGAGATCTCTTTCCTCGTTACAGTTTTAGCTTTTTATGATCAGAACTCCTCATTAGCTGCTGGGTCTTTCTACAGTCACCTTTCATTTGCGTACCTTGTCAGGGTTTAAACCCAGCAACTACTCCATGCTTATTACACAGGACAAGACAGAAGTCACTCTGTGGGAAAATGGGAATGTGGTTGAAATTCCCATTAAAGCAACTTGACTTCACAGTGTTTCTCTGGGTCAGTGAAAAGCATGTCACTTTTAGAGGTTGGTATTCTCGGTGTGCTGATGTGTCATCAGGGGTTTGCACGTAATTTATTATAGTTAGTAAGCCTGAGTATGCCTGTAGAGCAATCTGTGAGTAAATGAGCTCGGAGACGATGAGGGCAGATGAGGAAGTAGGAATATGTCCTGTCTGAAGGGGTCTTCTCACTTACCTCCAGCCACTTGTTGCCCACGTTGCCAATTCTTGTTTTTGTTTGTCTTTTAATAAAAAGCTGGAGAGGAGGATTTTTATGTGAAATTGCCTCCTTTTAAAAATAGGAGTGTTTGAAACACTGAGCTAGCCAGAGAAAACATGGTCCGTTAGCCGGATTTGGCCTGAAGTCCACCAGCTGGCAACTTTGGCTTAGGATAATGCTCTTAAGTGAAGCTACTATTGGTTCAGCAGATGCGTTCTTAGGTCAGAGCAGTGAGCAGGGTTTTCTAGGGTGGGGAGTCGGGGGTGTGTAGGTGGTGAGATGTCACTTGACCCCTGTGGAGCTCACAGTGCAGTAGATGAGTGAAGCAATAATCCAGGGTTGTACCTGAGAAGCGTCGTGAGAAAGAGTGGGCAGGTGTGTCACAGGATTTCTAGGTTGGCGAGATGACTTCCGGCCGGCATCACCAAGGAAAGGGGGCATTTGAGTTCTGTCGGGATGGACCAAGGAGCTGTTCTAGCTACTGAGGAGCACAAGGAAAGTGGCGGACCTGAGACCAAGCTGTATTCAGGTCTATAACCAGGTTTGGCTAGAGGTCAATTCATGATTAATTTTTACCTAGGGGTTCTCATGTGTTGTGATACGGAATCCTGCTTAACTGTGCTCATTGCAGGCTGCTCCTCCTTGCTCAGTGGCCCATTCCTTGCTGTGTGGTTAGACTCCAAAGTACACAGAGTCACAGGGGTCATCTCCCTTGTGTTAATCCCTGTGTTTGGTTTTGCAAACATCTGCAGAGACCCATGCATTGGGAGGCTAATGGTGTTAGTTGACTTTCAGATTGAAAGCACAGTCTCCATAAACCATCTTGGAGCTTGCCGGTCATGTGTTTCTGTGACTGATTCCCGCTGAATCTTCTTATACTTTTATTTATATAAAAATCACTTGTATTTATTTTTAAACTTTGTAGTTTATATTGGAGTATAACTGATTAGCCATGTTGTAACAGTTTCAAGTGAATAAGGAAGCAACTAAGCCATGTATACATACATACATACATACATACATGTATCCATTCTCCCCCAAACGCCCCTCCCATCCAGGCTTCCATATAACATTGAGCAGAGTTCCCTGTGCTATACAGTAGGACCTTGCCAGTTATCCATTTTAGATATAGCACCCTGTACATGTCTATCCCAAACTCTCTAAGTAACCCTTCCCCTCATCCTTCCCGCCTGCACATGTAAGTTCGTTGTCTAAGTCTGTGAGTCTGTTTTGTTTTGTAAGTTCATTTGTATCGTTTCTTTTTAGATTCCGCATATAAGGGACGTCATATGATACTTCTCCTTCTCTGACTTACTTCACTCAACATGACACTCTCTATGTCCATCCATGTTGCTGCAAATGGCACTGTTTCATTCTTTCTAATGGCTGAGGAATATTGCATCGTATATATGTACCGCATCTTTATCCATTCCTCTCTTGATGTACATTTAGGTTGCCTCCATGTCTTAGCTAGTGAACACTGGGAATCTTTTTATTCGGCAAATAGCAAGACCTTTCAGCACCTGTCCTAGGTCTACATGACTGTGCACAACCCTGGACAGCAAGGAGTGATAAGCTTAAATTCTCCTCCCGCTTCAGAGTTGTCCCTTTCTTCTCATCCCTGGTTGCAGGGAAGCAAACGCTTTCGACTACCACCTGTCATGGCCCTTATTCTGCACACTTCCTGTGGGTGTTAAATCCTCCTAAAAAGGTCATGTGATTCTTGAGGGCAGCAGGGAGGTTTTCTCCCTACTTGGTTCTGTGGGTCTGTTTCAGGAAAACTCAGTTGGACCAGAGGATTTAAAAAAATGAAGGTGGAAAAGTTTTAGGAAACACAGTTGTGATCTACCTTTCAACATGTTCACAAAACATGGGAGTAGAGTGAAGTCTCTGTCATGTCTTAATAAAGAAATAGTTTTCCCCGTGCACCAGCCCCAAGCATGCTGTATCCTGCATCAGACATGGACTGGCGATTCGATTCTTACCTGATAGTATACATGTTTCAACGCCATTCTCCCAAATCATCCCACCCTCTCCCTCTCCCTCTGAGTCCAAAAGTCCACTAAACACATCTGTGTCTTTTTTGCTGTCTTGCATACAGGGTCATCATTGCCATCTTTCTAAATTCCATATATATGTGTTAGTATACTGTATTGGTGTTTTTCTTTCTGGCTTACTTCACTCTGTATAATCGGTTCCACTTTCATCCATCTCATCAGAACGGATTCAAATGTATTCTTTTTAACGGCTGAGTAATACTCCATTGTGTATATGTACCACAGCTTTCTTATCCATTCATCTGCTGATGGACATCTAGGTTGTTTCCATGTCCTGGCTATTATAAACAGTGCTGTGATGAACATTGAGGTATGTCTGTCTCTTTCAATTCTGGTTTCCTCAGTGTGTATGCCCACCAGTGGGATTGCTGGGTCATAAGGCAGTTCTATTTGCAATTTTTTAAGGAATCTCCACACTGTTCTCCATAGTGGCTATACTAGTTTGCATTCCCACCAACAGTGTAGGAGGGTTCCCTTTTCTCCACACCCTCCAGCATTTATTGCTTGCAGATTTTTGGATCGCAGCCATTCTGACTGGTGTGAAGTGGTACCTCATTGTGGTTTTGATTTGCATTTCTCTAATAATGAGTGATGTTGAGCATCTTTTCATGTGTTTGTTAGCCATCCGTATGTCTTCTTTGGAGAAATGTCTATTTAGTTCTTTGGCCCATTTTTTGATTGGGTCGTTTGTTTTCCTGGAATTGAGCTGCAGAAGTAGCTTGTATATTTTTGAGATTAGTTGTTTGTCAGTTGTTTCATTTGCTATTATTTTCTCCCATTCAGAAGGCTGTCTTTTCACCTTGCTTATATTTTCCTTTGTTGTGCAGAAGCTTTTAATTTTAATTAGATCCCATTTGTTTATTTTTGCTTTTATTTCCAGAATTCTGGGAGGTGGATCATAGAGGATCCTGCTGTGATTTATGTCGGAGAGTGTTCTGCCTATGTTCTCCTCTAGGAGTTTTATAGTTTCTGGTCTTACATTTAGATCATTAATCCATTTTGAGTTTATTTTCGTGTGGGGTGTTAGAAAGTGATCTAGTTTCATTCTTGTACAAGTGGTTGACCAGAGGGATGTTATGGGGAGGGAGGTGGGAGGGAGGTTCATGTTTGGGAATGCATGTACACCTGTGGTGGATTCATGTCAATGTATGGCAAAACCAATACAGTATTGTAAAGTAAAATAAAGTAAAAATAAAAATTAAAAAAAAACAGCAAAAAGGAAACAGAAAATAAAATTTGGTAACAATAAGGAAAAATTAAATTAAATTAAATTAAAAAAACAAATAGTTTTAACTTTGTCCAAATGAAGTTTTCCAAAAGAATGTCTAGAGTCCAGTTCTGGATTTGGAGTGTATCAGTTCAGGAGTGATCTCACATAAGGTCCTTAACTTCCCTGAACCTCACTTTCCTCGGGAAGCATTGTCAAGTAGCCGAGTGTCCTGGTACCCTCCTGGCTGTATCTCTTTCACTGTGTCCTACAGAGTGGCTTCCAAAACTAAAGGTACTATTCAGGTGTCATCTAATCAGTGCACAGGATCATTAGTAATGAGTTTCTCCCCCCAGCCACCATGTTTTGGTGTTATATAATGCTGATGCATTCAGCTCATATCCCTATATTGCTGGTATCTTAGTGAATTAGGGTTTGTTCCCCAACACACACAGCTTTATACCTGAATCCGTGTTGAGGTGTGATGAGGTTTGTTTTGTCTCTTTCTCTGGCCTGTTGAAGCTTGTTTGTTTTCACCAGTGTTCTTAAGATCACTCCAAGCCTCATGTCATCTACAGCTTCAGTACAAAGGAGAAATCTATTTTTGGAGAAGTCTGTTGAAGTGACGCATGCTCTCATTTGGAGAATAATACTGGTGATGTGTATGGGGAATTTTCTAGGTGTAAACATTTCATCTTGACTGCACCACTCAGATATGGGTCTTTGATGATTAGCCCCATTTTACAGGTGGGGATATTGGCTCTTGGGTCGAGTAAGTCACCTGAAGTCCCAGAGCAAGGAGGATTTAGAGCTGGTGCTGAACCCAAAGTCTGTCTTCACAGCCTCTCTGTCCACATTTGCAAAGCAGCAACCTATGGGCTGATTTCTGTTCTCACTAGTTTTTGTTTAACCTGCATGATGTTTTAAAAATTGAGTTTGGGGTTCATAGATGCAAACTATTATATATAGAGTGGATAAGCAACAAGATCCTACTGTTAGCACAGGGACTATATTCAATATCCTATGATAAACCATAATGGAAAAGAATATGAAAAATGTGTGTGTGTGTATATATATATACCTGAATTACCTTGTTGTACAGTAGAAATTAACACAACATTGTAAATCAGCTATACTTCAATAAAATAAATTTTAGGGAAGGAAAGAAATGAATTAGTTGTTTCACCATGAAAGAAAATTGCATGCTTTATATAAAAACACAAAATTCTGGCTTAGGGGGAAAATTCAGAAGATCCAGCCTGTTTTAATGAGTATTCTCAGGTGGCAAAATGGTCAGAAACTGACAGTTTTTTTTGTGAGGGGAAAAGCACTCCACAGTTTACCAACATACCTTCTTTTCCTGTGGTCCTCACCTTCCTAAAATTCTTAAGTGGTTGCTGCAGGCTGTTGGGGTTGTGATGCCATACTTCTGGGGTCAAGAAAAGTAATGAAAATTTTCAATTGCAAGTTGACAATGAAATGGAAATGAAAATTATTGAATGAAAACAATTGACTGAAGCCCTCACCCACCCAGACAGTGGTGGCAGTACAAAAGAGTATTTTACAATACAACTTTATTTTACAATTGCAAGCCCTCAGAGCCGTGGCGTTACTTCCCTGGTACTGGCATGAATCAGATATCCTCTGCCCTGAATTGATCTTGGGCTTGACAGTGTCAGATTGGCATGTCAGCATGCACTGTTGTGAGCTAGTGGATATAGTTTTTGTGTTACTGTAGTTATAAATAGCTTTATTGAGGCATAATTGCCAGAAAATAAACTCCACATTTAAAAAGTGTATAATTTGATAAGTTTGGACACATATGTATACCCATGAAACTATCACTAAATTAGGATATTAACCACCCCTAAAAGTCTCATCCTGCCCCTTTTTAATCCCTATTCCCTCTTCCTTTACCCCACCCTAACTCCTACGTGAGGGAACTCTGCTTCATCACTGTAGATTAGTGTGTATTTCCAAGAATTTTATGTTTAAATGACATCATACACCATGTATTCTTGTCCAACTTCTTTTCATGAACCATACCTATCTTAAGATTCATTCATGTTGTGGTTCTATCAAAAGTCTGGTCTTTTTTTTTTTTTTTTTCCACTGCTGAGCACAGTCCCATTGCATACCTCAGTTTATCCATTTAAAGCAGATTTTTGGACATCATGGCCCCAGTTTCTGGCCACTCATCGTGCTCCCTCATAGATTGGGATTGGCATCCAGGATTTCTGAGGTCTTACATAATTCTGTGATTCTAAGGAGAAGCCAGCCTTGGTCCTATGGGTGGCCTTGTTGGGGGAATATGCAGGTGGGCTCTTTGAAGGTTGACAGGCTGGAGCTCAGAAAGAACGCCTTCTCTACCCACCTTCCTATTTTGTGTTTTGTTTTTTTTTGAAAAGAGTTGAAATAGCTTCAATTTTTGGCTTCTAAATTGAGGACACTTTTCCTGGCATTTGTCAACTATATGTTGCCTGTGTAAAATGATAGTCTGTGGCTGTTCGAAAATTGTAGTGTGGCGATTATGGTGTGAAAGTTGGTATTCTGGGCATATAAAGTTAATGGTGGTAGACACATTCCTCAGAAAAAGGTCAAGCTAATATCAAAATAGCTAGCTTCTATGTCTGTCACCCTAAGACTGTTTTGCTCCCCAAAGATGAGTTCAACAGAACTTCAGTAGCCATCACAACAAAGGACTGGAGAAATAAAAATGAGAGTCTCACTTAACTTCTTGGTTGGGTAGTACAGCTCATGAAACCACATCATAATTTTGTGGCCTTTGGAGAAATTCATTCAGTGTTACAAGTTGCGTGTATTCCTGGAAGAGAACTTCATCAAAGCTAACTTCGCCAAGTATGTTGTCATATCCATTGTTTAAAAAGTTATTGACAATAAAGAAAAGTAGCCTGGGAATATAATCTCACACTGCCTTATATGTCAGCAAGACCCATTCTGAAGACCTTCCTTCTTCTCCCTGTATTTGTAAAGTTGGGTTTTCAGACCCAGTATTTCGGCTCACATTCTTAAATACTAAAGTGCAGTATAGCTGGTGTGTGTGTGTGTGTACTCAGTCGTGTCCAACTCTTTGTGACCCAATGGACTCCTCTGTCCATGGAATTTTCCAGGCTGCAGTGGGTTGCCATTTCCTACTCTAGGGGATCTTCCTGACCCAGGGATTGAACCTACATCAATCTATATGTATAGATAAACATATAGACACACACATATAACCTATATGTGTGTGTGTTTGTTTAACTTTCAGAGAAATGATGCTAATTTTAGATTTGCAAATGTCTTTAATTGTATTTGTAGACTTTCTTGGTGTTTCTAGAACTTTTTTTTTAATAAATATATTTTTCTTCCCTTTTATTGATGGTAGTTGAGTGTGGGAAGTGTTAGGTGGACATTAATTGCCTGTTAAAAGTAAAGGAGAAGGAAACCCATGATTGGTAAGTCAGTTGATTTTCAGTGTAGTTACCAAGACAAAAGGGGTAAATGATCTTTTCAGCAAGTAGTAATGGAACAACTGGATTCCCAGATACATAGGAATGAAATTGAACCCTTACCTCACACCATACACAAAAGTTAATACAAAATGAATCAAAGATCTAAATAAAAGAGCTGTGAACCTCCTAGAAGAAAACATAGGTGTAAATCTTCACAAACTTGGATTAGGCAGAAGTTGCTTGATGCAATACCAAAAGTATAAGCAGCAAAATGAAGAACAGGTAAACTGGATGTCATCAAACTTAAAACTTTCAAAGGAAATTATGAAGAAAGTGAAGAGACATCTCACAAAAAGGGAGAGAATGTTTGCAAATCATTTTTCTGTTAAGGACTAGTATCTGGGAAATCTTAAAATTCCACAATTAAAAAAAAAAACCTCTTAGTACTACATAGCAACAAATCCAGTTTGAAAATGGGCAAAGGATTTTAACAGAAATTTCTCTAAAGAAAATATACAAATGGCGTAGAAATATACAAATATACAAATGAGCATGGAAAGATGCTCATATCATTGGTCATTAGAGAAGTGCAAATGGAAACCACTAGTATGACTAAAGTAAAAAAGGTGGACAGTAGTAAGTATTGGGGAGGATGAGGAGAAACTGGGACTGTCATACAGCTGAGACTGTAAAATCACGCAACCATTTTGTGAAATAGTTTGGCAGTTCCTCAAAAGGTTGAATATAGTTACCTTAATAGCCAGCAGTTCCACTCCTAAGTACATGCCCAAGAGAAGTAAAAAAAATATGTGCATAAAAACTTATACCTGAATGTTTCTAGCAACATTATTCATAATAGCTAAAAAGTAGCAATGCTCAAATGTCCATCAACTGAATGGATAAACAAAATGTGATATATTCACACAGTGGTCTATTACTCAACCATAAAAAGGTTGACTTTACCAGCAAAGGTCTGTCTAGTCAAAGCTATGGTTTTTCCAGTTGTCATGTACAGATGTGAGAGTTGGACTATAAAGAAAGCTGAGCACCAAAGAATTGATGCTTTTGAACTGTGGTGTTGGGGAAGACTCTTAAGAGTCCCTTGGACTGCAAGGAGGTCCAACCAGTCCATCCTAAGGAAATCAGTCTTGAATAGTCATTGGAAGGACTGATACTAAAGCTGAAACTCTAAACTTTGGCCATCTGGTGCAAAGAACCGACTCACTGGAAGATACCCTGATGCTGGGAAAGATTGTCATCCCCTTCTCCTCCTGCCTTCAGAGGAGGAGATGGTTGGATGGCATCACCAACACGATGGACGTGAGTTTGAGTAGGCTCCGGGAGTTGGTGATGGACAGGGAGGCCTGGCGTGCTGCAGTCCATGGGGTCACAAAGAGTCAGACACGACTGAGGAACTGAACTGAACTGAAAAAGGAATGAAGTACTAATAGATGCCACAATGTGGATGAACCTTCTAAACATTATGCTAAGTGAAAGAAGCTAATCACAAAAGGTCATGTATTTTATGATTCCATTTATGTGAAATGTCCAAAATTCATAGAGACAGAGGGTAGACCAGTAGCTGCTAGGTCCTGAGGGGAGAGGAGAGTGGACAATGACTGCTAATAGGTTTCTGGAATTAGGCAGGGATGATGGTTATACCAACTCTGAATTAGGTAAAAAACAACGATTAAACTGTTTACTTTAAAGGGGCTTCCCAGGTGGCGCTAGTGGTAAAGAACATGCCTGCCAATGCGGGAGAGGTAAAGAGATGTGGGTTCGATCCCTGGGTTGGGAAGATCCCCTGGAAGGGAGGGCATGGCAACCCAGTCTAGTATTCTTGCCTAGAGAATCCCTTGGACAGAGGAGCTTGGCTACAGTTCATGGGGTCGCACAGAGTCAGACATGACTGAAACGACTTAGCACAGCACACATGAACTTTGAAGGTGTAAATTTTGTTGGCTATGAATGATATCTTGATTTTTTAAATGGGTACATATTGGTATAAAACATTTGAGCTTTCTGGTAATAAAACATATGAAAAGAAAATAGAAATACTAAATAAAGTATCAAGTGTTGACTAAATAAATGAAAAAAAAGGAAAGGAGATGGAAATAAGGCAAAACCTACTTTTCAGATGACGGCTTTCAAATGTGTTTGAAGGTGTGTTCTAGATGGGAGGTGCATTATAACTTAACAATGGTTGTGGAAAGCATATGTGTCTGCCAGGCCTTTTGGAACACAGTGATAAATAAGCCCCTGGACCTTTGTTTGCAGGCATTTGCAGAGTTATGGAGGTGGGAGATGGGAGGCAGGTCAGGGAGATAGGTAAGTCAGAACTCTGCTGAGGCACTGGGACACAAAGGATGGTACATCCCTGTTGAGGGGTCAGAGCCTTTGTAAAGCATTAGCTGAAAAAAGTTACAACTGGATTACTTGGAGAGTTGGATGTGTGTCTCCCCTGCTTGGGGAGAGAGTCGGGGTGGCTGATTCCAGCCAGGGAATATATATATATGTGTCAGTCAGTTCAGTTCAGTCGCTCAGTCGTGTCTGACTCTTTGCGACCCCATGAATCGCAGCACGCCAAGCCTCCCTGTCCATCACCATCTCCCGGAGTTCACTCAGACTCACGTCCATCGAGTCCGTGATGCCATCCAGCCATCTCATCCTGGGTCGTCCCCTTCTCCTCCTGCCCCCAATCCCTCCCAGCCTCAGAGTCTTTTCCAATGAGTCAACTCTTCGCATGAGGCGGCCAAAGTACTGGAGTTTCAGCTTTAGCATCGTTTCTTCCAAAGAAATCCCAGGGCTGATCTTCAGAATGGACTGGTTGGATCTCCTTGCAGTCCAAGGGACTCTCAAGAGTCTTCTCCAACACCACAGTTCAAAAGCATCAGTTCTTCGGCGCTCAGCCTTCTTCACAGTCCAACTCTCACATCCGTACATGACTACTGGAAAAACCATAGCCTTGACTAGACGGACCTTAGTCAGCAAAGTAATGTCTCTGTTTTGAATATGCTATCTAGGTTGGTCATAACTTTTGTATATATAGGGATGAAAGAGGCTGTCTAGCTTGTTGACAGTAGTAAAAGAGCATTTCTGCTACATTGGCATCCATTTCCCTGGGCAAAGGAGGTGTGATTTTTCCATTGGGTTCATGAGGGCGACATGTGTGTGTGTGTGTTGGGAGGAGCTGATGTGGCGTTGTCTGAGCCAGAAAGGGGGCTCCATGGAGGAGAAAGGAGGGTTGATGGGTTGGGTTTTCAGTGGCTGGAAAGGGGTTGTGACTGCCGGAGGAGAGGCTTTTCCCCCTGAAGAGGGAATACAGAGGAGGGATGTCAAGCAATGGCAGGTTAATCTTCAAGGTTCCTATTAAAGTGCCAACCAGAGCAGATGGATGCCATGTGTCACCAAATGTCGCCTTAAGAAGCCCACAGCATCCCTTATGCAGAACTCCAGCTAGAGTTGAATTTTGAAGAAATGTCGGACAAACACCTATTGAGGAATACTCTATTTTTTAAAGTGGGGAACTGTGTTTTTGAAAAATGTCATGATCATAGAAAGTGAAGAACAGCTATAGTCACATCACAACTAAAAGCAATCCCTGGCCCTAAACTGGACCCTGGACTGGGTCAGGAAGTGCTGAACAGGACATTATTGGGCCAGATGACAAAATGGAAGTGTGGACCATAGATGAGGTGAAAGTACAGGATCAATGTTAAATTTACTGCGGTTGATAATTGAGCTGTAATCATGTTAGAAAATATCCTTATTCTTAGGAAATGGACACTGAAATAAATTTTAAAGGGCAATAATATATGTAACTTCCTCCCAAGTAGTGCAGGAAAGTATGTCACAGGTACAATATATATGATACATATGAAATATTATATATTATATGTGTACATACAGAGAGAACATGAATGATAGAGCACATGGATGAAATGTTAACAGTAGGTGACTTTGGGTAAAGAGTAGTCTGTGTATTATTACTCTTGCAACTTCTATGTAAGCTTGCAATTATTTACAAATAAAACTAAGAGAAAGTGCTCATGGAAGAACCAGCTCTACATATCTGTCGATCATGCAGGGCTGGAGTGTGAAGCCAGCTTGATTCTTCCAGCCAAGGAGGGACTCTTCTGCTCTCTTTCATCTCTCTCCAAATCCCCTGCATCTACCACAGGGGGACCAGAAAGTGAGGTGGGCATGATGGGGATACAGTGGGAAGGATGGGGGTGTCTGTGAAAAACCTGGCTTGAAATAATACTGGCCGCTTTGATCATTGTGTTTAGATACTTTGAATTTCTGAATTGGTGCTGTTGGCAACTGGTAATTGTCGATGCCTTGCTGTTTTTTAAAATGTAATTCGTTTATCACTTTTGGCTGCACTGGGTCTTCTTTGCTGTGCATGGGCTTTCTCTAGTTGCGGTCAGTGGGTGCTACTCTCTAATTGCAGTACACAGTCTTCTCACTGTGACGACTTCTCTTGTTGCAGAACAAAGGCTCTAGAGCATACTGGATCTGTAGTTGGGGCACATGGGCTTAGTTGCCCCGCAGCATGTGGAATCTTCCTGGACCAGGGATTGAACCCATGTCCCCTGCACTGGACAACCAGGGAAGTCCTTTTTTTTATTTTAATATCTAGGGACAGAGGGAATAATTTTTCCCTCTGAATAGATGAGTCTTTAATGTTCCATGCACCTGTTACGCAGGTCGTAAGGGGAGGCGAAGGGGACGACAGAGAATGAAATGGTTGGATGTCATCACCAGCACGATGGACATGAATTTGAATAGGCTCCGGGAATTGGTGATGGACAGGGAAGCCTAGCATGCTGTAGTCAGTGGGGTCACAAAGAGTTGGACATGACTGAGCAACTGAACTGAAGGGAGAAAACATTGTTTGGGATCCTGGAGGAAGGAGCAATGTGGGGATAAGAGAGGGAACAGGGAAGCCTTCTCTAGGGACTTGGGTGCTTTGAGGTGAGCTGAAAGCATGAGGGATGAAGAGTAGGCTAGTCAGAAAATGGCCACGGTGCTGACGCAGTTGGTGACCTGGGAATACAATTTCAGGCAGAGAGAACAACTTGGTAAAAATACAGAAGAGTGGCATATGGTGCATGTTTGTGAGAACTGTGTTTTGGAATGGTGAGAGCTGGGTGTTGGTGGAGGAGCATTTTAAAGAAATGAAACTGGAGAGGTGGATGGGCCAAGCGAAGGACCACCCATCCTCAGCTGATGTCCTTTCTACCACACTGACATCTGAGGCATCTGAACGCTTTGCTTGCCAAACACCTTGAAGGCTGTACTGGCAGGACTGGGGATTCCAAGCGGCTGGCAGTGACTTCAGTCTCTTAGAATGTTGCCACTCAGAGCAGTCCCCAGGCCAGGAGCTTCTCAGAGCCCTCCCCGCATCCACTCAATCAGTGCCTGCATGTCAACAACAGATGATTGGTCTCCATATCAAAGTCTGAAAAATGCTGCTTTGAGAATTAATTTATTCTGTGCGTTCGTGTTTCCCAGGGTACAGCTGGGGACAAATCACATTAGAATCACCTGACTGATTTCACATAGTGGGATAATCTCTTGGTCTATCCATATTGTTGCAAATGGCATTATTTCATTCTTTACTATGGAAGTAAGTCAGGCAAAGGCAAATATTACTATGGTATCATTTATATGTGAAGCCTAAAAAATGATGCAAGTGAACTTATTTACAAAACAGAAATACACTCACAGACATGGAACACAAATTTATAATTACCAAAGGGGAAAGGAGGAGGAGGGATAAAGTAGGACTTTGGGATTAGCAGATACATATTGCTATATATAAAATAAAAGTCAAGGACCAACTGTATAGCACAGGGAACATCTTAACCTATAAGGGAAAAGAATCTGGAAAAGATACACATGTGTTATTTATATATATATATATGTATGTATAACTGAATCACTATGCTGTACACTTGAAATTAACACAACATTGTAAATAACCTATACTGCAATAAGAAAAAAAAAAAAAGAAGAATCACTTGGAGAGGAATCACATTTTTAAAAATAGGAATTCCTAGGATCCAGACCTACAATATTGTATTATTTCTACTGTACAGCAAAGTGAATCAGCCATATGTATATATATATCCCCCATTTTTTGATTTCCTTCCCATTTAGGTCACCACAGAGCACTGAATAGACCTCCCTGAGCTATCTACTCCCTGAGCTATAATGAGTAGATTCGCATTAGTTATCTTATTTTATACATAGTATCAGTAGTGTATGGAGAATTCCCTCCTGGCTCAGTCGGTAAAAAATCCACCTGCAATGCAGGAGACCTGGGTTTGGTCCTTGGGTCGGGAAGAATCCCTGGAGAAGGAAATGGCAACCCATTCTAGTATTCTGCCTGGAGAAATCCCATGGACGGAAGACAGTCTACAAGGTCGCAGTAGTTGGACACAACTTGGCAACTAAACCACCACCATCAGTGTTCAGTTCAGTCGCTCAGTCGTGTCCAACTCTGCGACCCAATGAACCGCAACATGCCAGGCCTCCTTGTCCATCACCAATTCCCGAAGTCCACCCAAACTCCTGTCCATTGAGTCGGTGATGCCGTCAACCATCTCATCCTCTGTCCTCCCCTTCTTCTCCTGCCCTCAATCTTTCCCAGCATCAGGGTCTTTTCAAATGAGTCATCTCTTTGCATCAGGTGGCCAAAGTATTGGAGTTTCAGCTTCAATATCAGTCCTTCCAATGAACACCCAGGACTGATCTCCTTTAGGATGAACTGGTTGGATCTCCTTGCAGTCCAAGGGACTGTCAAGAGTCTTCTCCAACACTACAGTTCAGAAGCATCAATTCTTCCGTGCTCAGCTTTCTTTATAGTCCAACTTTCACATCCATACATGACCACTGGAAAAACCATAGCCTTGACTAGATGGACCTTTGTTGACAAACTAATGTCTCTGCTTTTGAATATGCTGTCTAGGTTGGTCATAACTTTCCTTCCAAGGATCAGTAGTGTACATATGTCAATTCTAATGCCTCCCCCTCCAAGTCAGTTTTAGAAAGAGAGCTCCAGCCATCAAGTAGAGTTTCAAATACAGCAAATAAACAAAGAAGGTGGTTCCGTGACATGATAAGAGTCTGGAATGCTTCCCTCCCCACCACCTACTTTGTTCATTTTGTCAATTTGGGTCAATTGAGCACATTGACTCTTAAGAATAAGGGAGAGGAAGGTTTAATCCTGTGGTTCTCGAGGTGTGGTGGGGGAGCATTCTTGACTGTAAGACCTGGAAGATGGTGTGCTACGATACCTGGAATATAGAGACCACAGATGCTGCCAGGGTTCTCCCCACAGAGAATTAGATGATGCCCAGAGTGTCAAGACTGGTGCTGAGAAACCCTGGTGTGATCATTTTGAGGGGTGAGGTCATTCTTGAGGTGACTCCCTGGAGAATCGCTGCTCTAATAAGTCACTATTTTGCATGGAAATGTGTTGTGTCTTTCAGGCAGGTGTTCTGGAGGAGAGAAAAAGCTCAACAGTCATTTTTTTTTTTTGAGATACTTTGACTTAAAAGGCTGTTTGATGGTAGGCTGTATTTGCTAGGATTAAAAATGTAAGTAAAGAAAACATAAGTCATGATATAAATGAAGACAGGTTTTTTTTCCCCTGTATCTAGGTTAAATATATGACATCTTTGAGTGACTCTTGTTTATTTAGTTCCTTTTCACTGAATAAGCGTGAGTGAAAGGCTCCCTTTGGAAGCAGTCTCTTCACTGTGGGTATGCTTTAGTACATAAAAAAACTTCTATGTACATAAAAAATTTTAGTACATAGAAAAAAAATTTTTTTAATATATGTTTGTAGGGACTGGTCCATCTGTTGCAAGGAAGGGGAACCCTGGGTTGGAAGCACAGAGGGACCCAGAGTTGGGTCACTAGGTCTGCAGTGGAGACCAGGACAATAAAGGAACAGAGTAAGCAAGTGGGGCTCTGTCTGCCATTGGTTGTTGGTGTCCACTTGCCTTCTTGCCTCTCTGGAGAAATGAATGCAAGCCAGCGGTGACAGCTTTGCTCAGTCGGCTGAGGGTGCCTTAAACACCACATGGAGAGCATGGGAGGGAAGGGCGCACGTGAGGTCAAAGGGTGATGGCCTTCTTCCCCAGGTGGGGGCAGGAGGAGGGCTGGCAGGCTGGCGGAATTAACCTTTCTCTTCTAGACCATGGACCTGATCAGGAAGTCTGACCCACTTCACAGAAAAGCAGGTTAATTCTGGGGGTGATGTGATTATACGTTACAGATTTCTCTGGCTTCTCAGTCTTCCTACATTATCCATCCCTTTTCCTGCCTTGCCCACTGGCCCGAGCAGTAGATGCTTCAAACACCCTGCAGTTACCTGCTGGCTCGTCTGTCTTCCTGCGGACCCTCGGGGACTAGGTTTTCCAGCACACAGAGGCTTAAGAAATGTTTGTTGAGTGAAGTAGAAATCAAACTCAGGAGAAACAGTGTACACTGTCTTCGTGTTAAGGTAATTTCTGATAGCAAAAGTCTTTTTCCAGGAGGGTCTTGGAATGACCAACCCAATAGCTTATGTAAATCTTTTCAGGCCAGGTGTTTAAGACCCGAATGTGCTTTTGGGGATGTAACATATCCTCAGAGGTTCGCACGTGCTATACTTTTTGAAATAGCCAGGGCTGTGTGCTGTGAAATTGCATTTTCCTTGAGAGAGACTGAGTATGTAGAGTTCTACACAGCAAGATTTTTAACCCAAAGTTCTCCGTTTTGTTTATTCATATATCTAACATAGAGCTGGGCGTCCTCTCTGTTTGTGCATTTCTTAACTTTTTGACAAGTCCCTCCAGCTGTTTACTCATTTCCAAAATATACTTGTTTTCAGATATGTTCACAAATTATATATATAACAGATTCCATATAACAGGCTTTTCTCCTTCCCCTTTCCTTTCTTTTTTTTTTTTCCTCTTTCTCTCTGTCCCTCCCTCTTTCCCTTTCTTCTTTTTTTTCTCTGTTTCTTCTCTCTTCTTAAAAGTAGCCTTGTTTTGAACTTGGTGAGTGTTTGATGGATTTTTGTAGAAGGTTCACACTTGAAAATAAATTTCATAGATGATTTTGAATATACAAAAATATCTTTTATTATGAAAAATGTCAAGTACGTATACAAATTGAGAGAATAATAGTATGATGAACCTCCATGTACCCTCTACACACCTTTACTGTTAACAATTCATGGTTCATCTTGTGTCATCTCTCTCCTCCCAGCTCCCTTTCCCCAGTTATTTTGAAACAAGTGTCATCATGGCCCTTCATTACAGATTACATTTTTCAACTGCTTCCTATTAATGGTTTAAAACCATATGAATAGAGCAGAGCATCAGTGGGGAAAAGCCCTCCTCGGTCCGAGTCCCCGTGGGCATCAGGCTTGGGGCCAGGGAATGCTCACTGCCCTCAGTGCCCAAGTGTCCTGCAGTGAACAAATAACGGAGGCCCTTTGGGGAACCAGTGATGTCATCTCTCTTCCGCCCTTCCTCCTCTCCATTATGTACCAGCAAACACCCAGCCCCAACCCTGGCAAAACAAAGCATGTTTTCGCAGCCACGGAAGTCAGACACTATTGTTAACCTTTTACATGAAGGGAAAGTTTGGTTTTCTATTATCAGCAAGACCATCCTCCTTATTGTGAGAACAACTACTACTTCATTTTTTTTTCCCCCTTAAGGTATTATACACACACACGTGCGCACACAAAGATGCCCAAATCTTAAATCTGAGTGCTGCTCAATTTTTAAATCCAACCCCCATGACCCTTGTCCAGATTGAGGTAGAACATCTCCAGCACCCCAGAAAGTGCCCCTTCTCCAAAGGGCACCCCAGAAATACCCACCTCCAAAGGCACCTGCTAGTCTGTCTAGCTGTTGGTAAATTTTGCCTCTTCTTGAACGTCATGTGAATGGATTCATTCAGTATAAATGGATTCTTTTTGCCTTGGTTTTTTCACTCCAAATAATGTTTGTGAAGTACATCCCTGTTGTTCCGTGTAACAATAGCTTGTTTCTACTGCAGTATAACCATCCAGCATTGCAGTTTTGTGTGAAGACGTGATGTGTTTATCCATTCTGTCTTAGCGGCTAATATATGTTTACTCTGTGCTATAATCTGTACTAAGTGCTTCAAGTGAAATAGTTAATCTTTTAGGCTAGTTTGTGTTACCCATTGTGATTATTGCCCTTTTGTAGGCAAGAGATGAGCTAATTTCCCCCAGGGTCATATAACTAACATATAATAGAGCTGTTTAAACCAAGTCGTCCAGTTTCCAGACCAATGCACATCTCAGTGCTTCCATATTGGGCTTTCTGTGACTTGTCTGACGTGATCTGTAAGCTTCCAGAGACTAGAGCAGGTCTTTGGGCTCTGTGGTCCTTGGGGATGATCTGTCTTCTAGAGGAAGACCTGTGGACACAGAGAGCTTCAGTAGCCTGGCCGTGGCTGCTCAGCTAGTGAGTACTGGAGCCAGGGTTGGAATCCTGGTTCCCAGGTTCCTTGTCTCTTATTTTTGTTGGCATTTGTTTATTTCCATCACCAGCAGAGTGCAATATGTTTTATCACTCAGTGGGTCAGCTCACACTTTTGGTTGCAAACAACAGAAACTGACTAACCTAAGCCAAAGAGGAAGTTATTGGGAGAATATTGATCACTCGCAGAGTCAACAGGGCAACAGAGAACCAGACTGAGGTGCTGAGAGAAGCAGGCTCTTGACACTTCCCCAGACATCCGGCCCTGCTCCCACAAGCAGTTTTTAACTTGCACCGGGACTTCGTATCCGTCTGTCCAGGTGCAGAAGCCAGGACAGAGGCTCTAGCTGTCTAATTGAAGACAGCTTCCTGTGTTCCTTGGAAGGGATTGCTGGTCCCTTCTGTCAGCCGCAACGGGAAGAGGCCTTGCCTTCCTCATTAATTTTTTACTTTTCTTCTCTGGGTTAAAGTTGATCTATATTCAATAATCCTTGCAAAAAGGTAAATCAAAATTGAATTGGCCAAGTTCAATGATGACCTAGATGGGTGGTATGGTAGGGAGGTGATATATGTATACACATGACTGATTCACTCCATTGTTCAGAAACTAACACAACATTGTAAAGCAGTTATGCTCCAGTAAAAAAAAAAAAAAAATTAAATTGGCCAAGCCAAAGAGGTCAAAAAGAGAAGTGTCTCTCTACATTTCTGGTTTTTTAATGTGTTTGTGAATGATGGTTCTGCAACCAGGAAAGATGATAAAGTTTACAGGATAGCAACCGTGGGTGTCCTCAGTCTAAAAAAGCATCTGGTCACTTACGTGGGAAAAAATTACCTTGCTGTCCTTTGTCCCTCAGGAACAGTGTCTGTTTTCTGCAGACAAGTAATGGAAGGTTGATTTGGCAGTTCCATTTGGAAAATGTCACCAGACTTCAAAGAGCTTCTTCTGTCCTGGCTTGGGAAATGTGGTTCGCATGCAACAGACACAACAATGTGCTGTGCTGGTTTCCTCTTTACATGAAGTGGACTTAATTACTTGTTTGTGGAAGGCTTTTGTTGGAAGTAAAAGGTTTTCCTTTTGTGAGCTGCCACTGAAGACTGTCCTTCCACCTTGAGTGGCCACTCATTCATTCATTGATCCTGAATTTACTGAGTACACTTCAGACAGGATGATACAGAAGTCAGATAAGGTCTACTGTCATGAAACTGTTGGTCTCGTAAGTCGAGTTGGGAAAGTCCTTAACACCCAACAAATTTGCTTTCCCCTTTCATTGCTTCTTTGGACTCTTAACTCCCGTGATGGGAAATTAACATTCCGCTTTCTCTTTGTTGATCACATCGTCAGTGCCTTCTGAAATGTTTATTCTGTTGCCTCTTAACCTTTTTCAAAAGAAGATACGTATGATCAACATTAAAATTTTTCTTATTTGAGTTCATGTAAATTTACCCTTGATTTCTCCCTATATAAAATTACATTTATGTATGCTGGCTGAATGAAGAGTTTTTTAAAAAAATAACTTCTTGACTGTCTCTTTGATCAGTGAGGTGGGTTACAAGAGCTCAGATTCTTTGCAATAAGGGCCTATGTTTGCCTAGTTAACTGCCACCACATCAGCCAGGGGCTAGGGTAAGAGACAGAGAAATGGATGCTTGGCAAACTGGAGGACAGACTGCAGCACATGTTGGTTTGGTCTTTAGCAAACTCATTTCTTCTTCCTGAGCATTCCACTGAAGTGCATTTCTTAGTTCCTGACATCGCGGCAGAGTGGGAGGGCCATGTGATTGGTTATCACTGATGACCTGTGAGCACGAGTTTAATATTTCTTTCAGGCCAATGAGCTCAAGAGAAGATGTGCCTTCTCATGGCTCTTTTTCCTAGAGAATCCTTCCACATACCGAAGTGTGGGATTTGGTGGCCTAGGAGAGATTTCTCAGAAATGTTATGTCTGGCAGAGAGTTGCTGGATTATATATTAGATTATATGTTGCCTTTTGTCACCCTGTAGTGTAAAATGATATCTCAGTATGATATTGAACAGTGCTTTAGTATTAAAAGGTCATTTATAAAAGTTAAAGACTTACATGGGTACATGGGTTGGAGGAGGAATTGCTTCATAGATACAGGTTTTCCTCTTGGGAGTGATTAAAATGTCTCAGAACTTAGAAGTGGTGATTGTACAACATTGGGAATGCATGGAATGCCGCAGAATTATTCACTTGAAGCCAGTTAATTTTATGTGAATTGAGCCAAAAAAGTCAAATATTGATAAAGTGCAGAATAAAAATAACACTCCTATGTCTGGCACCTCACGCCTTCCCACTTTGTAGAGGCAACAACTTAAAACATGTTGACATTTTCTTTTGGTATTTACCACTGTATTTCTGGATGATATGTGTCTCTTAATGTCTGTAGATTAATCTCTTTTAAATATCACCTGTTCACGCCCTGTTATTATAGATGAGGGTGGCTTCTGACACCTCCCTGTGTACCCTCCATCCCCTAGGTTAACTTATATCACATCTTTTGGCTAAATTTATATCTAGTGTTAGCTTCTTATGACTATAAGTGTTGTTCACTGTTGAGCTAAAGACATACTAGATTTTTTAAAAAAAATATTGAAGTATGGTTGATATACAATGTTTTGTTAGTTTCAAGTATATGACAAAGTGATTCAGAGATACACACACACATTCTTTTTTAGATTCTTCTCCATTATAGGTTATTAAAAGGTATTAACTATATAAACAAAGATGGAAAGAGAATCACTCCATTGATCAATTCCACCCCCATCTTCTTTCCATGTTCATTTATTCCAACTTGGGAAGATGTATCTAAGATTCTCAGGAGATGAACTTGCATTTGTTTGTTTTTAATTTTCATTGTATTGGGGTTTTGTTGAGGGAAGGGGAAAAGGAGAGGGAATGTCTTTATTCTGTCCTCTGAAAACTACCTTCGAATCAAGTTCAAGCCTTTGTAAGCCTCAGTTAACATACTCTCTAGGTTTAGTTACATCTCCCGAGCCAGGGTGGGTCACTGCATCGTATCTGTCATACTGATTTCCTCGACTCTCCTCTCCTCTCTCTGGCACTCCATCCTTCCTTCTCTTCGGGCCCCATCCCCTTAAATTACTGGCTGTCCTGTGTTTTCAGTTGACGGACAGCCCTCTGAACGTTTCATCTTGGTTGTCTCATACACGTCTCAAACCAAGCATAGGCAAAAGAAGATTCTTGACTTCTGTTCTCCTCTAAATCCATCCCCTCCCAGCCTTCCCTTTCTTAGTAGGCACCACGATCAAGAAGAAAGCTCCCATAGAAACATAAGCCAGGTTCTTTGCTTAAAGTCCTTTGCTACTTTCCGACTGCTTCTGTAGGACAGGCATTGCCTCCCTGCGGCCCACCTACAGAACAGATGCGAGTATCTGCTGTCAGGGACCTCCCATTCTAGAGTTCACGGTTGTGGAGGACAGCGAGGAACTGGCTTTCAGCTGTTCTTCCGGCAGACTCTATTTTCTCACTAAGTCTCGGACGTGCGTTCCCTCCGAGGCTGGCTGCTTTGCCTTCCCACCCCACCCCAGGACCCCTTACGTTAAGGTGGGCTCCAAGCACACGCGTGGCTCCTGTCGCTCCTGTCTTCCTCAGCAGAGCACCACGGGCCTCAGGCCACGGTTAACACATCTGCGAAGCAGTTGAGAGTTCTCCCTCCAGCAGAGTTCTAGAATGCTGTCTAAACCGTGGAGGACCACCTCTGGTCCCTTTTTCAGGCCACGCGCCCTTTAACGCTTACCCCAGCCCCTCTATTCAGCTAATTTCTCTTTGCCGGCCCAGTGTGGCATCTGCTAAAGCTTAGGAATGTTCCAAAATAATTTGTTGAGAGCTGAGTTTAGTTTATTCTTCAAAGACCTGAAAAAAACACTTGTCACATAAAAGATCTTTGTGACATTTCTTTGGGGCGAAATCAAAGCGCAGTGTGTGCATGTGTGTATACACGCACATGTATAGATACACATGCATATTTGCTTCCCCCACACAGGTAAAACTTTTGCCCTGGATTTCCTATATTTGTGCATTTCTATACTTAGCACAGTATTAAGATCCAGCAGAACTTTAATTTTGTCCTGTTGTGCCGTCCAAATAGCAAAGGGCAATACAGAGCCGCTGAAGTGCAGAATTTCAGAAGGTTACTTTAACATCCCATTTGAATTGCTTAATCTAATTTTCACTTAGAATCAGTTGCTAAGCAACTGGGAAGGCAGGACAAAATCAGCAAGGCTAATTTGGTTCTGTTACTAGTGTGTTAGCATTGCTTATATTTACATAGATGGTTAGTTGTAAAAATGCTTAACCCAATACAGTGCTCTGTTTATCCAAGAAAAACAGTTGCTGTGGAAGTTACAGCAAGACTTTAAATGGATTGACAGTGCTTCAGTTCACGCTCTCATCTTAGGTAAATAGAAATTATCTGAAATTTTGAGCCTGTCGGTGCTCCATTGGTTTGTTAAGTGGGGTGCTTGACTTGGCTGTACTATGAACAATTGTAAAAGGATGCTATCCATTGCATGTTAATCCCTTGAAATTATAGATCCAGTTGATCCTCAAATCAACTTAAGTCAAATTATTGAGGGGGTGGTAATGCATATCGTTTAGCTATCACCATATGAATTGTTTGAGGGAAAAAAACAGACAATTTTCTCAGTATCTTCTTACTGATGAAAATTGAAATTATTAACCTCAACTGACCCATAAAGTAAATCATATATCAAATATGAATACTGGTGACTTAAATGTTTTGAATTTTTTTGTGTGATGTCATACGCTTATCAAGGAAGTCACCATGGCCCAGTACATATGCCGCCCTCTATACTGTGTCAAAGATAAGACGTTTAATGCTGGCCAGTGGTCTCATGGTTGTGTGTGATTGTTCTCAGGGCCAATGGAGCGTTTACATGGTTCAAACTGGTAGAAAAACTGTGTCTTTCAGTGATGCTGTGAAGTTGCCACTGATGGAGTAAATAACAATGAACTGTGACTTTCACTGGAGATGGAGCGAGCAGTCCTACCTTTCAAACCAGTTTCCTGCCCGGCCCTTTGTTCTGTATAGATCTGGATAGAGTCTTTCATGTTCACTAACAATTACTTTCAATAGATGAATTGTAGTCTTGATAAATATGGCTTTTATATTTACCTTATAACTGCTTGTGACTGCATAGAAATATGTAGTGAAGAAGGAAATTTGTAGAAATAGGAAAGTACCTTCTCTTTCTACAGTTACATGATTCCAATTTTTTTTCTGAATGATGTCAAGTGTTTGTACTGGACTTAGTGAAAGTTCATTGATTCCAACTAGAAGAAAGGGTGGTCTGAATTAGAGGGAAGTCTTAGTGTCTACGGGCTTCCCAGGTGGCGCAGTGGTAAAGAATCCACTTGCCAGTGAAGGAGACACAAGAGACATGGGTTCGCTCCTCAGTCCAGGAATATCCCCTGGAAAAGGAACCCACTCCAGTGATCTTGTCTGGGAAATTCTACATGAACAGAGGAGCCTGATGGGCTCCAGTCCATGGCGTCACAAAGAGTTGGACATGACTGAGCACAGACACTTATCGTCTATGTACTTGAGAGCAAATGAGTATTGCTCGCTCTGAGATCATTGTTTGGCTAAGATAGTAACTAGGTATTTACTTGTCCTGTCAGAAAATGTTTCTGTGGACAGATAAGAATGAGTGTATAGTTAGGAGACTGAATTTCTTTAAAGGCTTGGTCTGATCTACTTTCTGAGTACAGTTTTTTCAGATCTGGGTGTTAATTCCAAATTTATTATTAATTTACTCTATAAATACCATTTGAAAATCCTTTATATCAAATGGTAGAATTTTTAGGGAGTGAGTGTAAATTTTAAGATTAGTTTTTTAGAAGTTATTTCTAAACGTTTTTGACAGTGTATCACTGTGAAAAATGTTACATGAAAAATCCCTAAACTTTGTGTATGTATGTGTGTTTAAAAGTTATATACATGTGTTACTGTAATAATGTATACTTTATAAAAACAAGCAGGAAAATAGACAAAAAAGATTATGATTAAACAAAATAATGCAGTGTCCTCTTAATCATGATTAGCACACTATCAGGTATATGAATGCTTAAGGCACGTGAATGCTTTGAGTAAAGTTTATCATTAGAAGCAACATGTTAAGCATTTTTTTTTCCATGTTAAGCATTTTAAAACAATTTTTAATATCTGGGTGTCTTTTTTCAGACCTTCTTAGATCATCATTTTTTTCCTTCTTCTGGTTTGTGGGGTCTGCATTACTGCTGTCTTTGATGTTTTCATTTCATTGCAGGCATCTTTTGAAGCCACTAGTCCATTTAGTGAGTGAGTTCTACTGTATGTGCCAAGTTGCTTCAGTGGTGTCTGGCTCTTTGCGACCCCATGGACTGTACCCTACCAGGCTCCTCTGTCCATAGGATTGTCCAGGCAAAAATACTGGAGTGGGTTGCCATTTCCTTCTCCAGGGATCTTCCCGACCCAGGAGTTGAACCCGCGACTCATGTCTCCTGCATTGGCAGTTGGGCTCTTTACCACTAGCTCCATTTTCTACTACATAAAACAGTGTAAAAAGTCACAAGCCCAGGCAACCCTAAACAGAAGCATATCACCATGCATTGAGAGAGAGGGACAAGGTACAGAATGTCTGAGGGCAAGTTCGTCTATTTTCTTCCTACTCCCCAGAGAATTAAAACAACACTCAAGAAACCATTGCCCAGGGAAGTGCCTCCCAATAAACTTCTGTTTTTCTAAAAATTTTGTTGAATTGAGGAGAGTTGGATTTATATCCAGAAATGCTTGTATATATTGTTATTGCATATGATGCAAAGAGCTGACTTATTGGGAAAGACCCCGATTCTGGGAAAGATTGAGGGTACAAGAAGAAGGGGGTGACAGAGGATGAGATGGTTGGATGGCATCACCAACTCAATGGACATGAGTTTGAGCAACTCTGGGAGATAGTGAAGGACAGGGAAGCCTGGCGTGCTGCAGTTTATGGGGTCGCAAAGAGTCAAACATGACTTAGTGACTGAACAACGACAGCTGTTGTTGCATCTAGTGAGAATATTGCCCTTAAATTTGTTCATTATAAGGGAAACGAGATAACTCTAGGGCAGCATCAAGAGTTCTGGATTTGGATTCTGAGTCCCAGCTATGCTACTAACTGGCTGTGTGACAACAAACAGTTGACTTTCTAAAAGTTTCATTTTCCTGTTCTCACATGTGGTGATGAGAATTAACCATCCAAGGAGAGGTTTGTAAAAGGGCTTTGTAACTTGTCACTTACATTTGCATATCATTTATAATGCTTTAATGAAATAGAGAAAGTTTTTTCCATAGGTTGAGTATATACACATACATCCTCAGTGACAATTTTTTGCTTATTTGTTTCACTTCTAGATTGCCTCTTTAAACTATGTCCCATGAATCGCTACTCTGCCCAGAAGCAGTTCTGGAAAGCTGCTAAGCCAGGAGCCAACAGCACGACAGACGCAGTGCTGCTCAACAAACTGCACGTACGTACTGGGGGGACTCCATGGCGAGGTCTCATGAGCCGCCATATGGTTGTGTCTGGGTGGAATGGGTTGAGAAGATGAGTTTTGCAGCCCTTCAGCTCTGGATAGTGACTCATATGCTCTTTGATAAAGGGATAAAAGAGATCCTCTGTGATCCTAAGGAAAGGTGGGTCTTGGTCATCCTGAGATGTCTTGAGAGTTACTTTTCTCAATCATTTCTTTTTTTTTTCCCTCAGCCATTTCCTTTTCAGAATGGCTTTGAGTAGAGTACTGGTTATGAGCACAAGCTCAGCAAGCGAACTGCCTAGATTGGAATGCTAGCTCCACCCCTCACCAGTTGGTCATCTTGTCTGAGTTACTTGGCTGTTTTGTGCCTCCATTACCTCATCTGTAAAATGGGAATGATAATAATATCCACATCAAGAGTTTGTTGTGAGGATTACATGAAATGAACCATGAAAGGTTCATGTTGACAGTACGTGCCATATGAGAAGTACTCAGTAGATTTTAGCTGCTATCATTGTATTTATCTTGTCTGTTGGTTGGCATATCAAAGAGATACTCATTCCACTGTGCTGTGTGACCATAAGCAAATTTTTGAGCCTCTCTGAGCCTGTTTTTCCATCTGTCAAATGATGACATAATTCTTCTAGTGTCTAGATGACCTAATTCTTCTGTGAGGCTTATTTATCTCATGGAACTTCTTTGCAATGTGGAGAAGAAAGATATGACATATATCCAATGTGGTATTATTGAAATTTCAGTCCATTCCACACCCCCCTATTCTGCTTTTTTTTTCTGCTTGTCACTTCCCATCATCTTTCCAATTTATTTATTAGCTGTCTACACTGATTAGAATGTAAACTACACAAGGACAGAAATCTGTGTCCGCTTTACTGTATCCCTCTCCCTCTTGCCTACAACATGTGGGGCACTCAAATATTTACTAACTGGATTTTTAAAAATCTTTCTTGGACGATGATCTTTAAGGACGTACAGTATCTGTGAGCATGTGGGGCTCATGCCTGCCCAGTTTGTGACCAGTAAGTGGCAGAGTCACAGCCAGCTGCACTGGGTAAGGTGGGACTCACGGAGGGGACTCCTTTACTCGACACATGCTGTGTTAGATGGGGCTGAGGGCTCCAGGCATGATGAGAAGACCAGGTCCCTGATCTCCCTGAGCTGAGCCTCTAGTGTGAGGACGCACACACACGTCGCCTTTAAAATGAAATGCACGCCTTGTGCCTGCTACACCCTCTGAGGCGTCGGAACTGTCCTCACTCTGCTCTGGCCAGACTCACTCTACTTCCTTTGCTTTCATTTGTTTTGGAGCACCACAGACTCTTAACAGTCTCAAGACATTAGCGCTTACAGCTTATTCTACTGAGAACATCCTTCCCCTGACTTTGCCTCAGTTAAGATCTCTGCCTCCTTCGTCTCTCAGCGCAAGTTATTTCAGCAAAGTCTCTCCCCATCTCTTTATCTAACCCGCGTCTTGCTTCCCTGTATCATGCACCTTGTTTATATCTTTCTCAGGACTGATCGCAATCTGCAATTATATTAAATAGTCCCCTTAATTACCATCTGTCACTCAGTAGAATGACAACCCCACAAGATGAGGAGCAATGTCTGTCCGGTTTACCACTCTATCCCCAGTACCTGGTAATAGCATTTGGCACATAGTAAGTGCTCAAGAAATATTTCATGAACGGATGAAAATAAAAGACTGTGCTCAGTGACAGTGGTAAAGCTCTGGCAGTGACTTACCTTCTGGGAGCTTAATACCTGACTAAGAAATAGAGGTAGTGACACAGCTGTGGCAAATACTATTATAGGGCAAACCACCAAAGCTTTGTGAGCTCCTAGAAAGAGCTTCACTGGTGGCTCAGTGATAAACAATCCACCTGCAATGCAGGAGATGCACGTTCGATCCCTGGTTTGGGAAGATCCCCTGGAGGAGGGCATGGCAACTCACTCCAGTATTCTTGCCTGGAGACAGAGGGGCCTGGAGTCCATCAGGTTGCAAACAGTCATAAACGACTGAAGTGACTGAGCACGCAGAAGGAGCTCCCAAATCTTCTCGTGTGAATAAGGGTGAGTGACATGGTAGTCAGGGAGGACTTCCTGGAGGAAGAGGAGGTGACAGGCCTCACAATGAGGCATCTTTGGCAGTGAGAGGGTAGGAGAAGGAAAAAAAGCAGAAAGAAAGAGGTCACTTTGGAGGCTTCCAGGACTGCATCATTATTTTAATAGTTTTAGGGCAGATATTCTCAGCCTCAGCAGACCCATTTCTCCCTCTGAATAGCAAATATTATTAATATGTAACTGTATGAACTGGAAATAAAAGTTATAAATAATATAGCCTCCCAAGATACCAAAGTTTGAAAATGAATTGTAAAGGTAAAATAAAAGGAAAGGTATTTTATTAAGTTACTGCTCAGGCACCATCATTCTAGAGGACATAAGGAAATAAATGCTTGTACCTGTTCGTATAAACCCCATGAATAAGGGAGTTAAAGACCGTGGCTGATGTAGGTCTCTAGTTCCAGTGGCCCAAAAAGCATGTCTTCTATAAGGTGATTTTTCAAAATGGTTAGCATTTCTTCATAATGTTACGAAGAATACATAGCACACTCTTCTCTTTATTAAAGAACACTTCCCATTTTGGGGAAATTGTTAAGAATAACGTTAATTAAACCATGCAAAACTGTGCTTTGTGTGAATGTGTAAAGTGGAGTTAGGGACTTGGCTCAGAAATGGCAGGTAGCCGGGACTTCCCTGGTTGCCCATGGTTAAGACTCTGCCCTCCAGTGCTGGGGGGTGCACGTTTGATCCCTGGTCAGGGAACTGAGACCCCCCACATGCCATATTGGGCAGCCAAAAACTTAGAAAAATAAGTAAATAAATAAAAAGACATTGCAAAAACCACAGAGTTGAAAACTGCAATCCTAAAAGTGACCGAGAACTTTGAACTCCTTACTAAAACAAACAACAAATGTTCTCTTTCATGCTGTGTTCTTGCTTTAAATAGATTTTAAAAGGAAACCAGTGCTGTCCCCTGATTTAGGATTACTGACGTGACTTTTGGGTCTTAGTTACTCTGTGCAGTTCCTACTTTCCTTGCTTAGTTGGACATTTTTCCCCCTCGTGTCTGAAAACCATTCACATGTTCTAGTGTCGTCATTAAAATGCTGTATTTTGGGAAGCTGCTTGCCTTTGGGGGTGGATGGCCAGTCTCCAGGGGGTTTTCATTTTTATTTTTGTCAACTACTGTGGAGCACCCCAATCAAAGGTCAGATTATTTTAAATTAATGCCATTTAAGGAATTAGTTGTCTAGACCACTTTGACTTCCTTTTGCCTAGGCTGTGCAACATGCCACCAGCTCTCTGAAGGACAATGACATCTAGTGGCTGGTGGCTGTGTGTGTCTGTTCTTTCATAGAGAACTGGATGCTAACCCCCCTGGTCATGATTTCCCAAGACTCTTGGCAGAATGAGGTTCCCCTACCCTTAGCAAATCATGTAATTTGTTCTTCGGGCCTTGACTACATTTCCTGACAGCGTTTCTGTCTGTTACCTTGAAATAGCACCTACATTGTTTTGGTTCTGAGAAATGATCTGTTACTTTAAGCTGGGAACAACCAGAGGAGTGATGAGTCTTTATTGTCTTTTGAAGCCTGGGTCCTGCATTGCTTATTTTCAGAAGCCTTAATTCAATATCATGTTATATAATTCAGATTTTTTTTGACCTTAAATAACCTTTCCCCACTGCTCCAGTGACCTCTCTGTGGTAATGTAATAATGGTTTCTCTATTTCTGAAATAAAATAACAGGTGACTGTGATGGGATTGGCCTTGATGTTGCTTAGGGAAACAGAGTAATGTCCATGGTGAATAATGGTGGTAGAGAGCATAGCATAGAGTGCCATTTCTTCCTTAGAAATTCGGAACTGTCCTCAAGTCATTGTGCAAGGAAAAGAGCAACAGGTACTTGATTTATTGGGATTCTTAAATATTGAAAAGGTAACATTTAAGGTGGCTTTTTGTTTACTCTTATTTTTAAATTAATTTTTAGTGGAGTATAGTTGCTTTACGATGTTGTGATAGTTGCTACTGTACAGCAAGGTGAATCAGCTGTAGGTTTTTGTATATCCCCTCTTTTCTGGATTCCCTTCCCATTTAGGTCACCACAGAGCACTGAGTAGAGGTCCCCGTGCTGTACAGCAGGTTCTCATTAGTTACCTGTTTTACACTCAGCAGTGTATGTATGTCAGGCCCACCCTCCCAATTCATCCCGCTCTGCCTCCCCACCCTTAGTGTCCATACATCTTGTTCTCTACGTCCGTGTCTCTGTTTTGCTCATAAAGCTTTCTAAAAACCCAGGCTTCTTGCCATGGAGATAGGATGAAGATGCTTCTGAAAAAATGACATGTGAGTATTGTAAGAAGTGAATTTCAAAAACACATGAGTATGGGAACGCTTGTAAGAATTAAAGATTTTAAAATTTAAAAAATAAAAATAAAAAAAAATTTAAAAAATTAAAAAAAAAAAACACATGAGTAAGAAAAGGGAAAAAAAAAATGGTATGCTCTCTAAATCTTACACCTCAAAGATAATCTTGGTTTTGTATTTGGTGTGTGTCCCAGTCTCCAACCTCCTATTATTCCTGTATCTCTGTATAAAGTATTAATGGGGACATGCCGTCTCACTTCTCTTTCTTTCACCTGCTTATTTCCCCACTTACTATGTCATGAATAAACAAGTAGCTCTGTATTTTTCATGGCTACTCGATAACTCCATGGTATAGCAGTACTGTAATTTTAGATAGACAATCCCTATGGGGTTCAGAAATACTTAGGATCCTGACAATTTTTTTCCATTCTGGGGGGAAGAACGTGATTATGGCCTCGTGTGCATGTCTGTTTACTTCTTAGAAGAAATTCCTGGAAAAAGGATGGCTAAGTCAAAGTTATACCCATTGACCAACTTTTTGGTGGATATTGCCAGAATATCCTTCAGAAGGGTAGTACAAATCCACTGTCTTAAAGTGTGGACTTATCTTTAGAATACACTTGAGAGAGTTAATATGTTTTTTCCAAGGTTAAAGCAACCTTGATCAGTGGGCTTGGGTATAGGTTGTACCTTACTTCTTTTTTATCAACCTTTTGCTTTACGTGTTGAACTAAAAATCATGATGGATTTTTTTTTCTGAAAGCCAAATTATATGTCAGTTATATCAGTAAAACTGAGGGAAGGGAACTAATTTATTTCGTGGAGGGAGTTACCTAAAGACTGACTTGTGAACTCAACACATATACAGCATTTATGCACTTAGCAAAAGATGACATGAATGGGAGAGTTTTCTCCTTAAAGAGCCCTTATAGCAAAACTGAATTCTTAGAATGGTTCATAAACTTAATTCATGGAATGTTTGCTTAGTACTTATGTGTGGGCTTAGTCATCATTAAATCTTTTAATGGAGTTTCAGAGATGATATTTGATATTCTTAGATATTTATTTTCCAGTTGTATGTTTTCACTTCTGATTTTACCTTTTGCATGTTTTTAGGGAAATACCATTTAATCTTTAGAGCTACTGGTGTTTAATTAGTCTTAAAAATGAAATCTGGGCCTTCTTGCTGATTAATCTGACATTTTCTTTTAGATATGCCAGTGACCAATGGTGACCACTTTTATCCTTAATCTAAGCATAGGCACAAACTTAATATTTTAGATTAATATTTCTTAGATTGAAGTCACTGGAAATCCTTGAGAATCAGAGGAATATCCACGAGAATTTTCCCTCTTATCCAGGAGCCCTTATATTATTTAAGTCCAAGAAACACTACTTTTAGATTTTCTAGTGGTGAATCCTTTCAGTGTGACATGTTGAGCAGAAATTTAAAAAAAAAAAAAAAAAAGCCTGTTTGTTGGGAAAATGTTGTTTTATTTTCCTTAATTCATTGATTTTTCCACCCTTTGAATTTTTTTTTCTTTCTCCAATTTCCTTTTCTTATTAGCTGAGAACTGCTTGGCAGAAAGAATAAATGGCTTTCTCCAAAGTATAAACCTGCCTTCTAAGTAGATTCAGTCCAGTGGTGTTTTTTTCTTTGGAAAGTACCTGTGGTTACTGGAGAGGCATGAAAATAAGCTTTTCATGCCCGAGGATGCAGCTCGGGCATGAAAACAGGGAGAAGGGAGGTGGGAGGAAGTGAAGGGAAGGTGTTTGTGAAGAGGAGGAGGGAGTGGGGGAGAACCCTGCCCAGGGCAGTTGCATGCCAAGGATGGCTATGGTGTCTGCACTGCTATTGTTTCTGGATGTGTCTTGAAACCAGTGAATATTATCTTTTTGTACCTGAGAACAGCAGACTGGTAACTAATTCCAAAACAGCAAGAGGGAAGCCTCTGAATAGACCATTGTTTAAAGGGTTGAGATACATAGGGTAAACTTGCAGCCATCTATATGAACACAGGCAGACCCTTACCTTCCTTTAATGTGGTTTGTTTCCGGTTTAGGATTGCTGCCTGCAGCTTATTTTTCTCAAAAGATACGCCTTCCTAAAAATACTTATCTTCCCAGTAGAGGCAGAGTGGATGCTGAGCTTAGGAAATGGGAAGATTCTTCATCCAGCCAACGTAGTCCACTTTCCGAAATTCTCATCATTAGGACATTTCCTAGTTGCAGAGACTTATGCATAACAATCACGGTTAAAATGTGTTGAATACCTATTTGGTGTCTAGTATGCATTTTCTCTAACCTCCATGATGGGAGAGAGAGGGGGGAAGAAAAAGCTTATTTTTGTCCTCGTTTTGTGAATGAGAATGCTGAGTGAGGCTCAGTGAAATTAAATAACTTGGTCAAGATGGTAAAGTTGGTTTGTGGTGGAACCAAGATCAGGTCTAAAGTGTCCTGTGGAAATGGGGACCTGGGAAGGAAGCCCATTACCCTGTGGCATCTGCTGGCATCTTGTCTGAAGGCCAGGGGAGACTCAAGGAGGAGAACGCTGGAAACGGTTCTGAAAGATACTACTGGTCATCATCATGCATTTATCACCCATCAGATTAGAAGAAATCCCTGTTATTTTACTTTGGTTTTACTTAGTCTAGGTTTGGGAGTCAGGGGTTGGAACAGCAGTTTAATTGCCTAGGATGAAACTAATTCTCCTTGAGCATGGTTATCATATGTTAACAGTCCTTACTGAGTTCTACAGGGAAATGAAGAAAAAGGACTGTGTGGGTTGGAGGCCTGCAGTTCAGTTCAGTTGCTCAGCCGACTGTTTTGGAAACCCTCTATTCAGCTGTATCATGTTCCCTAGGCTAGTAACATCTCCAGCATCATTTGTGACTGTATCAATCTGGAGTTTACCCAAATGTGGGTGTGAGATTGTCTCTTACTTACTTAGTAGCTGTGTAATTTTTTTTAATGACAGTATTAAGCAAAATTTCAAATATACATAGTAGTAGAGAAAACAATATAAACTCCTTTTGTAGCCATCATTCAACTAACTATGCATTGTCAACCAAACTTTTTCATCTCTCTGAGTCTGTTTCTTCTTTATTAAATTAGAATAATCATCTTCTCCTCAGGGAACTACCATGAAAATTACATAAATTATAATTGGTATATAACAATAAAAATTAACACTCCATGAATCCTTCTGTGATGAGAAACCGTGCTAAGTGATTCCTATGAGGTGAGAGTACTGTTTTTATTTTCATTTTACAGAAGAGGTAACTGAGGCTCACAGATGTTAAATAACACATCCAGGTCACAAAATCAGTATTTAAATCCTGTTTTATTTTACTCCAGAGCTATAAAGACAACCTTTGCAAATCATAAAAGGACTGTGCAATTTCCCTTCCAACCTTACCCTGTTTTCTTTAAAAACATATAAGCTTTTGACTTAGTCTTACGCTAAGCAGATATCTGTGAAGTCCTTAAAAGAAAGAACACATTTTTGAAAAGTCAAAAAGGCCAACAAGCAAAGGCATAGTGGGTTGGATTGCTAAACCCCTTGCTCCTTGCTTAGCCTCTGGGTGTACTTAGGTATTAATATTTGCTTATTTCTGTGGTCCTGTATGAACTGGCTGTGTTGGTTCTGCATCACAGCAGAGAAGTGAAACACATTGTGGCCTCTTTGTGACATTCTTCCTTCTCCATAAACAGCATGCTGCAGACTTGGAAAAGAAGCAGAATGAGACTGAAAACAGGAAATTGCTGGGTACCGTGATCCAGTATGGCAACGTAATCCAGGTAGGTCAGAACCACACTTCTGTCACGGAGCTGAAACATTACAAAGAGTGAAATGAAAAGCAAGCAGAGTAAACCCTATTTGGACACATAAAACTCCCATGGAGACAGCCAGCTTATTGGAAAAGTTCTGGCATTTCTTCTGATTAGGCTGGACTCTTTCAATGTGAGAGTCCACTTCTGTCCTTGGAAGCTGTTAATTTAGACTGTCCACATTTTTTAGATGGGAAGCTCCTAACTAAAGAGGAGCCTGACAGTTGAGGTCTTGCCTAACTTGCATTCCTTGAAAGTTCCTCCTATTTGGTAAAAACTGATGGAAGGGCTGGTCACCAGAAGTAATAAGAGCAATTCTGTATCTTCAGGTAGAATATTTGATGATGAGTCTCAGGTCTTAACTAATGGGTTATGAGGTTTACTTGTTTATTTCTGGTACCTTTAAATTGGAAAGGATTAAACACAATTTAAGAAATAGCTACCACAGGTTTTGCTGGAAAGAAAAAGTCCACCTGGGTCTGTCCTTGCAGAAAACAGTCTGTGAGGAAGTCCAGTGCCAAATATGGCTTTTAAAAAACCATTAAAAAAATTGAAGTGTAGTTAGTTTATGATGTTGCGTTAGTTTCGGGTATATAGCAAAGGGGTTCGGTTATACACATACATGTATATATATATCCATTCTTTTATCAGACTCTTTCCCATCAAAGGTAATTACAAGATATTGAATCTAGTTTCTTGTACTGTATAGGAAGTCTTTGTTGTTTATCTATTTTATATATTGTAGTGTGTCTGTGTTAAGCCCAAACTCCTACTTTGCCTCTCTACTAATGCTAATATTAAATTTACAACTGACAGAGGAGTTCCTTCCCAATTTTTCTCCTCTGAGATTTAAAGCAAGAATTCTTGACATGCCTCAGTTGTCTCGCTAGCAAAATGGTAGTAATAATGGTGTCTGCTGCCTATGATGATTGACAGGGACCTGTCACAGAGTATCCTCTGAACACATATTACCTAATATTTCTTATTTCCCCTAGATCTTGACATCCACCAATAGGTATTATCAGGTTACACACCACCCAAACCCAACACCTCAGCAGGTGCCTGGAGGATCAGGGCTGCTCATCAGAGTAAGAACGAAGGCTTGGGAACGCATTAACTTCCCTTTGTGTATCATGGCTAGGGGATGTCAGAGACTCATGGATCAGACAAGTTATTCCTCTACTTCCAGTAACCCTGGCAGTTTGTAAACCTCCTGGGAGTGTTCTAGAAACTATCTGCGACCCTGGAAAGAGGGATATTGGCAGTGGCATCTCATGCTCGTCTATCATGTCTCCAGAGATTGGACAAGCTTCCATATTCCCTTCCATCTTCTCTTACAGCCTGTTGAGTTGGGAAGCTTTGGTCAACTCTTCCTGGTCTAGACTTACTATGGGACGTTTCCCATCCAGATCTTCAGTCTTTCCATCCCTTTCATGGACCCACTTGCCAAGTATTAAGAATAGAGTGCTTAGAAATTCAAGGTAGAAATCCATAGCAGTCATGTTTTTTCAAATGAATTGAGAATCCCCCTAATGGGGTCCTCTATTAAATTGAACTGTGTCTCTTGTTCAGAAGTGCCCTTCCTTAGCTCCACCCTTGTGTCAGGGCATATTCAGACTGCAGTTCTTTAGACCCTTTATGTGGGGTTAGACCCCTTCCTGGTAACCAATGGCAGGAGTGCTGTTCTATCGGACAGCGCCCTTTACCTGAGTGACATCCATCTCGTCCAAGGCTGTTTTGGGGAGGAAATAATTTTCTTCTCCTCTTCCTTCTGCTTGTACCCCTTTGCTCTTTCTCCTTTTCTAATCATCCCCTTGCCCTAGGCACTTCTGTGGCTCTCTAACTTCACAGGCAGCTCAGTGGTGGGAGGAGTGTTTGATACATATTTAATATGGCTGAAAGAGAAATGGTAAAGATTCGGAGACGTGCTGACAGGCACCTTATTCTCTCGGTGGTTTCAGCTACTGCATCTGAAAAGCAATAAATACCTGACTGTGAATAAGAGGCTTCCGGCCCTGCTGGAGAAGAATGCCATGAGAGTAACATTGGATGAGGCCGGAAACGAAGGGTCCTGGTTTTACATTCAGCCGTTCTACAAGCTGCGATCCATTGGAGACAGCGTAAGTGCACGTTCCCAGCCCCGCGAGTGCTCCATGCCGGGCCTCCAACCGTGACTGCATGCTTGGGTCAGCTAGGAGAGATTTGAAGCTGGAGCCAGAGGCTTATCCTGTAGGAGGAGGAGGGACTCACTATGGAAACCAGTGTTTGGGAAACAGGGAAATCTGGAGTGAAGTGTGACCTACATACAGTAGCTCTATTTTTCCTACTGGGCTTCTGAAAAAATTCATAGGAGGAGCCCATTACCTCGGTGACTTTACCACGAAAGCCGCTGTCGTGTATTACTGTCCTGAGGACTATCCCCCTCCTTCTGTATCAGTGGTAGAGTAGAAATGCTTTGCTATTTGGGAAATAAAGTTAGAACAGAGGATGGGAAAGAAGTAGATTGATAGAGAAGGAGAGTGGATTTTAGGATTAGCCTCAGTTGGTCTTTGTCAGTAACTCTGCGGGTTCTTCATTCCATTTCGGTGCCTGTGGTTGGTTGTGAGCTGCGCTTTTCTGGGTAGGGGAGGTCATTAAGTTATAAAGCCCCAGAAAGTTATAAGTCATCCTTTCCAGGGCCACTTAGAACCATCCTGATACTTACTATCTACCTTACTGTGTGCTTATGTGGTCGTATACTTACCTATCACTATGTATAAATGCTATCAGCAATATTTCCAACCTTGTTAAGATTCTAAAATAGTTGTTTCTACCAAAAGAAATATGTGTTTAAACAGTGTGAAATTCTTACCAAAATGCTCAACTAGCCTCCACCTGAAACTGGATTTTGCCATTTTTTAATATTTAAGTATACAAACTCCGGGTAGTTTTAAAATGTTTTAGTTTATATGTGTGTGTATTAAAGTATATACAATATACCTGAAGCATCTAGTGCCAGGACCCACCACCCACCCCCACCCTGGGCAGCTGGTATACAGTAGTCATCATCAGCTGAGTATAAGAGAACTAGTCCAGAAAAGCTTACATTTCAGCCAAAGGTTTGGATTTTTTTAAAATGTATTTAACATAATTACATTCATTTGGAGTTAGAGAAAATTTGATAGTATGCCTTCCCCAAATGTATCAAACTGCGAAGAGATGGGTTTTACATTTTAG
The DNA here is from genome assembly GCF_001704415.2 of Capra hircus. NCBI lineage: Eukaryota > Metazoa > Chordata > Mammalia > Artiodactyla > Bovidae > Capra > Capra hircus. The sequence continues at coordinate 21,576,002 of NC_030829.1, read as the reverse complement.
GAAACCATCCTTTCCATTCTTTTTCCTTCCGCTTCCATAATAGAAGACAAGGAAGGGTGCTTTGTTCTGAACTTAATTTCTAGCATGTCCTTTGCTTTCCTATCCTTTAAGGTTATCTTTTTATTGGTGCCTTGGTTGAGAAAATTAGATGGTTTTGGATTCTTACCCTTGTAGAATAGTGTTTTTTTGAATACTTGTAGAACAGTGTTTTTCAAAGGACAGGGTATCTATCTGTGCATAGGCTAAGATATCAATTTAGTAATTTGTGACTATTATTTTAGAAAGTGAAATAGAATAGATAGTATCAAGCTGTGTCGAACATAATGGGGATAAGATTGTTTGGCGTGGGTAACTTTTGTCTTAGATACGTATATCTGTGCATACATGCATATATGTATGTATACACATATGTCTACATATGTATGTTTGACCAGGTCATAATAGAAAACATATTTCTTAATATGACTTTTCAAAAAAGTATAAATGTCATTGCTTTATAAATGTATAGCTTTATTCTCTCAAAGGTAAAGACTTACTTCAGACAATATTCTGCTTCTACCCCTAAAACTTACTTATGCAAGTGCCTTAACTGAATCTAACAGAGGTAGGACTTTTTTCTTCCTGCTTAGCCTAACTTTGAAAGCATCTTTAGGTAATCAATGACAACTGTAGGCAAAAATTTACCTTTAGGGCCTTCTATGTGGACTCGGCTTCTCCCAAAACCAGCCACTGCTCATTCTGCACTTTTTTGGTGAAACGCTCTGTGGATTCTTTCCTTTTTAGGTGGTCATAGGTGACAAGGTTGTTCTGAACCCCGTGAATGCCGGCCAGCCCTTACATGCCAGCAGCCATCAGCTGGTGGATAACCCAGGCTGCAACGAGGTAAGAGAAATCCGGTTACGACTTGTGAGCAGCATGTGCTACGGGAGCCCTCAGCCTTCCTGGGACCAGAGCATGGGCGTGGTAACAGTGACTTGAGTCCTGACTCAGGACAGCGTACCCATTTTGCAGGCGAGGTAACCAAGACCTGTCACATGAGGCTGTATAAGCCTGTTCAGTCGGTGGGAGGTGATAGTCACTTCAGGCCTCAGTTTGCTAAGCTTTATATCACTGGGAGACCATTTTTCTAATTTCTTAAACCAGAGGAGGCTCCCTTGTACCAATGCTTTTTGGCCAGAGGAGCACCTTTTTCTAATTGGTCCCCTAAAGAGAGAGCCTAATTCCCCTGCATTGGCAGCTATGAACACCCCTGCAAGACTGACATCTTGCTTTTGGCAATACATCTACTTAAAGTAATTGGCAATTACAGGACACAAGGACAGTAGCTTGATTGTGACATGAATATTTGCCTAATGGTGGAGGGCACAAGGTCTGGAGTCAGATACTGTGGATTCAGATCCCGAATCTGCCCTTCTCTACCTCTGTGACTGTAGATTCATTACCCAGTCTCCCTGGGCATCAGTTTTCCTACCTCTGAAATGGACATGATGGTTATTGCTATTTTTCAGGGTGGTGATGGTTGTTGTTTAGTCACCAAGTCACCGTCCGTTTTGTGACCCCATGGACTATAGCCCACTGGCTCCTCTGCCCATGGGATTTCCCAGGCAAGAGTACTGGAGTGAATTGCCATGCCCTCCTCCAGGAGATCTTCCTGGCCCATGGATCCACCCTGCATCTCCTGCACTGGAAAGCAGATTCTTTACCACTGAGCCACCAGGGAAGCCCTTTTAGGGTGTTGCTGAGGATTAAATATATTAGTGAATATTGGCCCAGTGCATAGAATGTCTTTAGTGTACAAACAGTGGCTGCAAAGAAGATGTCATTCCAGAAGGGTGAGAAACTTACTTCCCTTAGCCACAGCTGGAATATACATAGTGATTGGTAGAAATTATCCGTTTATTACCAGAGACTTCTAACAGGTCAATTGAATGTGCAAGTTCTGTGGTCTTAATGATGCCAGTCTTTAGGCTTGGAGGACCGAAGCACAATCTTGTTTCTTGGACAGAGGTGAGGCCCTTTGGGGCAGGAAGACGTTGTTGAGGAATATGTAAAAAAAATAACTCTTAAATTTGCTTACCAGGTCAATTCCGTCAATTGCAATACCAGCTGGAAAATAGTCCTTTTCATGAAATGGAGTGACAACAAGGATGACATATTAAAGGGGGTAAGTTGGATACACGACTGGCTGGGCAGCGCGTGGCTCGTCTTCAGTTCTGTCTTAAAATGCACTCTCCTTAACCCCTCTGTGTGTCGACTCTCAGGGTGACGTGGTGAGGCTGTTCCACGCCGAGCAGGAGAAGTTTCTCACCTGTGACGAGCACAGGAAGAAGCAGCACGTCTTCCTGAGAACCACTGGCCGGCAGTCTGCCACGTCCGCCACCAGCTCAAAAGCCCTGTGGGAGGTGGAGGTAAGGGTTGGCGCAGGGCAGGCAGGGAGAAAGGGCTTGTGGGTTTATAGGAATAAAGTCAGATCCAGGTACTTCAACTACCTTGTTCCAAGGACAAGGGATGACTTGGAATAACTAAGAGAAACACACACATCACGCCTTATCAGAAGGATGCAGGGTAAGCCAACTCCCAACTGAAAATTTCCGGTTTCCTTTCTCCGGGTCATCCGATCATCTCTTGCTTCTGTATTTTTCTTTCCCTTGCTCAGTTACCTATCAAAACAACAAGTGATCAAGTGCCTAACCAGCATGATGGTAGATGAGTGCACATTGGTGACAGGATGAAAAGATGCCCAACTGATAACTGGATGGTGAAGGTGATGGGAGGCACATTCCTTGTCCTCTGGAGGTGATGAAGGAGTTTGAGGTTGGGCAAGGGTTTAAGAAAGACTTCCTGAAGGCGCTAGCATCTGAGCTGCTACTAACAGGATGACCCATATTTCAGAAAGAAGAGATGAACGGAGTAGGTCACTTCTTATCAGATACTGATGTGGACTTGGAAATAGCAGGCAGCCTTGGGTTAGAACTCAGTAACCTCATTTGAGGAGGAGCAGAGGATCATCCTGCGAAACAAAACAGAAACTGAAGGGCAATATATCCAGGCTGCAGGAACTTGGGACTCGATTCATAAATCAAGAAACTATTAAGAATATCAGAACCCTACAGAAGTCACTGTGACTGACTTTAGAAACTTAAAGTACTGCGTCTTCTTCACTTGCAAACTAGTTGAAATGAATGAAACATGCAACCTTTTGAGGAGAGTTTCTGCAGTATAGACTTTGAAAACTTTGGGTACTTAAACGGGTCTACTTCAGAACATCTATATTTTTTCTTCTGAGAGAAAACAGCTCTTAATTTTTACTCCCCCCACAAACCTTTTCCTGCCAGTTTTCCCTCTGAATAGCCTAGGGAAACACTGAATTTATTCCTTTTTTATTGTTTTCTTGAAGATTTTAGAAACATAAGTGCCCCTTCAAAATAAAAGAAGGAAGACAACACCATGTATTTTATATTTCTCATCATGATTTACGATCTTCATTATACATCTTCAGCATATTCCCTGTCAGTTTTACACAGTGTTAATCTTTTCCTATGTGATATAAGAACTTTACAATAGTATACAGCTGAATCTTGAACAATGTGGGAGTTACGGACACTTGCCCTCTGCATGGTTGAAAATCTATGTATAACTGATAGTTGGCCCTCTGTGTTCATGGTTCCTCTGCATCTTGAATTCATCCAACCATGTAGAACTGCAATATTCAATATTGAAAAATCCATGTGTAAGCGTACCCATGCAATTCAAACCAGTATTGTTAAAGGGTCAACCCTGCTTCTCTTTCTCCCTTCCTGTCCTTTTGGTATTATTCTCTTGTGTTTGCTATAAACTCAGCAGTGCATTTTTACTTACTTTGCCTTGTTTAAGGAGTCATTTGTATGCTAAAAACATGGGAAAATGAGAGATTAGGAGTCTTTTCTCTACATAGTTGGACTTCCCTTGTGGCGCAGCTGGTAATGAATCCGCCTGCAATGAGGGAGACCTGGGTTCAATCCCTGGGTTGGGAAGATGCCCTGGAGAAGGGAAAGGCTACCCACTCTGGTATTCTGGCCTAGAGAATTTCATGGACTGTATAGTCCCTGGGGTCGCAAAGAGTCAGACATGACTGAGCGACTTTCATTCACATAGTTATCATCTCCAGCACTTCATTCCTTGGTGTAAATTGAGTTTTCACCTGGAATCATTTTCCTTCAGCCTAAAGAACTTCTTTATCATTTCTTGTAGGGCAGGTCAGCCACTGGCCAATTCTCTCAGCTCTCATTTGAAAACAAGAAAATAGCTTTATATTTGTCTGTGAAGATACCTTTATTTCACCTTAATTAAAAAAAAATATTTTTCCTTTTTTGAAATAAAAGCTGTATGGAGATACAATTCGTACATCACACAATTCACAAATTTAAAGTGTATAGTTATCCATGGTTTTTAGTAGATCCAAAAGAAGCCCTGGACTCCTAGCAATCACACCTCATTTCTCTTCAGACTTGGCCCCTCCCCACCTCTGGTAACCAGTGCTCCACTTTCCATCTCTATAGATTTTCCCGTGTTGAACATTTCATATACATGGTATCCTACAATATGTGGTCCTTTGTATCTGACTTTTTCTATCTAGCATATAGTTTTCAGAGTTCATCCATATTGCCGTGCATATCCACATTTCATTTCCTTTTATGTCAAATAATATTCCATTGTATGGATACACCGTATTTACCATATTTTATTTTTCATTGGCATTTGGATTGTTTCTTCTTTGGGGTTGTTGTGAATACTGCTGCTATGAACATTCACGTACAAGCTTCTGTGAGGAGTTTCGGTTCTCTCTGGGGTGGAATTGGGGGTCATATGGTAACTTCGTTTAACCTTTTGAGGAAAGGCTGCACTATCTTGTTGACACTATTTTATGTTCCAAACTGCAGTGTATTAAAGATTCTGATTTCTTCATACAGCCTTCATTCCCAAAAGGTATTTTTGTTGACCATGAAATTTTATGTAAACAGTTTTTTCTTTTCATGCTTGAAGATGCTAATCCATTGTTGTCTTGCATGCATTATTTCCTGTTGTGAATTCACTGGTTTTCTTTTCTTCTTTGTTCCCTTTTTTGTCTTTTTTTTTTCCCCTGAAAGTGAAAGTTGCTCAGTCATGTCTGATTCTTTGTGACCCCATGGATTGTACAGTCCATGGAATTCTCCAGGCCAGAATACTGGAGTGGGTAGCCTTTCCCTTCTACAGGGGATCTTCCCAACCCAAGGAATGCTACAGTACACGTGACCTAATGAAGCTTTGCCACAAACCTCCAAAGGATCAAAGCAATCCAGAACTTTCTTTGTCTGAAAAACAAAAGTCAGTCCTCTTTAAAGGAAGGCAGTAGAATCTGGATACTCAACACAGTGACATCACAATGTGTTGCATTGCAGGTCTCCCGCATTGCAGGGGGATTCTTTACCAACTGAGCTATCAGGGAAGCACTAGCTTTTTGCCCCTTAGCTACTTGAAAAAAAAAAGCCCTAGTTTTTTTCCCCTAACTACTTAAAAAAATTTCTTTTTATTTCTGTTTTATATTTATCTTATTATTTTGTGTCTTGATGATTGTGTGAGTGTGTTTGTATTTATGCTACTTTGAAGTCTGAGTTTCTTCAGGTCTGTGCATATGTATCAAAATGGGAAATTTGAGGGTTACTATTTCTCAGGTATTTTTCCAGCCCCCACCAACCCCCATGGACAAACTGAATCCTTCGATACTGTCTGACAGGTCACATTTTTCTGATTCTTGCCTGTCCACTGCTTTATGACAATATGCCATACATTGTGATGTCACTGTTGAGTATCCAGATTCTATTGCCTTCCTTTAAAGAGTATTGACTTTTGTTTTGTCAGACAAAGAAAGTTCTGGATTGCTTTGATCCTTTGGAGGTTTGTTGCAAAGCTTCATTAGGTCACGTGTACTGTAGCATTTGTTTTGTGGACTGTGCTAGCCCAGCTCCTAAGATATGACCCTTTCATTGTCTATACTGAACGCCCCAGGTGTTCAACTAGTCACTCCTCTAGCTGCGTAGGTCAGAAACCTTCTAGCTGTATGTGATCTCCCAGATTGTTGAGCTTACAACTTCCCTCTCATTTTATATTAGGCCTTGGGCGGGGAGGGGAAGAGTCTTGCTGTATACACATGCAGCTTGATGTTCAACCAAAGACTGTAGGAGACCCCGTGCAGATTTCTGGAGTTTCTTTCTGGGGAGCTCTGTATTTTCCCCTCAGTCCTCTTGAATTCTGACGTATCTACTCAACTCACTGAGACTGGAGTGCTCTGTGTGAGTTCTCTTTCCTGATGCTTCCATCCGAAGAGGACCTCCCAGCCAGAAACTGGAGCGGTCATGAAGGTCTCCTTCTTTCCTTTTCCTCTGAGAGCACAGTTGTGAACTCGGTGTCATCCAGCATCAGAACCCAGTTGTTTTGTCTATTTCATGCAGTTTTCTCATTGTCTGTGGCGAGTCCCTGTCCTGTGTGTAGTGTCCAATTATGGCACCAACTACCATTGCCAGTATCCATCCTGAGCAGATGCTAGTTACATTTATTGTTATAGTAAGTTGTTCCAGGCACTGTGAGTGTCTGGCTTCAGACCACAGGCTTGGGAACGTGTCACAGGGCACGAGGGCATAGATAGGTTGCCGTTACCGGTTTTCATGAGACTCATTTTTGTTTGTTTTACCTTTTGTGGATGAAGTCCAGAATCTTAGCTTCTTCCTTATGATTAAGGCAGATAATCTGAAAACCAATTGAACTTTGTTTTACAACCATTTCATGTTAATTAGGAGACTCTACTTCTCCTTTAGAGAAACATTACTTAAAATTACATGAGATACTTGGAGCAGTTTTATTGGAAGATAATAATTGTTTGTCAGCTAGTAAACATCACTCCTGAACTATGACTTCTATGTGATATCTCAGATTCAGTGTCATCCTTATATGGGTTGACATTTCTTCTGCTCCTGGTAATCATTTCTCTACTTGCAGGTGGTCCAACATGACCCGTGTCGAGGAGGAGCAGGGTACTGGAACAGCCTCTTCCGTTTCAAGCATCTTGCTACAGGGCATTATTTAGCAGCAGAGGTAAGTGGCAGCCCTGTGGTTTCTCTCTTTCCATGGTAATGCACTTCTCTTTCCTCACTTACCTGTAGCTGTTGGGCAGTTAGAGGCTTAGGGTGCTGCTCTGTTACCTAGCTTTTCCTTCTGTTTCTCTGTTTCCTTCCACCTCGTTTCCCTACTTATGGGCAAGAAGCAAAAATAATGAACATATTTTAACATTTGACAGGGATTCTGATCAAGATGTGGGGAGGAAGTCAGTTAGAAAACAATGCTGTCATGAGAATGTCATGTCCAGCATGGTGACTATAGTTAATAATACTGTACTGTATATATTTGGCTCTTGAATGATGTGGATTTGAACTGCACAGGTCCAGTTACCTGTGGTTATGGCAGCCCATTCCAGTACTCTTGCCTGGAAAATTCCATGGACAGAGGAGCCTGGTGGGCTATGGTCCGTGGAGTCACAAAGAGTCGGACACGACTGAGCGGCTGAGCACATTCTGCATAGTAAGTGCTGCATAACTAAACAGTCTGTGGCTGGTAGAATTTGAGAATGCAGAAGAACTGCAGATGTGGAGGAATCGCAAATTTGGAGAAAGTGAAAATGTTAGTCATTCAGTTGAATCCAATTCTTTGCAACACCATGGTGTGTTGATGGAAATCTCTAGGCAAGAATACTGGAGTGGGTTGCCATTCTCATCTCCAGGGGATCTGCCTGACCCAGGGATTGAAGCCAGGGCTTCTGCATTGTGGGCAGATTCTTTATTGCCTGAGCTACCAAATTTGGAGGGCCAACTATAAATTATATACCCAGTAACTTCAGCCTTATTCAAGGGTGAGATGTATTTGAAGGTGGCTAAAAGATCTTAAAAAAAAAAAAAAATTCACACTAATCCGGGCTTTAGGATTATCTTTCCATTTTGCTCTTGCCTACTACTCTCCCCACATCTTATTGTTTACCAACCCCAATCCTAAGGTAAATGACCAAGCCTCGGCCGTAGTGAAACATGGTATGTAAAGCTAGAAGCATTAAAACACGTATAGAATTAGGTGATTTTATAGAGCTTGCTTACTGACAGGATCAGTGGATTCGACAAGATCCTTGAGCTGTAAAACATCAAGGAAGTATGTTTTAAATGCCCATGAAGGGTATTTGAGGAAAGGCAAGACTCAGCGCTGAAGCATGGGAGGAAATTTCCTTTTAACTTTTGTATTAAGGAGCCATCTTACTGCGTGACAGCTGTTGCACTTTACTCTGATCTGCTGGAAGATGTACGATGCATATTCATAGCAGATTCTAGCCGTACATCAAAAGACACCCGCTGTTGGCTGGTACCACTGGTGAGACTGCTCAGAGATTTGCAAGGTGATGTGTGGGTATCAGACTGTGGCAGCTGACCTCAATCTAAATGTACCAACCGCTCTGGGATGCCTGACACTTGTGTGAACTGATGATTTTTGAAATACTGAAGAGCCGAAGATCAAGACTAAGTTGAAATTTATAATGGAGCCACAGAAATGGACCCAGCTAACCAGCTCTGAGAAATGTTGATGACATGGTTTGCCAGAGGTCAATGGTTGTTGCATTATCTGTTATGTTCTGGGGTGAATGTAACTTTTGCTGAAAGCCAGACCATTTTTTTTTATTTCTGACTCAAAATAAGCAGGGTTATCAATGACTGGATACTGATCTTTTATTTATTTCAGGCTTTTAACTGTTGCTTTGCTAGTGGATTCTTTGTGTTCCTCTGTCTACACTTGAGAGCCATCTGTCGGTTACTGGTAGATTGTTCCATGTGTGTTGTACTCATGTGACGTGTGTTGTTGTTGTGGCATGCTGGTTTCGTGAACAGAGGGAAGGGACAAGTTCTTAGCTGTCCAAAGATGTTCACAGGCCTTGATGTCTCCTGCAAGCAGGGCCGAGTCCTTGAGAAAGCAATGGATGTTTTAATTTCCTAATGATTCTTTTTCATCAGGTAGACCCTGACTTTGAGGAAGAATGCCTGGAGTTTCAGCCCTCAGTAAGTATGGGCAAGAGCCTTCTTGTCTTCGTCTGGTAGGGTGAGGCCGTATGATCTGGAACCCCATGTAAGAAACTGCCCCTGTGGTCACTAAGTGTTGGGGAAGGGGAGACCTACACTGCCCTAAAAGAGGGTCTTGTTCTGTGCTTCCCTTGAGGGCAGTCATGTCCCCTTGTGTCCTGATTGGTCCAAGAGACTATTGGTCATCATACTCTTTCTGTGTGCTTAGTCAGGGGGTTTCCATCTCTTAAGTTGCAGAAGTTCAAGGTATCTCTTGGAATACTGCTAGGTTGGACACAGTGATGGTCTCTGTAGAGCCAGCGTTTTGTATATGAATGTTCTGTTGCTGTTGACCTGGAGCTATGACTCACCAAGATTTCTTCAAGGAATGAGCATGTAGGGTGGACGCTGTTGTTTAGACCGTGGAGGTAACACGTGAGGCTTTACCTCTGGTTAGGCACTCAGTGGTCTTAACTATCTGTCCTCTGTGCAAAGTCAGAAATAGATCTTGTTATGTGATTTAGAATTTTAATGCTGGATCTTTAAGCTGGATCTTTCTTTGGAGGCCTTATTGCCAATTAATCCTGATACGGAGGGACTTGGGGGTTTTGGTGTTGACAGTGTGAAGAACGCTGTGGTTGTGTTACAGGGAAAAGATGGGTGTTAGTCATGGAGTTCTCTTGTGGAGTGCTTCATTCTGGTCTAAGATGAACAAAACAGAACCAAAACCAAATAGTTGCTGCTCTGTTCGACATTGTGTGTCCATGTGATCATCTTGATGATGAATATGGTAGGTGGTATTAAGGGTATTATCTTTTAGTACAATTTTGAAAAAACTGGATGTCAACATAGTACGTTAATGAAGGGAGTTGAGGTGGAGATAACACACAGTGTATCTGTCTTCGAAAGCATTGTGAATTCTGCAGGAAGCCATGAACTTTCTAGGTAGATTTGAGCAGAGGTTAGCTTTTAAGAAATGCAGAGGAGTTCTCAGTGAGAATTCCTGCCCTTAGTTCCTGGACTTGCTGGCAGAGTTCATCTTCTCTTTCCACTCCTTGTGGGAGCACCGGAGGGCCTTGTTCTTTCCGTTCATGGCCTTCACCCTCACTGCTGAAGCCCATTTGGAAAGCTGACCTTCCACAACTGCCGTGAGCTGAAATAAAACACTGACCCAGTTGCGCTCTCCACCCCCGCGCAGGGCAGTCTCTGCACATCATCCCTGCATTGTCCTCACCGATCATTGTTCCAACACTGGGACTAAATTATCTTCAGTTTTCAGAAGATAATTCATCCTGGCACCTTCTTATTTTGAGAGTCAAGATGGTCTTTGGGTCACTTGCTTCCCTGGGTCTTGGTGCCACTATCTGAGGCTGCACAGAGTAAGACTCCCCTTGGAAGTGACTTTGAGGGGGACCTGTGGCTTCTTTAAATGTGAGCGGATGTCCAAGTGAACCTTGAGCGCTGTGGGGAACGGGACTGCTCTCCTAGCCTTTCCAGCAGGTGCACCTGCTCGCCCAGCCTTTCCAGCAGGTGCACCTGCTCTCCCAGCCTTTCATGTGTGAGGGAAAGACAGGCATGTGTGTAGCGTAGGAGGAAGAGCAGAGTGATCGAAAGTAGGGCGAAGAGAGAGATAGTCTTGGGTTTATTCATTTTTATTTTATTTGTTTGGCTCTACCGGGTCTTTGTTGCTGCGCGTGGGTTTTCTCTGATGTGGTGTGCAGATTTCTCATTGGAGTGCCTCCTGTTGTGCAGCACGGGCTCTAAGGTATGCAGACTTCAGTAGTTTCAGTTCCCCGGGCTCTAGAGCACAGGCTCAGCAGTTGTGGTGCACAGGTTTAGTTACTCCGCGGCATGTGGGATCTTCCCACACCTGGGATGGAGCCCATGTCCCCTGCATTGGCAGGTGGATTCTTAACCATTGGACCATCAGGAAAGTCCCAGACTTGGGTTTAAATAGCAGTGTGCATGCTCAGTCATGTCCAACTCTTTGCAACCTCTTGGGCTGTAGCCCTCCAGGCGCCTCGAGTTTTCCAGACAGGAATACTGGAGTGGGTTGCCATTTCCCACTCCAAGAGGCACTGCTTGTGCGCTGTATGGTTCTGGACAAGTTCTGTTCCCTCTTTGAGACCGACTTCCCTTTCCTGTATGTGTGGACAATACGCTTGTTGTAAGGATGGAGTGAGATGCTGTGCAGATGAAGTGCCTGGCCCCTAGTAAACACTTGGCATATTTGTGAGTTGCAGAGGATAATAACTGTTTTCAGTGCCTTTTCCCCCACTGGTTTGTCCGGGCTGCCCAGCAGCTTCACAAAGGAGTTAGAGCAGGTCCTTCTGTCTTCACTTGATGCGTGAGGAAGCAGGAAGTGGTCCTCACTGGCCACATGCCTTGGGTCTTTGGGAGTGCAGTCAGCTGTCTCCTCTTTCTTGTTTCTCTGTGCCACGGCAGCGTGATCAGGCAGCGGGCCTGGCTGCAGATCTGGACTGCATTGCTCCAGCTGCTCAGGTTATTGCATGAGTCGGGGTCCTCACGTGGAAGCGGGGTGCTGGGAAGCTCAGGTGCACCTACGAGCTCCTACCTCTGGAGGCTAAGGTGTCCACATTGGGAGGGTCCTTCACCCTTCACCCTCTTCTTGGCTGGGACCCTTGGCAGTTGGGAAGAAGAGGCTTCTCATTCTGCTTATTGATCATGTATTTCCTGAGACTGGCACCCCAAACCTCTGGTCTTACCTGGGACTGCACTCAGCTTTGTCATTCTCTTCTTTCTGAATCCAGTGGCCTTTGAGCCATGGGCTTGATGCTGCAGGGACAGAAAGAACTCGAGTATAGCTGTGGGCTGACGGCCTGGTGCCCATGCACCTCTGCTCCCACTAGGTGGCACACGCCGACTGCACACAGCAAGCACAGGACGCTTAGCTGAGTCACAGGCCACGGGCCGTGAACTCAGCACAGCTGTCCTTTTTCTCTGGATGTGTGACCGGTCTGGAGAGTAACTGCCAGCCTGTAGCTGAGCCCCATGTCTCACACCGGAACCAGGTCAGGGTTTTTTCTGAGAGTGGTGTGTGTAGCACTGGTTCGAAGAGGACAGATTCCATTCAAAGTGATTTCTCATGAGTGGAGCTCGGGGAGATGCTCTGATGTCCTCCAGCCGATGTTTGTGTGGGTGTAGATAGAAGAACCACTGGGGGTGGGTGTTGTTCAGATAGAGGTAGAGGGCGTGAGGGCTTCCCAGATGTCTCAGTGGTAAAGAATCCACCTGCCAGTGCTGGAGAGTCAAGTTCAACTCCTCAGTCTGGAAGAGCCCCTGGAGAAGGAAATGACAACCCACTCCGGTATTCTTGCCTGGAGAATTCCATGGCCAGAGGAGCCTGGTGGGATACAATCCATGGGGTCATGAAGAATCAGACATGACTGAGCGACTCAACAACAACAATAGGGTGTGAGAGGCGGGAGTGTGAGCAGGGAGAGACAGAGATGTGGGATATTAGAAGAGCTGTTTGCATTTCCTTCTCTTTCTCTCCTTTCTTCCTTAATTCATTCCTGTATCCCTCCTTCCCTCCTTTCTTTCCTTCCTTTTTTTTAACAGGCAAAGGTTGATGCCTCTGATGGACTTAAAAAGCAGACTTGCCCAGAATCCTAGAACTCGGGCCCCATGGAATGAAATTCTCTCACGCTCTCTCCTTTGCCTGTTAGATTTGCTTTTCTTTTCTCCACTCCGTTTGAAGAGGAAGCAGGGCTTCAGCCCAAGCAAAGCAAGACGGAGACAAGGGAAATGTGGTTTTCCTGGTAGATGCAGGTGGATACTGTCATCTTGTGAGGATGTTAAACTTCAAAAATAACCTGGTGCAGAGTCCCAGGGCAGAGCGCGACCTTGTGCAGCCTGTCAGAGCAGACACCAGGCTCGGCACACTGCTGCAGTCTTCTTTGGCAGATGGGCTTCAGAGACTGGTTGCATCTTTAGTTTAGTGGGAAGCTTTCATTGTTGTTCATCAGCCTTCATTGTCAGAGATTGTCTTCAGTCTCTGCCATATCCTGCACGTAGCAGGAGAGGCCCCTTTTCCCCCTGAATGGTCCTTGGCAATTGATTGATTAGGAACACTTTTTCAGGGCTAGGCTGACATCTCAAATATTCTTCTTGGCCACATGGGGATAACTGCTTACAAACACTTGGATTCAGGTTTATTTCATTGCATCTTTTTTCCCTGGGAAATAACTGTGTCATCTTCTTGTAGACAGTTTCACTGGAGGCTAACACCACCACCCATAAACCACACCCACAGGCTAAGTTTTCTCAAAGTGTTTCTCCTCTCTCCCACCCACTGCCCAAGGATGTACCACATAGAGCACTCTGCCCATGGACAGTTATATAGCATTGCAGCACCATGTTGCTTGAGCGTTTTTGTTGCAACACAGTGAGGCAGGGTGTGAACATTCTTGGCATGGGTGGCCAGCTCTCATCTTTGGTGACCGCTGTGAAGCTGTGGTACTTCTCCTGACGACTGCTGATGTTCACGATTGCTTCTTCCCCGTTCCTGTGGACAGAGCAGTGATTGTAGTGAGGCAAGGGTGTGGTGTGCAGAATCCTTGACCTGATGACTTTTCCTCCCCAGGTGGACCCTGATCAGGATGCCTCCCGAAGCAGGTTGCGAAATGCCCAAGAGAAGATGGTGTACTCCCTGGTCTCTGTGCCCGAGGGCAATGACATCTCCTCCATTTTTGAGCTGGACCCCACGACGCTCCGTGGAGGCGACAGCCTCGTCCCGAGGTAGGAGTCCAAAGAGGCTTACCACAAGTGAGTTTGTGTTGCCTGACTGGGTTTCTTGGAGTCCAGAATATCATCTTCTTTCTTGGAGCTTTCATGTAGGATTTGGTATAGGATTTGTTCTGGTTGCCCATTGAAACGATACCTAATTTTTATTTTTAAAACGGCTCATTGGTTGTAAGTTCTCAGTAGTTGCCTGAGATGTGCTGTGTTTAGGTGAACAAGCCAAACCCTTAAGCTCAGGTAGCTCAATATTTCTAGTTTTCTTTACTCTCTCGCTCCTTTTCCAAAACGTGAGAGATCTCCTGGTGAATTGAATAAACACTTGAAAAAAAATTCTGGAAAATGGGACATTTGAAATGCACTCAGTCCATAGTAAATTTTATTAGTGATATTGAGAGATCAGATCAGTCTTCTTCAGTTATTTTAATTAACTTTTACTCTTAGTTTTGTTGCGTAAAAATGCATTCTAGGGGGAAATAAGCAGACCATAAATGAAACAAAAAACTCACTCTTACCAAAATCAACAAAAGTATTAATAGTGACTAACACTTGAGTGGTGACTTCATGCCATTTATAATGCTAAATGCTCATGTTATATATATATAATTTCATCTTCATCAAAACTCCTGTGAGATAAGTAGTATTATTTGCCCCTTCTTAGAGGGTGAAGACAGAGGCTCAGAGAATTGAAACAACTTATCACAAGTAAGTGAGCCCCATCGCAGAAATCAGAATCTTAAACATTTAAGACAGACAAGTCTGTTCTGGCAATTCTACTCTTCAACACATTCTTAGGTAGTGGAGGTCTCACGGCCAGTGGTAGGGTGTACACAAGGCCTGTCTCTCTGAGGATTCCTGTATGTTTCATTATTCCTGTGTGTCATTACCATTTAACTGCTCAGCCAGAGTTGGGCTGTGAAAGTGTTAACTGCAGCTTGGGTGCTGTCAGAAGTGGAGGAGAGGCTTCTCTTGTACTGGGTCCTCTTCCTGTCCCTCTCAGAGTGATACACTGAAACAGTGTCCACACAGAAGAGAACCTCACAGGGAGGCCATTGATTACCATTCAGTACAATGATCACTGGTTCCTGCCCTCTGCTGGGTCGTGAATGCCTTGAGAATCTGGGGAAAACTGAAGATGTCCTCCTATTAGATCCCAAATATGTGCATAGCTTCACGTACTCCCAAGTTTGTCCCGATGTAGACTGCTTCTAAGGAAATGTAACAGATATACTGAGATACAATTCATGTATCATACAACTCACGTGCTTAAAGTGCTCAATTCATTGATTTTTATTAGATTAGCAGAATTGGGCAGCCATCATCAGAATAGATTTTAAGAAAAATTTCATCACTGCAAGAAGAAGCCCTGTACCTGTAGCCATCACTCTCATTTCCCCATCCTCCATTCCCCTGCCTTAGACTAAGCTACATTTTGTCTCTATTGATCTACCTGTTCTGGACATTTCATATAATGGAATCACATGTGGCATTTTGTGACTGACCTCTTTCGCTTAGTGTTTTATTTTATTTTTTTAAGATTCATCCATTTTGTAGCATGTATTCATTTCATTTTATTCTTGAGTAATATTCTGTTATATGGTTATGGCACATTTTATTGATTGGCTTATTAATTGTTGGCTGTTTGGTTTATTTGCCTTTTTCTGGCTGTTGTGTGAATACATTTTCTTTTCTCAAGAGTCTATAACCTAGGAGTGGAATTACTGGGTCATGTGGTAACTGCATGTCTAAACTTTTGAGGAACTTCCAGTTTTACCTTCAGGGTGTTGTATTTTCACCAGCCATGTCTGAAGGTTCCAGTTTCTCTGTTTCTCTCCAATACTTGTTTATCTGTCTTTTTTTTTTTTTTTTTTTTTTTGAATATTTGAGCCTTCCTAGTCAGTGTGCAGTGGTATCTCATTGTGGTTTTGGCTTGAGTCTCCCTAATGGCTAGTGATGTTGAGATAGTCTTTTCATTTATTCTTGTGTTTATTGACCATTTGTATTGATATGTCATTTTTGGAGACATATCTATGAAGATCCTTTGCCCATTATATTTTGCACTTAAAAATGGATTATGTCTCTTTTCATTATTGTGTTAGTGTTCTTTATTCCAAACACCTTACCAGATATGATTTGCAGGTATTTGCAGATTTCTTCACTTTCTTGATGGTGTCTTTTGAACCACAGAAGCTTTTAATTTTTAGTTGAAGTCTAGTTTGTACACTTTTTCCTTTGCTTGCTAATGATTTTGGTTTCTTAAACTGTTGCTTAATACAAGGTCACAATGATTGATGCTGATGTTTTCTTCTGAGAGTTTTATAGCTTGTGCTGTTTTTCATTTAGGTCTTTGATTGATTTTGAGGTCGCTAAAAAAATACGGTTTGGAGTAGGATAGATAACTTTTGTAAAGTGTCCTTTCTCACTGGCTACCTAGATAAAGATAGGGACTGTAGAATCCCATTGCGTTTCTGTTAAGTACCTTTCTGTATGTTGTATTCTCTATTCCAGAAGTTCTTGAGTGGATTTTTTTAGGCACCTGAAAGACAGGGAATGACTTTTATTTTATTTGCTATGTATTTTATTTTGTAAGGGATAGCAAAGAACAGAAACATGTGATATAAAATAGCTATCAAATATTTCATGACATTTCCTTGGTGAATCGGAATCAGGTGCCAGTTGGCCGCATTCCCCGATGGGTTGGAAATCCCCATGATCCCATGGGAAGGGGAAATTTGAACTTGGTCAACAAGTCAGCTTGCCAAACAGCTTTGGTTGGCTCTAGACCCCTGCTTCTCTGTCCCCTTGATTCATTACTGTTTCTCTGTTGGAAAACATTCTTTGTGGGCAGTTGTCCATAGACAGACTGATTGTAAACTCTTAAGCAAGGGAAGCCTTGTGTTCCCCCTGGAAAAAGTATCTGGCATGGTCTACCAGTGTGTTCATTAGTAGTTTTGATCTTGCACTTGGTCTTAGCTTTCCAAATTTTTATCTGTTCTTGCCCTTGGCCACCAACCTCAGAGCCAAAAGTGAACAGGGCCTCCTATTCGCTGATTCAAGGCAGTCATAAAAAACTGTTTGTAGGAGTACACACTCATTTCCCACCATCTTAAAGTAGTGCTAAATTTTATTTTATTTTTTGAAGATCAGAAAGTCTGTGGATAGATACATGAAAGTACCTGAAATAGTACCAGTAAAGAACTTTCTAGGATGGTCAAAAAGAATCCTTCCAACCAAAATAAAAGGGATAGTGGCAAATCCTGGATGTAATAAACAAGATAATAAAATTGCAGTATACGCAAATGAAATGCATTAAATAAACATCAGAAGAGCATCCAGCTTTGTGGCTTTTTTTGAAATTGTCCTGGCTTTTGAACTAATGATTAGGGATGAGACTTTAAATGGATAGAATGTCCTTGGTATTTTACATGAACTTCAATGTACAACTCTAGAATGTAATCAGTCATCCAATTAAACCCAAGCTTTGCTTAAACTTTGAGAATAAGAAAATGCATCTGAATTCCCCAGAAGAAAAAATGCAAATCTGTCAAGTTTCTTCTGCATGTTGTTTAATTTATATTCATGCTATTCAAAGTCAGTATCACTTGTAATGTTCAAGATAGTTAAAGCGAAGAAAGGCAGAGGGTCTACTAAAAAGATGTGACTGCTTCGACATGCCCTTCCCCTTGCCTCTTTCCCCGGAACTTGGGATGCTGTTGTTTAGAATTCTTTTTAATACAAATCACTTTCATGCTCCCCTGTCCGCCCTGGTCCCTCCAGTATTTTAAGTTCCAACTTAAGTTTCCTATTAAAAGAAACTATATATTCCATGACTCGCTAAAGCCTCCTTAATGTCTTCCTTTGAAACTCCTTCAGTGCTTACCTTGACTGTTTCCCATTTTAATGCTTTTTATTGTACATCTCCTGTTACTCACATTTGCTTCTTGTGCATCCATCTCATCTCACTAACGCTACTGTAGATTCCTTAAGTGCGGTGATTACTGCTTTAAAAGAGAAGAAAGTTTTAAAAACACTGTAAAATGGTTCATGCTCACTGTAAAAAGAAACAGCACACTACTCTATATAAAATAGGTAAGTAATGAGAACTTACTATATAACACAGGGAACTCTACTCAGTTCTCTGTCATGACCTTATGGAAAGGAAATCTAAATAAGAGGAGATACATGTTTGTGTGTGTGCGTGTGTGTGTGTGTGTGTATGGCTGATTCACTTTGCTGTACAGCAGAAACTAACAAAACATTGTAAAGTAACTATACACCAATAAAAATTAATTTACAAAATACTGTATAGGAAATAACTAAAAATATTTTAAAATATTTTTAAAAATATTTCAAAATCTCATGGAGAACCAACTGGGAAGTAAAAAAAACTCACATAAAATTTAACCATTCAGAGATAACTACAAGAAATATTTTGTTTCTCTGTAGTTTCAGACAGGTCTCTGGGCACACAGATAACCTGTATATTATTTATCACAAATGAATCATAACCTATTTTTAGCATTTTTTTCCCATTGAACAATATGTCCTGTTCATATTTCCAAGTAAATGAATATCAATTGTAACCATTTTAAAGAGTGTACTATTCTGTCTTATATACTATAATTAACTATTTCATTACTGAAACATTGGGTAGTTCATAGGTTTTTGGACTTCCCAGGTGGTGCTACTGGTAAAGAATCCACCTGCCAATGCAGGAGACGTGAAGATTTTACTGTTATAAATAATGCTTCTTTGAACATCTTTATGGTTCATTTAGTACCTGTGCTGTAATCTCTTAAAAGAAGAAATGTAAAAATGAGATTGCTAGGTGAAAAGATAGATGCATTTCACATTATACAAAGTGCCAGACTCTCTTCCAGAGTTTAAGGTGTTGACACTCTTACCATGAGTGTGTAGAACTCATCTTTTTAAGCACTGGGGGAGATCCAAACTCCAAGACCTTTGGAATATAATACAATAAAATGATATATTATGTTAATTTGTATTAATTGAGAAAGTTAAATATGTACTTGGATGTTTATTGGTCACTTAAGTTTCTTTATTAAATTACTGGCTTGTGTACATGTTCCATTTTCATTTCCAGTATTCATGATTGTTTTTCTTACTGTTTTTCAAAATCTCTTTATATATCTGGATGAATACTCTTTTATTCTATATACGAATCTTTTATTTTCCCAGGTCATTTTTCTTTCAATTTTTTTCATGATGGGTTTGAAAAATTTAAATTTTGCTGTATGGAAGATGTAAAATTTAAACTATGTAATAAGATACATCCGTCTTTACTTTTGAGGTTAGAAATCTTGTTTTGTTACGTGCTTCAAAAGACTTTTCTGCCGCACAAGATCACTAAATTTGTATTTATATTTTCTTTCACACATTTTATGACACCATTTTTTGCTTTATTGATGCGTATGAGTAGTTCCCTTACTGCTTTATGTCTCATGATAGGCACTAGTAGAATCTCAGTAAATATTTCCTGTTACTCTGTCTTGTGCGCGGTTTGTTCTGAGATAGTCATTCATGGGATGTAATTTTATACACAGCATACCTCATGTTGTAGATTTAGTTCCAGACCCCCGCAATAAAGTGAATATCACAGTAAAGTGAGTTGCACAAATTCTTGGGTTTTCCTGTGCAGTCATATATGACGTGTGCAACAGCATTATGTTTAAAAAGACAGTGTACATATCTTAATTGAAAAATACTTTATTGCCGAAATGGAACCGACAGACTTGCATGATGAACAAACTGTGAATTTGGAAGGAAAACACACACACACACGCGGTATCTATGAAGGGCAAGAAAACCAGGTGCAGTAGAGTGAAGCACGCCTGCATTTAGAAATAAGCACAGCACAGTCACGTGAGAGTCGTCGTGAATGATGTGCAATTGCAGACACATCCGAATGTATATTGGACCAGAACCTTTCGCTCTTAAGTTTATATTGTCCATTGTATATAGCAGAAAGCCATTTTGGTATCCTTTCTTTATTCTTACAGGATGTATTCTAGGCCAGTGGCTATAGAGAACCTCAGTAGTCCTGTCCCTGAAGTCTGTTTTTCTTCCCTTTAGAAACTCCTATGTCCGGCTCCGACACTTGTGTACTAATACCTGGGTTCACAGCACAAACATCCCCATTGACAAGGAAGAAGAAAAACCCGTGATGCTGAAAGTAAGTCCACAAGCTTGGCTGCCTCCCTTGGTCTCATGGTTCCTGATGAAAGGGCTCCTTTGAGGGCAGACGGGGGCGTATGGATCCCTGAAATAGTTGTTGCTTTGGCAAGAGTGTGGTTGTGGACAAACCTGTGTTTGATGAAAGAATTCTTTCCAAGGGACCTGGCTAAAGCAGGGCCAGGGCTTTGAAATAACTAGAACCTTTTATTTTATTTCATGGCTTCTGCCCTAAAGGTTGAGCAATTGTCTGGATTTCTTGTCTGTCTGGAGGCTAATTTTGGCTGAGGGAATGTTTGCTTGTGCCTTGAGGTGCATCACGTACCTAGTTGGTTTCCTCCAGTCTTTATTATTTATTTCTTCATGTATTTAAATAGGTACTTTTATTTCTCGAAAGTTCTTCCAACCTAATTTCTCTCCCCCTGAAGCCTACCCCTCCTTTCTGACCTTCTCTAGGATCATGGAGCATATATTCACAGACACAGGGTTTTTCTGTTTAAAAAATGAAATGATACTCTCACATAATACTTTTTGGTAATGGGGAAGATTATTGGAATTTTTTTTCTTTTATTTCCATGAACATTGTCATGTATACCGAAAACTTGAAAGAACAGTGCAGCATCTACCCTTAGAATACTCTCAAGATTGATAATTACCATTCTGTATATTTGCTTTTTCCCTATGAATATATGTTTTTAAATTACAAACTTCTCAGATGCTCTATGTAACAAATGAAGCTGTAAAATCATAGTACTACTCCATTTCCTGCCTTAATTTTCTTCAAATTACCAACCTCTAGAGGTAACAACTGTTGATGATTTGAGGTTCATCTTTCCAGGTGTTTTTCTGTGTCCAGTTTATTTTAACAGTAAGAGAGCTCCAAGTTTTTTCACTTGCCCAGAGTTCTATAAATCCAGCATTTGAGTAATATCTTCCCCTCTCAATCCAGTAGAAAGTGAAAGTGTTAGTCACTCAGTCATGTCCTACTCCTTGTAACTCCATGAGCAGTAGCCCGCCAGGCCCCTCTGTCCATGGGATTCTCCAGGGAAGAATACTGGAGTTGGGTTGCCATGCCCTTCTCTAGGAGATCTTCCCGACCCAGGAATTGAACACAAGTCTCCTGCATTGCAGGCAGTGGGACTCTCCCACAAAGCCCATCTTTCATTTCAGATTGGCACCTCTCCTGTGAAGGAGGACAAGGAAGCCTTTGCCATAGTGCCAGTCTCTCCTGCTGAGGTTCGGGATCTGGACTTTGCCAATGACGCCAGCAAGGTGCTGGGCTCCATAGCGGGCAAGCTGGAGAAGGGCACCATCACCCAGAATGAAAGAAGGTGAGGGCTCCCTGCAAGAACCGCATATGCTCGTTTTCACCCACTGTGGGTTTTAAAATCCCTGGCAGAGAGAGAAGTGCTCTGAAGAGCTCTGTGGAAGAGCGCCAGGCCTTAGCACTTAACTGGTGGCTTCAACTTGTAGTTTTCAATAGTTGCTCTCACTATTCTGAAGATCTCTAAACAGTAAAGATCTCCTTCCTTCTCTGTTTTCCTACCTCCGGCTTGGTCTTTGGAACTACCTTACTAAATATCAGTGGTGGAGGCTGTGTGTGTTGGCTGCTCAGTCATATCCAGCTCTTTGCAACCCCATGGACTGTAGGCCGCCAGGCTTCTCTGTCCATGGGATTCTCCAGACAAGAGTACTGGAGTGGGTTGCCATTTGCTTCTGCAGGGGTTCTTTTCTACCCAGAGATTGAACCGGGGTCTCCTGCATTATCCGAGATAAATGTAATATCCGATTAAAATGTAATGTCTACTATTTTGTGAAAGTGATAATCTTTTTTTTTTGGACAGTGAAATATTGTCTCTGTTTCACTCTTACTGGTAATTGACCTTAGTTGACAATTTCAAGGAAACTGGGAAGAATGGGTTTGCTTCTGTGTGACTGGATGCTTAAGCCTGAAAGCTTCCATGGTGGTTTTGATTCTGTTAAACATCAAACACTTCCCGTGTCTAATTGCTGTTTTCCTCCTAAGATCTGTAACCAAGCTGCTGGAAGACTTGGTTTACTTCGTCACTGGCGGAACCAATTCCGGTCAAGATGTTCTTGAAGTGGTCTTCTCCAAGCCCAACAGAGAACGGCAGAAGCTCATGAGAGAACAGAATATTCTCAAGCAGGTCGGTGAGAGGTGACATACTGGGTTCTCTAGCAAGAATCCATATTATCACTGGTCTTATAGAGGAATGTAGATGATTTCTACTGGGGAGGCTTGATCTGTTGACTTTCAAAAAAAAAAAAAAAACAGACAATTTTTTAGAGCAGTTTTAAGTTCACAGCAAAAGCGAGTAGAAAGTACAAAGAATTCCCATACCTCCTACACACATACAGCGTCCCCCATTAGTAGCATCCCCACCAGAGGGGTACATTTGTTAGAACTGATAAAACTGCATTGACATACCACAATTGTCAGAAGTGTATAGTTTCCATTAAGGTTCACTCTTGATGTTGTACATGCTGTGAGTTTGAACCAATGTATTACAATATGATCCATCGTTATCGTATCATCTAGTTTCATCACCCTAAAAATCCTCTCTACTTTGTCCATTTGTCCCTCCCTTTCCCCCAACACCTGGCAACTAACCATTGATCTTTTTATTATCTCCACGGTTTTGCCTTTTCCAGAACGTCGTAGTTTAACAGTTAGAATCATATCCTAGGTACCTTTTTCAGATTGACTTTTTTTCACTTACTAAATTTCCTTCATCTTTTCACAGTTTGATCATTCACTTGATTGTTAACACACATATGGAATATCAGCTGTGTGAAAATTTACCGTTTGGGAACTCCAACCAGAATTGCAGTTGACAGCTTTATTTTCCTCACAGATAATATGAAGGGCAGTGCATCCTTAAGCTTATTTAATATATCTGGGAGATTTGGAGTGTATGATAAACTCAGAAGGCCTTTAGAGGCTCTTATAAGGACCATAGTGATTTATAGTAAATCACCAAAAAATCTTTCCATAAAGAATGAGTAGAAAACGAAGTTAGCTCACAGAAAATACATATATGGTGTAATTTGGTACAAATTTAAATAAACTAGAGTATAAGGGAATTAGAGGGAGGAAAGTAACAAGTCCGAGGTAGATGAAGCATGCAGAGATGTATACCACATAGTTCTCTGAAACTGCTGGAGATGGGACCACAAGCTTGGCTTGGAAATTGCTGGCCGCTAGAGCCGAAAGAAAAACATGTTAGTTATAAGTCCTAGAGTTATCCATAGGAACTTGGGTTTGAGATTTCTTTCTCCTTTTAAACTATGGTTGGACCAAATTCATTAATACTGCATCCTGTTTCAACAAGAGTTTCAGGTCTTGAATTCTGCCCTGCTGTTTGATGTGATGACTCCCAAGTTAGACCTCTGGCGCTCATGCTGTTTTACGCAATAGTGATTCCTATAGGGTCTGAAACTGATTTCAGTGGAGGAGCCTTTATTCAGCACTTGTGGTGAGCACTGTGCTCATGAACTGACTGTATACTTTTATCTACTTTCATCATTATAACACCCTTGTGAGCTAGGTATTATTCTCTCCATATTACTGCTGGGAAAACTGAAGGTTACCTTGACCGTGATGTATGCCTGTAGAAAAGTAATAAAGAAGTATAATTTTGACCTAGAATCGACTGATTCCAGAGTCTGTGCTCCCAGGCGCTGCTGGGAACACCACATTTTCAAGTATTTGAGGACCAGTTATGTTCAGGAAGACTGAGTTCACCGAGGAGCCTGTCCCAGTTGATGGAATGAACACAGATTTCAGGTTCAAGATCACTTAGATAGAGACTCTCCTGTGTAGTCCACCCACCCTTGAGGTTCTATTCTTTCCACAGGGAGGCTTAGCCGTTGAAACAGTAGGTGATGGCAGTTTTCATTCTTTTCACAAACAGATCTTCAAGCTGTTACAGGCCCCGTTCACAGACTGTGGTGACGGCCCAATGCTGCGTCTGGAGGAGCTGGGAGACCAGCGGCACGCGCCCTTCCGACACATCTGCCGCCTTTGCTACCGGGTCCTGAGACACTCCCAGCAGGACTACAGGAAGAACCAGGTGGGCTCTGAGGACCCTGGGGAGTGCCAGACAGCTTCCTCCCTCGAGTTCACTTTCCTCCATGAGTTTTAAGTGTCCCATGTATATATTTATTTAGTGGCTAGAGACTAGTTCATTGTTCAATTTGCTCTTCAAAAGGAAACAGATATTTTTGCAAGCCTGGGAAGATGCATGAGTGAGTTGAGAAGGATACATCAAAATTCTCCTACAGTGTCCTTGGAATGAGATTTTTTTTTTTTGATGTTGATATTACAAGTACAGTATTTTTTAAAACTTTTTATTTTATATTGGATTATAGCTGATTAACAAAGTAGGGATAGTTTCGGGTGGGCAGCAAAGGGGCTCAGCCATACATGACATATATACATTCTCCCCCAAACTCCCTTCCCATCCAGGCTGCCACATAACATTGAGCAGAATTCCCTGTGTTATACAGAAGGTCCTTGCTGGCTATCCATTTTAAATATAGCAGTGTGTACATGTACAGTATTTCTTATGGCACACTTCTGGAAGGTGTAAGGGTGCAATGGTTCCATGTGCTTTTATTGGAAATGGAGTGAAATCTTTTCTTCCTGCCCCATCCATTCCCTCCATCTCTGCTGGTAACTTCCTCTTTGTTTTGGTTCTGGCTCGTGTTTTAGACATTCTAAGTCATCATCTATTGTCATGACAAGTAAACACACAAACAATATAGTCTCTCTACGAGTTAAATATTTAAACCTCTGTGATGGTTCCAAACAACTGGAGATGCTGAGGAATCACTGTGTCAGTGGTTGTTAACTGGGAGCAATTTCACCACCCACCCCCACCCTGCCCTGGGCCAGGAGGACGTGTGGAAATGTCTGGAGATGCTATTGAGTGTCACAACTTGGGAATACTACTGGCATGAAGTGGATGGAGGCCACGGATGCTATTTAGCATCTGGGCAAGCCCAGCCCAGTACCCCCACCCTCAACAAAGAATTATCCGGTCCAAGAAGTCAGTAGGTACTGCTGAGTTCAAGAAACCCTGCGTTCCATAAACTACTATAAGTGCACAGTGATGCTTCTTATAATATGGACTCCAGTCCCTGCAGTGTGTTACAAAAGATTTTGTTTTTAAGCTTTGACCGCCGCTATATCTGGCCTTTAAATGTAAACTGTTCTCTGTAGTGAAAGTTTTTTGTGTATCATCACACAGCGTTGGTGCTAAGCAGTGCTCTGAAGTATTAGATACAACTTTATTAGCAAGTATTGGGCTGGCCAAAAAGTTTGAGTTCTCCACAGATGTTATGAAAAACCTGAACAAACTTTCGGCCAACCCAGTATTGCTAAATTATTTGCTTTGCCTTTGCTACTGTTTAGATACAAGGCATCACACACTGGTGATGCTGTGTTCATTCGTTAGCATAGGTTGCCGTTGGGCACTATGGTCGGTTTAAACCCCTCTTGTGTGTGAGTACCATACTTACACCATACTTGTGCTAAAGAGGTTTTATTCTCTTCCCATGAGGATGCGTCAGAGTCTGTAATGTGTGCCGGGACCTTTTGCTTGTACATCAGAGGACTAGACCAGTCCTTCTTGTTGCTGTTGCTATGGGTGTCTTGGCTTGGTTGTTTATGGACCCTGTGCCTTTTGGCAGTAGTACTGACATATCCCTGGGGGCTGATGAATTCTCAGACATGCATCCTTACTGAGTGAGGGCTGAAAAGTGGCCCGAGTCCACTCTGTTAGTCCTTAGTCACTTTTAAGGTTTTGAAATTAATGAATTAAAATGAAACCAAGTTTCAAGGGGCTTTTGAGCTTTGAGCAAGCAGTCTGTCTTGGACAGGGAAAATATCTTTGAATAACAAAAGTATTTACAAGAGGCTTCCTGGCGTTCTGAAATATTTCAATGGGACATCATATCTGATCTCAAAAGAGAAGTCAGAGATGTTTTCATGTGTTCTGTGAATGTAATTGACTGGTTTACATATTCCTGGGCTTCCCTGGTGGTTCATCTGGTAAAAAATCTTCCTGCAATGCAGGAGACCTGGGTTCAATCCCTGAATTGGGAGATTTCCCTGGAGAAGGGAACAGCTACCCACTCTAGTATCCTGGCCTGGAAAATTCCATGGACTGTATAGTCCAAGGAGTCACAAAGAGTTCGACTCAACTGAGTGACTTTCATTTCACTTCTTCACATGTTTGCAACTACCCAGTGACTTTTAATTTTCATCCCAGATAAGGAAAACACAATGGAGTAATTACATTGTTCAAAATATCCAGGTAGACTTCACCATGTTTATTCAGCAACACAGGGCAGTGAGGCACAGTTTAATCCTCTTGAATGAGTAATAAAATCAGAGCTGGAAAACAACTCTTGACCTTTAGAAAAATAAGTCACCACATTAAAATTTATACTGTGGGCTTAAGAAAAAGCCCATCTATAAATACAGGATATGTTACTTAGTGATACCTGTATGGCAGGTTTAGTAAACTGAAGGATGTGAGAGCATTTGCGGCTGTCACCCTGGGTTGGGAAGTTGGGGAAGGACACTCCCCTGTGATTTTCCTTAAAGGGAGTAGCTCTCCTCGGGGGCTGCTGCCCCTTCCCTTACTCTGCGCCTCACCACACTGTCCTCCTTGCTTACCTCTCTCTCCTCGCTTCGAAGGAGTACATAGCCAAGCAGTTCGGCTTCATGCAGAAGCAGATTGGCTATGACGTGCTGGCTGAAGACACTATCACCGCCCTTCTGCACAATAATCGCAAACTCCTGGAAAAACACATCACCGCGGCAGAGATTGACACCTTCGTCAGCCTGGTGCGGAAGAACAGGGAGCCCAGGTGAGGCGGAGGTGGGGTTGATCGGCAGGAGGTGCCTCTGTGTTTACGATGCAGTCTCTGAGCTGGTCATGGTGGGTTGTTTTGTTCTGTTTTAACTAGATGTCCTTTGTTTGGGCCTGCTAGGCCCCAGGTCTTGATTGAGCAGGTCTTGAGAGGCACTTTGAGTCGGGAAAAGAGCGTGGTATGGAAAGGAGACCAGGGTAGAATCCTGGCTCCACAGTTTACCAGCTGGTGACCTGGAGCTTTAATCTCATCTATCAGATAAGCTGTTATAAAAATTAAATGAAGATAAATACATGTGAAGTGCCTGGCGCTTATATGTAAGTGATAGCTGTCGACCCCTCATTCACTTTGTAGCACCCTGCTATGACCAGTCAGAACGTCCCCAAATATCAGTAAGTCTTTTGCACACATAGTTATTACCTGAGTGTTTGTATTTACAGTAGTGAATTCTGTCAATTCTATTGCATTCTTACAGATCCCACCCTCCCTGTATACTTTCTTCTCTCTTTTCTTGTTTTAATTAAGATCCACCCCATGTCAGGGGACATGGGAACTATTTTACAATGTGGATATTAGAAACAGTGACGCTAGAGAGCTGAAGGTGTTATTATGAAACTGACTCCTCCCACCTATTAAAAACAACTAACATCTTATGGACCCTCCCGTGTGCCAGGGACTGAACTGAGTAAGCACTTTACATGAATTAGTTCATTTAATCCTCAGAAGAGCCCTCTGGGGTTAAAGGTTATCCATTTTTATCGATGAGAAAACTGAAACATGGTTAGGTTAAATAATTTCCCCCAAATAACAGTACATGTCAGAATGTAGCAGAGAAGAACCAGAACCAGGATTCTGATTTAGGCCTCAAACATCAGACCTCTCCCCTCTCTGGGTACCCAGCATCATCTTGGGTTGCTTGGATCTTACTTGGTTGCTGCTTCTGTTCATTTTTACCTCATCACCTCTTCCTCACAGCAGTCACTCCCATCCTTCTTCTTGTGCTTTTCTTTCTTTTTTCCCCTCCTTCCTTGCCTCCCTCCGCTCTCTCCCTCCCTCCTTTCTCTTCCCGCCCTCCCATGTCTGGGTAACTGGTGATACCATGCACACTGAAACCCAAAGCCTCTCTGACTTGTGGTAAAGGTAGCTTGGGTCTACCCTCTGGAGGGAGAGCCACGTCCTCAAGACCTAACCCTTGCTCTGGCTACAAAAAGCATTTGGTTTGGTTTCTGTTTCTCCACAGATTCTTAGATTACCTCTCTGACCTCTGCGTGTCCATGAACAAATCCATTCCAGTGACTCAGGAACTGATATGTAAAGCCGTGCTGAATCCAACCAATGCCGACATCCTCATTGAGACCAAGTGAGTGGGGGTCGGGGAGTGACTATAAAGGTGAGAACGAGATTTAGATGGAGAGCGTGTGCCTCAGTGGTTGTCTATACCGTGGGGAGTTAAACCCAGCCCCTTCGCTTCTGAAGTCAGGTTGGCTGGCCTATGATTACTTCATGCCAGCATCTTGATTAGAGGAGTTACTGGACTTGCTTCTGCTGTGGTGGCCTCCTCTGTATGGTGATGTCACTGAATTTGCTTACTGAGTTGAAAGTGATGTGGGCTACTGGGGAGCATCTTACACACCCTTGATTTCATTTTAAGACGTGGAAGTTCTCCAGTTAGGATTCCCAGGTTTAAATTTTAAAGGAGGTAATTCATTGTCATTAAGGCATTGTAGGGAAGAACTTGTGAAATTACCACTATTCAAAAAGTGCTCATTGGTCTACAGAAGTTTGGAAAGTAGTAGTTGATTCATTTGTAAAAGGGAAGCATATACTGCCAGTAACATATCCATGTTAAAAAAGAAATGTTTTTTAAAAACACTTATGCCCTAAACTTGCGATTTTTGTAGGGGAGGGGTCTCATGCATAACATAATTTTGAGCTTGGGCTGAAAGCTGACTTTCTCAACCTTGGCCTTTGACGTTTGGGGCCCAGCAGTTCTGTGCTGTGGGTGCTGTCCTGTGCCTCACAGCAAGTGCAGCAGTCTTCCTGTGTGTACCTCTCCCATTTAGTTGGGACAACCAAAGACGTCTCCGGACGTTGCCAAGCATCCCCTGGGGAGACACAGCCGCCCTAGTGGGGCACCCCTGAGCTAAAGTATATGAAAAAGTCGATGTTTGTCTCTCCCTGAGGTTCTGCCAAAGGGAGAAACGAAGTGGCTGTGTGTGTGTGTGCGTGTGCGTGTGCGTGCTGAAAGCCCAGCTGGAGTTCAAAGCACAAATATAGTTGATCAGCGACAAGCGAGGGTTTCAGACATAATGAGTTTTCCCACCTCCTCCTACGTTTTCAGGTTGGTGCTCTCCCGTTTTGAATTTGAAGGCGTTTCTACTGGAGAGAATGCCCTGGAGGCAGGCGAGGATGAGGAAGAAGTATGGCTCTTCTGGAGGGACAGCAACAAGGAGGTTCGCAGTAAGAGCGTCCGGGAGCTGGCGCAGGATGCCAAGGAGGGCCAGAAGGAAGACCGCGACGTCCTTGGCTACTACAGGTGTGTAGGCCTGTGCACGGGCCCTGTGATGTCATCTCATGAGACAGTCCATCAGAAAAACAAATGTGTGTTTCAGGAGTTTGTAGAGTGTGAGCTGTCAGCAATACTTACATAGTAGGGCAGTGATACCTGGGCATGGCTTGGTCACAAGGAAGATGCGCAGTTGCATCAGCTCCTTCTCAGAGTTGTTGGTCTCTACACAGTGTAGCACGTGGATGTGGTTTGTGGTAGATACGAGTCAGGCTGTGGGGTCACCTCTCTACATACTGACTTTAAAAAACTTTTATCTTAGAGTCTAGCTGATTAATAATATGATAGTTGCATCACTGTCAGGGACGCAGCCATACATGTACATGTACCCATTCTCCCCCAAACTCCCCTCCCATCCAGGCTGCCACATGACATTGAGCAGAGTTCCATGTGCTATACAGTGGGTCCTTGTTGGTTATCCATTTTAAATAAAGCAATGATACATACTAACTTTTTGACTTGGGTCCAGTAATCCACCTCTATGTCCCAGTTCCTTTACCTGCAAGACAGAGACAATAGTGCCAGTTTCTTAGAACTTGTACAGGCAGAGCTAAGAAATGTGCATGTGTATACACACTTCTCTTGATGTCTCTCTCTGCATACACACACACACATCTGTTTCTGTATTAATGTATATGAATGTGATAAAAACCCTGAGTTCACATCATGACTTTCAGCTCCACTCCAGCACCGTAGGGTTATTCTCATCTTCATCCTCTGTATCCTTGGACAGCGAGAACCTGCTGTGTTGATTGGTTTCCACCCCCATCCTGGTGTTTCCTTGGTCCCAGCTGTAAGACCTGTTGACTCTGCCACCTCAAGGGAAGGGAACCAGTAAACACTTTAAAAAGAAAAGAAAACAGGAGATGGATAGAGTAGTGCCAGCGTCATTTTTTAATAAAAGCAAAACTTTGCAGTTGCAGTGCCCTTTGTGACCCTCCTGTGTTTTGTTCTCTCCATTCACGCAGATGGTGGGTGACCTTCCACACTCTATGTATGTTTCTATTTTACATTTCTGTGCATTCATAAATAACACATAGTATTTTATTCAGCCTTAAAATTTTATATAAATGGTTCCATACTCTGAGTTTTTCTCTGAAACCTGCCCTTTTAATTCAACATTGAGTCTGAAATGGATTCACGCTAATTGTGGTAGATCCATTTCTTTAATTTTGACTGCTGAATGTTATTCCATTTATTACTGTGCCAACATTTTCTTTTCTCTTTGAATTCATTGTGTGCCACAATTTAGTTCTTCAGGGAACTAAAGTGTCAGGGAACATCCCATGTGTCAGGGAACATCATTGTTCAGATTGGTGCGTGTATGTAGGAATTTCCATTCCATACCAGGAAATTATGAGATTGGGGCATATGCGTATTTTAACTCATTAAGCAAGCAGTCCTAGATTGGATATTTTGGTGCACACTCTCACCAGTCGTAAATGAGAGCTTTTGTTTGTCTTTGCGCTCTCTGAATATTGTGACACTCTTTAATTTTTGTTGATGTTATGAGCATGTAATTAGACCAAGTTTGGAACTTCACAGAGATCATATGTAATTGGGTGAGGAGGAAACCTTAAGACATTTTGAGGAGTCCCCTACTTTTTCCACTATGTTTTTCACATGTGTGTGAAGTCAAAGAGCAGAGTTGTATGAGATAAGAACCCGAAAGTGTCATAAAATTTCTAAGTAGACTCAGTGAAGGTCTGAAACCTTTACCATTTCCTTTGTGGTCTTTAATGTGCTGTATAAAAGCCAAACTAAAGTAGGGCTTCCTTGCTGGCCAGTGGCTAAGACTCTGAGCTCCCAATGGTGGAGGCCTGGGTTTGATCCTTGATCAGGGAACTAGATCCCACATGCCACAACTAAGAGTTTGCATGCCACAGCGAAGACTGAGAATCCTTTGTGCCCCAACTAAGACCAGGCACAGCCAAATAAATATTTTTTAAAAGGTATAACTAAGGAAATAGATAATCGTTTTCACTCTAATGAAAATGATTTTTCATTTTTTCTCCCCCATCTTATAAAATATGGGCAAAATGGAATCAACTAGCCATATAGGTACTCCCACATGGGATAGACATGTGTGACTGTTGGCATGGCTTGAACTGTTCTTTTTTCTGCCGGATACAGAAGCCAGACTTGGGTGTACACAACCAGGTGAAGAGTGTTGATGTACAAGTTCACGTGGCCATACACCACTCCTATGAGATCTGGGCCCCTTCTCTGACTCCTGCTGTGTGTTTCTGGAAGTGTGAGCTCTCTGCAACTTTGCTTTTCTCAGGTACCAGCTGAACCTCTTTGCGAGGATGTGCCTGGACCGCCAGTACCTTGCCATCAACGAGATCTCGGGCCAGCTGGACGTGGATCTCATTCTCCGCTGCATGTCCGACGAGAACCTGCCCTACGACCTGCGGGCGTCCTTCTGCCGTCTCATGCTCCACATGCACGTGGACCGAGACCCCCAGGAGCAGGTCACCCCCGTGAAATACGCCCGCCTCTGGTCTGAGATCCCCTCCGAGATCGCCATTGATGAGTGAGCCTGGCTTCTTTGCCCTGTTAAGACTTCATATTGCTTTAAAATGTCTTAGCTGAAGTGTTCTGTGTAGCAGAAGTCAAAGGCCTTATGGTCAGGTTAAGTCTAGTTCAATCAGGGAAGAAAGACTAAGTCTTTTTTTTTCTAATGAAAATGTAATTAAGGATCGCAAGCATTATTTCTTCCCTCAAGAAGGTAAAAGATGGTATGGTTGCCCTTTTATACCTTGTTTGTCTGTTTTATTCAGCAAATACTTACAGTGTCTCCTGCCTGCCAGGCTTAAAGAATCTATCTGGGAATAAACAAGAAAAGCATGTTGGACTTAGTGGTTTGCTGGTTAAGACGCTGCACTTCCAACTGTGGGGGTGTGAGTTTAATTCCTGGTCGGGCAACTAGGATCCCACATGCTGTGTGACGTGGCCAGAAAAGAAAAAAAATAAAAAGAAAACTGTGTTTACACTAGTGGGGAAAGACAGACAATAACTAAGATAAAGGACTAAAATACATACGTTAGTGGTGGTTGCTGAGCAGGGAAAGTAAATAGGGACAAGATGGTGGGAAGTGTTAGGGTGGGTGGTTCTGGCTTTAGGGGCTAAGCAAACAGGGAAGGCCTCACTGGGAGGAACTTGACCTTTGATTGCCTTTTCTTTCTCCTTTCCTTCCAGCTACGATAGTAGTGGAGCCTCCAAAGATGAAATTAAGGAAAGGTTCGCTCAGACCATGGAATTTGTGGAGGAATATTTAAGAGATGTGGTGTGTCAGAGGTTCCCTTTCTCTGATAAGGAGAAAAATAAACTTACGTTTGAGGTAACTCATGGTGAAGTGATCTGTATGTTTTGTAAGAAACATACATGTGGTGAATTAAATCGTGTAAAATGATAAAACATTATGTATGCTCTACGTTGTATTGAAAGTGACAGGAAAGAAACTAGACTGTGCTTAGGATCTGTCGTAGATTAATCGTTTGAGGGACACAAATCCTTATCACCTTTGAGTTGAATATTTTTCTTTGTAACCACTTTGCCTTTTTAGGAGTTAGATTTCCAAGCATTGCAATGTTATCTGTGTCCTTGTTGGGTGTACCTTGGCTTGCCCTCTGTTATCTTTGGGAAGCTACACAGACCTAGTGATGAGGTTGGTTTTTTATTCACCAGTCATCAGAACAGATCAGCAGCTTTGCAGGTTTCCATTTCTTATTTTTTCTCCTTATGAAACTAAATTAAATTTGATCAGAAACTGCAAGTAAATTAAATGCCTTCTCTTATAGTAAAGAAGGTCAGAATCAGTCATTTATAAAATAGTCCACCTGAAATGGAACTGAAGGATACTGTTTAATTAATCCATCTCCCTCCTCTCTCTTTTAAATACAATAGGTTGTCAACCTAGCTAGGAATCTCATATACTTTGGTTTCTACAACTTCTCTGACCTTCTCCGATTAACCAAAATCCTCCTGGCCATATTGGACTGTGTGCACGTGACCACAATCTTCCCCATCAGCAAGATGGCGAAGGGAGAGGAGAATAAAGGTGAGAACAGTGTGGAGAAGCTGAGGAGGGGGGCTCTGATGGTGCCCACACGTAGGGACGCACTTGCCCCTCCTCCTGCCTCTGCCATGCTTACCACGTGATGTCGCATCCTTTCTTCGTCCTTTTCTTCTTGACTTTACGAACATTTTCAGATATAAATGAAAGTGGAAAGAATAGTAGAGTGGATACCTATGGACCCATGACTCAGAGTCAATGATTATTAACACTTTGCTGTGGTTTTTACATTTATAAATGAAGTTGCATATTCCACTGCACCATTTGAAAGTTGCCTCACAGCTGGAATGCTTATGTGCTTTCACTGTTCTTGATGTGCCGTGATGATCTGTGCTTATGTTCGTATGTGAGTAAATGAAATCCAGACTGTGTCTGGGTAGCCTGTTTCCAATTTGTGAGTAGGAAAATCTGCCTTGATGTGTTTGTTTTTCTCCTCTGTTTTAGTGTCGTAATGGACACATACTAGGTACTCACATGTGGATTATTGTTCAGCTAGTCTCTCCAGCTGGAATAGAAAAAGTACGTCTGCTTGCATCCTACTGCCTGTTAGGGCCTGTGCTCAGTCATTCGCCACATGATCCTGTCAGTTGAGCTGGGTTTTCTCCTTCTATAGTGGAATAAACTGACCCTCACGGGTGGCACAGTGCCCTCAAGATCACGTGGCTGTTGGTGCAGCACCGGATGTGCGTCTTGTTAACTCCTGTATTTCTAGTTCTGTGCACAGCATCAGGCATGCAGTGGGTGGCCATACAATTGGGCGGGTGATTTAACACATAAAATTGCTCCTTAGGGCAATTTCAAAGCCCATGCTCTTTCATCTACTTCCTTAAATCCTGGATTTTTTTTTTTTGCCACTTTATTTTTTTATTGAAGGATAATTACTTTACAGAATTTTGTGGTTTTACGTCAAACATCAATAAGAATCAGCCATAGGTACACCCATGTCCCCTCCCTCCCGAACATCCCTCCCATCTCTCTCCCCATCCCACCCTTCTAGATTGTCACAGAGCCCCTGTTTGAGTCCCCTGAGTCATACTTCCAATTCCTATTGCCTATCTATTTTACATATGGTAATGTAAGTTTCCTGGAAAAGGCAATGGCACCCCACTCCAATACTCTTGCCTGGAAAATCCCATGGATGGAGGAGCCTGGAAGGCTGCAGTCCATGGGGTCACTAAGAGTCGGACATGACTGAGCGACTTCACTTTCACTTTCATGCATGGGAGAAGGAAATGGCAACCCACTCCAATATTCTTGCCTGGAGAATCCCAGGGATGGAGGAGCCTGGTGGGCTGCCGTCTATGGGGTAGCACAGAGTTGGACACGACTGAAGCGACTTAGCAGCAATGCAAGTTTCCATGTTACTCTCTCCATACATCTCACCCTCTCCTCCCCCTCCCTGTGTCCACAAGTCTGTTCTCTATGTTTGTTTCTCCATTGCTATGCTGAGTCACTTCAGTCGTGTCCGACTCTGTGCGACCCCATAGACGGCAGCCCACCAGGCTCCCCCATCCCTGGGATTCTCCAGGCAAAAACATTGGAGTAGGTTGCCATTTCCTTCTCCAATGCATGAAAGTGAAAAGTGAAGGTGAAGTCACTCAGTCGTGTCCGACCCTCAGCGACCCCATGGATTGCAGCCTTCCAGGCTCCTCCGTCCATGGGATTTTCCAGGCAAGAGTACTGGAGTGGGGTGCCATTGCCTTATCTGGTTTCTCCATTGCTGCCCTGCAAATAAATTCATCAGTGCCATCGTTCTAGATTCCATACATATGTGTCAGTATATGATATTTATATTTCTCCTTTTGAGTTACTTCACTCTGTATAATAGGCTCTAGGTTTGTCCACCTCTTTAAAACTGACTCAAAAGCATTCGTGTTTATGGCTGAGTAATATCCCATTGTGTATATGTACCACAGCTTCCTTATCCATTCATCTGTCAGTGGACATCTAGGTTGCTTCCATGTCCTAGCTATTGTAAATAGTGCTACAGTGAACATTGGGGTACATGTGTCTTTTTCAATTTTGGTTTCCTCAGGGTATATGCCTAGGAGTGGGATTGCTGGGTCATATGGTGCTTTTATTCCTAGTTTTTTAAGAAATCTCCATACTGCCTTCCATAGTAAGCCCTGCATTTTTGATAGGTATTAACCCATCAGGTTCCCAGGGTCATAGAATGTATTGGGACAGAGATGTGTGAAATGACTTGTCCTGAAGAGCCTCTGCCCCTGGCCAGGTGTGCCCCAGAGTGTGCTCCAGGGGTCTGTCGTGACCAGGGTCTGTCCTGGCCCTTCCTAGGCAGTAACGTGATGCGGTCCATCCATGGGGTCGGAGAGCTGATGACCCAGGTGGTGCTCCGGGGAGGAGGCTTCCTGCCCATGACACCCACGGCCACCGCCCCTGAGGGCAACGTGAAACAGGCCGAGCCGGAGAAGGAGGACATCATGGTGATGGACACCAAGCTGAAGATCATTGAAATACTCCAGGTAATCATGGGCCAGAAGTAGGGGCAGGAGTGTGCTTCACAGGGGAGCATCTGTGTGCAGTGGCCGTGCTTTGATGGAGCCCCAGGCTTTCGGGAAGAGAGTGGAGGTAGATCCTTAGCCTCGGGTGCCATTTCTGAACTGGCCCTCTTACTGCTTGTCATCTCCTGTCCGTCCCCAACATGCCCTGTCCTGCCAGCCATGCCAGACTGTCAGCAGTTACCCTCGCTTTCCCTCATCATTGGTCTCTGCTGTCAGCCATACTGTCCGTTTGCTCAGAATTCACTCACACTCTGTCCATAGCTGAGATCCCTGCTTTTTGTTCATAACTCAGTTCAAAGTTCCATAAAGTTTGTAACTCCTCCCTCAAGCCTTCCCTTTCTCCCTTCTTCATCCATTCCTATATTCAACGAATACTTCTTGATACTGATTCCATGCCAAGTACTTTTAAGCACTGAAAATCCAGCAATGAACAGAGTCATTCCCGCTTACATTTTGATAGGGGGCATAAGCGCATAAGGGCTTCCCAGGTTGCACCAGTGGTAAAGAATCCTTGCCTGCCAAAGCAGGAGACAAGAGAGATGGGGGTTCGATCCTGGGTCGGGAAGGTCCCCTGGAGGAGGGCATGGCAGCTCACTCCAGTAGTCTTGCCTGGAGAATCCCATGGACAGAGACACCTGGTGGGTTATAGTCCAAATGGTCACAAAGACTCAGACATGACTGAAGCAACTTAGCACACACAAACACATAGGCAAATAACAATGTATGTACCAAGGATGTTAAAGTATAAAAGAGAGCCAAGACTGTTTGGAGGCCCTTTGGGGTACATGTTTTGATGAGATTGTCAGAGAAGGTCTTCCCATTCAGAGAGCAGTGAGGGAACTCATATTTAGGGAAAGAGTCTCTGAGACTCCGAGAGGGAATAATAAATGCAGAGACCTGAGGTGAAAGCACAGTTGGCAAGTCTGGAAACAGGTCAAGGTCAAGAAGGAATGGGAGAAGATGAAGTGGGGAGTCAGGGGATAAAATTGTCCTGAGTGGATTTGCTGTAAAGATGCACAGAGAAAAGTCGGTGGTGGGCGCTGCAAGGTGATTGTTGGTCATATTTAAGTTAAGGGATATCAGCAAGATTGTATGCTGAATGGAAGTGATCATGTTGAGAGGGGGGACTTACTGAAAAAGAGGAGAGAGGATAATTGTAGAAGCAAAGTCCTGGCCTAGGGAAGAGGGGATGGAAGCCCTCTGCTTCCTATGCAAACCTTCCAGCCTTCCAACAAATTGTTTTCCTCTTTCTGCTCCCTGGGAGTTTTTAATTCATTAACAAAATTAGCTGCTCCTTAATGAAAAGAGTGCTGTAGTCACCTTTCTCTTTTATCCCACACTGCCTGATCTCAACCCCAGAAAGCATGGAGGAGATGAGGAGTTGAGATGGAGGGGAGAAATATGCATATTTACAGATGGAAGGATTTTTTAAAATTCTAAAATCACAGTTAACTGATGGTTTGAAAGCAACAGTGGAGCTCCTCAAAATAATTACTGAAGCCAATAAAGAACGATTTAAGTACAGGAAACTCATTGAATTTATGTCTGAGCAAAAGTAGGGAAAGATTTCAAAGATTTCAGGCCGTGGCGTACAGGTCCCAAGTATGTGGATATCATGTGTGTTTATCAGAATTGATGTGATGTGAAAATTGGTTACATCTTGAGGTCTACTCACTGTAGTGATTACTGTAATAATCTGAGAACATTTAATTGATGGATTCTTTCAGCAAATACTTACTGATCTACCACATGCAGGCACTTTGCCTGGCTAGATGAGGGGCTATATGAGGAAAGCACAGACAGTTTGGACAGGGCCTCCGTCTCCAGGGTGTTTAAAGTCTAATAGGAAAAGGAGGTATGATGAAGCTGTGTGTACATGGAAATAAAGCCATGAGAAAAACATTCTCCTGATATACGGGTGGGTCTGGTGATCCCATTTAGTAAGGACCAGGGGAGATTTTAAAGAGGAGGTAAGATTTTATCTGAGCCTTTAGCCATGGACAGGTGTTGTGTAGAAACAAGGGGCTGTTTTCAGACGGGTGGAGTAGGTTGAGCCAGAGTATCATTGCTCAAGGTCAGTAAGCCCTTCTCCTTGGGCAGGGGCATGGCGTGTGCTGAAAGGAAGTTATCAGAAATGAGGTTGGAAAGGCAGACTCTGGAAAATTTTGGGTGCCTGAAGTGTTAGGACTTGATTCTGGGGGAGCCTTTGACTGTTTTCAAGCGGGGAGCTAACCTAAGAAGAAATACCTTTGGGAGGTAGACCTGGTAATTTGATAGTGGAATGACGGAGGTGGGAGGGAGTGGCTGTGAGCAGGGGGAATACAGCAGGGGAGAGGTCCTGAGGAGTGGCAGAGACAGAGCCGGCAGGGCTTCGTCATTGAGATGTATGTGTGTGCGGAAGGTCCTGAGGCTGACTGGGGGCAAGAGAAGCCAGGCAGAATGGACAGTTAGTTTGGTACAGTCCTGAGTTTGAGACACCAGGAGGACCCTGAAGGGGATGCCCAGTAGTCAGTCAGGAAGTGTAGACCAAGAGTTTGAAAGATAGGGACTTCCCTCGTGGTCCAATGGTTAATACCCTGTGCTTTCACTGCTGAGGGCCTGGGTTCAATCCTTGGTCAGGGAACTAGAATCCCACATACTTCATGATGCAGCGGGGAAAAAAAACTTGGAAGATAAACCAAGAACCTGTTGCAATCTCGAAGAGGTGACCACAGTCCCGGGATTGGGTAAACGCACCAGGAGGGTGGGGCAGAGATGAGAGAGAAGAGAGGGTCGGTAAGGTCCTTTTACAGTTTCGAGTCGTTGACTGATCTTTGTTTTTTGGCTCCAGCCACAATCATGGAAAAAGCATCCTTGTGTTGGAGCGGATGGGGAGGGAGCACAGGGAGTGAAAGAAGAGGGAGCCCAGGAGTTTGTATCTACATCAAAGAAAACAGTCATTCATAGAGAATAAAGAGCCAAGCTAATTCTCAGTACGGAAAACGCATTTTTCTCTGTCAGTTCACTTAAAAGCAGCCAACTCCGCCCTTGTTAAGACTCAGCGTTGGCATTTAATACTTGCTGAAATAAAATAATGTTTTATAGAGGATGGAGTGGGGAGTGAGTGATTTATTGTTCTGATTATTAAATTAATTGCCGGGATGCTGAAGTTTTTGCTAGAAGCTTAAGGTGCTGCGGGCAGAATTGATATATCCCATGCAAGTCTTTGAAGACTGTTGAAATCTTAAGCCAAATATTTGGCTCACTTAGTGTTTAAGGTAATTGGTGCAGCAGATACCAGGCCCAGCCAGAGTGCAGCGGTTTGGCGGGGTGTTCCAGGTGGTATGCTAATGTAACCAATCTGTTTCCATTTCCACTTGAATCTCTAGTTTATTTTGAATGTGAGGTTGGATTATAGGATCTCCTGCCTCCTGTGTATATTTAAGCGGGAGTTTGATGAAAGCAATTCCCAGACTTCAGAAACATCCTCCGGAAACAGCAGCCAAGAAGGACCAAGTAACGTGCCAGGTGAGCGATGCCAGGATGGGATTTCTGCCGTGAAATGGGACCCGGGTCTACTGAAAGCTGAAGTCTGGAGAGTACGTTCTAGAACAAGGATAAAATGTGAATATATTTGAAGGTGACTGTATTTTAGAATGACATCCTGGGAGTTACCCATTTGGGGCAAACAAATAATTGCAAGAGCCCAGATTCCTTCTGGAGTAGATCTTACTTCTTCCATCTTTGAGTGTCTTAGTCATAAGACAGCTGAGGGTTCTAATGTTATGGTTGTGTGAAAGACTGGAAAAAAAACACCCAAAACAAAATTCTCCGAGAAAATTGACTGTCCACTAGCAACTTTTACTCTGGGTAGAAGTTTTTCCCTGCCCAGGATATAGTGGTGATGGATAAGAGAAAGATAGTAGTAGAAATAAGCCCACCTAGCAAGGTCTGAGGCTCCTTGGAAGGAGGTAGTGCCTCTCACAAGGGGTCATGCACTGAGTAGAGACCTGGAGCCAGTGGACAGTGTGATCCAGGTTGACCTGGCTTCAGAGCTTTTCAGTAAAAGAAGCTGGAAAACTTGAGGTTAATCCATGAGCAGAGGCAAGGGTGTTTGGGAGGGAAGTTCACAGGCAGCATGTTTTCATTCCTTCCTGCATCTGAAGTTCTGTTCTCTCTAACTCTTCAGGTGCTCTTGACTTCGAACACATTGAAGAACAAGCTGAGGGCATCTTCGGAGGAAGGAAAGTATATTTTCAGTTGCTGTTCTGTAGGTGGTTCTGAGATGGAGGAGGCTCCTCTCTATTAGCTCTCAAAGACTTCTCCTTGGACTCAGAAAGTTTTAGTCCTTGGGTTTAGATTGTTTGCCTGCTCACTTTATAACTTCTGGAACTCAGGTCAGAGTGATCTTAGTTGGCTTCGTATATGTGTTTCCTGCCTACAGCAGAAAGAATTGAAGGTTTCCCAAAGTATACACATTACAAGACTTTTTTAAACAGTGAGGAAATAATGTTGAAAGAAAGAGGGGGCTCAAAACAGAGTGCAGAAAGCATGCTCCTGGGTGCTACTGGGCTGCAGGCACCCCCAAGCTCTTTAGAAGCCAAGCAGCAGCAAGAATAAAAACAGGCATGCAGTTCTTTGATTGTCTGGAGCCTGAAATTACTGTGTGAACCCTTTCCTAGAAGATGAGATTGCTCACTGTTGACTGAAAACATCATTATGAGACTCAAATCCCTATAAGACTCAAACACCTGCA
The DNA here is from genome assembly GCF_001704415.2 of Capra hircus. Classification (NCBI taxonomy): domain Eukaryota; kingdom Metazoa; phylum Chordata; class Mammalia; order Artiodactyla; family Bovidae; genus Capra; species Capra hircus. The sequence continues at coordinate 21,535,141 of NC_030829.1, read as the reverse complement.
AACTTGGTATAAACACCCTGTATGTATAATTCTTGGTATATACACATTTGCTTCAGTTACGTATTGCTTTTGACAATCAAAACTTAATGGATTAAGGACTTCCCTGGTGGTCCAGTGGTTAAGAATCCATCTGTCAGTGCAGGGGATGCAGGTTCAATACCTGTTCAGAGAAGATTCCACATCTCATGGGGCATCTAAGCCCATGTGCTGCAGCTACTGAAGTCTACTCTCTGGAGCGTGAGAGTCACAACTACTAAGCCCATGCTCACACAGGGTAACAAAGACCCAGGACAGCAAAAAAAAATGGATTAAAACAGTCATTTTATTGCCTCTCACAACCCTGTGGTTGACTGGGGCTCAGCTAGATGGTTCTTCTGCTGATCACTGTTGGGTCTGTCATGCAACCATAGTAGCTAGTGATTGGGGTTGGCACATCCATGTTGCTTTCTTTGCATTTCTGGCTCCTTGGAGGCGATGCCTTTAAGGCTGGGACTTCTCTGTCTTTGCACGTGGATATTTTGGGCTTCTGCATAGCTTGGTAACTGGCTCTATGTGCAAAGGCCCCAAGAGGCTAGACCAACAGTGTACAAGCACTAAGCAAGCATCTGCTTGCATCATGTTGCTAATGTCCTATTGGTCCAAGCAGATCACCTGGCTAAGCCCAGTGTCAGTGTGGGAGGAACCTACATAAGGGTGTTTAGACCAGAGAGGGTGAACTGATGTTCACTATCTTAGTGCTGAATGTCATTGTGAAATTTGAGTCAACAGCATTATTTATCTCTATGGAAGAGATTGCTGTTCCGAAACGGGGAGTTTTGAGTTTAGCCTGGTGCCACTTCAGTCTGCTGAGTGGTGTCTTGGCTCTCTGCTGCTTTCCTGGTGTTGAAGGGCTACGAAAGCTTCTTTACACCTTTCTGGAGTGCATAGTGCAAACAGAGGATTTATGTACCAAGTCCTATCTAGGCCTCCCTTGCTGGTCTGCAGCCATGAAGGTCTCAGCATTTGACCTTTATTTGATTGTAAACACAATACAGGCCCAGACCCTCAGTGATAGTGCTCAGGTTCACGGTGGCCTGCCGTTAGCACCAGGACTTGCTTATTAAATTTTTGGTTGTGTAAGTAGCACACAATCAACGTAGCGTAGATATTGGGAGAAGCCTTGGTAATATACTGATTAACTCCAGCTAGGAAGCTAGAAAAGCACTGAGTGGGGATGACTCACGGCAACACTTCTCAAAGTGGGGCCTGTGGGACCAAACTACTTGCTGCCAGTTTGAGACAAGATAAGTGAATCTTTGGGCACCTTCATGGCAACTGGGGGGCTTCTCAGATGGTGCAGATGGGCTTCCGTCATAGCTCAGTCGGTAAAGGATCTGCCTGCAATGCAGGAGACCTGGGTTTGATTCCTGTGTCGGGAAGATCTCCCGGAGAAGGAGCGAGCAACCCACTCCAGCATTCTTGCCTGGAGAATCCCATGGACAGAGGAGCCTGGCGGCCTGCAGTCCATGGGGTCGCAAGAGTCAAATACGACTTAGCGACTAAACCACCACCATACCTGAATGGTCTAGTGATTTTCCCCTTTTCCAGGTGGTGCAGTGGTAAAGAATTTGCCTGTCAATGCAGGAGATGCACGAGGCAGGTTCGATCCCTGGGGGTGGTGAAGACGCCCTGGAGAAGGGAACGGCCACCCACTCCAGTATTCTTGCCTGGAGAATCCCATGGACAGAGGAGCCTGGCAGGCTACAGTCCATGGAGTCGCAAAGAGTTGGACACGACTGAGCGCACACATTTGTTGGCCCCTGTGACCCCATCCAAGTGCACGATTGGGGATATGGTACAGGCTAGACCTTGAAAACCTGTCCCTCCACCACAGATGGTTTCTTGGCACTAGCATCTTAAATAAAAAACAAACTAGTAACTCTGGAGAAACACAACTGCGCGCGGCTCTGAAACCATGGGGGTAGCCCAGCAGCAGAACATCTGGTGGGAGAGTTTGCAAAGCCAGGCCTGTCACTGTGGGAAGGCGGGGACTTTGGTTAAACATTTGGCAGCTGTGACACCATAACTGTCCCCTCCCCTCGGAATACAGTTGAAGATGAAACAGGATGGTATTGTTAAAGGAGTTATTTAATAGCCAGGTCTGCTGAGATCGGCCATAGAGTGGGGGATCTCACGAAGTGAGGTGTGTCTGGGCCCACGGCTGCGGGTGGGGGCATCTGTGGCTCACGTTACCTCTCCCCTCAGTGAGGAGAACACCCCGCTGGACCTGGATGACCACGGCGGCAGAACATTCCTCCGAGTCCTGCTCCACTTGACAATGCACGACTACCCACCCCTGGTGTCGGGGGCCCTGCAGCTTCTCTTTCGGCACTTCAGTCAGAGACAGGAGGTCCTCCAGGCCTTCAAACAGGTAGCTTGGGTGGCCGTGTGTGCACACATGTGTGTGTGTGTGCGTTATTGGTGGTGGGGTCGTCATCTGTCTGAGAGGGTATTGAGTGCCCCTGGTCGATTGCATTCATTCAGGTTCAGCTGCTCGTTACCAGCCAAGATGTCGATAACTACAAGCAGATCAAACAAGACCTGGACCAGTTGAGATCCATCGTGGAGAAGTCAGAGCTCTGGGTGTACAAAGGGCAGGGCCCCGACGAGGCCATGGATGGCGCATCTGGGGAAAACGAACATAAGAAGACAGAGGTGGGTGACACGCAAGTTAGGTTGCCGGAGGAGATGCATGGGCTCCTGGAACAAGTGAACGTCCTCCTCTGGTTTTAGGTAAAAATGTAGATACTAGGATGGGCTGGGATCTCAAGAGGTCTGCTTGTTACCAGGGTGATAGCCATTCTCCCAGGAAGTACAGCACCAGGTGCCCCTTGCAGACTCTCCTGGGCACCAGGCGCCCCTTGCAGAATGGACCTGTTCTCCAGCTATGCCTGGCCCAGCATCCTTTCCCAGTCAGCGAAATAACATCCGTCACGGGGAGCTGAGTGTGAGCAAGGGATTGACTCGGGCATAAACCTAGCAGGACAGCTGGCTAGTGCTAGTGCTCAGCCACTCAGTCGTGTACTGTTTGTGACCTTGTGGACTGCTGCCCACCAGGCTTCTCTATCCATGGGATTCTCCAGGCAAGAATACTGGAGTTGGTTGCCTTGCCCTCCTCCAAGAGATCTTCCGCACCCAGGGATCAAACCCACGATTCTTGTATCTCCTGAATTGGTAGGATTCTTTACCACTAGCGCCACCTGGGAAGCCCCATGATGGCTGGAAAACACTGAAAAAATTCCTATTACTTCCGAGATTGTGATCTAACCCTAACAAATTGACAGGAACCCAAGAGTTGTGCAAACCCCAGTCACGTTCGTTTTGGTTCCTAGGAGGGGAATAACAAGTCACAGCAGCATGAGAGCACCAGCAGCTACAACTACAGGGTGGTCAAAGAGGTATGTGCCCTCCCCTGAGCCTTTCCCGTGGTGGGAAGTTTAACAGAGGGAAAGAGGACCTCTGAGGCCAAGTGCATAGGTCTCAGTGTCAGGCCTCAGTCCACATCGTATGTGTCTGCTCTGTTTCCTCACCTTGTATGGGGGCTGCCAGCACCTATACTTCTGAAGGCTTACAATTGAAGGAAGAGTGAAGTGGTAAAATTATCAATGATTTATCTTGATTGCTGACACGTAGTATCACCAATGAGAACCATAGTTTTTTAGAAATCTTTGCATAGGATGCTTTGAAGTTGAGAGGTTGGAAGTTTGGTGTTTTTTTACCCCAGGACAAATTCTTCCCAAGTTTCTGGCAGTGGTGCTGAGTCATACCTTTTTTGTTGTTGTTTAGTGGCTAAGTCATGTCCAGCTCTTTTGCAATCCCATGGTCTGTAGCCCACCAGGCTCCTCTGTCCATGGGATTTTCCAGGCAAGAACACTGGAGTGGGTTGCCATTTCCTTCTCCAGGGGATCTTCCCGGACCAGGGACTGAACGTGCGTCTCCTACATCGGCAGGCAGATTCTTTACCACTGAAGCAACAGGGAAGCCCCCATACCACTTTAGGATACCTGAAACATCCCACTTGCTAATGGAGCCATAATCCAGTCGTTAATCTGGAAGACCTGTTCTTAGCCATATGTGGATTTGGTTCAATACAATCAGTAAGGATCCTACAAGTTAGAGAACTTTCCCTCTTATTACGTTCTTAATGGATCGTGATCCCTTTTACCTTCCTGCCCACACCATCCCCAGGCAATCTTTCTTCCAACTATGCTTCCTACTTTTCTGAGATTGATTTTTGTTTCTTACAACTTTTTTTTCAAACTTTGAGGTATAAGTGACAAAATTATAATATACTTGACAATGTGATAATTTGATATATACATAGTGAAATCATTACCACAATCAAGTTAATTAACACATCCATCACTCACAGAAGTAACTTTTGGAGGATGGTAGGGGAGGTAAGAATGCTTAAGATCTATTCCCTTTGCAAATTCCATGTACACAGTGAAATATCAGGAACTATCGTGGCCAGGCTGTAGGTTAGATCCTCAGAACAGAGATGTGGATTGAGGAGAAACTTTGATCTTTCTTCCTACCAGATTTTGATCCGACTCAGCAAACTCTGTGTTCAAGAGAGCGCATCCGTGCGGAAGAGCAGGAAGCAGCAACAGCGCTTGCTCCGGAACATGGGCGCCCACGCCGTGGTGCTGGAGCTGCTGCAGATCCCCTACGAGAAGGTGGGCATCGCCCCCTCCCTGCAGCCTGACCCCACGGTGCTGCTCTGAGGGGGCGGATTCCTGGGTTTCTCTATACCCTTCACACTTGGGAACGGTTGGTGAAGAAATGAAGCTGATGTGTGATGACTGTCACTGTGAAGCAATCTTAGGTAATTGACATGAAACAAACAGAGCATGGTAGCAATACAGTGAAACGCCCCCCCCCCCGCCATAAGCTCCCTCTGCTTCTAGAACTCTGTAAAGAAGGAGGAGTCTGTTTGTTCTCTCCTCACTCCCCTGCCAGGCCGGAGGGGGGCAGCTTGGTCTGAGTACGGAGGTCCGGTGGACAGAGCTGTCTCTGCACATGGACTCTGTACTGTATACTTGTTTTCCTTTTTTTTAAAGAGTTGTAAAAGCTGTTTGTTGTTTTGAATCCAGTGTGTTTTAGAAGAGCTTGTGACATGGCCATCAATAACTCCCCCAGGTCACATGCATGATTATAAAATCAAATTAGCGTAAGTGATAAATTATGAACCCCCCACAATCACAGGGACTGCAGTTTTCTACTTTCAGAGCAGGGGGATGAATTGGTGAGTTCAGGAGAGCCAGAGAAAGCTGTCCTCCCACATCAGAGATACTGGATCACCAAAGCTTAATAAATACATGCTGTATAGTTTCGTCTGCCTTGTTAGTCAGCCTTGGAAGCACCGCAAGCTATAAATGCATATGAAGACATAGGACTTGCCAACTCGAAGTCCTCGCTGAGTGCTGACAGCTGGTTAGGTTCGATCTGTTGGATTCTGCTCAGTCTAAGTCTTATTTTCTGTTGATAGAAACTAAGCTGCATCTCTCATTTTTCGTGTTAGCATTTGGCATTGCTAGTGATGGGATGGGAGAAGGCAATGGCACCCCACTCCAGTACTCTTGCCTGGAGAATCCCATGGACTGAGGAGCCTGGTAGGCTGCTGTCCATGGGGTCGCTAAGAGTCAGACACGACTGAGAGACTTCACTTTCACTTTTCACTTTCATGCATGGGAGAAGGAAATGGCAACCCACTCCAGTGTTCTTGCCTGGAGAATCCCAGGGACGGGGGAACCTGGTGGGCTGCCATCTATGGGGTCGCACAGAGTCGGACACGACTGACGCAACTTAGTAGCAGCAGCAGCAGCAGCAGTGATGGGATGGAGGGAAGCAGGAGAGCATAGACCTGACAGAAGCATCCATTCGGGGCTTCCTTGGTGGTCCAGTGGTTAGGGGGCCTCTGTTCTTTCACTCTAGGGAGCATTGGTTCAGTCTCTAGCTGGGAAATTAAGATCGTACATGCAGTATAGTATGGCTAAAAATTAATAATAAATGAATACAAAGAATAACAGTGTCCAGTAGAACAAAATGAAAGCAATCATTCAAGCTTCTAAAACCCAGTGTGGCGCTCATGGTGTTGCCACTTAATGGATGAGGGGACTGAGGCTGGGAAGGTTTAGAGTTGAGACTTAGGTGCTGGGCTGTTGAATTGCCTAGTGACTCCCAGAGGCTCCCTAGTGAAGTCACCTGAGGGAGGTTCCCTGCCCACTGCTTGCCAGGTGCCAGGCCCTGTGCTGAGGCTTTTACATTATTCTCTCATTTAATCCTCAGAACAACCAGAGGAGATAGGTGCCCCATTTTAGATGAGAGGACTGGAGCCAGAGAGGTTTAGAAACTTGTCTGGAAGGCCCAGCTGCACATGGCAGAGCCTGCTCAGCTCATCTGTGGGAGCCTGGGCCTTGGATGGCTCACCTTCCGCCCCACCTGCTCCTCACCTTTGCCTGCTACCCAGCACCTTAGAAAGTTCCCTCCCGAGGCCGTATCCTTAGTCACAGGGCCCATGTGAGTCTGATGGGTCAGGCTTTTCACCAGCCACAAATAAAAGTACAAGTTTAATCCCTTCAATAGCTCAGATGCTTCAGTAACCTGGAATTGATATAGATGGATGTGGGTGTCATCCAAACTTGGCGATATTTGGACTCGAACCAGCAAGTGGATATTTCTCCCTGTATGTGAAGAATGTCAGGAGAAAGGTTGCTGGCCTTGGCTTTGCCTCCCAGTAACCTGTTTCCTTAATGAGAGACATTCACTCTCAGAGAAGTGTTGGAGGGATCTATAGGAACCAGATTCAGCTGGAATTGGTGACTCAAAGGCAGAACATTGTGTGTGTGTGTATACTTTGTCTGGGTTTTGGATGGATACAGCCACCCCATTGTGTAAGAACAGCGGAGGGACTCTTACTAACAGGTAAGTTCGTGTTATGTCTTTGTGAGGTCCTTGCCCTGTAAAAATCTGCTTTGAATGGCACAAGCTTTTAGTTAGCTTGTCTGCCAGCAGATTCCTTTAGTAGGTGAAGAAAGGGAAGAATGCACAGTGGTTCAAGGTTGCTGTGGTGTGTCTCTGTCCCAGACCCTCTGATTTCTTAGAGCTTAGAAACTTTGCCGCTCTCTCTGTAAATGAGAGACAAATGTAATGCCTGCTCTGTTGTTCTGAGACTGGCTGTCAGCGTCCTCTTTCAATCTCCTGCTTTGTTCGGTTGTCACCCCGAGAGTCTGGGTTCCTTCCATCAGTGATCCTGGCAGAAGTGTTCTACTTTCTCACAAGGCTGTGGTCTAGATCAGAGTGGGCAAACTGCAGACATGGATCACCTCCAGCCTACCGCCTGTTTTTATATAGTGCTGGAGACAAGAATGGTTGCTACGTTTTGTTTTGCTTTCAATTTTAGCTTTATTTATTTTTAATTGAAGGACAATTGCTTTACAGTATTGCGTTGTTTTCTGCCAAACATCAACATGAATCATCCATAGGTACACACATGTACGTTTTTGAATAGTTAAATTTTTAGGGGTTATATAGGTTTGTGCATAATGTCCTCTGTTTTGCTTTTTGACCCATAAAGCCCTGAAGTATATATCTGGACCTCTAAGAAAAAAGTTTGCTGACCCTTAGTCTAGACCAGTAACAGCAGCTAACATTTAATGAGTCGTTATGGTCTAAGCACTTAACATGAATTTTCTCATTTAATCTTCATAACCACAATAGGAAGTGTGTCCTTTATCAGCTCCTTGTTACAGATGAGGAAACCAAAAGGTTAAGTCCCTTGCCCAAGGTCACACAGCTCAGAAGTTGTTTGTTTGGCCTAAGGGCCATGCAGCCTGGTGTCAGGGCCTGCATTCCCAACTGCAGCACTCTGCCTCTAAAATGAGGGGGGATGTATGTGAGGTGACTGAGGAAGATGAAGTAGGCTTTACGAATATGAGGGGTGATTTCCATCTGAGGAAGCGTTTTTACTCTTATAAGTGATGGGTTGTTTAGAACTGGCTAAAGTAGCAAGTAGTACGCTTACTCCTTGGAAGGAAAGTTATGACCAACCTAGACAGCATATTAAAAAGCAGAGACATTACTTTGCCAACAATGGTCCATCTAGTCAAGGCTATGGTTTTTCCAGTAGTCATGTATAGATGTGAGAGTTGGACCATAATGAAAGCTGAGTGCCAAAGAATTGATGCTTTTGAACTGTGATGTTGGAGAAGACTCTTGACTGCAAGGAGATCCAACCAGTCCATCCTAAAGGAGATCAGTCCTGGGTGTTCATTGGAAGGACTGATGTTGAAGCTGAAACTCCAGTACTTTGGACACGTGATACGAAGAGCTGACTCATTTGCAAAGACCCTGATGCTGGGAGAGCTTGAGGGTGGGAGGAGAAGGGGACAACAGAGAATGAGATGGTTGGATGGCATCACCGACTCAGTGGACAAGAGTTTGGGTAAACTCTGGGAGTGATGGACAGAGAGGCCTGGCGTGCTGCAGGCCATGGGGTCACAGAGAGTCTGACACGACTGAGCAGCTGAACTGAACTGAAAGTAGCAAGAGGTTTCTTTGTTTTTAAATGTCTGTTTATTTGGTTGCACTGGGTCTTCAGTACAGCACGTGGGGTCTTCAGTCTTCATGGCAGCATGCGGGTTCTTTAGTTGCTGCCTGTGGGATCTAGTTCCCTGACCAGGGTCACACCTGGGCCGCATGCATTGGAAGCTTGGAGTTTCAGCTATTGGACCACCAGGGAAGTCCCAAGAGGTTCTCTATAATTGTCTTGTCATAGGCCTCTTTGTTGTTGCTGTTGTTCAGTTGCTCAGTCATGTCTGACTCTTTGCAACTCCATGAACTGCAGCACACCAGGCTTCCCTGTCCGTCACCGTTTCCCAGAGTTTGCTCAGACTCATGTCTGTTGAGTCAGTGATGCCATCCAATCATCTGGTTCTCTGTCTCCTCGTGCCTTCAGTCTTTCCCAGCATCAGGATCTTTTCCAATGAGTCAGTTCTTCGCATCAAGTGGCCAAAGTATTGGAGCTTCAGTTTCAGCATCAGTCCTTCCAATGAGTATTCAGGGTTGATTTCCTTTATGATTAACATAGGCATCTAACTCTTTACAAATACTGAGTGTATTTTTTTGAAGTGTAGTTGATTTACAATATTAGTTTCAGGGGTACAGCAAAAGGATTTGGTATATTTACAGATTATATTCCATTAAAAGTTGTTGCAAGATGATAGCTATACTTACCTGTGCTGTAAAGTGTATCCTAGTTGCTTACTGAGTATGTGTTTTTGATACATGACCTGAGAATCTTGTAATCAGCCATGTGAAATGCCTGAGACACACATTATCCTGATTGTGTAAGTAGGAAAGCTAAGTCTTAGGTTAAATCATGTGTCAGGTGATGGGGAAAGGAGTCAAGACAGGTACATTTGCCCCAACTTAGAATCTAGAGTTCCACTTTACTGTGATAACTGCTGCCAGGATTTAGGGTGTCCATAGGTTAAGGCAACTTGAAAATGTGTGCCTGAGAGCTGGGAGATGTGCTTATAGCCAGTGATGAAGTTGGCCCCTGCTCTGCTGTCCATCCATATTTTCAGAAGTAAGGGGTTTAGAAATTTCAGCAATTGCTAGACAGTGGGATCTCAGAGACTTCCTCTTAGCTTTCATTCTCTATGTCCTTTTTCCATGATAAAATCATTTCATTTGACTGCCCAAGGCTAGTGGGAGAGAATTCATTTTCCTCCATGAAGCATAGACAAATTTCTGACTTCTCTGCAAGAGTCAGCGGTGCAGCACCCCCCAGTGTTTTTATGCAGCCAGCCCCGTGAAACACCCCCAGAGCCCCACATGAGTCGAGCCCCACATGGCCTCCTGGCCTAGAGATCGCTGCTTTCTCCAGTTGACCTTCTCATGCCAAAGGCATAGCTGGGTCTTCAACCTGTTTTTCGTCTGTCTTCTCCCTCACAGGCCGAAGACACCAAGATGCAGGAGATAATGAGGCTGGCTCATGAGTTTCTCCAGAATTTCTGCGCCGGCAACCAGCAGAATCAGGCTCTGCTCCACAAACACATAAACCTGTTTCTAAACCCAGGGGTAAGACTGGAGGCCTGTCTGGGACTCTGTGCAGGGAGGAGGACCGCGGGGGGTGGAAGCAGGAAGAGAGAACAGCTTGTTCTCTTGCTGTCGTGGCCACTGGGACTTGTTATGATGCAACCTTCATTCCAACGGGGAACATTTTGATCGGCTCTCAGGAGGACGTAAATACTTTATGGGGAAAAAAGGTAGAAGGAGTGAGGAAGAGGTGGTAGATGCAAGATAAATGTATTTTCTCTTAGTAGCATTCCTCATTACATCAAACTCCAGCTGTAGCAAAGTACCAATTCTCACTGTCCAGCCACATCCTCCTAGGGTCATGCATCAAGTCCTCCATGTTTACACAAAACATAATGCATCCGTGTAAAACATAATTGTGTTACATTTTAATTACATATGTTTTTAATATGTTACATATGTGTCATGCTTTTTTTTAGTAGGAAAATGATGGTACACTGTGCACATTGGTTTTGTATTTTGCCTTCTTCACTTACACATCTTGGCTATCTTTGTAAGTCAGAGATATACAAATTTTTCTCGTTGATTTTCATGACTAAATTCTTCCCCGGTGGCTCTGCAGTAAAAGAATCTGCCTACAGTGCAGGAGACATGGGTTTGATCCCTGTGTTGGGAAGAGCCCCTAAAGGAGGAAATGGTAACCCACTCCAGTATTCTTGCCTGGAGAATCCCATGGACAGAGGAGCCTGGTGGGCTAAAGTCCATAGGGTCACAAAGAGTTGGACACGACTGAAGCAACTGAGCACGCATGGACAGAATGGCTGTAACTTTTCTGAAACCATTTCCTGATTAATGGACAGTTTGGCAGTGTCTGATTTTTGGCTCATGAGCAATACTGCAAAGGACAGCCTTGTGCATTAACACCTGCTCACATGCACACACACACACACACACACAGAAATACTCGTCCGTACTGCTGGAGCTTTCCAGAAAAACAACTGCTGCATTGTAGAGTCATATTCCATCTTTGTCATATTAACGAAAAGGCAAAAGATGAAAAGTTTAAAGCCCCTTACCTCACACCAGTCGTTAAACCTAATAACTCTGTTAAGTCTAGATAAAAAGTAGAAAATGAAGCTTCTGAAGGAAAACATGAAAATACCCTCATGACCTTATGGAAAGGAACTTTTCTCACACTGAATGCAAAGACCACTAGTCATGCAGGAAAATATCAGTAAATCAGACTTTCTAAAAAAAATCAATGCGGAACTTCGCTGGTGGCCCAGTGGTTAAGCCTTCGTCTTCCAGTGCAGGGGGTGTGGGTTTGGCTCCTGGTCAGGAAGCTGTGATCCCATCCACATGCCTCTTGGCCAAAAAACCAATATACATGAACAACAGAAGCAATATTGTAACAAATTCAATACAGACTTTAAAAGTGGCCCAAGATGAAAGATCTTTAAAAAACAATTAAGAACTTCTATTCATCAAGTGACACTGTAAAGAGTAAGCAAAGACAAGCCACAGAGTGAGAGAGAACATTCAGTGTTCAAGTCCAGGAACAACTTCACACCCAGTAGAAGTAACGAACTCCAGAAGGCCCATGAGGAAAATCACAGCCCACTTTTTCAAATGAGCTAAAAACTTTAAAATGGGATGCTCTGAGATTATCCAAATGGCCAACAAACATCACAAAGCCCTCAATATGGTTCCTCATCAGAGAAATGCAAATCAAGGAAGATACTTACAACAAAATATGAAATTGAAAAACTGACACCACTAAGTGTTGGCAAGACTATGGAGTCGCTGTAATGTAGAATGTAAATTGTTAATCGGTTTCAAAGCTGTCTGGGAGTATCTTCTAAAGCCAAATGTATTTGAACTCTGCAACCCAACGATTCTACTCCTGGGTATAAAGCCAACAGAAATGGATACATTTCATTTATCAGAAGACATTTAGAAGAATATTCAGAGTGACACTGTTCATCACATATGTCATAAGAATTGTGTCGCTACTTACTCTTTAGACTGGTGGTGGTGGTGGTGGTGATTTAGTTGCTAAGTCACTCCCCAAATGCCCATCAACAGTAGAACAGATAAATGCACGTGGTATATTCATGCGATGGAATGTGCATAGTGGTGACAGCAAACAAGCTAGTAACACACAACAACACGGAGACTCTGTTGCAGTTTGAACAAAAGGCAAGTAGAAGAGGATGCTTGAGGTTCAAGACTGGGCAAAACTAATCTGTGGTTGTGGAAGTCAAAATAATTGGTAAACTTGGAGAGAGTGGGCCATAAGCGGTCTATTTTGTTTCTTGAGCTGGGTGCTGAGCTTCCCCCTGAAATTCATTCAGCGGAAAACTAATGGTTTGTTTACTGCCCGGTGGTTTTATGACGCATGATTGAAAAAGTTGAGTTAACAGGAACACCATCGAGAAGCGAGGATGGAAAAGGATGCTCTCGCGGGGCTGAATGCCCCTGCCTCTGTTGGGGTAGACTCTTTCTCGCCCTGCCCTCCTTTGACCCTGTCTCTGTGCCCTTGCTCTTGCGTCAGATCCTGGAAGCCGTCACGATGCAACACATCTTCATGAACAACTTCCAGCTGTGCAGCGAGATCAACGAGCGGGTCGTCCAGCACTTCGTTCACTGCATCGAGACTCACGGTCGAAATGTCCAGTACATCAAGTTCCTGCAGACAATTGTCAAGGCTGAAGGGAAATTCATCAAGAAGTGCCAAGACATGGTCATGGCCGAGGTGACAGCTATGTATTTCTAAATACCTTCATCTGGTGTTCTCAGGGACTTACAAATTATTTAATTTTATTTGTATAACCTGGCACCGTGTCCAGGGGCCATTAAATAAAAGTAATGTATGTGTGTGCATGCGCACGTGTGTGTGATCTAGTGTGTGTGAGCTTAAACTGTAGAAACAGCCAAGAATCCAATCTACTTTTTCATAGCAATAAATCTATTTTAAGGATCATTGGCTAGGATTCTTCTGAGAGAGTAAAACAGCCCAAGAAAATTGAACCAAAATACAGTGAATTGAGGTTAATTGTGGATAGAATCCTTTGAGCCAAAGAAGTTCTTCTTGTGAATTCTATAACTTAAAAAAAAAAATTATCCACCTAATTAACTAGCTGGGAATATTGTTGTTTGATGCTTCACGAGAAGCTGGTCAGTAGAATCGGGGCAAAGTCCCCCTTGGGTCTCTGTCAGACGTCAGTGCCCACGGATGCCGTCTGTCCAAGGAGGGTCCTCTGCCACCCTCGGGACTTCAGCTTCTGTGGGTGCTTGCTGTCATCTTTCCATCTTTAAAAAATAAATGGAATCTCAAGTAAATCCGGCTAACACTTGGAGTTATGGTCTTATCTACATATATGATTTCAGTGGAAGATGGTATAGTGGCGTTAGAAGTGTTGGCTTGACCTGGGATACGAATGTCTTCTGTTCCATGTCCCAGGCTGTGTGATTCAGGATTGAGAAACTTATAGACTAGTTAAATGAGATAAAGATGACAGTGATAGCTACCGTTTATTGCAATTGCTGTTCGAGTTGGTATTGTAAGCTATTGTGAGAACATTCTCAGAGTTCATAAAGGTTAGCTGTTATTAAGTGAATAATATTGACCGTATTTATTTTGACTTCTGTGTCAGCCCTTTTCGGATCTTTCATATTTCATGCAGTGCTGAACAATTTCAGCACTTAATTCTTAAGTAGATTAATGAGAACTCCCCAGTCCCCAGCAGACAAGTTATGAATAGGAATGCCTTGACTCTTTGAGTGCTGAAAGGAAGGTGTATTTTAATTAGAATTGGATTATTTGTGATTGTGAAGAAATAAGGCAGTGTATGAAAGAGCTGTAAGAAAAATACAAAGTGTGAAAAGGAGATGGAAACATTTTTAAAGAGAAAAAACTCATAGCCCAATTATTAGGGGAAATACAAGGGCAGGCTTGAAATCTACATTTTTGCTTGATACATGAATGCTGGTATGTAGACTTTGTCTTCCCCTAATAGTGTTTAGGACTGCTGTGATATTTTTACATCTAAATGAAAATGCTGCTGCTGAATTTTTTAGTTGTTTAGTAATAAAAATGAATGAAGTGTGGGTGAGTTCAGTAATATAAATGCAACTGGATTTGGAAGGTAAATGCTGACAGAACATCTCTCTGTGTGAATAGATTTCTTTTTTAACGCTTCGCCCATCCCAGCAAGCTTGTGATATAAACAAGCCTCGCTCTCTTACTGATCACAGCTGGTTAACTCAGGAGAGGATGTCCTCGTGTTCTACAACGACAGAGCCTCTTTCCAGACCCTGATTCAGATGATGAGATCTGAGCGGGACCGGATGGACGAGAACAGCCCCCTCATGTACCACATCCATCTGGTGGAGCTCTTGGCCGTGTGCACAGAGGGCAAGAACGTTTACACGGAGATCAAGTGCAACTCCCTGCTCCCGCTGGATGACATTGTCCGCGTGGTGACCCATGAGGACTGCATCCCAGAGGTGAGCGGCTGTGTCTCCAGGGTGGGTGGGCTCTGCTCGTGACTCTCCTCATGGTATGTGTGTGGCGGGGGGCGCGGCTGGATGGAGAGCTGACCCAAGTGGGACCTCACAGCTTTGATCCCACGGCTCACTTAGCTGTGAGACTTCCAGTGGCCAAAACAGCATCCTCTTGAGCCTTGATTTTGTGTGAGAGGAATGACAGGGGACGTAAATCTTTCTTCTTGTCTCCTTGAGAAAGAACAGGAAACTGCTGCAGGGTTTCAGCTCTGGAACCAATCATTTCACCTGTTGAAACAGGAGCATTGAGCTGAACGGACTTCTCAGAAATGAGATGAAGGGTGGCTAAAGAGACAGTTCACACCAGTGTAAAACGTAATAGGTTTATTCTTTAAAACAAAAACTTGCAATGCAAAAATCATGAATGACAGCTTTAAAATATTCAGGAACTGCAGGTAACCAGTAAGAAATGGAAAGTAGTCTACAATTTTACCACCCATAATAAATACCTGTTAGGTTTTTGAAGTAAATCCGTTCAGCTTTTGTTTTCTCTATTCATATACATTAACTAGTAACAAAAAAAAATGGATCATGCAATATGTATTTTTTCTTCAGGTTTTAAAATATTTAATATTAGTTTATATTACTAGTATATATACATATGCATTTATATATATGCGTGTGTGTATATAGAGAGAGAGCGTGCACATATGTGGGCTTCCTTGCTGGCTCAGCTGGTATAAAGAACCTGCCTGCAATGCAGGAGACCGCGGTTTGATTCCTGGCTTGGGAAGATCCCCTGGAGAAGGGAGAGGCTCCCCACTCCAGTGGTCTTGGGCTTCCCTGGTAGCTCAGACAGTAAGAAATCCACCTGCAATGCAGGAGACCTGGGTCGGATCTCTGGGTTTGGGAAGATCTCCTGGAGAATGGCATGGCCAGCCACTCCAGTATTCTTGCCTGGAGAATCCCATGGACAGAGGAGCCTGATGGCTACAGTCTATGGGGTTGCAACAAGTCAGACACGAGCGCAGCACAGCATAGATTATGTAGTATATATTAAATATATACTGTTTTTAGACTACTTTTTGGAAAAGTTACTGGATTTTTGCAGGGTGAACACTTAGAAGTGCTGTGTCATCCAAGGTGCATTTCTTTCTTTTGACTTGACAGTGTGTAGTGCCTTCCAGCAGTTTGACCTCAGCGGCCCCTCACCACGGAGCTCTTATCACTCCAAACCCTGCCCGCTTTTATTGTTGTCACACCCTTTATTATTATTTTTTTTTTTCAGTCTGATGGGTGTATAATGATATCTCAGAGTGGTTTTAATTTCTGTCTTCTTGATTACTAAATGAGATTCAGCTCCTTTCCATATATTGTTTTTGACATTTACTATTCCTTTAAGTAAGTATCAGATCACATTTTTTGCCCCTTTTTTCCTTGGCATGTCCATCTTACATGCAGAGATCTGTAAGAATTCCTTGTGGAGATATGCATTGCAAACAGCTTCTCTCAAACTGTGTCATTTAACTCTTGTAACAGCCATTTCATGAGTAGAAATTCTTAACTTTAATGTAGTCAAACCTGTCCATCTTTTGTGGTCCCAGTGTTTTGTTCCATTCTTTACCTGGAAGTCATGAACATTTTCTCTTCCAAAAGCTTTGTTTTCAAATTTCATCTTGGTGAATTTTGACCATCAAAAAGCCATAGAAATTCAGTGGTTAAGAGAAAATGGAATGGCCATATTGGTCTGTCTTTGTCATTGTTAATTTGAGGGAACTAGTCAGTCCCACACGTACTATGAATAAGTTGATTTTTACAGAAAAATCTGTTTCTCTTTTTCAGGTTAAAATTGCCTACATTAACTTCCTGAATCACTGCTATGTGGATACGGAAGTGGAAATGAAGGAGATTTATACCAGCAATCACATGTGGAAATTGTTTGAGAATTTCCTTGTCGACATCTGCAGGGTAAGGCTTCTGGAACTAAGGAGACAGGGGAAGGGGTCTGTGTGCATTGTAGAATCATAGAATGTGGCATTTTCTCCTGACTGTACAGTTACCAGTATAAATACAAGGAACCTACAAGAACTTAATTTTCTTCTGATCAAGGCCTGTGTTTAATAACACCCTAGTGTTGGCATCACAGACATATATTGTCGTTCAGCAGCCAATCATGTCCGACTGTTTGCGACCTCATGGACTGCAGCACGCCAGGCCTCCCTGTCCCTCACCATCTCCCGAAGTTTGCCCACGTTCATATCCATTGCATCAGTGATGCCATCCAGGCATCTCATCCTCTGACACCCTCTTCTCCTTCTGCCGTTGATCTTTCCCAGCATCAGGGACTTTTCCAGTGAGTTGGCAGATCGCATCAAGTGACCAAAATACTGGAGCTTCAGCTTCAGCATCAGTCCTTCCAACGAGTATTCAGGGTTGATATATATACAATTTAAATATGTATATATTTTAATTTTAATCTCAAGCTCTTCCTAGTCTTTTAATCCCATAAATCTGGGGGTTTGGCTTGAAATGGAAATCCTGCTTTGCTTGTTTAAATCAGAACTCAACAAAGTTTTCTGTGAAGACCCAGATAGTAAACATGGTCGGCTTTGCGGGCCGTGCGGTCCCTGTCACAGCTACTCAACTCTGCTCTGGTAGCATGAGAGTGACCGCAGTGGCATGTAAACAGATGGGCTTGGCTGGGTTCCAGTAAAACTTCATTTATAAAAACAGCCACCAGCCCTTAACTTGGCTCATCCCTGCCTCAAGTTGTTTAAAAATGCTTTAAAATTCATTGCTAACTTCACTTCTGGATGTGTCTACCAACTGCTCATCACTGGACTCAGAACATGACAGTTTGTAAAATTTGCTGGTTTTACCCTTCGTAATTTTTAAAATTATATATATGATTTTATATCTCAAATTAGAGGGCTAATGAGTTTGGTAATGGATGTTAAATATTTGGGGAGAATTCCTCGGAAGTTCAGTGGTTAGAGCTCTCGCTGTCGCTGCCAAGGGCCCAGTTCGGTCCTTGGTTGGGGAACTGAAATCCCACAAGCTGCATGTTGTGGTCAAAAAAAAAAAAAAAAAAATGAATTTCTTAAACCTGTTCTTATAAATGTGTAATCGTATTCTAAGCAGCAAAATTATCTAAAGTCCAGGTGAAACCTGAAGTCTCCCTTTACCGCTAAACTTACACATACAGTTATTGAGTCACAGCCCACTATTTTCAGCAGTACTGTGGCTCAGTAGAGTTTTCACTGAATGGAAAGGAGTGTTGGAGGTTTGGAGAATATCATGCCCAGTGGACCTCAGTGGTAATACTTGATTAAGTATCTTGATGATATGCATTAGTTACCTATGACCTAGAGAAGGTGAATGACTTAAGCAGTTTCCTTTTAGGGCACCTAGAGGCAACTGTAGGGATTAAGCCTGTTAGTGCCTTTGGGGGCTTTAGATTGGCCACAAGTTGGTAGGAATTAGGAAGTGATGGCCTTGTAGGTCCCATGCCAACTTGAATGTTTTATAATTCTTCACCATGATATCCAAGCTGATCTGTTTCTCTTTTACCATGATTCGTTTTTTTTTTTAAATCATTGTTCTCTTTTATTTATTCATTTATTTTTATTTTTTGGTTGCACCACACATGGCATGGGAATCTTGGGTCCTTGACCAGGGATCAAACCCATGCTCCCTGCATTGGAACCATGGAGTCTTAACCCCTGGGCCACCAGGGAAGTCCCTAATTGTTCTCCTCCTCTTAAGAGGAGAAATACTGACTTGCAGGCTTTTGCCTTTCCTTTGTTAAGGGTAACTAGCAGAAATAGTCATAGAGTTCTTAATTTTACAAGGAACTTGCAGGTTTTGGTACAAGGTCTAAAGCACTGACTTGTCCTCCAGGCCTGTAACAACACGAGCGACAGGAAACACGCAGACTCAGTTCTGGAGAAGTATGTCACCGAAATTGTCATGAGCATCGTCACCACGTTCTTCAGCTCTCCCTTCTCAGACCAGAGTACAACACTGCAGGTAAGAAATATGAACAGAGATGCAGGTAATTCCCAGGAGATCCTCGGCAGACGGACTTGGTGCTGATTCTGGAGTGAGTGGCTGTGGACGAGCCAGCCCTCTGCGAAGCATTGATAACAGATGCTCTCCTCTTCGTGGAGAATGGTTTTTACAGGAATTGCGTGGATAATGAAGTACCTGAGAATGGTTTTCTGTATCAGGTGGTTCTATGGCTGTTGATTTTTTTTCCTGAAAATGACTTATTTTTTTCTCCCTCCTTAATCTTGTTGATTCCTTACCTCCAACCTTAGAAAGACAAGCAGCTTTCAAATGAGTGGTAGTGTGTTAACACTTTTTTAAAAAATGATGTATTTTTTCATTTTTGACCACACTGGGTCTTTGTTGTTACACGTGGGCTTTCTTTAGTTGCTGTGCTCAGGCTTCTCATCGTGAGGGGGCTTCAGCAGGTGCATGCGTGGGCTCAGTGAGTGCGGTTCCTGGGCTCGAGAGCACAGGCTCAGTAGTTGGGTGCACAGGCTTAGCGACTCTGTGGCATCTTTGCAGACCCGGGAGGGAACCCATATCCCCTGCATCGGCAGGCAGATTCTTCACCACTGGACCACTAGGAAAGCCCAACACTTAATAAAACATGTCTGGGAATCTCCATTATAACCCCAAATGTGTACCTACAGTTCATCAGAAGGGGTTACATGGCCAGCGGGAATGAGACGTCCTTGAGCCTTGATACTGCGGCTACCACATTCCACCAGCCCCAGCATGTGCTGACCGCTGGCGCCCCCTGGAGCTGTGCAGCAGCCCTGCAGCCTGTTTGTCAGTGTACTTAAGAGTTTCAAAAATGTGAATCCCTGGACCTGGGAGATCTTTTCATTATTCTTGGAAAAGTCACTCTTCTTTATATAACTGAGGTCTGGGTCACTGGCTGTGGGAGTCTTACTGCGGGTCCATGGCCACAGCCTGCAGGATGAAAATGGGACTTGGTCTCCGGTGCCCAGAAGAGCAGTAGTAACCATCCTTGTCTTGCATATAGATGGAGGTGTCCTGGGGCTGATGCAGGCCCAGGCTCGTTGAATTGTAGACAGATAATCTTAATTAAGGTAAATTCTCCAAGAGAAGAGTGATACACGGTCAGTATGATATCACTGGTACATTTATTAGATACTGCTATTCTGTTACTCATGCAGAGGAGTTCATATTAACTTAGTACTCTTGGTATATCCCCATTTTGCAGGTGAACAAATTGAGGCTCAGGGGATTAAATTACCATCCTCAACCATGGTCACCACTGCTAATTGCAAAACCATGATTTCAACTCAGATCTGTGTGACTCTCAAACTTGAATTCTGGAATTTTTAGTGAGAGATGTTTTCTTAGGAACTGTTGGTAACCTTCTATTTAATTTAGCTTCTCTGCTAGCCTTTGGTTATCTCTAAAGTATCATAAAGTAAGAATATCACCTTTAGAATGTCTGTGCATGGTTTTTGTGTTATTGGGGAATAAGAACTTGTTAGATCCCAAGCTCGTGAGTTGTTAGAGGCCAAAATCTGCGCCTTACCAAGAGCCATTCTACTCAGAGCCAAATGCTTTGGTTAATCAGGATGAACTTGCTTCTCTTGTAATTAAAAGTGACCATTGCTATGAGGCAGTTCCCATTCTCCTAGAGACTGTGATCAAAAGCAAATGTCAATATCAGCTAGTCAAAGTAATTGGAAACCATTGAAACTCCCAATACTTTGGCCACCTCATGCAAAGAGTTGACTCATTGGAAAAGACCCTAATGCTGGGAGGGATTGTGGGCAGGAGGAGAAGGGGACGACAGAGGATGAGATGGCTGGATGGCATCACTGACTCGATGCACATGAGTTTGAGTGAACTCCGGGAGATGGTGATGGACAAGGAGGCCTGGCGTGCTGCGATTCATGGGGTCGCAAAGAGTCAGACATGACTGAGCAACTGAACTGAACTGAAACAGGAATTTGTGTTTTGGGTTTTTGGTATTGGTTCCTGCTCTCTCCTTCCATTGCTCTTGCTCTGAAACCACGTTTAACCCAATTATTAGGCAGGAGTGCCAGAGAAATCAACTTCAACATTTTATGTCCAGAGCGAGGCCCCAGGTATCCAAGTATAATTAAAATATGTAGTCCAAGCTGGCTTTCTAGAATAATTGTTTTGAAGCAATACTGTTTTCGAAGCTGTGCTCGCCTGTCTATCTTCCTTTCCTTTCTTTAGCCTATGTTTCTGGGGGAGGAAAATGGTGGACTTGGAGTTTTGTTGCATTTAAGGCACCGGTGGAATGTCCAAGGGGTGGCTGGAAATGTGGGTTCTGGGAGGAACGACAGAACTTTGAAGCCTTTTGGAGCTTCCCAGGTGGCACTGTGGTAAAGAATCTACGTGCCAGGGCAGTAGACGTGACCTCCATCTCTGCTCTGGGAAGATCCCACATGCCGCGGAGCAACTAAGCCATGCACCGCAACTGCTGAGCCTGGGAGCTGCAGCTATGAAGCCCTTACACCCTGGAGCTGCGCTCCGCAACGAGAGAAGCCACCACAATGAGAAGCCTGTGCACCGCACCTAGAAAGCAGCCCCACCTGCTGCAACTAGAGAAAGCTCGGGCAGTGACAGGAAACCAGCACAGCCACGAATAAGTAAAGTTTTTTTTTTTTTTTTTTAATCTTTGGAGGCTTTTAAAGCAGGACAGAGTTGGGTTCCAGTCCTTCCCAGTTCTGTGAACTTGGGGAAATTTCAGAGCTTCAGAACCCTTTTCTTACGTGTTAAACAAGGTTATAGTATGACTGGGATGATGACCCAGTATGACCTGCGGATGACTGGGAGAATTAATGTTTATGAATAGCTAGCACAATGCCTGGTACACATTAGTTGCTTAGCAACTGGCAGCTTGTACTATGTCCTGCTAGACTGCAAGCTACAAGGGAGTGGGGTGAGGAGGGCAGAGACGTGTCTCAGATGCTATTCTATCCTGACACCATGCCTGGCCCCTGGGAGGTGCTCATTGGATGAGTGAGCAAATGAATTGTGTAGACTCAGGAGAAGGGAACTCTGAAGTCTAAGTATAAATGCTTGCTAGTGCACATCTTGGCAGGAAAAAGAAGAGGTAGACTAGAAAGGACCTGGGTAGAGCACAGATAATGAAGGACAGATTATACAACAGGCCAGAGGGAGATCAGGGGGTTATCTTGCCCTCAGGATGGAATTCATGAGCAAAACAGAGCTGTGAGAACTAAACAGGGGAGAATCTCAGGCAGAAGGTGCTGGGCAGCCATGTTCATTAGCCCGAAGGTTATGAGAGCTGGTGCCCCCAGATTGGCCATTAAAATAGGAAATTAGGAATCAGTTGCTCTGGCCGATTGACTCATCTTGTGTCTATTCAAGTGCCAGATGGGAACAGAGCAGATGCTCAATAAATGTTGGCTCAATTGAATTCGTTTAGTTGTAGGATTCTCTTTCCTTTAAGTTAGGCCGTTGAGTCCCCATCTCAAGTTCCATCGGAGGGGGCCAAGAACTACAGGTGGAAGGCAGCCTCATCAGCTGGTACATCCTCCCCAGCTCCCTCAGCCCAAGCACAGCCCAGCCTTGGGACCCAAGCCTGCTCAGGCTCGACGGGTGTGACACCAGCCCGGGTCACTGAGGTTGATGGGTTCAGAGTAGGACTTACTTCATTCATTTTTATTGTTTCTATTGTAGCACAGCTGAGACACCATGTTGTGCGTGTTTGAGTTCTGCAGCAACTTGATTCACTTACACTCTCAGCTCTTCTTTTTCGGATTCTTCTCCCACGTAGGTTATTACAGTGTTGAGTAGAGTTCACTGTGCTTCCAGTAGGTCCACCTTGATCATCAGTTTTATGAGTATCACTGTGTTTATGTTAATCCCAACCTCCTAATTTCTCCTTACCCCTTGCACAGCTTCCCCCTCATTAACTCTAAGTTTCCTGTCTGTGAGTCTCGTTTCGATTTGAACGTTGGTTCACCATGATCGGTTTTTAAATGTGATGTGTAAGTGACATCTGATGTTTGTCTTGCTCTGTCTGACTTATTGGACCTGGTGTGATCGTCTCCCAGTCCATTCTTGTTTCTGCAGATGGCGTGGTTTCCTCCTGATTTCTGGCTGAGTCTTAATCCATTGGGTATATGTAGCGTGTCCTCATCCATTCATCTGTGGATGGTCATTTCAGTGTTCCATGCCTTGGCTGTTGTAAATAGTGCCACCAACATCGTTGGGGTGCCTGTGTCCTTTGGAAGGATGGTTTTCTCTGAAGACACACCCACCCAGGAGTGAAATCTTGGAATCTCATGGGAGCCCTATGGTTTTTTTTTTGGATGGGATTTCTATACTGTTCCCCGTAGTGACTGTTTCCAGTATATATTTCCACCAACAGCGTTGTAAGTTCCCTTTTCTTTGGGCCCTCTCTAGCATTTGTTCTCTGTAGACTTTTTAATGACTGTTGCTTGGGAATAACCCCCTCATCGTTTTGATTTGCATTTCTCCAATCATTAGGGCATCCGGTCCCATCGCTTCATGGGAAATAGATGGGGAAACAGTGGGAACAGTGACAGACTATTTTGGGGGGCTCAAAAATCACTGCAGATGGTGACTGCAGCCATGAAATTAAAAGACGCTTACTCCTTGGAAGAAAAGTTATGACCAACCTAGACTAGCATATTCGAAAAGCAGAGACATTACTTTGCCAACAAAGGTCCATCTAGTCAAGGCTATGGTTTTTCCAGTAGTCATGTATGGATGTGAGAATTGGACTGTGAAAAAAGCTGAGTGCCAAAGAATTGATGCTTTTGAACTGTGGTGTTGGAGAAGACTCTTGAGAGTCCCTTGGACTGCAAGGAGATCCAACCAGTCCATTCTAAAGGAGATCAGCCCTGGGTGATCTTTGGAAGGAATGATGCTAAAGCTGAAACTCCAGTACTTTGGCCACCTCATGCGAAGAGTTGACTCATTGGAAAAGACTCTGGTGCTGGGAGGGATTGGGGGCAGAAGGAGAAGGGGACGACCGAGGATGGGATGGCTGGAGGCATCACCGACTTGATGGACGTGAGTTTGAGTGAACTCCGGGAGATGGTGATGGACAGGGAGGCCTGGCGTGCTGCGATTCATGGGGTCACAAAGAGTCAGATACGACTGAGTGACTGAACTGAACTGAATCATTAGGGATGCTGAGCGTGTTTTCATGGGAGTTTTCTTTTTAAAGAATTTGAGGATAATTTAGCGCTTGAAATTGGCTTCTGAGAGTCAGCCCTGTTTTGAATTCATCTTCAGTCACTTCCCACAGAACATTTCTTGAGGGCAGGGTTCTTAAAAGTGCCCAAATTGAAGGGTTTTCAAGTTGTAGTTGGGGGAAGCGTCCACAAGGCGGCAGCACTTCTTCATTCCCCACTGATGTAACTTGGGTAACCAAAGCCTTAGAGAAAGTCATGTTTCTGGGTTGTAAATTAGAGTGGAAATTGCCCGAACAGACACCCAAAGGCTTGTATCTCATTACCTTTCCCCACTTACCCTTGCCCACCACTCCCAAACAAATCCCAAGCCCTGCAGAAGTGCCATGCTGAGGGTGCTGTAGATAGATTGCAGGTAGGTGGGGCGGCCCAAAGGAAGAAGGCTGGAAGCAGGAACCCCACCACCAGGATCCTGGAGACCAGGTGAGTTTGCAGACGTCTTCCTGCCCAGCAGGTCCACCATCCTTTGCAGGCACTGGGTTTGACTTAGGTCTAAGAGGTCCAGCCTGGATCTGGGGATGGTGGTTCCATCCTGGGGGAGGACCAGGCACTACAGGTCCAAGGGAGTCTCTTGGCTGGTACATCCTCCCCACCACCCTCAGCCCCAGCACAGTCCAGCCTTGTGACCCTGGCCTGCCCAGGCTCCAGGGATGCTCCACCATTTCTTTCTTTCCAGGGATGGGATAGGCCTGCCTTTCTTTTTCGTTTGTTTCTTTCTTTCAATTTTTTTTGCTGTGTAGTTTTTATGGGCTTCCCAGGTGGCACTCGTGGTAAAGAACCTGCAAATACTGGAAACATGAGAGATGGGTTCAGTCCCTGGGCTGGGAAGATCCGGTAGATGGGGTTCAGTCCCTGGGCTGGGAAGATCCCCGGGAGGATAGTGTGTATACATTGTTGCATTTGTGTTTGTTGAATTTGAGTCACTTGTATACATCCACATATCTGCTTTTTAGACTCTTATTATGTTAGAGTGCTAAGTGGAGTAGAGTTCTCTGTGATAGGTCCTTGTTGATGTCTATTTTATTAAAGTGTGTTTATATTACTGTGTATCTGGCATGGCATATTAACATGCCAACCTTCTGATTTGTCCCTCACCCCCTCCCTTTATCTCTGGTAACTATCAGATTTTTTAAAAGCCTTCGAATCTGTTTGTTTCGTTGAGTGGTTCAT
The DNA here is from genome assembly GCF_001704415.2 of Capra hircus. NCBI lineage: Eukaryota > Metazoa > Chordata > Mammalia > Artiodactyla > Bovidae > Capra > Capra hircus. The sequence continues at coordinate 21,510,110 of NC_030829.1, read as the reverse complement.
ATGAGTCAATTTTTAGATTCCATCTCTAAGTGATATTTTATGATATTTGTCTTTCTCTCTCTTAGTATTATCATCTCTGGGATCATCCATGTTGCTGCAGATGGCATTATTTCATTGTGTGTGTGTGTTTTTTTTAATGCCTGAGTCATATTCCATTGTCCATGTGGACACACCTCCTGTGTCTATTCACGTCACTGGATATTTTGGTGGCGTCCTTGTCCTGACTATTGTAAATAGGATTGTAGTGAAAGTTGGGGTGCTTGTGTCTTTTTGAGTTAAGGTTTTCTTTGGAAACATGCCTAGTAGTGGGATTGCTGGATCATTTGGTAGCTCTGTTTTTTTAGGATTCTCCATGTTGTTCTTTGTGGTAGCTATATCAATTTCTGTTCTGTCGAACAGCATAGGAGGGCATCATTTTCTCCATGCCTTGTCCAGCATTTATTCTTTGAAGACTTTTTGAGGATGACCGTTCTGAGTGGTATGGGGTGATACCTCACTGTGATTTGATTTGCATTTCTCTTAATAATTAGTGAAGTTGAGCATCTTTTCATGTGTTTTTACTTTTCTTTAAACAGTGTAAGATTTACCTCTTGCAATAAGGTTCTGGAAAATCTGTCGTTTTTTTCATTATTTTTCGATGACCTACACCAAGGTATTTCTTGAGGTCAGATGTCATTTATAGCCCCGCAGGGCTTGAATAAGTCAATGCTCATCCGCACTGCTTTTAAAGTTGTTACGAGAAATGGCCACAAGGCGGCAGCATTTCTTCGTGCCCAACAGGCCTTGTGTCTATTCGTGCCCATCAGCACACGTTTAAAAGTTGTTGTTATGAGAAATGGCCACAAGGCGGCAGCATTTCCTCATGCCCAACTGGGCTTCCTTGGGCAAGCAGAGCTTTAGCAAGTTAGGTTTGTGGCTTGTAAATTAGACACAGGGGCCTGTGTCTCCTTACTTCTTTCCCTGTATTTTTCGCCTCCCAGACAAATCCCAGCTCTTGCGACACCGCTCTCCTGAGGGTTCTGTCTTCCGTGGGTAGGGTGACTCTAAGGATGGGAGTCTGGAGGTGGCAACCCGCCCTGGAGACTGGGGGACTGTTCTGGACTCGTCCAGTCCAAGGGCTCTGACTTCCTTTGGGTGCACTGGGCTTTGTTTGGCTATAGGTGGGCCTACCTGGACCTGGAGATGGGGGGAGCCAGGCACCACTACTGGTCTTGAGGGGTGGGCTCACTTGCCGCCACTTCCTCCCAGCTTCCTCAGCCCCAGGACAGTCCAGCCTCGAGACCCAAGGCTGCCCAGGCTCCAAGGATGTGCCACCAGCCCGGGTCACCAAGACCTGACATCCCCTCAGGAATACTGTGCTATCCCCTCAGCAGAGGAGGCATTTGTTTCCCGCTTCTGGTTGTTTTTCTTTTTTTTCACTTTTATTTTCTATTGGAGTATATTTGATCATTTGTTTCAGATGGACAGCAAAGTGATTCAGTTATCCATATACACTGTCTATTCTTTTCCAGGTTCTTTTCCATTGTAGGTTATATAAAATATTGAGTGTATTTCCCTGGGCTCTACGCTAAGTCCTTGCTGGTTATCTATTTTATATATAGTAGCATGCATATTTTAATCCCAAACTCCTAATTTATCCCTCTCCCCTTTGGTAACTGCAAGTGCGTTTTCTATGTCTGTGAGTCTACTTATGTTTTATAAATAAATTCGGTTGTATCTTTTTTTTAGATTGCACATATACACGATCTCATAACCCATTTTAATTTCTTAGAGTAATCTTCCTTTGCCCCTAGCACTTTACATTTGTTATCCTTTCATCTAAGAAACTTCTGTAGTATATTTTCAGTACTTTTTTTCTTTGCTATATTAAGTCCTCCTATGTTTCAGAGGGGATATGCAAGTACATCCTCCTAAAAATTGCAGACCAGTGGAGTAGTGTACCGTCCACGGTGACCTTTACCATGCAGGTCTAAAGCTACCCTGATGCAGATAACTTCAGATGAAGGCCAAAATTACAGTTTGCATATGCCTTCAGGAAGTCAGTGTCAGATTGCTGAAGTCGTTTGACTTCTTTTAAAATGAGTACAAATGTATACTATCATAGATCTTCCTCTGCAGTTCACTTGCAAGCACTCACCTGTGGCAGATGAACACTTTTGCATAGTCACCATGAGAACCATATTCTCCTTTTACCATTGGAGACAGTGCGTGAAATAGACAAGGAGTATTCTAGGTGAGATCCACTTACCAGTTTATCAAGGCTGATTAAAAAATATGGGTTCTACTCACATAACATCTGAAAAGAGCTCTGGGAGTTTGTCAGCCTAATCTTTGTATTTTATATCTTGCAAGAAGTTAAAGGTCAGAGAAGTAAAGTGACTTGCCTACAATCACACAGTCAGAATACCAGCGCTGAGGCTGTGATTCCGCCACTCCATCCAGTGGTCAGACTTAGCATCAAGTTTGTGCATTGCTGTAAAATGCTTCTGACTTGGTCTCCGTTGGCTTGGCCACTTCTGGAACCCTGTTCATCACCAGCCACCCCCTCCCACTCTTGCCTAAGGGTCTGTGAACCTGTGGTTCAGGGCAGTGTCTGCTTCTGACCGGTGTCTCGGTCACTTACAAGTAGATGTCTTCACGCGGCCTCCTCCTTGTCCTCTTTCTTGCAGACTCGCCAGCCCGTCTTTGTGCAGCTGCTGCAAGGTGTGTTCCGGGTTTACCACTGCAACTGGCTCGTGCCAAGCCAGAAGGCCTCAGTGGAGAGCTGCATCCGGGTGCTCTCTGATGTAGGTAAGACTCCGCCTTGGTCTGGATTTCACATGGTGGAAACAGGCCACCCAGCAGCGATCAAGGCCACCCTGGACAGAGCACCAGCTCCGCAGCTCTGCGGAGCTCCCTCACACCAGAGGCCGCAGACTCAGGGCTGGAACCCCAATCTTCTTGATTCTTAAACCTCCCTTTCATCTCTCCAAGCCAACACCTCCCAAAGTTCAGAGCCAGCAAGTCCCAAAGAAAGGTAGGCTTTGAAAAGCCAGATTGCATGGTTAAATGTTAGGCAGGTCTTGGCGAGTTCCAGTGTGCTCAAGTGCATTCAGGGCCCTGGGAAGCCCCTTGTTCAAGAAAGTCATCTGTTGAATCCGGTAAACATAGTTGACCATATGGGAACTTTCTTTTCATGCAAAGCGCACGCCCACCCCCGGGGAACATCCTTTGTCAGAGATGGTGATCTGCTTCCTCCTGCCTCTCGGTGATAAAACTTCTCCATCCCCTGCCCTCTCCCCTCCTGCTCCCCATCGCCCCTTGTCGGCAGCTTTGAAAGGAAGTTATGACCATTACTTCACCCTGATTTTGTTGGTCTCTGTTCTGTTGCCCTGTTCCACCCCCTTCCCATAAATACTATGAAAAGGGAAAGCCTTCCTTCCTAAATTGAGACGGCTTATCCGCCTCTAGTAGCTTTTTAGCTCCCTGGAGACACCAGAGATGAGTAGGGCTCTTAGCGCTGTTGAGCAGTTGTGTTCCATTGGGCTGGTTGCCCGATCGCAGTCTTCCCTGCCTAATTCCCTTTATATGCGTATGGCAAGCTCTCGTGTCGTCTTCTTATTTATGTGGCACAATTTCACAATAAGAGATTAAGCTTTTGAAAGGGTATATGTTGTTATAGGTTCATGATATGACAAAATAGGGCTCTGATCACCCTGAATTCTGCCCATATGTGATGGTGTCTCTTGAGGTTGTTGGTTAAAAGTGGGGCAAGTTGCTGAGTTGGCTAGCTCAGTGATCATCAGAGAGAGGAAATGTTCTAACAGTCTTAGCAGTGATGAGAAAAGGCAAGGAGCGTTGGTGTTTGTTAGACAGTGGACCATAAAGACTGCACAGCCCATGAACCGCAGCACTTTGGTGCTTCTGCTGGCATGGAGCTTTGAAGACAGGCAAGAGTTGTCTTACTTTTTTTTTTTTGAATGTTGTTGGATCTCCCAGATAGAAAGCAGGATTGTTCATCTGGTTATCTAACTTAATTTTTAAATTAACTTTTTATTTAGCAATAAATTTAGACTTTAAAGAACATTGCCAGGATAACACAGAGTTCCCATATAGCCTTCAGCCAGTTTCCCCCGATGTCTGCATCTTACATTACCAGCTATGTTCGTCAAGACTAAGAAACTGAGATGGGCCTATTGCTGTGAACTAAACTTCCAGACTTGGTTTTCAGCCCTGGTCCCACTGGTGCCCTTTTTCTGTTCACAGCGCCATGCAGGTCACCACATTACGTTTAGTTGTCTCTGGTCTGTGACAATTTCTCGTGTCTGCATGCTCAGTCGTGTCCGACTCTGCGACCCCATGGGCTGTAGCCAGGCTCCCCTGTCCATGGGATTCTCCAGGCGAGAGTACTGGAGTGGGTCCAGACCTTCCTTATTTTCTGTGGCCTTGACCATCCTCCAATGTCCTAGTCAAATATCTGTAGAATGGTCCCCCTTTGTGGATTTAACTGGTTTTCTTATGATGCGACTGGAGTTGCCCTTTTTTTGAAGGAGGTTAAAAGGAAGACAACAGCTTATCTGGACAGAATAGCTTATGTCATAGTAGATGTTGTCTTTTGTACTATGTCTGGCTTAAAATAGCATTTTTTAGATGGTTGAAAGAATACAAAACCAGAGAATTTTTCAAAAAGTTTACTGGTTAGATGAGTTTTCTTCTGTCTCAATAATTCTTAAATGTATGGATATATCTGAGCCCCTAAGAAGCCATTCATTGAAGAAGCGCTTTGGACCTGCCTGAACCATATGACCTCGGAGCATGTAACTTTTCTCACAGCTGCTGGCCTCAGAATTCACATTGGAAAACCCAACCTAACAGAGAGTGAGGTTCAGCTGAACTGCGTACCACCACGCCTGCCTGTGGGATGATGGGGGTAGTTTGTGTTTCGGGGGGTCTCTCATCAGAGCTGTGGGCTCACGAGCCCCATCTCTCCTATGCAGCCAAGAGCCGGGCCATTGCCATTCCCGTGGACTTGGACAGTCAGGTCAACAACCTCTTCCTCAAGTCCCACAACCTCGTGCAGAAAACTGCCATGAACTGGCGGCTGACAGCCCGCAACGCCGCCCGCAGAGACTCTGTCCTGGCCGCTTCCAGGGACTACCGGAACATCATTGAGAGACTGCAGGTAATGCCCAGCGCTGATGGAAGCAACCCGTAACCCGGCCCGAGGCGGCTCCCCACATTGAAGGGCTTCCTTGAGCCAGGGAAAATCCAGGATTGGCCCCAGGGGGATATCACTGTGATGAGTAGGTAGTCAAATGCAGATATGTGTGTTGGGCCAGGAGAGCAAAGCTCCTCAGGACCCAAAAAAACTCCTGACAAAGTCCTAATCTTCAGAGATTGTTCATGGATTTACAAATCTCTTTTTCAAGAAGTCCCTTGTCACTTACTAGGAAGGAATAAATCAGTGTTAGAAGAGGATGCTTAGAATAAGAGTGTAACAGCTCCTATTTTTTCCCCATCATCTTGGGATTTTGGCCTCTTGAATCAGTAGGTAAACAAGTGTAGTCATAACTGAGAGAGGAGTTGTCTATCAAATGAGCCAAATGAAAATAAAAGTGTTACTAAATTCTAGCTAGATTCTAGTCTGTTTACTTAGTGCCTACAAAGAGACGTGCTCTTCTTTTGTTAAGAGGGAGAGTAGCGAGGATTAGATGATGTGAAACGTTTAAACATACTCCACAATATTAACATCTTCCTTTGAACAAGCACCTCAGGTGATTTCCTCACAGATGACACATGGACCATGGTTAGAGAGTCGCAGATCCTTCAGATGAGCTTGGTGCCGTGGTGCAGAGTGTGATCTCAAGCCAGTGCCCGATCATGGCTCTGCTGCTTAGAAATGCATAACCTTAGGGAAGTTACTTAATTTCTCCAACTTCCTAACTTGTAAAATCATTTAATAGTAACACCTACGTCATAGGGTTGATACGAAGATTAAGAGACTTAAGACGTTCCAGTCACTTGTGCCTGCCTAAGAAATGACAGCAGCGATTATTTTATTCTTTGACTCTTCTGGAGGTCACTGGGCTCAGCAAGGTGTTTCTTGCTCAAGTTCATTCATGCAGTTGCAGTCCAGTGGTGGTGGTGTTTGGACTCACCTTGAAATCGCACTCATTCACACGTTTGGCAGTTGATACTGATTGTTAGCTGGGACCTCAGCTCTTGCCTGAAATATCTACAGGAGCCTCCCCCTAGAGGATGGACTTCCTCATAGCATGGCAGCCAGGTCCCAAGATAAGTCTGGAGAGATAGTTAAGTAAAAGCTATATTGCTCTAGTGACCTGGCTTCAGAAATCACATGGCATCCTTTCTGTCATATTCTTTGGGTCAAGATAGCGATGTATGTCTACTTAGGTTCGAGGGGGGAGGACATAGACCACTGTTTGATGAAGAAGAGCTTGCAAAATCGGTTATACTGCAGTGTGTGTACGGCAGTGGAAAATGCAATACGCTTAGAGCGCAAATAGCAGAACCTGGCTGGTAGTGAGCCAGGTCGCTTGATCGGTGACCTGCTCTTCTTGTCAATATTATTATGGTCATTATCCTTATGACCATAGTAATTATCAGTAACAAGGGAAGTAAATGGATCTCTAAGGGTGACACAAGTCACCTAAAGAAAAGAGAGTTCATTGATGCGTTCATCAGCCCCACCCTAGGCACAGGGGATACAGCAGCCAAAGCCAGAAATCATCCTGACCTTCATAGAGTCTCCAGTGTTGGAAGGCAGAGAAACAATGAGCAGATCACACAGATAAAAGTAAAATGGTAAGAGAGACAGACACTGCGGAGGAGTGAGCAGTGCTGTGAAAAATACTGATGAGAAAGCCCACCTTGCCTGGAGCTGGGGGTGGTGGTCAACAAAGGCCCTGCTGGGGAAGGAACACTGGAACCAAGACCAGGGGATGGGGGGATTGACTTAGAGAATGGAAGGGAAGGGAAGAGCTTGTGAGGAGGCCATTGCACAGGGGAGAATACGGTGCAGAGACCTCAGGAAGGTTGGCTTGGCTGGAGCCCACGGAGCTGGGTGGATGGGCGGGGCTCTTGCCGGTCAAGGAAGGAATTTGAGCCTTGTCATGACAGCGCTACTTCTTAAACAAAGGTAGCCTGATTCCCCATGAGGTGTTTCCTGATCTCCACTATGGTTTAGAAGGAGGAAGGTCATTGTAGACTCGTAACTGGATGAACACACAGCATTTTCTCCTGCTCAGACTGAATTATCTGTGGCTTAGAAACACACCAGTGCTCTCCTTAGATCATTATGCATATTCTTGGGTAACAGAATAAAATACATAAGTTTAGGCAGTGCTTGTTTTAAAGACTTGGCCAGTAGCCAAAGTGATCCTCATTTATCTAATGAGTTATTGTCTGTCTGAGTCCCTGCAGTTACGAGATTGCTCAGAACGGCAAAAGTTGTCATAATGTGAGAACATTAACTTGCAAATGAAGTGCTTATATAATTAACCCCCATTCAGACATCCCCCTCACTTAACACTGGCATCTCCCCCTGCCCATTGCTTCGCCATCCTTGTCTGTTGGTCTCTCCCCGATTGCCGAATGTTCTACATTTGACAATACAATGCAAATCAATTGCAATGTGAAGTTCCAACCTGGCAAAAGATGCAAGATTTCGTGAACACGATGCCGAAGAACTGTTTCAATCTTGTACAAAAGCTGGAGACAGATAACGAATTGCCAGAGTGAGGGCCAGTCACTGTTGAAGAAGAGGAAATTGGGTGCCTTCCCAGAGAGAACTGTTAGGGAAACTGACAAAATTCTCAGAGAATTTTGCCAAAGCAACCCTCTTTCTGACTGTGGTGTGAAAGTCAATCCAAACTAAGGGATGTTGCAGGGTACTCATAATATTGTTGGGAATATCGCCCCCCCCCAACGCCCCCCCGCCCAAAGCAGTTTGGTTTAGTCATGCATTCTTTGAATGCATCCTAAATAAGATTGAGTGATGACAAATTTTGTTAAATGTAAGATGAAGTAGAATTGTATTCATAAGCTTTGGTTCCTAGATAAAAGATCACTCAATTCTTTGTGAATTTGAGGCCTATGAAATTTGGGTCCCTAATTGAGATGAGTGCAATTACAGTGGGCTTTGTCCATGCAAAGCTTCCTGGTGAATTACCTGATCTTCCCCAGCGTGTCGTGTTCTGCCCTTCTTAGCCAGCTTGCCGGTAGCTTGGTTCTCAGTTAGCCAGCCAGACGGCAGACTTGAGCATCTTTTGGAGATGATCTCTCATCTGTTTCCTGCCATTTGCCTTTATATGGTGTTTGTTGTGTTGGTTTTGCTGCTCTTTCAACTTCTCTCTGTTTTCCTTTCCTACAGCTATGTGTTTTGCATTTGAAGACCATCATGCTATCAGGGTACATGTATTTAGCATGTTGATACAGCATGTTCATTCCTTTGTGTTCTCATTTTTATATGATATTTTATTATATGAATAATTCATGCTCATTGGAAATAATTTGACAATACTCACAAGTACCACTAAATAGAAGAAAACTGGAATCACCCGTAATCCCACCTCTCAGAGAAAACCACTAATGATGTTTTAATGTTGGCTGCATATCCTTTAGACATTAATGTTGCTGATAAAAAAGTGGATCGTAGAGTCCATACTATTGTTTGGCCGTTTTTTTTACACTTGTAATGTAGACACCTTTCCATGTTGTCGAATGTACTTTTTGCATCCTATTTTTAAACATACGGAATGATGCCTTGGGTAGCATAAGGATCATCTCACAGAGCGGGTGGGAAGGATGTTACGTCTTTGTTATTTCTCTGTTTTCCGCATCAGGGTCTAATGCTTCAGGTAACCGTTGGGCAATGTCTAGTAACTTGAGGCACATACCAGACGGTGCTGAGGTTACTGTAACCCAGCCTAGTCTGTGGTCATGCCTCAGGTCAGAAATGAATGTTCCCACCCTCCGCGGTCGCCTCGGCCCAAGCTGCTCACCTGGGCTGTGCTTCCGTTCCAGGACATCGTCTCGGCCCTGGAGGACCGTCTCCGGCCCCTGGTGCAGGCCGAGTTATCTGTGCTGGTGGATGTCCTCCACCGGCCCGAGCTGCTGTTCCCAGAGAACACGGATGCCAGGAGGAAGTGTGAAAGCGGGGGCTTCATCTGCAAGTAAGCAGCCCCTCTGGCCACGGTGCTCGCTGGGGCAAAACCCCAATGACCAGACGCAGTGCTGGCTCCCGGGGAAGGCGGGGCTGGCCTGGTGTTTGATGAAAACAGCAAGGTCTAGCACGGGGGGTCTGTTCTGACTGTTCTAAAGGAAGTGTGTAGGTGCAGTCCTACTTAGCAACACTGTTGTTGGGTGACAACTTCTTCTTTGAGAACCACACGCCTGGTCATTCATCTTCCACTCACCACATGCAGGCAGGATGCCCACCATGGACTGACATACAGACTCCAAAAGCCACGGCCCTGGAATGCTCAGAAAGCTCAAACCTACCAGGGCCTCACAGTCTTTTCCCAGCAGCTTTGTAGCTTCTCGTTTTATGCTGTGGGGCGTCATCTAGAAGCAACTGGTCCCATGACCCGAGATCGCTGTCTGATTTTCACCCTAAGGTTGGTTGGTTGCTTAGCTTGAGCATGAATTCTGCTGCTGCTTTATTTTCTGGGCCCGTCAAAGGATAAGACTGGATAAACAAAGCGATGGTTGGGATGTGTTTATCCCAGCCATCATACTCTTGAGGTTCTTTTTTTTTTTTTTTTTAACACTGCTGACATATTTTGGCCACATTTACTGACAATCCTCAGTGGATAAATAACTGCACTCCATAAACAGCAGTTTTGAGTGGGCCTCTGTCTCCCTTCGGACCTGTTTGCTGCTGCTGACCAGCAGGTGTCGCTATTGAGACACCGACCGGCTGTTAATGAAGGGACTGCCCGGAAGTCTGTTTAAGCCTGGGAGCCTTTGGTAAACATTAGTTCACTAACAGACTAGTTACAATAAGTTTCTTTTCTTTTTTTTTTTTTTTTTTTATGTAAAGGTTGTTTCAGGGATGTAATTCGTGGTTTTCCCCTCCATTCAGGTTAATCAAACACACTAAACAGCTGCTGGAGGAGAATGAGGAGAAACTCTGCATTAAGGTCCTTCAGACCCTCAGAGAAATGATGACCAAAGACAGAGGCTATGGAGAAAAGGTACTGCCTTCTATTTTCATGTGAAAACCAGGCGTTGCTATCAGATAGCAGCAGAGTGGGGGCGCTTAGAAATCCACCTTAGTTCAGGCATATTGACTGGAGGGATAACTTAAAAAAAAAAAAAAACACCTATTCACACTTAGGTGTCTCTTTTAGGCTGCTTGCCATACAATCTATATTCGGAAAAATAGGGACAACAAGATTTTCCGTCTGTTAAATTCCCAGTGAGAATGCAAATGCCTCTTGTGTACCAAGGTGTGTGTGTTCCTGAGTTTTGGGTTCCAGCTGAGCATAGCTGTGGGTTTACTTGCTTCTTTCTGGTGAAACGTTACACAATCCTCCCAGTGTATGAAGAAACTGCCTCCAGTTCTAACTGGAATGAAGACGGACAGACATGTCACCTTTTCTAACTGAGATTGGGAAATGGACCATGCCTGGGAGCTGAGACTTCTCAGCACATGCAGTGAGCCATGATGTACAGAAAACAGCCCGCACACCCCTGATTTTGGTCCAGGTGGGATAAAAACAGCCCCATTGCTCTTCCTTTCTGCCCCCAGCGAAAAACAGGGCCTGAATTTAAGTCTTACCAGTCTACTTTGAAGGCAATAATATTCATTTACTATCTTGAAGCCACTTTTATCAGCATTTTCCAAGTAGGTAAATATGCTGATATCATTGACTTATCAAATACACAGTAAATAACTGTTATTCATCTCTGTGAAGAATGCTTGATAATTAAATCACAGCCTCCCCTGTCAAAAGAGATGGTGACAACTAGATTCTTGCAAGTCTAAAACACTGTCGGAATCTTGCTTTCTAACCTAAGCAGTGTCCGTCCTTAATATTAGAGCAATTCAACATGTGAGGATCTTTGGATAAAAGCAGATAAAACAGGTACACAGTCCTTTTTTCAGTTTACATTCCTCCACTGGCCCCAAACCACAATGCTTTTAAACATCAATCTAAACTTGTAAAGTGTACAAATTCAATCTTGAATAAATGTTATTTAGAAAATAAGTGTTTAGAACTCAGGAGGAATTTAGTGGTGGAAATATGCCAGAATAGAGTTTAAATAATATAAAAGCACTGGTACAAATGGGAAGTAATGAGATGACCAGTCTGCACTTTGTAGACACCCAGGTAGGTCTTGCCCTTGATAAGGTGAGGAGGACAGTAAAAGAGATACACTTATCAGATAAGTAAATAATAGCCATTTATTCCACAGGATGTTTGTTTTTCTTCAAGTGAACTTAAGTGTTTTTAAAAAATTGACTCTAGTTTTAAAAACTCGTGTTTTTTTAAAAAATGACTCATTCACTTGCCCTAATAAGATAAACTCTACCAAAGGGACCTTAACCAGCTGTGAATTTATTTGTACCTTGGGGGCAGAAAACACGATTTTAAACTGTGGGGACCACAGTTTTCTCCTCTTGAGAATGTCTGCTTCTTTCTGTAGCCAAGGCACTTCAGGTAAGCTTTGCGTCTCTACTCCAGTGAACTTTGTAAGTTGTGTTTATACTTTGAAGTAAGTTTTCTTTTTAGAACAGGGAAGTATAAGTACAAGGAGTTGGTTGAGAGTCTATTGCTGGGCAGAAAAGTGCATGGGGGTCTTCGGGGCCGTGTGGAAGGTATGCTTCCTGCCGCCTTTCCCTCCCCATGGGGGGCCAACAGGGAGAACACTGTCTTGGCCTCTGGGGACATGATCCAAGATGCTGTCACCTTGCCTGTGAGAAAGCTTGTGGAGAGCGATAGAGCCAGGGCTTCGAGAGGCCAGTAGATGATGCAGGTCGTTGTGAAAGAGTTACGAGAGTTGAGAGGAGCTCCTGAGGTTGCAGCTCAATCCCTCTTCATCTGGTGAAGAAATTAGTCACACCCTAGCAGAGAGGGGCTTGGAGGCAGGATGACAGTTCCTTCCCGTCGGGTTGGAGCTGTCATCCCCCTGGTCAAAGTGAAAATACTAGAAGCAAGTACGGGAAATGCTCTGCCACCGAGGGAGACATTCTAGAAACCTGTGCTAGTCAGCAGCTCCGCAGCGACCACACAGACATGCCATGTTTCTGGCCCCACGCTCGGACTGCGGGAAAAGGCTGCTTAACCCTTCACTTTAAAGGGGGCAGGGGAGCGTTAAATGATTTGTGTTTCTTCAGTTTCGTTGTTAGTTTGCACTCTGTCCTGTTTCACTAAGACTTTTGGAAAATGCCTTTGATGGGTTGCTGGCTGCCGCTGTTTGAGTAAAGAGACACGACGTGCGGGACAAGCCAGCTCTTTCAAAGGTGGGAAGAACTCAGACCCAAAGAACTAACCTTTCTTAGGCAAACCAGTGGGGGGTGTTGTTCAGTCGCCAAGTCACGTCTGATTCTGCGACCCCATGGACTGCAGCATGCCAGGCTTCCCTGTCCCTCGCAGTGGGTGTTAGTTGATCAAGTAAGTGAAGTGGCCTTTGACCTGGGTGCTCAGGACACAAAGGCAAGTGTGAGTGCCGTGTCTGTCGTCTTGGCCTGGTTTTCCTGTTCGTTGCCTCTTGAGTGGAGCTTGCCCCATGACTAACACCCTGCTGGGATGGCCAGGGTTGTTCTGCCTCCCTGCCCTCCCCTGAGTCCTCACAGTCCTCTCTCCTGGTCTGCGGGCCCTCACATCACCTGAGCTTTGGATCAGGCCTAAGAGTCATACCTGGGAGAAGCCAGTGGTCAGCACACTTGTCCCGGTCCATTGCCTAAGATGTGCCCTTCCAAGGACTGTGACATGTGCTGGAAATGTGGGGCTGGGCAAAGAGGATGGTGACAAAATTTAAATCATGATCATTTAGAAATTAAACTACCTTTTACTGTGGTGTCTCCAAATGGGCCAGCAGTATTTACCAGAGAGTGGTATTAATATATAATACAGGATAGTATAATATAGTGGAATATTAAAAAGGATCACCAGAATAATGATAGAATACATTTTCATGTGATTCTTGTGTCTTTCTCACCAATGTATTCAAAGTTAATAAACTGTAAAATCAGGGCTTTGCAACCATTCTGTGTGTGCAAGGCCTAGCCAACTCTGCTTTTAATCTACAGATTTAACCATGTTTAAAAAAATAGTTACCTCCCATTGCTAAACATCTCTAAGATTTACCCTAAATCTCTCTATAATTCGTAGAATATATTCATGCCCCTAGGCTCTGCTTGAAGAGAAAGCATAGTTATTTTATATATTGGCTGCTCTATTACCTACTGTACAATTTTTATTAAGATATTTTTGTTTTAAGAGTCAGAGTTTTGGAAAGAAATTCAGAGGCCAACAGTTAAGGCGAAAGAAGATCTAAATTTATTTAAAATCCATTTTTCTTCTGAATAACGGTACCTGTTACACTACTAGAGAGTTTTTGACCTCAAGTAACATCAGGATTTTCATTTCTTATGAATTGTCAATCCCGTTAATTACTAGTGCTTCTTTTCTCTAGGCAAATAAACTATCAACATTTCCAGCTACCAGTGTTTCTAGTAGGAGTTTAAATTAGCAAAATGAACTAAATATTAATGAAACATAATAAAAAAATCAAGGATCGTCCATCTATCATTAAACATGCATAATTGTCATTAATCCTCTTGTTTTTTCTTTCTTTTGAACTTGGTGCTAATAAATCATTTCATTGTTCCTAATATCACTCAGGTAGGCACTAATCACCTTGGAGGAATCTAGTCTCTTAAACAATAGTATCAGGACTTAGAATATCTGGGCTGGGGAACATGTTGGTCTTATTGCTTGCTTAAATTGAAGCTAGGTCTGATTTATCTCAACGGTCGTTTGGACTCAAGAGCCCCCACCCCCATTCAATGGTATAATGAGTCCAAGGAGAGAATTTTCTCCTAAGCTGAGTTGATAGGAGTTTAGCTTTTAACCCGACTCTGTCCCATCCTTTTCTGAAAGGACATGGTTCTTAACCGGGGATCTTGCCCTCGTTCACAGCCCAGTTCCAGTTTTCTCTACGAGGGAGTACAAAGGTGCCATTCAGGGCTCTTGGTTCAGTGACCTACGAGGTTTTTTGTTTGTTTTTCTCTTGGCCACACTGTGTGGCATGAGGGATCCTAGATCCCCAACCAGGGTTCGAACCCACGCCCCTTGTATTAGGAACATGGAGGCTCAACCACTGGGCCACCAGGGAGTCCGGACCTGCGAGGTTTGATACCTGGCATGTATACGAAGTGTGGCAGCATCCTGCCCGAGATGTCAGGGTGCGGTGGTGTCCAGAGTGCCCACACCTCTCGAGACGGTTGCGTTCTAGCGATGAGAAGTACAGTGACGACGCTTCTAACACGTAGCTCGCTTGTATTTCCTGCTCTAACATTGCCTTCTTTTTCTCCCCCCTTTTTCTTTTCCAGCTCATCTCCATTGATGAATTGGATAATGCTGAGGTCCTAATTTCATTTTTTTTTAAGTGTCCCATGGTGATGTTTCCATGACCCTCTCCCAGCGAACTCTTGACCTCTCCCCTAGTCTGTGCGGCATCTAGTATCTGACTTTGTGTAGCATGCCTCTGGGAGTGAGTCAAGTCCTTCGTGTCTGTGTTAGCGTTTCCCATGAGTTTGTTTGCCATTTGTCCTTGGAGCCCATCTGAGTCTAGATAAAGATTTTCTAAACTGTGATAAAATTTCCATCATTCACTGTCTAGAAGCTCAGCTGAATTTGTGGTTGGCGCTGGCTATTACAGATCTCTGAAATTCACTGTTGATGCTTCTCTCTCTGTATGTGAAGCACTTGTGCAGAAAGAAATAACTGTATGGGTACAGTTTGCAAGAAGTGAAAGAAAGAAACAAACCACTGCTCTCTTGGTCCACATGTTGGAAAGTGTTAAGTGTGAGGGGGTCATAGAAAATTTGGTCAAAGTGCAGAGTGAATTCTACAGTGATCTCGAGACTTCTCAGCTGCTGGCTTGCAGTGGAATTCAGAACATACTATATCCTTGGCTTCTCAATTCTAGGAAAACCACCTAGAGATCGAGAAACTGAAATGTCATCTCATGGTTTCTATACTTAGGTATCAAATTAGTTTCGTTTACTCAGAATTAGCCTGCAGACTCACGAGTGGCCCTCTTGTTTGGGATTTGAGGGCCTCCTAAATATTTTCTCTCTTGTAAACATTTTTCAAGATTTCTTGCCACATCTATAGTATGTGATACATGTTTGGTAATTGATAATAGAAAGGATTAATTGGGGGAATTAATATATGTAGTTGAGGGAGTCTACTTGCTTAGGAAAGGGAGGCACATTGGACAAATTTTTATCTGACTTTAAAAAATTAATTTTCTGATCTACTTCTTTTGATATCTGTTCGCTCTTTTAGACCAATAGATACCTTCTTTTGATGGAATAGAGTACCAAATAGAATATAAGCCCTGCTCTAATAGCTACCACCAGAATGTCAGAAATATTAAGAGATGGTTCAGATACCCCTAAGGAGAATTTGAATCACAGACTTTTTAAAGCTGAAAGTGCCATGCGAGGTTATGAATTTGGTCAGGTCCCTCAGGAATGGGGGGCGCTCAGAGGGGTAGCATGAGTGGCCTTAGTTCACACGGCTAGATAGCGGGGGAGGCAGAACTAGCACTGGGCCTAGCTGCCGGCCTGGAGGGCTTACTGCTCAACCACAGTAGATCCTGCAAGCTCAGGCTTTCCCTTAAACCTTTCAGCATGAACAGGTGAGGAGGCTATGCTTCTCTGGGGCGAATAGGAAGCAAGGAAAACAGCAGGCTGTCCAGGGGGTTCGCCCCTTTAACTACAGTGATTTTTGCTGCTTCCTGTTCAGTCCTCTCTCTTCCGGGTTACTTGTTTGCCAGCAAAACATCTAAGGCTGAATCTTCATGTTAGCAGCCTTCGCCTCCTCTTCTTTCTACCTAGAGTTATAAATGCTTCCCGGATTTGAATTTTCCCTCTAGAGTATTGAGGTTGAGTTCCTATTTGTTTAAATACAGATGAAGTCAGGAAAGGAAAGCCTTCCCTTATCGGAGTCTGCAGTGTTATTAATACTCTGTTTTGCACCATAGTAATCATTTGATGTGTTTGCTCGCTCAAGATAGAACTTGGGTCTCCTGGCTGGGAGTTTATTGCTCGCTTACGGAAAGATTCCACAGTTGGAGCAGGTGTGTTTATAATTATACGCTAGGAAATAGAATACTGTCTGTTTATAAAAGAAGAATGTTCTGGCAGCCCCTTGGATTCTTTGAAAATTCCCTGAGGAAGCAACTGTGGATCCCCTCTCTGTTGTTACCCTTGGCAACCATCAGTGCCCTGGGACACCAACACTGTCCCCAGGCCCTCGGGCTTTTGGATCTGGCCTTCTAAGCAGAGATGCCTGATCGCCTTTTATCATCCATGGCTGTTCTGGAAATGAGTACAGCTCCTGAGTTTCCCCTGCCAAGCCTGCTGTCCATGTGTGCGGGTGGAAACCGGCAGCCCACAGCTGGAGTTCTGCGGCAACTCCATTAAGAAACTTAATGCGAAACTGGCCCACGTTACAGGCAAGGCCTCCCACCTAAAAACTGCAAACCTGCTGAGGAATAGCCCGAGAGCCAGGGTTATGACATATCTGGAAGAGCCGTGATCCCCGGGATGGGGAGGGACCACTACTCTTCAATGATAAAGGGCTCTCAGGCGTTGTGAGAGAAGAGGCGCAGTGAACTGCTTGGAAAAACAGCGCAGCATCTTCTGAGTCTCTGTGTGTGCTCTGAGAAAGGAGGGTGAAGTGAGGACAGAGTCAGAGGCCCTGTAGGAAGAGTGCATGGTGGAGGCCTTCTCGGCTATCTCCTGGAGTGAAATTTCATTTGAAACCAGGAAGAGGAGGGTTTCCTTTTTTGTTTTTCTTCATTATGATGATCATGATTTTTTTGTTGGTGTTGCAAATCAAGAGGCAAGGTCTCCATCATTACCACCTGATTTTACCTTTTTCTTGGGGTTCAGGAAGAGGACAGATGAGGGGAGAGGTATAGAATGTTTCTGTCACCCTAGAAAGAAAACACCCCACCACCCATTCTTGGCTTTAAACAGACACCAGTGACTGCTCAAAGCATTTGTTTATCTAACACTTGAGTGCCTGTTCCATTCTAGGTGCTTTGCTAGAGGTCTTGGATCCAGCAGTGCCCGAAATAGGCACAGTGTCTGCCCTTCTGGAGTTTATGGTTTTGCCATGGCAACAGACAATATTACAAGCCAATGTTAACTTAGGCATGTAGGAAGGTAAAGTATAGGGAATCATGTTGTTGTTCAGTCACTAGGTCAAGGCTGACTCTGTGACCCCATGGACTGCAGCATGCCGGGCTTCCCTGTCCTTCACTGGCTCCTGAAGCCGCTCAGATTCATGTCCATTGAGTCGATGATGCTATCTCTAACCATCTCATCCTCTGCCCCCGCCTTTTCCTCCTGCCTTCAATCTTTCCTAGCATCAGGGTCTTTTCTAATGAGTTGGCTCTTCACTTGAAGTGGCCAAAGTTTTGGAGCTTCAGCATCAGTCCTTCCAGTGAATATTCAGAGTTGATTTCCTTTAGGATTTGGATCATGAGAACATGGGGTCGCAAGAATATGTAGTTTAGGGACTTGGACCTGAGCAAGGAGGTCAGTTCACAGCAGGCGAGGACCACTGGCAGGTGAGCCTGTTAGTGACTCACTGCAACGGAAAAGTGAGATTGGTGCTCCCACTCCTTAAGATGGCTGCAGCCCGCCTCTCTCTGCCAGTATTGAGTCCTCGGCTTCTGCCACTGTGCCACCAAGAGCTGCTTCTGCAAGCAAGGGAGGCCCCTGTCAATAATAAAATTCAGCAGGGGGGTGAGGGGGAGAGAGAAAACAGAGAAAACACAAGAATTATTCAATTTCACCTTCAGGGGGCGTTCTCATGACGTCCAAGCCAGAGTGGAGGTGTCCTACTTTTTTACATCGCTGTGAACTGCTGGGTTGGGCACCTGCCAACATTCAGGCGGCAGTTACATAAGAGCTTCTTTTTTTCCTGGAATTTAGGCTCGCTGCTGATGTGTGACCTTCAACAGTAATTGCCAATAAATGCAGCGGGGCTGTTTACTGTTAGACACTGGCAACCCTGGAGCAAGCGAGCTCAACTCAGAGCATAGAGAAGCTATTGCCGAATCTCGGGAGGTTTTTTGGTTTTTTCCTTTCTTTTTCTTTTTAATGCTGAGATGATTCCATAAGGATATAAGCTGGATAATTCAGTCAAGTCAGAATGCATTTTTTAAAAAATGATTTTCACTTTTGGGTTCAGTTCTGATGAACTTGTTCTGTAAAACATAGGTGAAACTGCATCATCAGAGCCAAATAATGTCTATTTCTTGTTTCAAAAAGCCAGTGCCATTAGTAAAGGGTATTATGCTAGCTGACGTGAAGATTCAGAGTTGTCCTGCTAAAATACTAGGTAACTTCTCTCTTTGCTCAGCTTTCTTTCGGATGTTCTATTCTCTTGATGTGGTTTACAAAGGCTTGGAAAGCCAGGACCCAGCAAACATATTTGCAGACCCATTCGCAGTTTGTTTATTTTTTCCCCCTCCTCTGAGATGGAGTGGGTGAAAAGGAACTAAGGACTGATTCATGGCGTTAGAGATGATAAATTCTCTTTGCTGTGCTGAGAATTCAGTCCACAATACAGTCTTGTTTTTTTTTGTTGTTGTTGTTCTTCTTTT
Organism: Capra hircus; assembly: GCF_001704415.2. NCBI lineage: Eukaryota > Metazoa > Chordata > Mammalia > Artiodactyla > Bovidae > Capra > Capra hircus. The sequence continues at coordinate 21,491,249 of NC_030829.1, read as the reverse complement.
TCTTGTTGCTTTAGGTATAAGGTTGGGTTGTTTATTTGATGTTCAGTCTCATTTCTCGAACTGTCTTCAATGTCTGCTAGGGGTGGTCCATGAAAGGAAGACATCTTATTTCAAAGGAAGATTCTAGAAGCCTAGGGGTAGGATTCTTGTTGATGACGTCAGGAAACAGTCTCAGTGGCTGTGTCATGTGCTGGCCTGTGTCGGGCACACACAGATGCCTGTGTGTGTGTATCTGCTATGCATGCACGCGAGTGTGTGCTGTTGTACACACACCACAGATAGGAACCCTGGGAAGCCTGCGGGCTTTCTTTTTTTTAAGAATGACAAAGTATAATTTCCCTTCATTTGTGGTAGACATTTATCCCTGGGTAAAATGGTAGGTACATCATGTACAGAAAGTGAGCGTTTCAACGTCTCCTGTGTGAGTCTACTTGCTACTTTAGTGCTGTAGTTAGGATAACCAGTTGGGATTCTCTGACTTGGGATTCTCTGGCTTTCTGCTTCAAAGCCAGTCACTTGAAATCTTTTTTTCTGTGAAGGTTGATTTTGCTAACCTTGTCTAAAAGCTCTGGGAAGACTTAAGATCCTAGAAAAATGTGAAGAGGCAACGGAAGGCAATAGTCAGTTTCAAGTTCAAAACCAGATAGCATCAGATCACTGCCAGTCAACTGTTGGTTTGGAGAGACCTCACCTTAACTGGAGGTGTCAGCATCTCAATATACTGACTGATCGTGGGGTGAGGTGGTAAAAGACAAGACGTGGAAAACACAGGCAAACTCTTTTTCTTAGAACAGTCTCCATTACCGTATGGTCACTGAGCGTGATCTTTCATGTTAAAAAGAAAGTTACTTTGATAATAAAAATGTGCCGAGAAAGTCAGTTCATTCATTTACCAGAACTATCCTTTGCTTTGGGTAGTATGTATATGTATTTATGTAGCTTAGGTAGTTATGATTTGAACGTATATGGCTTATTAATTAATAGGCTTATCTTTTCCATATTGTGGCTGACTGCCATGAAAGAGCCAATCCTCCCAGAAATACAGCTGAAATCCTCTTAGGAGGAAGTGCTAATAGAGACCATTGGTTATTTTGCCAAATCATATGCCAAGCTTGTTTGGCCTTTTCCATGCCTGAAATCATTCTGTGTTCTATTGGGTTGTGTTATTTAGGGAACTTAGCTGTTTGATGTTACGGAATAAAGTTTACTGAAAATATACCAAGCATAACTTAATGTTTTAGCTGGAAGGAATCCTTATATTACCTGCTCCAGTCTCCTTGAACTACAGGCCAGGCGGTGGAAGCCCAGAGAGGTTCAGTGACTGGCTGAAGGTCATACAGCACCAGTCCCTGCATGAGCCGCCGTCAGGCAATACCCGTCCATTGTCCTTGGTTTTTCCATTCTTTTTTATGAGTGGATGACATTAAAAAATTGTCCTCCTGAATAAATAGTGGTTCTTGAAGAAGCAAACGTTTTCTATTGTCTCAGAGGTCTTTCTGTAACATTCTAGGAGAAAAGATCATTAATCTTAATTTTCATTTCAAAAATTAAACACCAATATGACAGCAGTTTAGGGAGGCAGTTGAGTACCAGTCCAATCATTAAACATACCAGAAACCACTGATCTCTTGAGTGCTTAGAAACAACTCTGTGAACATTCGGAAAGAATTCAAGATGCTTCTTTGGACATAAGGGATATCAAACAAGAGAATTTTAAGAAGACACACGAGTTCCACTCCATCTTTTCTTTAACTATTATTTTGATTGGCAAGGCAGTAAGATGGTAGCTGTGTGGCTTCCTGTAGTAAATCCATGCCTGTAATCCTTTTGTTCTGATCGTATAGAATCGGTATGAAGGATATGTTGGTGGAATGTGGCCAAAGCTGACTGTGAATGATAGTACTTTTCTCCATCTGTGTCTCCGACTGCTCCAAAGCGCATGGGAGCTTGCCTTCATCCTACTTTTCCTCGTGTGTCCTTTTTGCACTAAGGGCAGATGGCGCGTGTGTGTGTGCAACTTTACTTCTTCAGCCTAAAGCCTGCAGAACGCAGGGGTGGAGTTAAAACGCAGTCTTGGATCATGATAGCATTTATATTATCTGCAGAACACATTCCCCTGAGCTCTGGTTTTGTTTCCCTCACCACACTCAAGTCCTCTCTTAACACCCTCTGCCTCCTGACCCCAACAGAAAGCTAAACACATCGGAGAGAAAGTTGCTCCTTGAGGCAAGTGGAGTTGCACCATGTCTGAGGGCTCCTCTGTCCAGAACTGAGTGAGCAACTCTCCACATCTGCCTCTTTGTCCTTCATAAAATAATCTTAGTGGTTAAAGAGACCTCTTATATCTTTACTTCATTTTACCTGTTGGCAAATAGAGAAAAAAAAAAAAAAAGAAATTATTAGGTTACAAAATAACAGTCTTGTATTAAGAGCATTTTTTCCATCTTGAGGGTCACACCATGAAAGGGGTATCAAGTGTTGAGCTGGGTTGTGAACCCACAGCATTTCCCAGCTCCCACCCCCACCCCACGCTTTTAGCACCTGCTCCAGCTCACCGCCGACCGCCGCACTCTGGCCTCGGGAGAGGTCTGCTGTGTTGCTGGAGCCCCGCCGAGGGAGGCCAAGGTCACTCAGTGGCAGTGTGAGCCTTGGCTTCACTCCACGGCCCCAGACCGCACCTTGAACCCGCCAGCCATGCCTGGTGTGTGACCGCAGCCCAGGGCGGGTCCGGCAGTTCCATCCGACATCCGTCTCTGCCCCGAGCATGTGCCCTTCGGCGGCCAGATTCGTGGCGCTGCTGTCACGTGGAGCTGTGGACTTTTCAGCCACTACATGCATCCTCTCCATGGCCAGTCCTTTCCCTCAGGGCCGTCATCTTGTCTCTCATTTATGGGCTGGACATAATGAAATTCAGGAGTCATCAGAGGTGTGGGGTGTCCGCGTGGTATGGCAGGGCCAGACTGGGGAACCTAGTATCCCTGGAGCCTCGAGGGAAGTGTGTGGAGGGAGGAGAAACCAGCCAAGAAAACTGCAGCCAGGAGCCTTCCTTTCTCCTTCCAGAGCCACAGGAGGGGAGAGACTCTTTCTGTCCCTAAGCCAGAGCGTGGGGTGTCACCCTCTGATGCAGGGCCAGGATATGGGGAAAGGAGAGGCTGGGAGGACGCACGTGCCCACTGGAGAAGCTCATCACGGGCAGGCAGCGGTGCAGACCTTGCAGGGGCTTCCAGCCCCCAGGAAGGGGACTGCACCAGAGGCCCCTGTGGTCATCATCCGCCCACCCTCCGTTCTCTGAGCCCCTGGGGGCATGTGCTGGATCACTTTTCCTCTGTGGACAAACAGAACGTAGATGTGCAGTACCTTTGCCTTTGACATCTTTCATTATTTAGACATAGTTACTTCTTGATCAGTGCTAGGCTTTCTCTTTCTTTCATTTAGATGTGTTTCCCCATCTCAGGCCAGTCGTCTCTCCCAGCGCAACCACATTAAGTTCATTTTAGAAGTGAGGGTGTCCCCTGCCATCCGCAGCTGAAACCCCCTTCAGTGGGTGTGACAACCCGATTACCTCATCGTCAATTTTGTCCCCAAGTGTTGGTCTCTGGACTTCTTTGTGGTCACCAGATGCATGTGCTGTAACTAACCTGCTTCTTTTACTCCCAACTAGCTTCCCCAAGCTCCGGATTCTGAGAACTCCACCGAGGTGTGTGTCACTCACCCGTATTTGCGATCCCAGCAAATACAGGCGCTTGTCTGTGTTGCCGGTCGGGTGTGAACTGTCATGGTGAAGTGTCTGTCTCTTGGGACGGTGCAGGAGGGACATGTCTAGCCTGGCTGGGATCTGATCATTGCTATAATTGGGTGGCCCTTGGTGTAGAAAGTTCTGAGGAACTCAAGCCACAGTATCCTGCCGGTGAAGGCTCATGACTCTCTGAAGGTTTTTGCACAAAACCCTTCATCTCCACCTTGAAACGTTTGGCCAAGAAACTCTGGACGGTCCAGACCTTTCTGCTGTTACACAAAACAGAACTTTGGGTCCCGTGCAGAGGTGAAGCAGAGTTCAGGTTCAGGGTATCTGTGTTATCGTTTGGGTGACGCTGTTGATGAAGGAGTAGTTTCACAGCAAACTGTCTCTGTTCTTCCTGTCGCTAGCTCAGCTTGCTAAATGCGGGACTAGAATTCATTAAGGCGTCTAAAGTTACCGAGAAGCTTTTTGTGGGAGGCATCCTTCCAAGGATCAAAATTTACTCTCTGAAACTGTTCTAGAATCACAGGAGTCAGAGCTAAAACGTGTGCTCAATCTGAAAGGAGATCTTAGAAATGAAACTGATGATCAAAGAGCTGAGTTCCAGTGGGCATGCTTTGTAATGATCAGTCCTCTAATATTCTAATCAGAGCTCTTCAGCACTGGTAGCCTTGATTAGAATGCTGTGGGCTGGGGCAAAGCGTAGGTCTCTCGTATGTGTTGGGAGTGTGCGCATTGACGTCCTCATGCATGTGCTGAGCAGTAATCCGTGGATGAGTTGTACAAGGACCTGCCCGGTTGCATCTTGCATTACCCCCCCCCCTTTTTGGGTTGATGTAAATGTACATAACATTGAACTTCGTTTTCATAATGTTTGCGAAAAATAATATTAACCAGACATTATTGGTCATGTGACTGCACGTTTCACACGGTGCTCTGGGGTTGGGGATGGGCCAGTTGTTCAGTAGTAGCCAAGGTCATGAGCACTGGTGTCTGTCTGGGGAAAGCCACACTCAGGCCTGCGCTCCTTCTGTGTCAGTCCTCACTGCGTACGTGCTCTCTGTGTATTTCATTTGTGACCGATCCTGAAGATGAGGGTGTCTTAGTCTCATACTTAAATGGAATTTCTGCCTGCTTAGCAGGAGCTCGAACCGAGTCCACCGCTGAGGCAGCTGGAGGATCATAAAAGGGTACGTAGTCCTGGGAGCTGGGAGTGACGACCGCAGCTCCGCCCTCAGCCATACGCTCTGACGTACACACGGACAGTTTTTGTCGTCGTTGTCATTGTTACAGCATTAATTGGCTCAGAACCAGTCCCAGCCTTTTGTATAAATGAAGCTAACTGATGGTTCTACGTATAATCTACCGCTTTACACACTGCTTCCAGCCAGTCCCAAATAACAACCCAGTCACTTGTCACATCCTCTCTTCTTCTGCTGGGTTAGATTTTCCTTATGTGTAGCCTTAAAAAAAACTTTTTTTGTGAGTAACTGGTGACCATTATGGATAATGTATAGTAAACAAAAAAGTATAATGGTAAAACTGTCCATAATTACACTACCTGGCTATAAAGCTGCTAAAGAGTTACTGTTTCCTTCTACCCTCTTTTTTGCACACGTGAGAATATGTGCCAACACACACACATACTTACATTGTCACTGGGGTTCTTTCAAGTGTACAACGTTTGTTCCTGGATTTTGTCATGTATCTGAGTATTTTCTTCCTTGAAAGCTAACAGCTGCCTAAAGTTCCCGCTGATTAACAAGTCTTTTGTAATATTTTCCTTCGAGGGAATGAACAAGTGTGTACACAAGTGGATAGACGCATAAAAGGGGAATTTCTAGGCTAAAGGGTCAATACTGTCTTATAGTGCTAAACCATTTCCCAGAAGGCTACATATACCATCCACATGCTGACTCCTGATTGCGTGTAGTCAATGGAAAATACCAGATATCCTGGTTCTCTGGGTGTCTATCGTGTGCCAGTCACTATGCTAAGACTTTTACACACGTTCACAGCGTGAATGTTTATAAATGCTGACGGTGACCCAGTGACACAGCCTGCAGCCCCACTTCACAGAGGAGGAGACTGAAACCCAGCGAGCTTGCGTACCTTAGCCAAGTCATGGGGTTAGGAAGTGAGCAGTTGTGACAAGGGCTGCTGTGAAATTGTGGTCATCAGCATCCTGGAGAATGCTCGCCTGGGCCACCTTTGCTAAGCTCACAAGCTTTCAGTACCTGCAGAGTCCCATCGCTTCTTGGATCCTTTCCTTTTTCTTGCGATGGTTCTTTCTCAAATGATAACCAAAGATGTGCTTCTAGGAACTTGATAGTCAGCCCTACCCCCTCCAGCTCGCAGTGCCTCCTGCCATTCATTGATCAGGAGCACCTTGCCTTTTTCCACCCCTGCCTGTTCCTCAAGAGTTGTCCTGGGTCTTAGCAGTGGCCAGTAAAGGCACATAGCTGTCCCTTTGCCCTAAGTTGGATGTTGCCCCAGGGCAGGAGCCCTGGAATTAGAAACTGGGTCAAGCCTGCTTTTGCCAGGTGCTCACTGTGTGATTTGGGGGACTTTTAACTCAGTTCCTCCTGCTGTAAAATGGGGACAGGAGTCTCCGCCCTTTCCTGCTCTCTGGACTCTTCTCCAGAACCATGCACTTGAGGCACTTAGCAGGGTGGCTGGACTCTGAGAAGGGATGTGAATGACCCCAGTGGTCACCTTGCAGCCTGAGATTCGGCCGTGATTTGACAGAAAACAGGAGTAGGAAGAGGAAGGTATTTTTAAATCGAGGCACTGCCCTAGTGCTGACTAAGGTGTGAGAGGCTCACTGCTCTCTTTCCTGAAGCACCTGACTTTTAAGTGGCTGGAACCTTGGAGCCCAAAGGTCACTTTTCTCCTTTGCGATCTTAACTCTTGGTGCCCTGTTCAATGCTGGGCTGTATATCTCCACACAGTGTATTAGTCACTAGTTGAATGGACAGAGTGAAACGCGTGACTTGTGAGGCAGGAACCTGGTTTCTTGCCTCCACATCACTGACCTGCCATTTTCACCATTTTCCGCTGAAACTTCACTGCAAATGAAACTTTGCCTTTCTTTTCTCAGTCTTGGGTAATCATGCGTGTGGAGTTTCTTACCATGTCACAGACATCTGATATCTGTTTGCATACTGTAGGTGTAAACTGCTGGGGAAGAAAACTAGTCTTCTTTTTGGAAAAAAAAAAAAAAAAGGGCTGCATGGCCAAATGTGAAAGCCGGAGAAGTGGCGTTGTTTGGGAAGTGACATTTTTTGCTTCTCTACAATCGGCTCTCTCAACCTGGTACTCTGTGAACAGCTTAGTGCTGTTGAGTAATTTATATTAAGATGATTAGAAATGCTTTTGTCTGTAGATTTTGATTTTTACCAAATTAAACCACGATCTCAGAAAAACAGAATTTGCCTTGAACCTAAGTTTTCACTCTAGGATTCACATCACTTTTAATGATGCTTATCCATTTACTGGATAAGCAGATAAGACATTTACTGTCTGTCTCCCTTTTTTTTAAGCTAAAATTTTCAGTCTTTATTCTTTCAGAAAAGAAACAATTCTCATCTTGTTCCTTTTTAAAAAAAAAAAAAAAAAGCAAACCCCACATGTTCTCTTTTCCCCCCTTGCCTTAAAATTTATTTACTTTTGGAGAGAAGGTGAGGTACTTATGTGCCAAAAACCTTATAATTAAGGGGGAAGAATTAAAAGTTTGTGGGGTGGAGCATGTATGTGTGTGTGTGTATGTTTCCATAATGAGCACATTTTATGATATTCTCTTATGGGGGAAAATGTACCATTTGATGCATCGGTTGCTATGGTAACCGCTAGGGTTTGTCTGTGCAAAGAGAGGCAAAATGGTAATGTGAGATCCCTTGGTAACTTCAGTTCGGCATCCAGGCTACACAAATGTGAAGTTCCTGTTCCTGAAGTCCACGTGTCCCTGGAAGGCACATGCTTCCTTCCCTACCTCCTGCCTCCTTGATTGCAGATTCACCTTGATTGCAGACCCTCAAAACCTGGAGAAGCAAAAAATCTGAGCCAGTCCGGTCCTAGGTAGAATCCTAGGGTGAGGGCTCTGGTTGCATCTTCCTTGCCAAGTACATGTCTGTCGGCTGGTGACGGTCACTCAGCTGTTGACCGTTCAGCCCTGTGATCTTCCAGATTCTTGTCGTGATGGAGACCTGGGCTGTTCTCTGTGGCTGCAGCTCGCTGGTCTCAGCCATCATTTACCTCTCAGACAGTGTTCTTGTGGTGCCCCAGAGGATCCCATAGAAAACTGGGATGGTTTCCTACCAGCCATCCCTCTTGGGAGAACTCAAAAGTCTGTATCTTCTGAAAGAAACTCCAATAGATGCATCATTGAGTTGACAGAGGGACATGGTATTTAATGTTATATTCTATGTGGAGGTGATCTTGTCATTCCTCCTTTTCTTGACCATACCTTTGACATCTGTGTTTCTTCTGTGAAGTCAGCCTTTTTAAATCACCGCTCTCGATGACTGTTTTGGAGAGTGTTGATATGTTTGTACTGGTGCAAAGTTATGTCCTTATACCAAAATATGGTTTTCTAAGCCATTAAAGGATATTATACTGAAAATAGTTTATTTTGGAGGTATTTTTAAGGATCACAAATAGCTTCCTCATTGAAAGTTCTCTCGGAATTTTGAATTTACTGATGGTCAAGGTATGAAGTGATTTTCTTATCCTAACAAGAAGAATTCTTCTTTGTTTAACTACAGTGAGATGCATATTTGTGGATAGAATGGAGAGAAGAAAGATGAGATTTTTTTCATTTCTGAACTTTTTCATTGAAAAGTCAGGCTTGCCTCCCTGCTTCTCTCACTTTTCCTGTTTACCCCATCTCCCCACTTATCCCTGGAGCCTTTGACCAGCAGCATGAATTTAACCAAGGAGAAAAGCCCGCTGGGTCACCTTGGGACCTAGTATCATTTTGACAGATTGAGCTTTCTGCTTTGTCCTTCTTCCCCAGTCCTGCCTCCTCCAGGGCACCCCTGGCCTCCACCATCCGCAGGACATGCTGCTTCCTCCCATCTTGTCTTGCAAACACCTTCCTCAAAATCTCCAGACTTGTTCTTGAAGCTTCTTAACAAATCGCTTTTAAGTTCTCCTGATTCTCAGTATAGTCGCAGGTCTCTTCGATAGAACTCTGGAGTCTATTTCAGAGACCAGCTGCATTGCAACACATCTTCCCTCTGCTAACTTCTCACTTAACCTCTCTCCGGGATGTGCCAGAGGAACTCCAGGACTTACTACTTTGTCCCTCAGAAACAGTCCAGGGGAATCTATACAGCCTTTAACTGGTAAAAAGTTCCAGACTGGCGGGGTGGGAGTTAGTGGGGTGGTCCCTCAGCGAGCGAGACTGCCATGGATTAGAGCTGAGGGTGAATCCTGCTGCTTTGCCAGTGTGCGAAGTATTTGGGAATAGATCAGAGTGGTTTCTTTGCTCTGTTTTGGTTGGAATTGTGGAAAGAGTTGTTTTATCCCCTGCCCAGGATTCTTTTAATATTTATATATTTTTTAAGTTTTTTGTCATGGAAATGTTAAAAAAAATCCCCAAAATACATGTTTTGAAGAGTTTTTAGAACCCTCATTCATGACTCAGATTCCATGACTATCAGCTCATGCCCACATTTATATCCAACTAGGCCCTTCCTCCCATATTCTTTAAAAGAAAACCTCAAATGTCATTTTCATCCATGTAGCTTGTTTGTTGATTGACATGTCTGATATCTGCCAATAATTTATTTTCTGTTGCATTGATTTTCTTTACCATTTGGCTCATTGACTATTTCTGTAAGAAAGGCTTACTTTCAGCTTATGATTTTATTTATTACTCTTGATATCGTAAGAACTTAGAACGGTTGGAAATAAATCCTGTGGTTAGAGTAACATTTTCATATTGCTGTGTGGAAGTTGACCTGTAAATTTTTTAATTTGTCTGAATCCTACTGACTTACCTCAAAGGGACTTCTTTATTTGTTTTGTTTTGTTGTTTTGTTAATCCTAGTTATCCTTCCAGATTCATGTTCTATCCTTATCAGTGTGAGAGAGTACTTTCAGATATTTAATATTTTAAATTGATGCTTTTTTATGATCTGATTTCCTGAGAAAACATTGAAGAAGTTAACTTTAGAAGTTTCCAAGTGCTCTTATTAATCATTTATTTTTTCATGGAGTTGAGACTGAGCCAATTATAACTGGATACCCCTGTCTTTTTTTTTTTTTATGTGAGTCGCTCAGTTGTGCATTAAATTCAGAACCTGATTTCATTATCCTGTTTGAATTAAGGGTGAGGCCCTCAGGCAGATTTTGGTCAACCGTTACTATGGAAACATCAGACCTTCGGGAAGAAGAGAGAGCCTCACGAGCTTTGGCAATGGCCCGCTGTCGCCAGGAGGACCCAGCAAGCCTGGGGGAGGAGGTAGGCCCCATGGTGTGCTAATGAGCTGCACGTGTGAACTGAGTGTGCCACTCCAAAGCTGCGTGTTTCTGCTTAGCAGGTTGAGACTCTAACAGATGCATTTGGGTTGCTAGTGTGTTATTTTAGCAACTTGTTTTGTCTTTGGTCTACCATCAAATTGGTGTCTAAAAATGTCCCCCTGCAATGTGATATTGGCTAAGGCTTTCCCCCTCTTTCCCATGCATTGAATTTCCTGGGGATACTTGAAGGACTCCGTGAATTTAACTTGATCGCACATTTTCTCGTGGTCATTCAGACTCATGTTTCCCCATAAGATGAGGATGCTGTTGGCAGTGAGGAGGGTGGAAGCTATCTTTTATAACACGTGTACCAAGGCGAGGGCTTTCCCAAGCACTTTACCTCCTTCATCTCCTTTTCTCCTATACGTTACCCACTATCCGGCATTGCACAGAGGAAAGGGAGCTTGCTAGTGCCTGGGCAGTAACTTAAGGCAGGTGTGTCTAATCCTAGTGTCATGCTTTGTGCCTCCCCAAGCCTTAGGGGACTTTACACACACACACCCCTGTATTATTTTTGTTCAGTTGCGAACTCATATCCAACTCCTTGCAACCCTGTGGACTACATGCAGCACACCAGGCTTCCCTGTCCCTCACTGTCTCCCAGAGTTTTCTCAAACTCATGCCTGTCAAGTCAGTGATGCCATCCAACCATCTCATCCTCTGTCGCTCCCTTCTCCTCCTGCCCTCGATCCTTCCCGGCATCAGGGTCTTTTCCAGTGAGTCAGCTCTCTTCATCAGGTGCATCCCTGTATGGGATTGTTTTAAAACACATCCTGAAAGGTGTCCCAAAACATGGTAAGCACAGTGACAGGTAAAAGCTGCAGAAACATTGAATTAACTGTGGGCGATGGCGTTGGTTTTAAGGGGGCTGGTAGCTCCATGCTCGAAGCACAAATGTGAGTTGCATGATTCCTAGTCTGTGGTGATGACTCTTGAGAACGTCTGGTCCTTGCTGGGTTCTGCTCATAGCACAGAAACACTTGGTGCTTAATAAACTAATCCCGGCAACCTCTGGGGAGGAATCTTGGGCTTCTCACCAAATGAAAATGTGGAGCAGATCTGCTCCCAGAGAACCCCAGAAACAGATCTTAGCTTCTCATCCAGAAGTTCCCAGTGATTGTCGAGCAGCTGTTTCCCCCACAATGTCTCAAAGCTATTTGTCTTTGAGAAGGTGTCAGAGAAAAGACGTGACAGCCAGTGTCCACCTTGGATGACAGGTGCAATAGATTCTAGGCAGTCAAGGACAAGCAATGTAAAGGAGGTGGCATTTGAGTTGACCCCTGCAGGGAAGGACTGATGGTTTTCTGTTTTTCATAAACTGACTGCCCCATTTCTCCATGTCCATTAATATTTCAATTTTTGCGAATAATGATGTGAAGTTCTCAAGCTTTCTAAATCCAGTTGGAATCTGTTCCGCTAAGTGGCACAGGCCATCTCTTCCTAAGTATACTCATCTGAAGCTCAATGAAGTGAACTTTTTTTGGTTCCTTCCCCTATCCCCAGCTCTGGACTCCATGCCAAGCTCTGAGTCAATAGTGAATGAATGAATGAGTGAACAGACGCAAATTATGTGAAAGGACGAGTTTGGGGCCAGGGCGGGTTTCTTAAAAAGAAGGCTAAAGTGATCAGTATAGGCTATGCTTCTTAAGAGTGCTTAAGTTCAGTTTGTCTCTTAAAATTGGATTGGTTCTTAATTCTGGCCCAGGTCATTGTATTTTGATGTAAGGGCGAGTCTTGGCTGGATGGCTTTAGGTCTTTTGCTCAAAATGTATTACTCTTCCTTCATCCAGTCTGTTTGCATTCAAGTTCCATCTCCACTACTTACCAGCTGCGCTGGGTGGTGTTGTACAAGTGACTTCATCTTGGTGCTAATAATGAGTACCTGCCTTGTGGGCTTGTTAAGAAGGTCCAGAGAGATAGTATCATTAAACCGTTGAGTGCATGAAATGTTGGTATGCAGTAAGTATGCAATAAATGTTAGCTGCTCTGAGTGAGGTTGATAAGGGCAGTGTTGCGTCTTTTCCAGGGGGAGGTTCTGGATCCAGCCCCATGAGCAGGGGTGAGATGAGCCTGGCCGAGGTTCAGTGCCACCTTGACAAGGAGGGGGCCTCCAACCTGGTCATCGACCTCATAATGAACGCATCCAGTGACCGAGTGTTCCATGAAAGCATCCTTCTGGCCATCGCCCTGCTGGAAGGAGGCAACACCACCATACAGGTAGGAGGCGGCCTGGCTGCTGGGGAGCGTCCCTGGAGGCTCTGTTCCAGGAGCCAGAGATGGGTGGCGCTGAGACTGGTGGACAAGAGAGCTCCTTCTTAGGGCACAGACTTCTATTGTTCTGAATAAGCGAATTCTGTTGCTCCCTTGCTATGGTCCTTCAGTCATTATTCAGACTTGCTTCTAATACATGGGTTACATTCCAAAGGGGCTAAAATGCTGAGGATGTGCAAAGAAAATTGGCCTGGGATTTGGTGCATCATGGGTGATCCATAAATGTGTGCTCAATGAATGACTGAATGCATTATATTTAGTTTGTAATCAAAGATCATAGAGGATCCCACCACCAGATGACCAGAAGGAGCCTAAACTACATGTGCTAATCAGACTTATTATATCCATGAATCTTGCAGCTCTTGCTAACTGTGTGTTTATCTTGTAAATGGAAAGCTCAATAAAACTGAACCAGTTTGAACTAATACGTGCAAAGAGGGGAAAGCCAGGCTAGGTTAGTCAGACATAAGTGGATGGCTTTTTGTTGGCTGATGATGATACATATTTTAAAATAATAATGAGTAGAATTCTTAGACAAAGTCCTTAAAGAAGCAATTTTAATAATATATACATAATTTTCATATAGACATGGCAGTGAAGATGATTCTTTTAAATATTTTAAAATATTTGTAATACTCCCTGCTTCATGCATTCTTCGTTCTTTGCTGGCTCTGAAGAAGGGTTTACTTAGCTCTGTGTGTGTGTGTTTGTACATACATACACAGACACACATATTTTGGTAATAGCTTTTGATTGATATATAACGTGTATATCCACAAAATTCCCCCTTATGTATATATTTGACTCAGCCTTATACTTTTGGTCTCAAATTTAAATCCAGAATCTGGATTAATGAAGTTTTGGTCCTTTGTGCAAATGTATCAAGCGCTTTTCTTCTCGTGGGCCTGAGAAAGGGTGCCTGGGTCTCAGCCCGGCGCGCTGTGGCCGCCCCGTCTCCTCACCCTCCAGCCCCACCTTGCCCAGCACACACTTGGGAAGTTCATTATGCGTGCTGCCCTCGGTTGAGGTTTGCACCGTGGCAGAGTCCGCTGCATGGGCACCTGTGACCTATGGGGTTGCCGTTTGATTCTGTCCCACGTGAGTCTGGCTGGGTACCTCCGAGCGGCTCCTGCTGTCTGGGTGCTTGTGCTGGCGTGGGAGCAGGGCTGGAACACTCCTGGTCTCTGAACCATGTCATTCCCAGGGACTGGAGCAGTCAAACTAGACATTCACTGAGCACTTGCTGTGTGCACGGAGCTCCTCTAGCGACCCCCAGGCCATGGTTTCCCGACACTGGGGCCAGTCAGTCTCTGAGGATTTTCTCCAGGCACAGGCCAGTGTGGAAACGAGGGCAGCGTGGTCAGTGTCATAAATCAAATGTATGAGTTTGAAGGGCCATCTGACCAGTTTATTCTGAGGTTATATCCTGTCCAATTTATTTTAAGCTCTGGTGTCTTTTCTCGGTTGAAGTGGTGTTGATAGTGGTGGTTTTTCTCTACTGGCTACATCAGAAGTTGGAAACCCTAGGTTATTCCATCCTCTCCTAAAAAGCGGGAAAAAAAAAAAAAAAAAAAAAAAAAACAACCTGTGCTAATTTACTAATCCTGGAAGCTCAGTCTTCAAGCAGTTGAAATCTTGCAAGGGTATAAGACTTAGTATCCTTGCACATAGGAAGAATGGCGTGCAGTGCCATCCAGGAGGCGGGAAGGATACTACAGACCCCCCCCAGAAAGAAGTAGCTACAGCTGTGTAAGGGGTTGGTGAAAGGCTTTTGGATGACCTGGGCTCTGTTGGACAGGTGTGGGTCTGAAAGTTGGAAATTGCGCCAGGAGCCGGGGTGTGGGGGGCTGGGTCACATGCAAGGCAAGGAGGCCCAGTGGTGCACACGCGATCAGTGCACTCACGGGACAGGGAGGAGACAGGGCTGGGGATATATTGGGGGCAGGCAGCCCCTCAAGAGGCCTCAGAGCTGTAACAGAGAACTACAGATCTGACAGATAAATTGAGCGAAGCAGAGTCTAGAAGGAATCCAGTAATTTAAAAGAAGCATAGTCCAATAATTTAAAAGTTAATCAGAAGTTATTTGGAGAGAGCTAATGAAAGCCTGAATTCAGAATAAATGTGTGGTAGACTTGGTCATATCGCAAGAGAGGATATGTTTTAGGAGGTGCATAAGGGGATATCTCGGGGTGTTAGAGATGTTCTCCGGTGTGGTTTACCTGTGCTGGTTATGTGGGTATAAGTCTATTCTAACAGAACTGGTATGCTTTCTAGAGCAAAGTTCTACCTCAGTAGAAAAGAAAAAAATGGGGAGAAAAAGCACCCGCAGCCTGGTGAGGACAGGATGTCATGAATGGAGACTCTGCACCTTCCCGCCTCACACCTGGCACCTCGGACTCATGTATAGCCAATGCCTGTCGGCCGATGTGTCGCTGAGGGGATGCTAGAAGTGAGAAGATCAGAGGGTCTCTGTCCCCATTGTCTCTACTGAGTCTAGGTGACAAGACACCATCAAGGAAGGAATAAGGAAGCCTGGGGAGGGCTCGAGGGGCTGAGCCTGGCTGGCATGGCAAAGTCTGGAGTTACTGGCGAGCTGTTGTGTTTTTGACAGTGTACGCCTGATGGTGACGGCAAGGCTCACAGAAGCTGTATCTCCTTCAAGTTCTTCATCTTGTAAAGTAATCGTGAATATTAGTTTCATGTTTTCACACATTCATTACTCATATGCTCAGGCTCCAGATGAAATGCCACGGTGGAGTTCCAGGACCAGCCCTTGAGGGAGTCGGGCCGCTGTCTCTTGGAGAAGCCGCCAGTGTGCTCACGGGCGGGTGGGCCTGGATTGGGTTGCCTGCGAGCCCCCCGCCAGGAGGGCGGGCACAGTGCTCAGCATACGCTGGTTCTCCCCTGATCCCATCTCCCTCTCCTTCTGCAGTCTCAGGGGTTGCTGGGAAAATCTCACTCCCTGCCTCATTAGAAGTCTGGGGCTCCGGGAAAACTGATTCTAGCCTGGAACTGACTTGTGAGACCCCCCTGTGAGCCCCGAGCTTCTCTTTCTCTGGAGAGAATAATCTGGAATTCAGATTGTCCGGGGCCAGCTGAGGACAGACACCCTGAAGCCCCCGGGGGGAGTGATTTCAGTTCCGTCTTGCTTTGGAGAAGCTGGTTCAGAGTAGTCAGTGAGCAGCTGGGAAATTTGTGTGAGGGGGGGTGCGGGCTGCAGTGGTGACTGTTAATGATTGCTGAGGCTGTCGGCCATGACCGGCAGGCGGCTTCCAGCTGGAGCTCACTGCCCCGTGGCTCCTCCTGTCCACTGTGCTGGTGTCAGGCTGTGGTCAGGTGGGCTCCCCTGGATGCATGCTTCTCAGTGACAGGTGGTAGACAGGGCAGTCACGGGGGTGTGCAGGGCTGTCCAAGAAGACGGCTGCAGAAGAGCTCTTGCCTTGACCAGCGTCTCTTCCCAGGATGTGAAGCAAGCTTCACATGGAGAAGGGGAGGGAGACCCACTCTCCAAAAGTCTAGTTCGTGTGGGGTTAGGACGGTCATCCCGGGGCTTGTGTCCTCTGTCTGTCAAGCATGAGACACATATGCAGGTGGACTCCTGGCTTCCTTACTGCTTTGGATCAGGATTTTTTTTTTAAAGCAATTTAGATATTTTCTTAAAATCCAGCAATGATGACTGGCTGACTCCATTTCTGAACTCTTTTCTTCCCTGACTTGTGAAAATAATGATTTAAAGTATGGTGATTGGACTAACTGTGGTACGTCCTTGCAACAGATTCCTACTCAGCAATAAAAGGGAGTGAACTGTTGATAAATGGGATTACATGGGTATACCTCAAAGGCCTTGTGCTAAGTGAAAGAAGCCAATGTCAGAGGTGGCGCCCTGGATGGTTCTGTGTACATGATATTCTCAAAGGACAAGGCTGTGGTGCGGGAGAATAGGGCAGTGCTTGCCAGCAAAGGGCGGAGCGGAGACTGACTTTAAGGGAACAGCTCAAAGGAACTTTCTGGTGATGCCACTGTTGTGTGTCCTGCTTTGGACACAGATCTATACATGTTTGAAAATGTGTAGAACTGCACACCAAAAAAGTCAGCGTGATCATTAAAAAACAATTGAAGTAAAAGCCATAATGCTGATAGTGACCAACATTTATTAGGGGTTTCCTGTGGACCATGAACCATGCTTAAGTGTTTTCTCATCTACCATCCCATTTAATCCTCACAGTCTCCCTAGGAGGTAGGTGCCTGATTATCTCTCTTTTTTCAGATGAGGAAACTAAAGGCCTGGAGGGTTAAAAACTTGCCCCTCAGACAGGCAGTAAGTAGCAGAGCCAAGACTGGCATCAAGTCACTTTTAGGGCCTGCACTTGGAATGCTTGGTACTGCCATGTTCTACTGGTTCAAACCAGCCATGAGACCAGCCCAGCTCCACAGAGAAGGAAAAAGGGTTGCACCTCTTGCTGTGAGTTGACCACATGCACCAAGAGAGGGAGTTGTAGAGGGCCACCTTGGGCTACTGGCCCCCAACACCCCTGCTGTCATCAGTTGACCACCTACCATGGGCCAGTCTAGCCCCTGAGTTGGATACTGCAGCTACAGAAGAGAGAGGCACCATTGTCTCTGCAGTGGAGGAGCTCAGTTCTCCCTAGAAATTCAGTCCCATTTCTGCAGAAGTGTCGACTCCTGACCTTTCCCTTTTGATGGTGTATGAAATTCACCCTTGTACTGAGGATGGGTCACGGGGGACCAGAGTTCTTCAGAAGCTCTAAACGTCATTGTCCAGACCTCAGTGAATTCAGTTTATAGTAATTCAAAACTAAGGACCTAGCTGCCTGCTGGGAACCCTGCCAGGGAGAATTTGCTCTCTTGTTCTGAAACCTTGTAATCATCATTTAAGCCCTGAAATGCCCCAAAGCTGAATAGAGGGTAGTTCCTGGCCTAGCACAATGGGCTCCGAGTCTTCCAATAGCTTCTGTCCCTGCCCCGGCTTCTCTGGTGGTAATAACGTCTGAAGATGACATCTCCGAAACTTCTACCTGGGTGCCATCAGAGTGGCTCAAGCTTCGCAGCAAACCGTCTGCTCACAGGCAGTGGGGCCCTGCCCTGGGGTTCTCCAGGGATGGGTGACACCGGGGAGCCCTGGGATCAAGCTTCTCTTTAAGAGAAACTTCTTCTGTCTTCCGGCCCTCACTCGTGCACCTTGCTTCCTGCCAGCCCGCAGAAGAAATCCTTCCTGCTTGGTGTTTTGTAAGCGAGTGGGAAACTATGAAATAAGCATTTGCTTATGAATTAATTTTTGGCACACGCGGGACTCAGCAAGTCTCATGGCACCCGCATATCCGTCCTTCGAGTCCTTGCCAGTGTGTGTGTTCCTTCCTCCTGAGATGTTCCCACCAGCGCGCGGAGGGTGCTCCCCCACTTCCTCTTCCCTGAGGGAGGGCGGTCGCTGGCCTCACCTGGGGAGCAGGAGGAGGAATCTTTGAGCACACCCAGTGTTTGGGTTTCTTTTTTTTAAGCACATGCAGATGTTCGGGGATCTATGTGCTAACATGATCATAGAAAACCCCAAAGCAAATAAACAGGACAGATCAAAAAAAATGTTGGTTTTTTTTTGCTTAATTGCTTCCGGTTGCAGAAGCACAGTGAGTTGTATGTATCAAATGGCTGCCCACGGCTCTTCCTATGCCAAGTCTAGCCTACAGACACACCCAAAAAGGATTTTCTTTTCCGCACGTATGCAGCCTGAGTTGGAAAATGTGAGAAGCGCTGTCGGGAACCTGGCTGTGGGTTCAGCTGAGAGAGCTCCCTCGTCCAGTGGCCTTTCCGTCACCGCACACTGATTTATTTTTTATTTTTTTATTTTTTGAAGTTGGCTTAAGATGTCATCCCAGGAGCCAGTTTAAGATAGGAAATCTCCCATTGCCTCCAGAAGAAGTCACCGCAAGAAGGCACTGGCGGGGGCGGCGGAGCACGTGATCTGGAGGCCCGCCCTGACCCCAGCGAGTGGAGAGGAGGGTGGGGAGGGCCATTTCCTTAGCCTTTGCGGGAGATGGAGGGCCAGCTGGTAGGGAAGATCAGCCTCAGTTTGACAGAGCACCACCCCAGGAGGAGGAGGAGGAGATTGGTGTGCGAGCGAGAGTTACGTAAAAGGGTGTTGTATTTGGCAGGGGAGTGAGAAATGAATCACTGGTGAGCGGTGTTTTCTGACCTCGGGTTTTATCCACGTGGGAGGAGTGCTTGGCCAGCAGTGGAGTCGGGAGACTGCTGTCTCCCCGGCCTGAGGAGGCGGGTGTGAGAGCCGTTGCCATGACAATAAGAGGAAGGCAGGTGGCTCAGTCCCCTCTGCCCTTCGGCTGAAGCCACGCAAGGTCTGGATGGTGAGGCTTCCCAGCCTGGTTCAGGGAGAGGCTGCAGGCACTGCCAGTCGGCCATGCTTGGAGAGTGGGTGGTTATGAGGTCAGGAAATTTGAGGGACGTCGCCCAGAAGGGCAGTCAGAGAAGGGAGCTTGGCCTCCGTGGTGGAAACACCTGGGCCAGAGTCCCAGCCCTACTCTCGCCAGTGGGGTGACCTTGGACTTTCTCAGGATGCTCAGAAACTCAGTTCTCTCATCTGGGAGTTAGAAGAACTGAGTCCTTTCCTTGCACAATTGTTGAGATGATTTAACGGTCTCATAGGGCTAAGAGTGTGCATCCCAGTTGAGTTGCAGGAATAGGACTGCCCAGCGCTGGTTTGGTGGAGGAAGGCCAGTCTACCCCGTCTCATCACCTCCCTCTGCACGGCTCAGGGCAAAGTCCCAGACCTCCCCGCCCAGCTCCTGCACAGGAAGGAGGACAGGATCCATCCCCACCTCACAGGGCTTCTGCGAGGTTGGAGAGGGTGATTCACTGAAAGTGCCTCAGTCAGGGCCCCGGCCATAGAAGGACCTCAGAAGGAGGTGGTGATTATTTATATGAATGCAGTCTTTATTATTTAAAATGCGCTTTGTTTTGTTCAGTTTGTTTTCTATCAGAAATCCAGCTTCTGTCTAGTGGTTGATGATCCAGCGGCCCTGGGAGAGTGCGCTGTTCTGTGTTCTTCTCCCATACAGTTCACTTAAGTCCCTCTCACCGTGTCTGTACTTGAGATGATTTTAGAGATCCAGGAGGGTGGGAGGCTTCTTTACCTTGGGTACTAGTTTCTTGCTCTG
Organism: Capra hircus; assembly: GCF_001704415.2. Classification (NCBI taxonomy): domain Eukaryota; kingdom Metazoa; phylum Chordata; class Mammalia; order Artiodactyla; family Bovidae; genus Capra; species Capra hircus. Next base: position 21,471,527 of record NC_030829.1, on the reverse strand, counting down.
GGTGAAATAGAAAGCCAGTCCAGTTACCTGCACCCTGACCTGGGACTTCTTTCCCTTCTCTGTTTTATTATTATTATCGTTACTACTTTTTGGTCCTAATCATCCTTGGACATGGGCCCTTCCTCTCCATTCCCGTGAAACTGACGTGTCACTGAACGAGAGTCTTTCGGGATTATTGGTTTAGATACATGTTTTGAGGTGAAGACTCAGGATCCACAAGTAGTTCCCATTGCTGGGAATATAAGACTTGAATGAACACTCCCCCTCCTGCCCAGCTGTCCAAGTGATGGGGACTGGATGCCATAGGGACCTCCAGGGCAAGACATTGCTGCACAGAGCATCAGCGTGCACCTTTTCCCTTGGGTTGGAACAGCTCCGTTCAAGGGTAGGATATGCATGCTGGCTTGTGCTGGTGGAGGAACTAGAGACCGAATGTTATTTTTCTTCTTTCCTGAGTAGCAGAGCCAGCAGTGTAGGCAGAAGTGGACAGTTCCACACAGCTGTTCACCTGGCCTTCCCTAAGGGAGGGGACTGCAATTGACAGGGAGTGGGGAGAGATCTTTGGACAGGCTTCCCTGGTGGCGCTAGTGGTAAAGAACCCACCTGCCAGTACAGGAGACACGAGACCCAGGTTCGATCCCTGGGTCGGGAAGATCCCCTGGAGAAGGGCATGGCAACCCACTCCAGTATTCTTGCCTGGAGAATCCCATGGACAGAGGAGCCTGGCGGGCTACAGTCCACGGGATTGTACAGAGTCAGACACGACTAAAGTGACGCAGCACACATGCACACATTTTGGATGCAAAGTGTTAATCTCCTTCTTTCCTACAACATCCACAAGCCAGTATTAGTTTCTAAGAGGAGATGTCTTCAGGAGGCCCTTTGGGTTTTCCACCGTCTCCAAAATTTGACTAAGAAGAAAAAATGTCAGAAAATTTGCAAATGGTTGTCCCATCACTGTCTCCTGTTAAATCCATGAGAAGTCTCAACTGTCCGTCCTTCTTTCTCTTCCTTCAGCTCTAGCAAGAGGTTCTTCCTAACTTTCCCTAGCCCCTCCCAAGGATGGAGTTCCTCTTACAAACTTCTAAGCCCACACCAGTTTCTGCTCTGCTGGCTCATGATGCCTTAGTCCCGGGCTTGGCAAACTGTGGTCGCCGGGTCGAATCCAGCCGGGTGCCTGCTTTTGTAAATAGTTTTACCAGAGCTCAGCCAGCCCTCCAGTAACCTTTAGGGTCGTGTCTGGCCACTCTCCTGCTGCCAGAGCAGAGCTGAGGGGTTGCGCCAGAGATAGGATGGCAGCAAATCCTAGCATATTTACCATTTGGCCTTTTGCAGAAAGCCTCTGCCAACCCTTGTGTTTTTTTCATCTTTGCTGACTAGATAGGAAGCCGCCTAAGAAAAAGAACCGTGTCCTGTTATTATTATTATTTTTTTGGCTGTCCTGGGTCTTCGTTGCTGTGCCCAGGGTTTTTCTAGTTGCAGGGAACAGGGGCTACTCTCTACTTGCAGTGTGCAGCCTTCTCACTGTGGTGGCTTCTCTTAGTTGCAGAGCACAGGATTTAGGGTGAGCGGACTTCAGTCCTTGCGCTGCATGGGCTTAGTTGCTCTGAGGCATGTGGGATCTTCCCAGACTAGGGATCAAACCCGTGTCTCCTGCCTTGGCAAGTGGATTCTTTGCCACTGGAGTAACAGGGAAACCCAAGAACCGTGTCTTAACTGTTTTGTTCTAGGTTCTTCACTCCTTGGTAGAGCAGTGGTTTGCAGTAAATATTAGCCAGGTGATGAATATCCTAAGTACCCAGAGAATTTGGCCATTTATTCAACTAATAAATGGAAATTCAGGGAAACAGAGGCCTCTCCTTTTTCTTTCCTGTTTCAATCAATGGGGAATCCCCCATTCCCTTCCTTACCGCTAAAGGCGTATATTCTCTCCATCATCCTGCTTGCCGCCTTTCAACGCAGATGTGCAGGACAGGCTCGGGCAGCTCCTTCCCCAGTGGTACGTGCGTGGCTCAGGAGTCCTGAGTTTTCATCTGAAAGCCCTCTCTGACCATCCACCCCAGGGCCCCACATTTCACGTCAGTCGCTCCCTGGTGGCCTGATGCTGTGCAGTTTCTGTGTCTCCTGCAGAGGTTTTCCTTGTGGTGAGCACAGGGACTCCTTGAGACACCCACGGTTAACCCTAAAATATGCGAGATGCTGGCACCCAGTCTACAGCCTCTTTGTCATCTTTTTTCCTTCAAGTTCCCTGGATGACCTCCTCCATCTCTGTGGCTCCCAGCTACCGTCTGTGCCAACAGCTCCAGGCCCCACCTCCCTGCCCGTCTCTAGATTTCAGCGCACACCCCTGCTGGGCATCTCCACATCTGCTAGCTCTCAGTTCACGTAACCCCAAGCCCATCCGTCCCCTCTGGTCCTCCACCCGCTGCCTTCTTGTGTCCTGTATTGAGGTCAGCGGACTCCCCACTGCCACCCTGCAATCACTCACCCAAGCTGGAAACAGTGACATAATCCGTCTCCTCCCTCCTGATTTCCATCAGGAACTCACTCCGCGCCCACTCTGCCTCCCAGTGTTCTCACAGTTGGGACTTCGTTAGGACTTGTCACAAGCCAGTCGACACCCGAAGGTACGCGCGACACGCCCCAAGTGGCCCAGCCAGGGCCGGGGGAGCTGGGGTTGGAAGCAAAACGCTCTAGCTTCAGAGCTAGACATCCTACACCCCCTGCTGGCTCAGGGCCATCTGAGTTCTGAGCCTGAGATGCGCTCTTCACAGCCTCCGTGCTTCAGGACATTTCTGCCTGCCACACTGCAGTCAGCCACGCCTGGACCACCTGGTTCCCTGCCACGGAGGATGGAATCCACGGGCTGCTGGGGTGATCCGCCGGAGCCTGAGTGCCCGGCCCCCTCCGGTTCTCACGTTCACCTCCGAGCTCATTGTCCCGCGGCACACCTGCTGATTTGCCAGCCCTGGGCCTGTACTGAGATGCCTGTGCTCCGTGTGGGACGTGCCCAGTTCCCCTCTGCCTGGCATGCTCCCCGGGCCCTGTTTGAACTGCCTCCTGGTCTGGAAGCATCTTAATCTCCTGAGGCAGAGGCAGTGGTCTCTTTGTGTGGGCAGTTCATTTACTTAGCAGTCAGCACACTTGACATGGAGGCTCGTTGTGAGACAGCGGGAGGCAGAGATCAAGTCAGCCTTCACCCCCAAGTTCCCTAGGGAAGTCTCTGCATGTGTCGGCCGAAAGGAATTTGAACTGCCCATAATGAATAAATGCAGAGAACCCTGCTCTCTAGGCTTATTCTGGGGGTTATATGAGAAAATATATTGGGAAAAAAAAGAGAAAATATACAGAAAGCCCTCAGCTCAGAATGCTGCCTAATACACACTCCTTGCTCATGGTTATTTTTTTGGTTATCTGTCTTCCCTCTCCTCCCCTCCCCTCAAGAGTGGTAATTTCTCCCAAGATCAGACTTTGGTCTTACTCTGCAGCACTTGGACCATGGTCAGAGCTCCGTGAATGTTCCCTGAGTGAATCAAAAGCCTGGCCTCTATGTGGCCACCATGTTAATGTTCGTTTACGTGTTCTTTCCTGAATATCAACCTGAGGATGTGAAATGTGAAGATGTGTTGTTGACAGTTATCACCATTTTGGAGAAGTACCTTCTTTATATATGGGAGGCAGTGAAGTTTATTTGAACCCAAAGAAAACACATAATGTCAGTGTGGAGAACTCTCCTTGTGAGAACAGACACTTGTTGGGTCTTTCCTTCCTTGTAATAACTATAGATGGTGGTAATCATCTGTGTACGTGTATGCACACACATTCAGTTGTGTCCGGCTCTGCAACCCCACGGACTATAGCCCACCAAGCTCCTCTGTCCATGGGGATCCTCCAGGCAAGAATACTGGAGTGAATAGCCATGCACTCCTTCAGGGGATCTTCCCAATCCAGGGATCGAACCCATGTCTCTTACGTCTACCTGCATTAGCAGAAGGGTTATTTATCACTGAGCCACCTGGGAACCCCGATGGTGATCATAATGGATGCTAAAGTCTGAGCACTCACGTGCCAGGAGCGAGGCTCGATGTTCTCTATGCATGGTCATGGGTGGGCAGGCCCTGCCTGCATCCGTTTTTGCTCAGTGGGAGATAAGAGGATCTGAGACGTCAGGGTACTGGCTTAGGGTCACGGTGCTCGCTGGTATCTGGGTCAGGCTTTGTTTTCTGTCAGAGCCTGAGTTCTCAGCCCCTCTGCAGGGCTGCCTCCTATATGAGAAGCCTCCAGCAGCCTCCCTGGCATGGCCCCTCCCTGGAGACCAGGGAGATGGGCCAAGGCCCGCCCCCAGCAGACCCTGCTTCTGTTTGCAGGCACATTAGAATTGTGGCTCCTCTTTGTTCTTCTTTTTGCTAGTGTACTCATTTTGGAGGGCAGTTTGCCTTCCAGAGAAGCCCCAAGATGGCTTGTGTGTCTTTGGTTTGGTTGTATCACCAGCCTGTGAATGACAGAGGAGAGAACCATGAAGGACTTGACTTTCAGGCTGGGCATCTCATTTGCCAAATAAAAATTACACACATCATACATGCTGCTTCCCCTCTGGTGGCCGCCGGGGTCTCAGGTCTCTGCAAGTTAATGGGAAGGAAAGTCTCTTGCATAACTTCCTCTCTCTGGAGACAGAGGGCAGCTCATTTAACGGGGCTCCTAAGAAGAGGTAGATCATGTTACTACAGTTTGGGGGTTTTGCTTGCCTCTCAAGGAGCATATGTAGTTTGGTGTAAGGTGAGGCTTATTAGAATTCTTGCCCATTTTGCATGCCCTGGATCCTCCCCCTATTTGAGTCCTGGGTAGGTTGAAGGATATTTATGTTTTTGCAGAGGGAAAAGGAAGTGATTGGTTGCCTCCATTCAAGTGCCTTCTAGGGCAGGTACAGTGCGTGGTGCCTCTGTGTACTTGATCTGGGCTGGGCAGGGGGGTAGCCCTAATTACAGATAGGGAAACTGAGTCCCGAAAGATTCAGGGGGTCTTCCCCACAGTCACCTAGTTAGCAGAGCTGAGACGTGGTACCCAGGTATGTCTCTCTCAAAAACCTCTTAACTTTCTACCACGCTGGATAGCCTTGCAGTTGCATGGGTCCAACACCAGGGAGCTAACGAGGACCCCACAGCCACGGTGGTGTTTTTCTTATTTATTTATCATGGTGGTGTTTTGCATCTTCCAGAGTAGCATCTGCCTTGTCATTGATGGAGGCAAGGTAGGCAGCGCTGGTTATTTGGTCAGAGAAGCAAGTGGTCACTGCTTGGTTATGCAGTGATTTCTCAAAGTTGACTTAGGAGCCACACAGTGAAAGTACATTAGGCCTTATAACAACGTCTGAGCTCTTCTGTAGTTTCTACCTGTGTCCTTTCTCTGGTCAGAGGGGAACTTGCCTCTCACATAGCAGAGGTTCTGGCTCAGTTGCGTTTCTGTGAGTTTTCTGGAATCTATGTTGGGGAAGCAGAGGGGCAGGAGAGTGGAGCCCGGTTGCGCTGCACATGGCTGTTGCAAACCCCTCTACTATTTCCAATTAGCGGATGCATGTGTGAGTTGTATGCTTGTCTTCTATTTACAAGAGGAAATATCCCGTTTAATTTTATTTTCACACTGAGAGCCCAAGTGTTAAGAGAACATAGTGTTCTAACACTCCCTCAGTTATCAGCTGCAGAGCGGAGGTTGTATATTGTCACATACAGTTTTCCGAGTGTATTTCTACATTTGTTACCTGGCAACCTTGCCACGTCGGGACAGGAAGATGTATGGCTTCCTACCAGATCCACGCTGTTTATATTGCAGAAGGTAGGTGGTGTCTTCCTCACGGGAATATAGAAGAGGAGAAGGCTCAGCTCACAGGGCTCAGTTGAAAGGCTCGGGCTCACGGGGTGGAGATGTTTCTGTGGCTGACCCAAGAGCAGGGCTCCAGTGGGAGGATGGCTCTTACCCTGCTTGGAGCGATGGCTTAACTGTGTCCTTGACCACTTCTCAGTTTTGATGACAAAGGCAATTCCCAATATAGGAATGACAGACACAATATCCCCTTTCGAGCTGCTTCAGGGTCTTCTGTTGAGCAGATCAATGGCATGGAAAGCAGTGTGGCATGGGATTTGCATGCTGAGTGGGGCCTCAGGGCATCATAGCATCCCACCCCCCACCTATGCCCTGTGTCATTAACCTGCATCCCCAAAAGATACTTGTATTCAAAACCCTTGCAGCCAGGTTTGAAAGTCCTCTGGGTTGAAGCTGCACGTTCCAAGACTCAGGAAAAGCTTGCTGAGACCAAGGACAGTGAATTCTCCAGCACCTGTAACATTGCTTGAGAAATGCTTCAGAGGGAAAAGTTCCCATGGTAACAGTTTTTGGAAGAGTCTTGTGGCCTCCATAGGTTAGACAAGATAGCAGAATGGTGGGACCCGGCAGCAGAGCCCATCTGCACACACTCCTTTAAGTCTCCCTCCTGGTGATGCCAGAGCCAGAGTCTGTCCGCAAGGCCCACAGCACTCACTGGGTTGAGTGGATCCCAGGGCTTCCCACCGGTGTTTCCATCTGCAATTCTGCCCTCTGTTGGCCTCCCTAATGAGGAGGGCTTTGCAGTCCACTTGACTCTTACTGTCTTGCCTGTTGAGAAAGAACACGCCAGCTGAGTCCTTCTGGAAGTATTTAGAAACCATTGGTTAGCTTTATTATTTCTTTTGGCTGTGCCCTGCAGCACATGGATCTTAGTTCCCCTCCTAGGGGTCAAACTTACACCCCCGGCATTGTAAGTTCAGAGTCTTAATCATTGGACCACAAGGAAGTTCCCATCAGTTAGCTCTCAGTATATGTATTTTGAGTGTTCCAACCTTGTTTAGAAAACTCAAGCTGTTTATTTGGTTTCACATGGTTCTTTGCTCTTGGGTGTTAATGTCATTCCTAGTATCATCAGGAAATGGCCTGAGAGGAAGCCACAAGGTTCCTTACAGTTTTATTCTATAGCAAGTGGATTTTTTTTTTTGTAATACCTGGGGAGGACTTGATCCCTGAGGGTTCTGAACTTGGACAATCATCCTGAGTGTCCTTAACGTGGAAATCTATATCCTACTGTTTAAACTTTAAGATGATCCCTAACTGGCTTAAAGTCCTCAACCCACAGCAGAGGAAAACGTTGCAGAAAAAAAAAAAAGAAAAACAAGGTCATGCTGCATTTTTTTGGTAAGCACAGGAATCAACATAGAGATGTTATGTAACTTCTATTTATATCCTCCTTGCTCACTATCTGCAGGCAGACAAGAGTCGCTGAGAAGGGATTTAATGAGCTCTCTGGGTTTGCTCACCTTCCTGAGCTGGTAGGAACCAGCTTGTTCTCAAGTGCGTCAGCAAAGAATCTGCCTGTGGGTGGGCGGCCGGGGTAGGTGGACAGACTTGTTGCCATGGTGTTCTTTAATTCCCCTGTCTCTCAGCCATCTCACCCCCCCTTCCCTGACTCCTTCCTCTCCCTCCTTTTCTTTCTTTCTGTCCCCTCCCCCCTCCCCGTCTATAAGCTTGCTTGTTTCTCACACCTAACTCAGGATTCTTGGAGCTGTCCCCAGAAAGAATATTTTCCTTTTCCCCTAAGCATTCGCCATTGTGTGGCTCTAAGACATCGGAAAGGTTTTGTCTAAGGTGTCTTTCCCCCCGACCCTCCCCTATTTCTCTTCCTAGGATATATTTTTTATTACCAGCCCCTTCATTGTAGGCACCTATCCTAGGAGTCTTCAAGCTCAAACAGAAAGGAGCTTTCTTGTAGCTATCGGGTTGCCCATGGCCTCGGTGGATTCCATTGCCAGTTGCCCCAGAGAAGGAGGGCGGTTGGCATTTCCATCACCCCCTTTGTGCCCTTGGCCTGGTTAGGGTGACGTCACCTGTCTCATCTAGCACATTATTAAATGGAACCGCATGAAAACAAGAGAATGTGTTTGTCCCATGGTTGATAATTCTTGGAGCTCGGGCAACATCTGTTACCTGAGGGTTGCGATTACTCAGCCTGCCTTTAAGAAATGAAGAAGTGGCTGCTCCATCCAGTTCTCAGCAGGGAAGCAGAACTGGCCTTCTTAGAAGCCCCAGGGGTGCCCACCTGCACCCAGTCACTCTGATGGCTTTGCCTGTGGGTCACATTCTCACCGGAACCTAGGTATTTAAAAGATGTGCTTTCGGGAGGTTATAATGAAATTGTTCTTAGAAAAGAATAAGTAGTTCCCATGAGGACAGGCTTAAACAAATTAAAAAAAAGAAAAAGAAACTGAAAAGCCAAAACCCACCCCTGCCTTGCCCAAGAGTTGTGCAATCCTTAATAGCAGTAGCCTGTTTGAATAATCAAAGGCGAGCTGACTTCCCCTTAGTAACTTCTGTTAGAGACATCTGCATAAAATATCCCCGGATTCCAGACAAAGAAGGTAACTTTTTTTTTCCCCTCTGAGTAACTGGAGGGACTTTCCCTTTGGAAGGCTTCCAGCAGAGCTAACTTCATGGTTGAGAATATTTTCTCATTAGAAACTAGGACTCCAGTGGCTAGAGTCCTGACATGGAGGCATTACAGACACGTCACACGCAAGCCCAGACCCAGAGCCTCTGAGAACAACCTCCATGACATCCGTAGCTGGCTGCGACCCTTGGGCACGACCCTCCTGCTCCCTGAGTGATCTGTGCCCACATGCGCTTCCTGCGTCCTCTGAGTTCCTTTGTGAAAGTGTCAGAGCCTCCCTGATGGCTCTCCCAGTTTCCTTTGTCTGGGTTTTACACTTGTCATCAAGATGTCCCAGATGCCGAAGTGGGGAGAGTTCTGTAAACCATCTGACGTCTTCAAACCACTTGTTTCCCTTTGAATCCAGGACTTAACAAATTTTTTTGTTTTTTAATTGCTGTTGGAGGAAGCTGGTGCTTCAGTTGCCCTCACCATACGGTGTTTGAGAAATGTGTTTTCATTAGCCCGCCTTGCAACACAAGCCTGCAGACTGTTCAGCCCTGGGCTCGTAGCTGTGAAGTCAGGGGCGGGAGCCAGGTTATGAGATGGCAGGTCCACAGAGGATTGTCCTTCCGACCCCACAGTTAATAATGCAAGTGTCAGCGGGGCAGAGCAGTTAACAGTTAACTAGATGGATTAGGGTCAGCAGCAGCCCGAGCCCATCACAGAGGCCTGGGCACAAACCTGATAAGCCTCTCAGAGGCTGGAACGCCACATCAGCCTCCTTCCGCTGGTCTTTGGCATTCGGCGTTTTCCCCGCGTGGCAGGACTTTGAGCTTTCGTGGACAGGGACCTTCTGGTTATTGAGTTAAACTTCAGCTGCCGTAGCTGCACAGCTCAACTCGATTTCAGTCTCTCAGGACTGCCCCTCCCTCGGAACTCTTGGGCGTTCACTAAGATAGCAGGTCTTGATGGAGGATGAAGTGGCTGTGAGACAGTCCAGACAGAGGTTACGTGGGGCCTGCCCTCAAGGAGGTTCCAGTCTAGCAGGGGAGAAGGATTGTAAGGCCGTTAACAATGAAATATGTGAATTGAGAGACTTGCAAAGAAGCGGCCAGGATGCAGAGCATCACAGGAAAGCCATTTAGGGTGGTCAGGGGAGGTTTCTGTAGGGAGTTGCATTGATGCCCAGACCTAGCGGTCGAGAAGAGACCTAGGGGTGTGAGGAGCAGAGGGCAGAAATGTTCAGACAGACGGGTTGGCATGGGCTTGGCATATTGCAGGAACTGAAGGAGGCCAGTGTCGTTGGAGCATGTGCTGGGGAGGGAGAGGGGGTGCGCGCAGGGCAGGAGACCTCTGCTTGACCCAGGAACCGCACTTGTCATCGGGTGAGCGGCTCGATCGGGTGGTCTCAGCGGCCCCCGCCAAGCCTTGTCAGTGCTTCTAAAGGCTCCAAGTTGGCTGGGCTGTGACCTGATTGGATACATGTCAGTGATGCCAGAGCCATGATCTGTGAAGCAGCACTTAGCGCAGATGAGCACTGGGTATTCTTGTCCCACCATCCCCATCCATCTGGCCCTCTGTACGTTTAACTCATGGATCCCAAGGATGTTCTCTGCTGCCATACGGAAGCTCCCTGATGGGCTAGTCCCCAGTGAAATGGGCCTGCAGGTTTGGGAGGAAGGGAAGCCCTGGAGCGTATGCTTCCGGGTTGTGACCGGAGAGGTCATTGGATGGAGCGGAGGACAGCAGGTGACGATTGGCCCTCCATCAGGAATGAGCGTGCTTGGCTGGATGTTTTGCTATTTGCCAGCCATCATCCTTGCCTCCGGTGGGCCAGGTGTATTTACTTCTTTTTGGATTTTATGGTCCGGTGGGTGTGTCACAGCTGGGTTTCTTTAGAGCAGGGCAGGGAACGTGTCTGGTTAGAATACCTACCAGGTGCAGGCCCTGTGCTGGGCTTCCACCATGGTGCCTCCTAACTCCCTCCTTCCGGCCTCTCAGTGGCACTTCCCCTTCTCCTTCCTTGGTTACAGATGAGGAAACAGAGGCTGCAGGTTAATAAATGCCGTGTCCACACCCGCCCAGTTCCTCCACCAGCCTCATCCATCTGTTTGGACCTGAGTGTACAGGGCATGAAGTCCTTTGTCTGAGTCCCTGCTGCTCTCCATACAAACACAGAGAATGGGTGTGCAAAAGATGCTTCTTGACATCAACGTAAGGCTCAAGTTGGACACCCTGGGGGAACCTTGGTGCTTTTAGGGCAGGAAAAGTCAGTCAGTGTTGATGCATTGGCCCGCAGATACCCAGGATGGAAGTCAGACCAGAGAGCGAAGGTCCTACTCTGTGACCTGTATGTCAGTTCTTTCTTTTCTTAATTGGAGTACAATTGCTTTACAGTGTTGTGTTCATTTCTGATGTACAGTGATGCGAATCAGCCATATATATGTATACACACGTATTTCCCCTCTGTCTTAGACCTCCCTCCCAACGCCTCACCGTCCCATCCTTCTATGTCATCACAGAGCACCAAGCTGAGCTCCGCGTGCTGTGCAGTAGCTTGCCACTGAGTTCTTCCTTGCTAACACAGATGGAACCCCCAGGTGAAGTGGGAAGGCACAGTAGCTGAATGGCCACCAGGCTCTGGGCGGGGGGCCCACCTGAGCCCTCCTTGGCTGATGCCCAGGGCGTGTTTCTTGGTGATAGAGTCTCTCCAGGACCTCTTGTATCATTCTTTTCGGGTCTCACAGTACACATTGGAGGCTCGCTGAGAAGGCCTCTGTCCCCCAGTCACAGACCTCACGGTAAGGCTGTAGGCAAGCTGGCACAGGACCCGAGGATGTCACCTGAACCCCCACAGGGCCCTTTGGTTGAATCATAGAGTCACCCCTGGAGGGGACCCTGGCCCCAGACACACACTGGAAATGGATTTTCTTCATCTCTAGTTGAGTAGAGATGCATGGAACGAGATTCTAGAACGTCTCTGAGTGCTTTCATAAGAGTCCTTCCTGGGGTCTCACCAGACTCTTGCTTGCTTCAGTGGCTTCCTTTTGTATAAGCCACACATTGACTTGAAGAGTAACCAAAATACTGCCTTGCTCTGGAAGATTCCCAAGGAGGTCCCTGCCACAGTGTCCTGTCACTTCAGGCAGCTTGGGGTTGCATCTGTCTCCTATCCCGCTGTTGTTTGTTGTCATCGTGGTTTTTCTCTGGAGGCTCTTTTTTCCCCCTTGTCTTTTGCTGGAAGATACAGACAGCTGTACCAGTGCACTCCACAAAAGAAGCCAGCCTCCAGCTTCTGTCAGCAGGTTTGAGAATGGAACACAGAGAAAATCTGGAGTCCTCTTACTGCTTGTCCTTGGGACTTCTAGGATGAAGGCTGTCCTGCCTCCTTGGCATCTCTGCGATTTTACTCTTCACTGTTGCTAGAGATATTACTGCTGACAGTTTACCTACACATGCAGGGGCTTGGTAAGATAATATCTTCAAAATTTTGTTTAGGAAGTGCAGTTTGTTGGTTGAGGTGACATGGAGGAATATGTGAGGTGCAGTCACCATGGGGTGGGGATGAGGGACCAGACCACTTAGCAGATCGGGCAGATTTTCCTGGCCAGTGCTTTTTCCATGGGCCCTGGAGGACAGGAAAGGAGAGATGTTAAGCTCACAGGTCTCAAAAGAAAAGTGGTTTTTAAGGAAAAAGGTTGGACTTTGTTGCTTGCTAAAACCATTCACCTTGAAAACGTGATGAAGATCCAGTGCTTTGGTCTTGGCTTTGGAGCCCAGGCCCTTCCCTGAAGCCCAGTGGCCAGAATCATTTGAGTGAGGCCCTCCCTGTCCTCCAACCCCTTTCTTAGACCTTGAACATCAGCCATGAGCAGAAGATGGCCTCTGTCCAGCCTTGGCAGGTCAGAGGAGTTGAATCATGCTGTTTATCTCTGAGTTATCAAGAGACGGCTCTACAGTTTGGACGAGGGAGCAACTTTTTTCAGAAAAATGAAGTGTGGATGTCTTTCCAACCCATACTTAGTTCACTTCTTCGCTTCCTTCTCTACTGTTTTAAAGTTTATAGTATTCCTGAATTCATGAACACTGGCAACACCCTCAGAGATGCTGGTGAGCTGAAACTTGTAGATGTTTACTGGTTTAAACCCATCAACCCCCTTGCTAAAAAACATCCACCTTAGAGTGAGTAGTCATTTATACCAGGGGTACGTTTGATTCTTAATGTCCACTTCACTCATTGTTAGATTCTTTGCAAACATCATACTTTTCCTGAAGTGTCAAGCATAGTTGAAAATACTAGAAACACCGTTCATGTTGAAAGACTTGGGCCTTTCCGGCGGGGGGCGGGGGGGGGGGAGCGGGGCGGGGGCGGGTAGGGGGCGGTGTTTGACACCAAGTTTGTATTCTGCATTTGGGTGTACCAAACTTGGGGAAGTGGAAGCTAAAACATTTATCTCTATGCCTAACAGAAGCTGAGTGGCTTCTAGAACTAGTGAGATTCCAGCTGGATTTTGATTTTTTCACTTCCTTCATTGTGATGATTATTGGGAAATGCTCTTCAGTGTGTTTTTGCTGTTATTCTGCAGGCCGTCTTGACCTACCAGTACCAGCTGGGATTGTTTATCTTTGTATGTTTTGGGGACACTAGACTTTGGTCATCACATAACACCCAGCACATGAGTCAGTCCACCTGTCTTTCCTGCTAACTTCTCTCCTTGGGAAGTGGTATTGATAGATTCTATGCCGCATACTGGAATAGTTTCCCATAGTAATCGAACTGTGTTTAACGTTATGTTTCATAACTGCAACCTCGATGGACCCCAGCCACGTGACACACACAAGGCCGGTGGTAAGTCGTGCTTTTCAGATAAGAAATCCAGGGCACAATTGCAGGTAAGCAAATTGCCCAGGTTCACCTGGCTGGTTATCAGGGAGCACTGGCTAAAATTTAGGTTTCCAGACTTGCAGTTCTCTGGGCTCCTCTGCCTGAAGCACATGTGTTCTATCACCTAGTTCCTGGTGCATGAACTGTGGGTTTTGATTGTTGTCATGGGTTTCTAAGAAAGGGATTCAAGACCTAGAGTGATGACAACAGTTAGGTGAAGAGTCTATAATGCCCAGCCCTGTCAAAGCTTCATCTAGCAGAAGGGGCTTGTTTCGGAGCCCATCTTTACAAGTGCATCAGGCCTCGCAGGAAACACAGGCGTTCACACGTGTTCCTACCACGGCTATTCTTTACTGTGAGAGGAGTCTGTGTCTGTGCAGCTGAGAGACTTAGGGTGGTAGGTGGGGAAATAGATTATAAAAAGCCAAAAGGTGTTTGGAGTTTGACACACTCCTGCTCAGGGGAGAGGTGCTGAACAAAGCAGGGGAGCTGAGAGCATGGGCTGAGGCATCAGACCAATGGGGCTTTGAGTCCTGGGCACCACCACCACTTCCCAGCTGTAGGACTTGGCAAGTTATTTAGCCTCTTTGAGCCTCAGTTTCCTCATCTGTAAAGTGGGGAGTGATAACCCCTACCTCCTGGGGTAGTTGTAAGGGTTAAATGAGATACTGTGTCCGAAGCACTTAGGCAGTGCCAGGCAAACCATAAGCCTTAAGTTACCACTCACTGTAATTTACAAATCAGGGTCCCCAGGAAATGATGAAATCTCAGATAACCGTGGGGCTTGGAGGAGAACCCCACAAGGTAAACAGACCCCAGGGCCAAGACTGAGGTGCGCATGTGCTGGAAGCACATGGAAGAGAGAAATCCAGGGAGGAATTTCCAGCATCCCTGGGAAGCGCAGGGATTCAGCACTGTTCAGCAGGTCACATTTTTCAAATTTTTGCCCTTAGCCTGAGAACTTAATTCATTCTGCAGCAGATAAATGAGCACCCAGAGTGAAAGTCATGGGCTGTGTCACTCAGGGAAATGGCCCAGGCAGTCAGATAGAAGAGCTTGTTCTCTGGAACCTCGGAAAGCTCAGTGGGAGAGTTTCTGGACGGTGAATGACTGCAGGGTGAAATGCTTTCTTTTGGGGAAGGAGTCTTAAGCTGTCCCAGGAGCACGGGGACTGCTCCCTCGACCCTCCCCCAGGCCGGGCCTAAATCACATCCACCTCTGCTTCCTGCCGCTTTCCCTTCCTTTATCTGAGATGCTCATAAAGGGCTCCTCCCGAGTCCCTGAGAACTTCACAGGTGGCTCAGTGGTAAAGAATCTGCCTGTCAATACAGGAGATGGGTTCAGTCCTTGGGCTGGGAAGATCCTCTGGAGGAGGAAATGGCAACCCACTCCAGTATTCTTCCCTGGAGGAGTCTGGCAGGCTACAGTCCACGGGGTCCCAAAGAGTCAGACACAGCTGAGCACATACACATGTCCCCCAAGTGCAGGCTGGCTGACTCTGGGTTCCAGGGTACGAAGACTATCTCCCCCGCCTGCCCCCACCCCACCCCAAGTCTCTGAACTCTGGGGAAGATGACTTTTCAGTAAGGTGCTCAGTCACTCACCTTCCCTGGTGTGTGTCCAGCACCTGGGGAAGCCCCGTGTCCTCCCGTCTTCTCCCCAGACCCCATCCTGCACAATGCGACCGGGCCATGACCTCCAGCATCTCGAGAAAGGCATGCCCCACCCTCTCCTGCACACTTCCGGCCTATTGTCTAGCAGAGCTGCCAGTCCTCCGCTGGTCCCTAACTTTGGGTGGCTTCTGGTTTCAGAAACTGGGAGGGCTTGTCATAAATCACACTCTGTTTCTTTGCAAGAACTTGGCCAGGCATAGTAGGTAGCTGCCAGGCTCATTAAGAGATGTCTTACTATTTTCAAGAGTGATCTGAAAGGGCGGTTTCCTTATTATTTTCAGCTTAAGAGCTCATTACTGAGTCCCGTACAGCTCGGGCAGCCCGAGGAGGGCACACTGTGTCCACTTGACATTTATCCCAGGGTGGGAATGAAACTCAGGTCAGGTGTCACCCACTTACCCCCGATCTGGTCAAGGGGACTGACTTGAACTCAGGAGGCCTGGTTCTCTGTGTTCATTTTCTGCTCTGGGCCTCAGTTTCCTCCTCTGTAAAAGATGAAGGGCTGGACTAAATGGGTAGTTTCCAAACAGTGTTCTGTGGAACCCTGGAGCTGCAAGGAGAATTCCAGTGGTGAGAGGGGGTCCTCCCCACTCTATCTCAGGCTGAGCAGTTGTGCCTGTATCTCTCTCATACCTGGTCCTTACCCCAGTGTTAGGGGAGGGAGGAGGAGCGAGTTTCCTTGGTGGGAAAAGCATCTGGAAGTGGCTGACATAGGGTGCTTCCAACTTTAACATTCTCTGATCTGTGGTTTCTTTTTTGTGGTGGTGGTTTTTAAACCTGGCTTACAGTGGCCACACCTAGATCCCCTCCCCTCCTCTGTCCTCCAGAATTCCCATGTAGGTGGTCACTTTCTCACCTGGTCCAACCCTCAAGCCCCTCCAAACATGTACCCATTGTCTGTGATGTTGGCACTGGTGCTGGGTCTACCCCCAAACCAGTCTTTGCTTTCTTGGAGTTTCCTGCCGACCCCTGGGGTGGTGTTCTGTGTGATCATTAAGAAGGTAGGTAGTGGAGATAGCCTTGAGCACAGGGGTAGGGAGCCAGCTGAGGCTCTGCCACCTGTCAGCTGACCTCTCCTGACCCCAGCTCTCCTGCCTCTAAAGTGACTATGAACGATGGATTTATGAATGATGGTATCTATCTTGACAATCTCCTAAGATGCTGATAAGACAGCTTATGTGAAAAAGGCTTTGGAATCTAATGTGATTTGGAGATAAGCGGGGAGGGGAGGGTGGTGGTGAAGAGAGATGGCCTGTGAGGGTGTCAGACTCAGATCCCTCTGCTGGGGAAGGAAGCCTCTGAGGGTGGCCCCTTGACCATTTTCCAAGGGGAAAATGGTCCAAGAATGGATCACCTTGACCAAGTTCTCTAGCCTTCTGGAGGCAAAGCAGTTGCTTTTTCCGTCTCTCTTTTCATTGTGATATGACTTACATACAATCATATGTATAGATTTTAAGTGTAGAGTTTGATCAGATCTGACAAATACCATCAGATTTGGTCATATTTGTTTTGTGTGGCTGCTCTAACAAATTACTAAAAATAACAAATTACTAAAATCTTACTAGATTGCTAAAATCACTAAATCTTACAAATTACTAAAATTACTTTCAGCAATAAATTACTAAGAATAATAAATTACTAAAATCATAGTGGCTTTAGACAGCCAGATATTTTCTTACAAGTTCAACATGAGTCTTAACCAGACTAAATCCAGATTCAGAGGGGGAGGGGGCCGGGGAAGGGGATTTGTTTTCCTGCCTTTCCCAGTTTCTAGAGGCCCCCCACAGTCTTCAAATTTCAAAACCAGCCACGCTGAGTGGAGTCCTTCTCATACTGCATCCCTCCACCCTCCTCCTCTACTTTTTTTTTTTTTTTCCTTCTTTGGCTGCACCACGTGGCTTATGGCATCTTAGTTCTCCAACCAGGGATCAAACCCATGCCCGCTGCATTGGGAAGTGCAGAGTCTTTAACCACTGGACCACCAAAGGAGTCGTACCCCTCCTTTTCTACTTTGAAGCACCCTGGTGATGACACAAGCCCTTTGACTAATCCAGAATCACCTCCCAGTTTTAAGATCAACTGACTAAGAACCTTAATTCCATCTACGACTTCCTTCCCCTTTGCCATGTAAGCTGGCACATTTATGAGACCCACAGATGAGAGTCTGGACGTCTTTGCAGGGCTGGGGGCCACTCTTCTATCTGCCTCACCTGTGCAGCCTCCATCCCAATCGAGACATTGTCTTCACTCCGGAAAGTTCTCGTTTCCTTTTTGGTCACTTCTCACTCACCACCCACCCCCTTGCCCAGAGGCAGCCAGTTTTGCTGTTACTGACGACTCATGCACTACACTGGTTTTATCTGGAAGTGAAGTGAAGTCGCTCAGTCGTGTCCAGCTCTTTGCGATTCCATGGACTGGAGCCTACCATGCTCCTCTGTCCATGGGATTTTCCAGGCAAGAGTACTGGAGTGGGGTGCCATTTAAGGGTTACCTCAGCCCTGCTGGGTGGAGTGCAGTGAGGTTTGGAGAAGTGAAACAGTCTCTCCGTGACTCTTGGTTCTAGGTTTGGGGAACAGTGGGGGAGGAGCAATTCATTGAAACACATTCGAGGAGGGCAGTGGGCAGGTAGCCATGAAGAGCCTGAGGGGGTGGGAGCCAGTCCCTGCCTGCTCTGGTCCAAGGTCCCACCTGCTTCTGGAAAAATGGTCCAGAGGAGGGCGCCCCCTTCCCCTCCCAGGCCCTGTGAGGCCCTTGAGACAGAAGGAGGTGGAAGGAGCAGGTCTGTGAATGGTGTGCAGGAGCTGAGCTCACCGCCTCTGGGTCACACCAGACACAGCCTACCCCAGGGAGGCGAGGGGTGAAGGTCTTAGCTCTTCTGCATGCCGTGGTTTTCACTTCTCCTGTACAAGGTCCTCTCCTTCCAGCATGTCGCTGAGCTTCCCACTCAAGAAACCTGAAAGTTCTCCGCTGTCCTCCCCTTGCTGCTCTGTTGCCCCCAGGGCCCCGGCATTCTGGGAAGATGCTGTTTGTCACAGAGCCAGCATCTCAGGGGTGCTCCCCACAGGAGGCACGTTATCTCAAAGACCCAAGAATGTCTCCTGATTTCCGAAAGGAGTAATAGTAACAGCTTCTTCATCAGAGCAGGCTGGTGGGGGGTGTTAGGTGACAGGCACGGAGATTGACCCATGCTCCCAGCACCTCGTCAGGTCAGCCATCGGGAGTGTCACTGTGATTAGCTCGTTGGATCTTCATAACCATTCATGAAGGGCACACCCTGTTATGATGCCCATTTGGTAGGTGAGAAGATTTGCGTTTCAGAGATGTCGTCACTTTCTAAGGTGACACCGGCTCGTGAGTGATGGAGCCGAGGCCTGCTCTCTCTAACTCTGGAGGTCGTTCTCACCACTGAGCCCCTCAGGTGATGGCTTTGCTGTGGCTTTTTCTTGTGATAGTTGGTTAACGGTGGTGCAGAACCAACTCATTCTGTGGGCACTGTGCTAAGCGCTTGGTGTGCACCTCAGCAGCCTTTCCGTGTGGGTTCAGAGAGGTTGGGTACCTTGCTCAGGGTCCCAGAGCTGGTGGGTAAGGGACCCCAGCCTCAAACCCAGGAGGTCCAGCTGGAAAGCCTGCTCTACTAACCCTCTGTTAAGATATGTTTCCTTCCTTTGAGGCACTGGTGTGACCTCTCTCCTCTCAGTTCTTGCTGCGAGGCATGATGGGGTTTGCCCGTCTTTTCAGTTTTTTGATGTCCAGTGCCAGGAATCAGCTGGGTCTCCTTTCGCATCTTCTAGCACCATCCTTGTTTGATATCACTTTTCTGTGCTTACTTGTGTCACCATACTCCACTGTCCACTTTACCATTTCACTGACCACATTTTGTTTACAAAGCAGCATCAAATCCTTGAGGGACTGCGGACCGTTATAAATAACGCAAAATAAATACACTGGCCATTGCAGAAACATACAGAAGCGTGTAATCCTCCGTGCCTTGCCCTCCTCTCATTTCACCAGAGGCCTCCTTGCACTGACCCTGAGCCAGTGACATCTGGCTGGATGTGAAGCACTGTGTTTGTAGCAGGTATTGGGTATGCACTGTTACACTTACAGATGACAGACGGTGGGCTTTGGCTATTCACTGATGCATTTGTTTTCCTGCATGACCAGATTGCCCACAGATGTTTTTTAAGTTGCCTTCATACCATGGGAAGACAAATGGGGCAGCAGCTGAACTTCATTGCCCCAAGCAGCCACCTTCCCGCAGAGTCTCCCCGTGACCCCTGTGGCTGAGATGTTGTGTGATGTCTCTAGGAGGAAAATGCCATCCCTGTGTGTGGGTGGCTGTCGGTTGAGGTCTTAGTCCCCTGCACATCTCCTTTTGTTTGTCTGCAGACACGTCGGCTCTCAAAGAAGTGAACAAGTAGAACTTGCTTTTTCATGAGTGAGCAATTTTCCAGAGTGAACGTGTGTTTTCCTTACCAAGTTTCATGGGGCACATACTCCTTTTTGTTCATTGTTGTTTCTCCTCTAACAGGCATAATGCCCAACTCATGACAGGTGTGCAGTAAATAGTGGGTGGCAGATGGATGGATGGATGAATGGATGGGATACTGGTTGGATGGATGGGCAAAAGAGAAACTTAAAAGAAAATAAAGTAAAGGGCAGTGAAGGGCTTCCCTGGTAGCTCAGCTGGTAAAGAATCCATCTGTAATGTGGAAGACCCCAGTTCAATTCCTGGGTGGGAGTGATCCCCTGGAGAAGGGATAGGCTATCCACTCCAGTATTCATGGGCTTCCCTGGTGGCTCAGTTGGTAAAGAATCCACCTGCAATGTGGAAGACCTGGGTTCGATCCCTGGGTTGGGAAGATTCCCTGGAGGAGGGCATGGCAACCCACTCCAGTATTCTTGCCTGGAGAATCCCCATGGACAGAGGAGCCTGGTGGGTTACAGTCCATGGGGTCACAAAGAGTCAGACACGACTAAGCAATTAAGCACACATGGGTGCATACACACACATGGGCGCATACACACACACACACACACACACACACACACACACACACACGGCAGTGGAGCACGTGAAAGCCTGGAGCTTGGCTCAAAGAGTAGGAGTGATAGAGGGTGACACTCAGAATGATAAGGCCAAGCAGGAGGCAGGCAGGGAGTTGGAAACTGGCATTTGGGAGTGGCTGAAGGGAAAATGGTAAGATCAGGGAGCACAGGTGGGAGGGCTGTATCCTGTGTTGCTCACAAGAAACAGCCAGAGGTGAAGAACAGGGAAGGGAGAGGAAAGGGCAGGAGTGAGCAGAGCTCTGTGGGCAAGTGGCGTGGACATCTGTCAGAGTAGCGTGTGGACCGGCGGCTGGAAGAGGGGTCACAGTGCCTGCAGCTGCCTATCGGCAGATGGACACGCAGTGGCTTTCAGGGCAGGGGGCAGCGGGCTGCTCAGTCAGGCTCAGGGTGTGCGGGGATGAGAAGTGGAGGAGTCGAGGGGCTTTGTGAGGCTGGTAAGAGTTTGGTTTTTTCTGGGATTGCAAGCTTAGGGTTACCTTCTGTAGGGAAGTGCCATCTCTCCAAATGGGGGAGGAAGTGAAATTGGCAGAAAGCTCCAACCGGAGAAGCAAATACATTGTTTGGAGCTTTGTTTTATTCCTCTGGAAATTGACCGTATTGTATTTTTATGTAAATAATCCACAACAGTGTGGTATTTGCAAAGGGGTGAAAAGAGAATGCTCGTAAACGAAGTTGAGACACCATATTGTGTTTTCACATCAACAATGTATACTATTGCTTGCAGTGGGTCCAAAAAAACAAGTGCGTATCCAGGAGGCGAACTACCTGTTAACTGTAAGCTTGTTCATCTCTACCTGCCCTTTAAGACCTCATTTGAAAACCACCTTTTCTATGGAGATCTTGGGATCACTCCAGACCTATGTCATCCTTGCCAGCTCTGAACATCTAAAATATAATTGTCTTTGTAGCTTCTGGAGCACTTTTTACACATTTCAGCATTCCTTACAGGCATGTCATCATAATCTGGTATGGAGCCCTAGAGGGGCGGGTCGCATGTCTTCCTTATCTGTATATATTCACAGGGGTTTGCAAAGAGGAGGGTTCATAGATGTCCTTAAACACGAATGGCCGTGCAACAATTACCAAAAATACATTCTGCTTTCATTGTTACTGGAGTTGATATCTGTGTGTGTTGGGAGTTGTGCTTAGTTAGCTAAAATCTGCCCACCACCCCCTAGCAGGCTTTCCAGGCCGGAATGACTTCTTCAGCCAAGACGTGACAGTTTGCTCTCAAAGCTCCTTGTAGACAAATTCAGGCTGTCGAATCGAGTGAATGACGGTGCAAGAAACAGTGTTGAACCTTGGTCCAAACTGAGATGGGTTTTCAGGTTTTGTGTCTGGCTCTGATCCTCGTGAGGTTTTGGTGTCCTGAGTGGGATTCAGTAACTGGTGTGTCACAGTGTTGAAAAAAAACCATGGTTTTTCCCTGGCAGCACTCCTTTTTCTGCCGGTTGACAGAAGACAAGAAGTCAGAGAAGTTCTTCAAGGTTTTCTATGACCGAATGAAGGTGGCCCAGCAGGAAATCAAGGCAACAGTGACCGTGAACACCAGTGACTTGGGAAATAAAAAGAAGGATGACGAGGTGGACAGGGATGCCCCGTCACGGAAAAAAGGTGAACACTCCCCTGCTTGCTGCTCTGGGCTCAGCTGGATTGTGAACATGGGAGGACCGCTGGTTTTGCTTTAATTTTTACAGGACTTCTAGACTTCCAGATGGATTCTAACTGGGGCTTTCAAAAGAATAAAACCAGTCTGATTGTGATAAAACTCTTCCTATGTAACCTGGAAGAGTGTCTCAGTGGTAAAAGAATCTGCCTGCAATGCAGGAGACTCAGTTTTGATCCCTGCGTCGGGAAGATCCCCTGGAGGAGGGCATGGCAACCCACTCCAGTATTCTTGCCTGGGAAATCCCATGGACAGAAGAGCCTGGCAGGCTACAGTCCATAGGGCTGCAAAGAGTCGGACGTGACTTAGTGACTAAACAACAGCAACAACATGTAACCTGAACTGCATTCCTGCTGCTTGGGAAACTCCTAATGTTTAATAAACTAATACTTTCTTGGTCAAACTCAGGGTTTTATTGGCAGGAAATCCACTGATAATCTCTTCCTGTAATTTTCATTTAATGTCCAAGAAAGTTGAGGAAGATACACACTTTAAAACAAAAGGCATTGTCTGCTGCTGCTGCTGCTAAGTCGCTTCAGTCGTGTCCAACTCTGCGACCCCAGAGACGGCAGCCCACCAGGCTCCTCTGTCCCTGGGATTCTCCAGGCAAGAACACTGGAGTGGGTTGCCATTTCCTTCTCCAATGCATGAAAGTGAAAAGTGAAAGTGAAGTCGCTCAGTCATGTCCGACTCCTAGCAACCCCAGGGACTGCAGCCCACCAGGCTTCTCTGTCCATGCAATTTTCCAGGCAAGAGTACTGGAGTGGGGTGCCATTGCCTTCTCCTAAGGCATTGTCTGATCCTCCCTTATTCTCTAAAATATTCGAAAGTTCATGAAGCTTTTTATCCATTACCTTCCTTGGAGAGAAGTAATACTGGGGAGTGGGGTAGACTCAGAAGTGCTAGAGTCAGATGGCCTTGAGCAGATCTGAGCCTTATTTAAGTTTAGAGCTGGGTTTCTCGGCCACAGCATGTGGCACATCTGGACAATCCATTGCTGTCAGGGCTGTCCTGTGCGTTGCGGGCTGGGTACCAGCATATATGGCCTCAGCCCAGTAGATGCCACTGTGTGTAAGCTAAGTCGCTTCCGTCATGTCCAACTCTTTGTGACTCCATGGACTATAGCTTGCCAGGCACCTCTGTCCATGAGATTCTCCAGGCAAGAATCCTGGAGTGGGTTGCCATGCCCTCCTCCAGGTGATCTTCCTGACCCAGAGGTCGAACCTGCGTCTCTTATGTCTCCTGCTTTGGCAGGTGGGTTCTTTACCACTAGCACCACCTGGGAGGCCTGTAGGTACCAGTAGCCCATCTCCAACTTGAAATCTCTCCAGATATTTCCTGTCATCCTCTGGGTGGAAATGGGGTCAAAATTACCCCTACTTGGTAACCACTGGTGTAGAATGGGGATAAACAGAAGAAAAAGAAGGAAGGCTTACATTTACTGAGTACTTCCTACGAACCAGGCACTGTCCAAAGTCCTTTACATGTGTTGTTTCCTTTAGAACTCAAGTCAACACTGTAAAATAAATTATTTTACATCCATTTTACAGACCAGGAAACTGAGGCATCAGAATGGTAATTAACTTGTTAAGAACATGGAACTAGTAAGTATACAAGTCAGGATCTGAACCCAGGCAGTCTGGCAACAGA
This sequence comes from Capra hircus, assembly GCF_001704415.2. Lineage (NCBI taxonomy): Eukaryota > Metazoa > Chordata > Mammalia > Artiodactyla > Bovidae > Capra > Capra hircus. The sequence continues at coordinate 21,448,134 of NC_030829.1, read as the reverse complement.
GTCTAATGCCCCTAACTCTGGTGCCTGGTTACCTTACAGGGTTAGTGTGAGAATTCAGCGAGGTAATTAATACACATCAAGTGCTTGATCACGGTGCCCTGGGGCTCTGTAAAGGGTTCCATCAATTGTCATACAGTAACAGTAATTACCATTTGCTTAGCTTATGTTGACCCTCTCGAGAACCCTCTCAGAGAAGGACTTCAGTGATGTTCTCCCCATTTTACAGATGAGGAAGCTGAGGCCCAGAGTCATAGGTGTGTGAAGCTGGCAGAATCTCTACTACTTTTCCTCTAAATGAGAGCAAGCTGAGGTGACGCCTTAGAGCCACGAGTGAGGTGGCAGAGCCCGACTCAGTTTTAATTCTAAGGGCTGAGAGAAGATGGTGGCATCTTGGAGCGTTTTGCCAACCCTGAGGGGCTCTCTAGTGATCGCAGAACTTAGGTCTCTCTGAACATCGTCTCTGGCATGGTGAATAGCGTTCCCGAGGATTCGGCAGCATTGATCATCTCACGTTTGCGTTCTAGCCAAAGAGCCTGCGACACAGATTACGGAAGAGGTGCGGGATCAGCTCCTGGAGGCCTCTGCCGCCACCCGCAAAGCCTTCACCACCTTCAGGAGGGAGGCTGACCCCGACGACCACTACCAGTCCGGAGAGGGCGCCCAGGCCGCGGCGGACAAGAGCAAGGACGACCTGGAGATGAGCGCGGTCATCACCATTATGCAGCCCATCCTCCGCTTCCTGCAGCTGCTGTGCGAAAACCACAACCGGGACCTCCAGGTGAGGGCGGGGCGGGGCGGACGTGAGGTGGGGGCGGGGAGTCCAAGCTCCTCACAGCTCCGCCCAGCTTCTCTGTGACTGGTGGGCTCCTCTCCCTTCAGCCAGCCTCCTCCAACTGAGGGCCCAGACTATTCTTGACCTCCCAAGCGTTTCTGTCTCATCTTCCCCACCGTCTCCTCAGGGGTAAAATCTCACGCTCATCTGTGTTGTCGCCCCTGCTCCACATATATATTTGTGATGTGTGTGTGTGTGCACACCCGTGTCTGTCCGGTAGCCTGCCACTTTCTTGACTTGGTGGTGGCTTGCGTGGTTAAATATACTAGACTTACAGAATCTGGTACATGGAAAGTTCTAATCAGTATGTTTTGGTTGAATGAATGAAGTCTTCTGGTATTTTACATTTGTTCAGTTGCTGAGTTGTCTCCGACTCTTTGCGACCCCATGGACTGCAGCGCGCCAGGCATCCCTGTCCTCCACTACCTCCTGGAGCTTGCTCAAGCTCATGTCCATCGAGTCTGTGATGCCATCCAACTGTCTCATCCTCTGTCACCTCCTTCTCCTCTTGCCCTCAATCTTTCCCAGCATCAGGGTATTTTCCAATGAGTCAGCTGTTTGCCTTAGGTGGCCAAGTTTTGGAGCTTCAGCATCAGTCCTTCCAGTGAATATTCAGGGTTGATTTTCTTTAGGGGTGACTGGTTTGATCTCCTTGCTGTCCCAGGGACTCCCATAAGTGTTCACAAATATTTGTTGAACGGATGATTCCAGAAATGCTTTGTTCACTTTTTGTTGTTGTGGCCAAGGCTTATTGGGCATGTAGATGATTCTGGATGCTAAGTGTCTCCTGTATTATTACACTTGTTTTATAGATGAAGAAATTGAGGTGCACAGGACTCATTTAGGGTATGCAGAGCTCACATTTGAGCCCAGGCAGGCTGGTGGGTAGAGTTTGTGCTGTCCACCACCACATTAAGATAGAGGCTGTTTTCTTCCTTGCAGAGTTTCTGCAACAGCACAGGCTTTTCAGGAAGGGCCAAGGATGGGTTCCAGAGATACACTATTTGTTCTGAGTGGACACAGATCTGTAGAAGCCATCGCTCCCCAGAAGCGCACTGGAGCCTGGCTCCTTGGCCATTACCTGGTTCTGCTGCTGATTGTTAGGGAAAATACTCCTCTCTGCCTAAAAGGGATGAAGCTGAACCAAAATAGTGTGCCTGAGCTCCTCTAAGATAGAATATTTCCTCCTAAAGTAAATAGATTAGCAGTGGTAGTTTTATTTGAATCATGATGGTTTGAAAAGAAAATAATTCTAGGAACTTCAGTGGTGGTCCAGTGGTTAAGACTTCACTTCATTGCAGGGGGCGCATGTTTGATCCCTGGTCAGGAAGTTAAGATCCCACATGCCTCCTGGCCAGAAAACCAAACATAAAACAGAAGCAGTAGTGTAACAAATTCAGTAACAAAATGGTCCACATCAAAAAAATAAAAGTAATAATTGTAGTCCAAACATAGCAAGGGGAAGGTGCAGCCTTGAAATGTTGCATTGTTGACTTGACCCTCCAGGTGGTTTAATGACTTTTCACATGTTAGCTGTGGACAGACCATTTGGTGCCACAGCTAGAAATGGTTTGTCCTTAAAACCTGCTGCAGACTCTCTACCTAGGTAAGCTGAGTAATGAATTTAATTGTTAAACAGTAAGAACAGTGAGATGGTACTGGGTGAAGTTTGCAGTATTAATACCATCTGTATTGATTTTTCGATCCAATGAGTCTGAAGAGCCTGGGCTTTGAAAAAGCATTCAGATCCAAGGTCATCAGCCAGCCAAGTCTGGCCCGTACTTCAAAACGAAGGGGTTTCTGTCAGCCAGGCAGTGACTTCAGGCTTGTTCTCGACTTTGACACCCGCTCATCTCCTCCACTGACATTCCCAGCTTCATCCCTGTCCACAGCTGAGTGTGAGATCTTGGCTGTCAGTCTTCTTTTTCTTGCTTGTTGCTCAGACATTCCTACTTTGGACATAGAACACGTCAACCCTCGACGCACTGGCCTGACGCCTGCAAGCTGAGCTCAGTGGGCGGACAGAGCTCTCATGACCCAAAGGTCAGGGTCTGGTGACTGTCTCCTTGGCTGGCATTTCTCTGTTTGAAGGCAGACTGTATTCGTTCCACCTTCCGTATCTACACCATCCATCACGGAGGAGACAGGCCAAGGGAGTGTGAGCGACACCGTGGGAAACCCGGCTGTCCCACCAGTAGGAAAACAAAGCCTTCGGCTCGACTGTGGCGTGTTTGTGGATGGGGGCCCCGCCCTGCTGCCGGGGTGATTTCTAGGCTGAACTTTGTGGCCATTGCCCTGTACCGTTAGCCTGTACTAGAGTCACTGGTCTCCACCAACCTCAGGCTCCGAAGGAAAAGTAGATTAAGACTTTGCATGTGTGTTGATTTCCTCACCTCGGCGAGGACCTGCTCTGTGCCCTGAGCCAGGGCGATGGAGATCCCCCACCCCCACAAAGCAGGAGCCCCTGGTAAGAGGGAGACAACCACGCAGCATGCCAAGGGCTGTTGTTGTGCCACCTTAGGGGTTTTGTGTATTCAGAGCAGGAGAACCAACACAGTGAGCCAGGTCCAGGAAAGCTTCTCAGAGAAGCTGCTGTCTGCTGAGTTCTGAACTAACCAAACACTAAACCCCCCTTGAGTAGAGTCCCATCCATGAACGTTGGAGGGGCGGTCCCAGGGTGCTTGTTTCCCGAGTATAGCTCTGGTTTCATGGATCTGTTCTTCCTCCCCTCCACTCCCTGGAGCTCCCATCTTCACTGGGGAAGCAGAGGGAGGCCCTCATTGTATGAGTTCACCCTTTCTGGTGGGGAAGTCCTCACAGTTGTTGTTTTGTACCATATTGTTGTTCAGTCGTGGCCAACATGACTGAGCCTGCAGCGTGCCAGGCTTCCCTGTCCTCCACCATCTCCCAGAGTTCGCTCAAACTCATATCCATTGAGTCAATGATGCCATCCAACCATCTCATCTTCTGTCGCCCCCTTTTCCTTCTGCCCTTAATCATTCCCAGCATTCGGGTCTTTTCCATTGAGTCGGTTCTTTGTATCAGGCGGCCAAAGTTTTGGAGCTTCAGCCTCAGCATCGGTCCTTCCAGTGAATATTCAGAGTTGATTTCCTTTAGCATTGACTGGTTTGATCTCCTTGCTGTCCAAGGGACTCTCAAGAGTCTTCTCCAGCACCACAGTTCAAGAGCATCAATTCTTCGACGCTCAGCTGTCTTTAGCTCTTAGCAAAACTCTGAATTAATTCTCCAAGACCCCCATGGGCAGAAGCACCTTTTCATGAGTCCTTCCAAAACTCCCATTCTCCAATATACTGGTCTGCCAGAAACAGTGGTATTGTGGGAAGAAGGAGTGTACAGTATAATATATTAAAAAAAAAAAAAAACTTAGCAATTTAACCTTTGAGGGTACCATAGCACCAGTAATTTTAAACTGTTTAAGGCTGCAGAATTCTTTGTTTGAACAGCTCAGAAGGTACAAAGTAAAGCATATGAAAGCAAGGCTGCTTTGTTCATAATTGAAACTACAGAGTGCTCGAACTTTGCTTTCTCATCTATAAGAGCCCTGAGACATGGGGCATCCCCGGGGTCCCCCAGGGTGTTGCAGGGCCCGACTGGCAAACCAGCAGTCTGGACCAAGGGTTTAGAAGGATGAAGGTTGCACTCATCTTTACAGACTCCCACTAAGTCAGACAGCCTGAGCTAGTTAATAAAATTGCTCTGACAAGAAGATGCTTGTAGGAGTCTGGCTCTCAAAATGGTAGTTTTAAGCGGGATTCAGCAGCTCTGAATGCCATCTTCTTGGCAGTTTTCTGGATCCGATGGTGAATCTCTGGGTCAGGGTTTCCTCTTGGATCTGAGGGAGAAGACATTTTCACAAGGAAAGAGGGACCAGCTCCCTGGTAGAAGGAAGTGCAGATAAGCCCAGAGAGGGAGGGATTCTGGCCTTTTGAAGTTACCCAGAGTTTCTTGTCATGTTTATAACCTTAACTCTCCTGTTGATAAGTGTTCAGTAGAGATAAAGCCACCAAACTTGACTTTGCCAAACGGGCAGTTGCTACCTTAAGCAAGCTTTGTTCACTGTAGCAAGAACCTTGATGGGAAGGACTGTTTTTGAACCATTTTTCCATTGCTTTTGAACCTTCCCCTGAGAGGCTGGCTTTGCCTTTGATCTGGGTTAAGGAATGCAGATCCTGATTTCTGTCCATTGAGGTCTGTTTAAGCCCAGACTTAAATTCTTTGATTTCCTTCATCTTCCCATCCTGACTTGGTCCCTGGCACTCCAAGGAAGACCACAAAAATAATAGGATTTTTCTAGCCTAGGCAAGGTGGGGTAGGTGGTATGTGCTAAGGGTAAATTGTATTCCTTAAGCATGAAAGGAGTTCCCATGGGCCTTGAGTAAGTGGCACAGCAAAAAACCTCTGTTTTTGTAGAGAAAGTGGATGTGAATTAGGAGGGAGAAATTCTGGGTGGACATGCTATAAAGATCATGAGAAATGGGAGAGGCTTTCAAGAAAGGGCTGCTCACTGTCCTTCCTGGGGAGTCTGAAGCATGTCAGCCTTGATGACTCCCCAAGCCCTCTTTCTCCCATTCATTCAACTTAATTCGGATATTCAGGCAGTGTTTGTGAAGCCCCTGGCCCGAGACAGTCCCTGTGCCAGTTGTCTGTTGCCAGTGCTGGTGCTCAGATCTCTTTGGAGTCAGGATGGAGGGCTTCCTGAAAGAAGTAACTTGACACCCCATCCTGAAGGAAGAGAAGTTAATCAGAGTGGAGACAGGGAGAGAGTGACAGACAGAGGGAACGGTGTGGCTGAAGCCCCAGCGATGAGAGAATGAAGGGTGCTTGAAGAGCAGAAAGAAGTTCGTTGCTGCCAGACAGAGAAGAGCGTGGCGGGAGAGAGGATGTCCCTCAGCAGAGGTGGGGCATGGCAGGAATGATGACGCAGGAGTTGGGGAGGAAATTGGACCTCGAGAGCCATGCTGTGCGTTTGAGCCTAGGACAGTCTGGTCCTCCCCTGTCCTCTCCCTGAATATTCCTCCACCCCACCGTTGCATGGCATGGGGTTCAGCAAGGCTGTTAACAGGTAGAATCTTCTTTGAGGGACTGGAGCAAGAAATGGCTGTGGAACCCTCCTCTGGCTACCTGTGGTCCTTAGAAATGTAGTCACATGAAGTGCACGTGGTTCTCAAACATCTGTCCTTCCCCCACCTCCCACCTGGACCTGAATGATGACTCAATTTTTAGACTCGTCAGAAAGGCTTCAGCATAAGGGACTGAGCTTAACTTGGGGTTGGGGGTGACAGTGACGGGTGGTTAGTTTGTTGACAAGTCAAGCATTAAACTTGATTACCAGCTTTTAATCTGTGCATTTATAAATGTTTTAATTATACAAGGAATATATTCTTTATACAGTGAATATATTCTTTGTACATAATGAATGAATTATACAATGAATATATTCTTTCTATGAAGGCTTTAATGAGAATAAGTGTTTGGTTTAAAAAAAAAAAAAAAAGGTCCCTCTTCGCTTTCCCACGTTGTTCTGAACTGAATCCTTCCTGGCCTTTTCCTGTATATTTAGATGGGAGCTTTGGATCCCTATTAATCTGCTATTTGCCCTTTTTGTTTCCTTAACTCAACAGTATATCCTAGAGATCTACATTGATACATACGGACCTGCTTCTGTGTTTGCAACTTGCAATATTAAAGAATGTTGATGAACTATCATTTGTTTGTGTCCTAGCTGATGAGCCTTTAGCCTGCTTCCAGTTCTTCTCTGTCTCAAACAGTGCTGTTGCGAACATCCAACATGTACTTTGCGAACAGTAATAGAGGTGGAATTACCAGATCAAAAGTTACATTCACTTTATCTTTTAATCATCTTTTTAGAAAGATAATCCAAAAAGATAATTTTCTGATTTTCTACAGCAAACATATGTAACTTTTGTAACTATGCCCACAAGTATTTGTAGTTAATCTTTGCCTCTTTTTAAGAAGAGATTACTGGAGTCTATGACTAAAAAAAAAAAAATCTCTGTATGAAAATAGACAGCGTATTATGAGGTGGTTGAAATTGCCTTGGTTTACTTCGTTGAGAAAGTATCTGCTCTTAAGTCTTTTGTTAACATTGTAAGTTTACCTTGAGGATACATACTCGGGCACACGCACACAAGTATACACACATTTATTCACTTGTGTTCCTTCCTTTAATAATGGAAGTGACCCAGCGAGGTAATCCAGATCCCCACCATGGCCATGGGCGTAAGCCCTCCTGTGACACTTTATGCTGTGATGATTTACCCTCAGGACTACACTCTGCATTCAGCATCCAGACCACACCATCATCTTTTCAATAAAACCACTGTCCTTGGAAATGTCCGAAGACTCTGAACTTAACATGTGGTGGGCAGGGAGGTGGGCTGGAGCGGGAAAGAGAGAAATGAGAAACAAGGGTCTCGGAGGCTGAAGCGGGTTGTCAAAGAGGAGCTCTTCTCCACTGCATCCCATACAAAAGCCAAGCGTTCATAGCTGTTGGCAGGGCTGCATCCATGGCTGACCATCGTGGGGGCTGACTCTTCTAACCAACGCAATCCTGTGCATCAAGCGACTACACGTGATCCAAATGGCAGGCTGAGTGACCGTTTCCCTCTCTCTTTGCTTCTGCTCCCCAAACCTGGGGACTCCCCAATTGCAGAACTTCCTTCGTTGCCAAAACAACAAGACCAACTACAATTTGGTGTGCGAGACACTGCAGTTTCTGGACTGTATTTGTGGAAGCACCACCGGGGGTCTTGGTCTTCTGGGACTCTATATCAACGAAAAGAACGTGGCCCTCATCAACCAAACCCTGGAAAGTTTGACCGAATACTGTCAAGGACCTTGCCATGAGAATCAGGTAATCCCATTTTTCTTTGAGGAGGTGGGGGAAAAGAAAAAAAGGTGTATCATTTTGAAGCCTTGATGACATGGACTAGTTGAGAAGTCACATAGCGTCTGGCTGTAGACCTTGGGAGTCAGGAGAACCAGAGGCCTCTGTCCAGCAGCGAGGAAGGAGCCACTGGACTTTATTATGTTTCAGGATGTGACCTGATCCCAGGCATCAGCGGGCATCCTGGTCTAGGCCCAACTTGATTTGGTTTGAATGGCCCAGCTCTTAACTTTGCTGGGAATACATGGTAAAGTTGGAGGTAAATGAGTAAGACCAGAAGACTGGGCTCTATTTCAGATATTAGGGAAGACACATAAAGGGACCACCTCACAGAAGGAGGTTTTAACTTAACTAGAAAGAAGAGCCTTCCTGGACATGAGACCATTTGAAAATAATATGAGGAAAACATACGGTTGACGTTCAGAGACAAGAAAGACCCGTTAGCGTTTTTTAAAAATAATTTGTTTCCTTATTTACCTTTGGTTGTGCTGGGTCTTCACTGCTGCAAGGGCTTTCTCTGGGTGCTGCGAGGCGGGCTGCGCTCCAGGTGCAGTGGGCAGGCTTGTCATGGCGGTGGCCTCCCTTGGTGCGGAGCACAGGCCCTAGGCGTGCAGGCTCAGGAGTTGCAACTCCCGGGCTCTAGAGCGCAGGCTCAGCAGTTGTGGCACATGGGCCCAGTTGCCCTGCAGCATGTGGGATCTTCCTGGATCAGGGATTGAACCCATGTCTCCTGCATTGGCAGGTGGATTCTTTACCACTGAGCCACCAGGGAAGCCCAGGACCCACTGGTGCCTCTCAAGATGTATATTTTTGGAGTGGAACCCAGTAGAGTCATTGCTTATCCATGACATCGTATAGATTCTGTGAGGTTTTGCACTGACGCTAGAATGAGTATGGTTTTTAACTCAAATTCTAGCTGTGTCCTAGTTGGAGGGGATAGGCCAGTGCTTAAAATAGCCCATGATAAATGCAGTGGCCAGGGCAGGTATGACATGCTGTGTTACTTGGGAACCAAGGCCAGAACCTTGGCTCAGAAGAGAAGCCTGGCTTACGAGAGGGACCACTCGCTGTATATTGAGAATCTGATCATAGTTGTCCATGACTTTGAGGCTGGCATTTGGTTAGATCCACCTTCCTTTCCAGGTTTCCTGATGAGACAGATGGTATAGTCTGAGTTAAAGTGAAAAGAAACAAACAAACAAAAAATTATAACAGGCTTGGGGGGAGAGGTTTTATCTGACATCTAAGTGAATTTCCTTATAACCTCAAGTTGGCTTTTCTGCCAAACTGAGGTCTGTGCAAAGGACCATACTGGTATGAATTCTGCTGCAATTGGGGATCTTACCTGGGGGAAGGTGATTAATTCTGATATTACGTGAATTAAAACTTGCTTTCCAAGCTCGAGCCTGAAGCAAAAGTGTGCGATACGAAAACCGAGTGATGTAGAGAGAATGGAACACACCTTTCAAGGGGAAACCGGTGCTCAGAACCCAGAATCAGTCACACACCATATTTTCCCTTAAGAACAAAAGCCCACTGCGCTGTTTGGATTAGATGCGGCCAATTTATCAGTTACAGCGCATGGGGACTTTCCTACTGTTTACTGTTAATTCTGAAACTAGAGATTTTCATCTGTCTTTTATTTTTACCACTTTCTCACGGAAAACTTGCTGCCCTCCCCTAGAGACATGACTGGGAGTGGCAAACCTTGTGTTGAAATAGCATTTCAGCCTGTTGGCCTTTGACGTCTGATGTATGACCAGCCTTGTGCCAATGTCTGCATGTGTCTCTTTTCTCAGAACTGCATAGCCACCCATGAGTCCAATGGCATCGACATCATCACAGCCCTGATCCTCAATGACATCAACCCTCTGGGAAAGAAGAGGATGGACCTTGTGTTAGAGCTGAAGGCAAGTAGGAATTGAAAGCAGAAAAACAGTAGCATTTGGAAACTCTGCTGTGTGTTGCCTGTGCACGTGACGAGGTCACTGCTGTGAAACTAAATCCTGAAGACAGTTGTTTTAAACTCAATGAATGATCCACATTGCAAGTTCTGAGTAAAAGGCAGAACTTCGGTTTTTCCCTTCCAAATAAGGTCTTGGGAGAGGATATCAGTTTTTCCACTCACAGGTCACATGGAATGGGAACTCACACCCAAAACTAAGAAGCAAATTCAAACAGACTCTGAGAACTAACAACCTGATTCTGAAAGATGAAAACAGAGAAACAGTGGAAACTCCATTCCCTCTGTGGTCTCTCATTTCCCCTCCCCTCATTGAGGAAAAGGGCCAGTTGAAGAATAGTACCACTAAAACTATCGAGGACCAAAAAAAATTATTGTATGTTGATAGTATCAGGGAACACCTTTTTCTGTTTCGTGATTGATTTAGCAGAAGGGAGCTTCATCGATGCTGGGTTAACATAAGGAAAGTTAAACCGGCCAGTATTGTGCCTCCTGGCATCTGATGAGTTTCTTTGCATCCTATACAAACAGATGACTGATGTAGAAGCACCTTTGACATGCTCACTCCCTCTGATACCAAAATAGTTTTATGGGGTGAAAGCAGTCGCTTCAAGATGCTTAAGCCACTGGGTTTACAAGCCAGCTTGTTGAATATTTTAGAAGCTGATGGACTACTCCTGATGTTGATTTCTTGAATGTACAAGAAAATTAATTAAAAATAAAGTAAAAACAAAAGAACAAAAAACCCTCACTCCTGTCTTAGGGGTTCCGAAGATTCTCTGAGTCCAAAGTTTTACTTTTGAGAATTGGACTTGCAACCCAGCCTGGTGTCTGCAGTGTGTTTTGAAACGTTAGCCTCCCTGAGCACATGTCCTTTTTAACTGTTCCCGTGTTGGGGCAGGTTGAGATCTGCCCTCCATCTCACCCCCGCATGGAGCACGGGGCACTTTGTCACTGTCATGGGAGAGCCTGGACCTACGAAAAGCCAGTCTGTATCTATGGCATCAGTGGTGCCAGGGGAAAGGTCGTTAGGGAAGGTGGTAACACAGAAGCCCGCAGGAATCACCCAGCTATTTTTATTTTATTTTAATGTTTCTAACTGAGAGTCCACGCTAATAGATAGTTTGGGTCTATCATTTAAATGGATTTGTTTCTTTGGGCTATTTTTAACTCCTGTGACAAATCCTCTTGTCGAAGGATCACCTCATTCAGGCTCATATCCTTGACTACCATTTATCAGGATATATAAGAGGAGAACATGAAATAATCTGAGACCTTCAGGTGCTCCTCGTCAGCATTTCAGTGGCATTTTCAGCTAGTCCAGTAACCTGAAGGTTATTAGAGACATTTCTTCCCTGTGAAAAGCCATCTTTTGATGGCATAACAACGCTATAGAACTGCTGTGATCTGTGCTTGTGGAGAAAAAAAAAAAATACTGCCCCCTCTCACCAAAACAACAGCCTTCGAGTCCAATACATGAAGAAGCGTGTGGATTATCATAGTCCTGGAGCCTAAAAGCTGAGATGTGCAGGGAGTGGTTATGTAAGAAACTTTGAACATAGTGGGAAATGATGGTTTAATATGCATACGGTGATCCCTTGGGTCCCTTTTGTTAACTGGCATTGGCTGTACTCTCGTGATAATATTAGGGGCTATAAGAGCTGATAGTGCTATTTTAGGTCAGGGAAGTATAAGTATTAGTCACTCAGTCATGTTCGATTCTCTGTGATCCCATGGACCGTAGCCCACCAGGCACCTCTGTCCGTGGAATTCTCCAGGCAAGAATACTGGAGTGGGTTGCTGTTTCCTTCCCCCTTAGGTCAGGGAAAGGAAAAAAGCGAAGTCGCTCAGTCATGTCCAGGTCTCCGGCATTGTAGGCAGACGCTTTACCATCTGAGCCACTAGGAAGTCCTTTAGGGAAGGGAGGAATTACCTGAATTGTCAGCCTTCTCTAACCTGCAAGGCTGAATCACAGTGTTAATAACCAAACCCTGCCCCTGAAGGCATCTGGATCTGTGGCTCAGGGGCTTCCTGACCACTCTCATCATCAGGGTCCCAGTGGATCCACCAAGCTCCCTTGTTTAACTGCCCCGTGTCCACTAGGAGTTGGACCGAGTGACTCTAAGGGTAAACTGCAGCAAAACAGATGGGTGCCTCTTTGACCATCATCTGTTCCTGTGGACGTGTTTTTGGGGTCGTAAGTGGCACCTTCTCAGTCTGGTGCAGGTGGTTTTGGATATATCGGGTTGGCCAAAAAGTTTGTTCTGTTTTGTCTGTACGCTCTTACGGAAAACCCCTAACGAACTTTTGGGCCAACCCAACGCTGGACCCACGCCCTCCCATGGAGCGGAACATTTGTCAGGATGCAGCCCCTGATCACCCGTAGTTCAGGCCAGCCACCCCCTGGCAATTCCTCCTCATTTCTTCCTCCCTTGTGTCTCCAATTAGAACAACGCATCCAAGTTGCTCCTGGCCATCATGGAAAGCAGGCATGACAGTGAGAATGCCGAGAGGATCCTCTATAACATGAGGCCCAAGGAACTGGTAAGTCGGACGGCTAAGCCCCTGGCCATGGCGCTGAGCAGCATCAGAGCTTCGTGGGGGCCGGAGCAGAGTATCTACTCCTTGAGCTTTCTTTATGATGCCAACAATCAGAAGTACAAAGAGAACATTTGACTGGGGCCACTGACCAGGGCAGGGAGGTGACCCCTGTATGGAATAGGTGGCCTCTGCCTTCAGCACAGCCCCCAGGGAAAGCCTCCCCAGGCTGTTTTCTTCAGGGAAGGTGGCACCAGGAGGGGTGTGGGAGCCTGGAGTTCACATCCACAGCTCTGCCCTTTTCTGGGTCACCTTGGTGACTCTCTGAGCTCCACTTCCCTGAAAGGAAGAGGATGGTATCAGCTAGTCCAGACAGTTGCTAGGGAGACTAAGCGGATGATTCCTGCAGAGCCCTGTGCGCAGTGCCCGTGCGTGGTAAACTCTTCCGGAACGCACTCATTCATGGCTGCTCTTTGCTGTGGCTTTGTCCAGGGATCAAGAATTCACATCCCTTCTTGGTATCGAGAATCTGGGCAACAGAATAGTGGGTTGTTTTTTTTTTCCTGGTGTGGGGGGGCAGGAGGGCGGTGCTGATATTTTGGGTCTTTTAAAAAAGAAAACACACTTCTTTATTTTGGGGGTGATGTTAACAGCTGGCTGTGACTTCCAGGCCGGGAGTCAGGGCTGTAGACTGCGAGACAGCAACTGGCAGAGATGCTGAACCGAACTGAGGACGGAATTCTCTATTTAGACTTTTTCCCACGCAAATAAACTGTAACTGACAGACCTAAATGAGGGCACTAAAACTGTCCTGCCGCCCGGTGACCCAGTGTGTGCTTGGGGCCGGCTGAAGTCCCTTTATGTGTCCCTTTAAATAAAGTTCACAGCGAGCCCAGCACTTTGATCTCTGAGGCCAGGAGTGAGTTCTCAGCCTGAGACGGAAGTCCTCTCCCAGTTTACGTAAGGGCTTATGTAACTGGGGCTGGGGGTTGGGGAGACTGGGATCTGTCACTCCTGACTGGGCACGGATGACTGAGCAGGGACCCCACTGCAGTTCCCATCAGTCAAGAACACACCGCATCCTGGATGAGGGACATGGCAGCCCCCTGGGTACCACCAGCTTCCAGGTTGCCCCCTTGTGGCTGAACAGCTTCATTCCTGAATTGCAGGGCAGAGTCAAAGGCTTCCTGGAACAAACGCGGTTCTGAGGAGTGCAGCAGAGATAGCCTAATGTCGGGAGCATGTGTGCACATGTGTGTGTGCTCACATACATGTTGTGCGTTCAGGCTCCCACGTCCTGTGCGACACGTTGTCTGTTCAGTGTGTTTTTAAAGAACTGACAGGAAGACAATCTCGGAGAGTGAGGGTGTTGTCTCTACAGTTTTTTCCAGGGCCTGACCTGGTGTCAGCGCAGCAATGTGTGGCCCTCTGCGTGCTTGGTCTCGGACACTGAGAAGTAATTCACAGTATTGTCCTCACGGTGATGCAGGAGGCGGAAACGCCTCTGAGTCGTTAGAGAAAGTGATCAATTTTTAGTGCGAATTAAGTGTTGAAGGCGTTGTGTTCTTTTTCTCTGAATGATTGATTCTTGATAGGTTCCTCTGATAAACGTTGACTGGGCCCTGTTTTGTCCAGGGCGTTGTGCTGGGTTCCTGGGAGGAACTGAGAAAGGGGCAGAACCAGCCCTACCCCCTCACAGGAAGCTGAGGCCAGCAGATGGGAGCAGGAAGGCCGGCACCCAGATGCCCTGGGAAGCATGCTCTGGGCGTGAGAAGATCAAGGTTAAAGCTCAGCTCACTCGTGTGAATTTTGTCACGCCCCTTTGCCTCTCTGAGTCTGCTTCCCCATCCATAATCAAGGGGAATCTTTGACACCTCATAAAGCGTTGATGAGCCTTCATGGTTCTGAAAGAATAGTGCTCGGGCATAGAAAGTGCTGGTAGATGTCATCTGTTAAAGATCTTTTCTTCATGTGGTGCAGGCTGCGAGGGACAGGGAAATATCTGAAGCCAGAAAATAGTTTCATCAGCTATTCCTAAAGGCGAATGGTTTTCTTTTCTGCTTTTCCTGAAATGGCAAAGGTATGGGATGGGGAGAGATGACAGGAGGAGATGAAGAATAGGGCAGGACTGGCTTCTACCCTTCATTTGTATCAGGTTATTGTTTGGGTGCATTTTTTTTTTAGCCACCGTCCCGTTCTAAAGTAGAAGGTCATAACAGGGAACTCTGTTCAATGTTGTGGGGCAGCCTGGAAGGGAAGGGAGTTTGGGAGAGAATGGATACATGTATATATATGGCTGAATCCCTTCTCTGTCCACCTGAAACTATCACAACATTGTTTATTAACTATGAAAAAAAAGTGAAAGTCGCTCAGTCATGTCCGACTCTTTGCGACCCCATGGACTATACAGTCCATGGAATTTTCCGGGCCAGAATACTGGAGTGGGTAGCCTTTCCCTTCTCCAGAGGATCTTCCCAACCCAGGGATCCAATCCAGGTCTTCCACATTGCAGGTGGATTCTTTACCAGTTGAGCCACGAGGGAAACCCAAGAATACTGGAATGGGTAGCCTATCCCTTCTCCAGTGGATCTTCCCGACCCAGGAATCGAACTGGGGTCTTCTGCACTACTGCGGGAGGATTCTTTACCAACTGAGCTATCAGAGAAGCCCATTTATTGGCTATGCCCCAATACAAGATTAAAAGTTAGGAGAAAAAAAGTAGACAGTCATGGATCAGCCACAGGGTGTCTGTTGGTTTAGGGAGAATGAATGGGTTTCCCTCTCCTGTCAGTGGAGGCTGGTTGGCAGTGGCTGCCTGTGATTGTCTTAAGAAGGATTCTGAGGCTGTGTCCACACCTGGAGGAAAAGTGTACTGAGCCTGGTGGGCAGTGTCTGTCCCTGGAGGGGAGACTCCATGCGTGTGCTGTCATTGTCCGTCCTGTATGGGTCTTCCTGAGACAGGGGCTCTGTGCCATGGCCCTTCTTGCAGGTGGAAGTGATCAAGAAAGCCTACATGCAAGGTGAAGTGGAGTTCGAGGATGGTGAGAATGGTGAGGACGGAGCCGCCTCCCCCAGAAACGTGGGGCACAACATCTACATCCTAGCTCATCAGGTGCGACCCTTCCCCAGCCCCCCTGCCCGACAGTCAGTGCCAGCATTCCATGCATGCGCCCTTAAACTTGCTTTTCCTGTAAGTATTCAGCCTGAGGTTGTTTGGGCACGTGGTAACGTGGCTCACGGGTACGGCCAGCCGCCTGACCCCGAGTGCGAGGTCCAGGCTGCTTCCAGTGTTCCATTCCCGCAGGGTCATGTCCTCGGAAACCCCCGCATTTCTTAAAAGCGTTCCCACTGAGCCGTGACACTTGGATAGTTTATGACTGTGTCTCCAGACACTTGAAAGGAGTCTTAGTCTTTTCATAAATATTGATGAGTCTGTCTTAACCGTCTCAAGAAAGAAGCCTCAGCTGCCTGGCCTATCGCACTTGGAAATCTTTGGGAACTTGTCACTCTGCCTTGTCTTTGTTTGCCTTTCGGGGGATGGAGTAATACTTCCTACCCTGGCACCAGAATGCCCTGTTTCGTAACTCGCTTCCCAAGTGGCTGGGCTTCTGAAGACACTTCCTGTTTCTGGAGGTTGACGTGCTTGGAGCGGGCTGAGGTGTGTGGGCAGCCAGGAACTCGGCTGCAGGCTGGTGCTTCTGGTCCCCTCCACCTCTCTTAGGTGGAGGCGTTTGATAGAAAACAGTGATGGGATTGGGCTGGAGGTTGATAAGTCCTTGCTCCTTGTCTCCTCCATTCCTAGCATTTAATTTAGGCCTTGGGAGTTTGGGAAGGTTACATGCACACTGCTATGTTTAAGATGGATAACCAACAAGTACCTACTGTATAGTAGTTGGAACTCTGCTCGGTGTTACGTGGCAGCCTGGATGGGTGGGGGATTTAGGGAAGAATGGATACATGTGTATATATGGCTGAGTCCCTTCGCCATTCACCTGAAACTATCACAGTATTGTTAACTGGCTATAACCCAATGCAAAATAAAAAGTTTAAGGTTTAAAAAAAATTATATGCCCAAATCAGCTTACTCAGTTTTAATGAGCAAGTACATATTGATAATGAAATGATTTAAGCTTCAAAAAACATGGTAATGTAGCCCCTGTGAGCTTTCAGGGCGTTCCTTAAGGAGGCTCTGTGGGGTTGGATAGAAAACCCCACCTTCCTCCTGCCTGGCCAAGGAAACCAGGGCAAAGTGGGCCCTTGAGTGGACATGCGCTCTTCACCCCACTCTGCCAGGCTCCCAAAATAGCTGCCGTGCAGAGCGAGCCTCAGTGGGGCACATGGGGCCCTGCCTTCGCCCTCCAGCTTCTGCTTGTTCCCTTGCATCTTTTCCCCCCAGAGCTAGAAGGCAGCTGTGTGTTGCTGTTGCAAACAGAACTGACTCCCCTGTCTGCACTTGTGTTCTAGTTGGCTCGACATAACAAAGAGCTTCAGACCATGCTGAAACCCGGCGGCCAGGTGGATGGAGACGAAGCTCTGGAGTTTTATGCCAAGCACACGGCCCAGATAGAGGTAAAGGCCGGGTACACTTGGGACCCAGGCTCGCGTCGAGGGCCTCCACAGTGGGTGCCCTGAGCTGGGGCTGGCGTGCGGTCACTGGTCTGAGTGGTAAACAGGTGGTGAGAAGCTACAGTGCACCAAGACCCGCACTCAATGCTCAAAGCCTGGGACAGCCAAGGTAGTGGGGGAGTAGACACCAAGCAAGGCCACGCAAGGAGACGCGCTGTGAATTCAGAAAAGGGCGTGAGGACGACCAGAAGGTATCATGAGATGGTACCACAGAAGGACCTGCTGGCGGCCTCTTCTGAAGAGTGTCACCCAGCGCAGACCTTCTGAAGGATGGGAATGAAGGGGCACAGCCAGGAGGCTAGAGTTTGGCAGGCCCCGAGGTGGGAGGTGAAGGTGAAGAGGTGGGGCTTAGGGAGCGGGAGTGAGAAAACACTGGATCAGAGAGGAAAGAGACAGCCCCAGGTCCTGCAGGACCGAGTCCGGTGTTGGCGGGAGGAGTCTGGACTTCAACCTCAGAGCTCCACCGAGGAGTAATACGACCAGATCTGCACTTGAAAACACATACACACACCCGCAAGAAAGAAATCATCTCCATTTTGCAGATGGGACAACACTGAGAAGGGACTCAGAGGTTGCGTCACTCAGCGAGAGGTCCAGTTCTCAGTGTCAGGGCTGACATTTTCATCCACGTCTGGCTGACCCGGAGCCCATGGGTGTTTTTAATGTTCCTTGCGTTGTCTCCTGGGGGCTGAGAGGGCCCAGACCTGCACCCGCAAGATTCAGGCAGTAAGGGATGGTGTGTCCTGATCAGCTAATGAGGAAATGCAGAAATACAGTATCAGTGTCAGAGCAAGGATTTTGAAAGACTAGCAGACTCCTTTGGGCCATGTGAGACTTGCAGGATAGAGACATGTCAGAGGATAATCATACCCACGGTCTGGGGTCTCACAGCTGTCCTCATAAAATGCGTCATTTCACCCATCGGTTGACCGTGACAGTGTGTATGAGCACGTAATCCCAATAGATTGTTCATGACCAGAAGTTTGTTCTCTGGAGCCCTTAGAAGACAAGCTTCAGGTATTTGCAGTGTGGAATGTCAGAGGGGAAGGAACCTTGGAAATGGTCTGGTTGAGCTCCTTGGTTCACCATCAAGCTGACATTTGATCAGGTGCAGAGGTGTTAACAAGGTCACCCACTCTGCTAGAGGTGGAGAAGGGCTGGGATGGATTTTGATTTCCAGCTGTACGTTGAGTGAAAGAGAGGCATGAATCGATCTTGAATAATGGAGAGAAATGGCCAGGCAGGGCGGCCTGAGCTCTTGAAATCCTGTTCCTGGGCAGCTGCTCATACCGTCCAGTCTCGCAGGACACAGAGAGTGCTGTCATTCCCAGGCTTCCGCAGACCCGCATCCCAGCACTCGGGTCACACCATGCAGGTCGCCCTGAAATCTGAGCATCTGTTCTTGCCAGGAGACCACCTGTTCCTCCATTGTCTCGTCTCAGATCGTGTTCCTTCCGTGTAAGGGGGCTGATCCAGAGCCCCCCTGATGATATAAAGCAGGAGGGCCGTGGGGGACTGCAGACTGTATCCACCCGCTTTACCAACACCCGCCCCCCCAATCCCAGTTAACGAGGTTGGCTTATGCACCAGACTTGGTAACATGATCTCCAGTTTGATTTGGAAACCACTGGTCTCCAGACGACATCTCCGAGGATTCAGGGAGGCCGGGCTGTGGGAACCTGCCTCCTTTCGGAGTTTCCCACTGCAGCTTGACCTGAGTCATCTCTCCTGCTGCGCTGGGAAAAAAATCACTGGGAGACTGGGAACCAGAACTTCTCAGAGAGGGTGTGGCTCTGGGCCTCACCTGACTTGTCCAGCCCCTGGGGAGGAAGGACACAGGGAGGCCCTGCCCCTCTAGTACTGCAGCCTGAACCCCTTTGAAATCTCTGGCCCCCTGGGACTACGACTCAACGCAATGTTGAAAAATTTGAACAGTCTCCCCCAGACAAACTCTCTGGGGACTAAACCTGTCTAGGAAGAGCATGGGGAATATCTGTGAAGCATCCACCCCAGGAATCCGCAAAGCTAGTTAAAAGAACAATGAGCGTGATACCAATATTAAAAGAGTCTCATTTTAGGCATCACACATGTTGGATGCTCAGAGGTCACTGCATCTGTGAAAACCGAAGATCTCCTTTTTGAGTTCCTATCTAGGGAAGAGAACCCACCTTTGCAATCTGAGAAAGGCTCTTAGGTGAGATTGGTCCCATGACCTAGCACTACATGGTACAGTGGGATCACCACTAGCTGTGTTTGGCTGTTTACATTAAAATTAAATAAAATTAAATACTAAGCTCCAGTCCTCAGTTGTGCTAGCCACATGTGCTAGTCCTCAGTGCCCGTATGTGAGTAGGGACTCTGCTTTCAAAGGGGCAGACACACAGTTGTGGCATCATTTCATCATTCCCGTTTTCCTCATTCCAGAAAGTTCTGTTGGACACCTGCAGCCCCAAGCCTCCTATGAATCTGTACATAGAACACACTTTAAATTGTTCCAGATTAAACTTCATCACAGTACAATTCATGGGTCTGAGGTTAGAAAAATATTTTGACTTTCCAAAACGGTTTTATGCATAAATCTAAGAGATACAGCCTAGTCCGGGAGTTACAGAATCCAAGAAGACTCCGGGTCAGGTCTGTGTTATGCTTGATCTTTCATTCTGAGATGGGACTTCCTGGTGGTCCAGTGGTTAAGAGTCCAGTCTTCCGATGCAGGGGGCGTGGTTTCAATCCCTGGTCAAGGAACTGAGATCCCACATGCCATGTGGTATGGATAAAAAAGAAAAAAGAAAAAATCTAGGCTGAATACTGAGCCTGTGCCTGTGCCAAGTGCTCAGGAAAGGCTTTTTGATAATTTTAACCTCCGTTTTTTCACCCTAGATTGTCAGATTAGACCGAACCATGGAGCAGATTGTCTTCCCCGTGCCCAGTATATGTGAATTCCTAACCAAAGAGTCAAAACTACGGATATACTACACCACAGAGAGGGACGAGCAGGGCAGCAAGATCAACGACTTCTTCCTGCGGTCCGAGGACCTCTTCAATGAGATGAACTGGCAGAAGAAGCTCAGAGGTGGGTCAGCGCCTCCAGGTGCTGTGGAATTGTGTGGTTCTGCAGGTCTTGCACACTGGGGTTCGATGGTGAGTGCGTGGACCTCCTCGTAGGAGCAGAGCTGGTGGGGCTCAGGATTCTGTCCCCCTCTCAGCACCAGGACCACCCAGGCACCTTGGGAGCTAGTAAGTGGGCTCCAGCCTCTGAGAGGTGCTAAAAAGGCTTCCTTCCAGCTGCCTTTGACCTGATTTGACTGGAGAGCTCCCAGAAGGACTTAAAATGCTCCTATTTTGATAGAGAAAATTAAAGGGATGGAGAACAGACAGGCCTGCTGCTCACAGGATGACACATTTGAGCAGTAGGTTGAGCCTACCTGAGAGCTCGTTGACCAGCCCACGTGCTCGGAAGACACAGGTCTTCCCCCTTTTATAGGGCAGTTCAGATTGTACACCCTAGCGTCATTTTATAGGCAGTGGAATCACTGGCCACAGAAGATGAGTCATTGCTCACCAGCGAGTCCCATTGCGGGGCCCAGCCAGGCTGGCTACATTTCCTCGTCTAAACAGGGCTGCCCTGGCTGGCTTCTCTGCGGCCAGTTTTCATTAGAGTTTTAGTGTGATCCTTCACTGCTGACAGTACGCTGGGCACCAGCTGTTGTGACCAGCTTAGAAAGGATGCTGCTTCATTCCTGTCATTAGTCAGGAGCTAGGGTTTGTATTTGAAACCCTGGATTCCAGCTACCCCTGTGATCACTCCAGCTCCTGCTGAGGGGCAGGGCTGTGGGAAGGGAAACGGGGCTGGAGGTCAGGTTCTGGGTGCTCTCCTCGTCCTCCCTCATCGGCCTGAGCCAGCACAGACCTGCCTCCTTTGCTGCCGCCCCTGCTCTGCTCTGCTCCACTCCCTGTCTCCCTGGAATCGGTTAGTCGCAGAAGGCGTTGTGCAAGCAGGCTGCCCGCCAGGCGCTGGTCTCACCCCACCCCTACTCCATTCTCTCTCATCTCTAAGGGACACCTCATCGACCAGCACTTTAAAGCACGGTCATATGTTTTGCTGAACCAACCCATTTGTCACCCAGCCCCACGCGAGGTGTCTAGCTCACCTTTAACAGAGCAGCATGCGTGTCCTCCATGGTGTGGACCTCATAACGCTTCGTGGACAGGTGGCCCCACTATCAGTATGTTCTTGTAGCCACCGTGGGCTCCATCCAAGCTCCTATAGCTCAAGCATCGTGAGTCGTGTTGAACATCCTCGCAGCACCGTGCTCATACAGTCAGATAAGAAAGATACCCAAAAAAGGTTGACAGAGACCCTATATGTATGCTTGTCTTCTCAGCTATGGCTTTCAATAGAAGGGAACTTCCTCTTATTTGTTGATTTTGCTCTTCATTGAAATAGTCCATGATTCCAATTTTAGGTGATGATCCCGAATTCATGGTTTGGTTCATCCAGACCTCCATGATAGTTATTGAAACGGTGGTTTTGGACTTCCCTGGTGGTGTGTTGGATAGGAATCTATCTGGCAATGCAGGGGACGTGGGTGGATCCCTGGTCTGGGAAGATTCCACATGTGCGGAGCATCTACGCCCACGTGCCACAGCTACTGAGTCCACGCTCTGGAGCCTGCAGGCCACAATTTCCGAGCCCACGTGCCACAAGTGGAACTTGAGTGCCCAGAGCCTGTGACTTGCTGCTAAAACAGCCAGATGCTGTTCTGTCGCGAGCTTCTGAAACCTGCAACAAGAGAAGCCACCACGAAGAGTAGCCCCCACTTGCTGCAAGTAGAGAAAGCCCACGTGCAGCAACGAAGACTCAGCACAACCATAAACACATGAATTTTAAAAAATGATTTTACCCTTTCTAACTCTTCACGACCCCATGGACTGCAGCCCACCAGGCTCCTCCGTCCATGGGATTTTCCAGGCAAGAGGAGTGGGGTGCCATCGCCTTCTCCATATATATAGGTCTACTAAGTGCAGGCAGACCCGTTAACCTGTGAGCCACAAGGGAAGCCCAATATATAGGTCTGCTAAGTACTGATACTAAGACTGGTCAGATATACTCATTCTCTCTGAATTGTGTTATCTAATAGGTATAGAAAATAGGCTCTCCAGGGGGCTTAAGAATTGAAAGAAAGATTTTCACCTTTTATGATGAGGTGAGAGACCTTGTCATCCCTCTTTCTGAGATGTTGTCTTCAGCCTGGCAGAGTAGGAAGACCTCAGCTGCAAGAGATGGGATCTCTGAATTCATTCTCCTTCCATCACCCACTGGCTTTGTGACCTGGGCAGGTGACTGAACCTCTTCTAGGCCCTCCCCTATAAAGTGGGGAATTAAGACTGCCCAACGGATTGATTGGTCAAGGAATGGCCAGCTCATCATTCCAAGATTTCTATTGCTTTGTAGCTAATACCTTCTCTTATTTGGTCTGTCTTTGTTTCAAAAGCAGTTTTTGTTTCAGTGAAGCTTAAACACAGCTATAGTTGTCAACTGAGAGATTTTAATTGGCCTCATAGCTCTGCTGGTAAGAGAAAAATTGAAAGTAATAACTGAATTAAACATGATTTGCATATTTAGGAAGAGGAGAAATGTACTCATTAGAAGTGCAATTAAAATGAAATACATTTTCCCCTCTAAGTAGCTTATTTCTCTTCTGATGTGTCTGCAGAAAAGAGTTCTCTGGCTTGTCTATGAAGCTGCTTTACCTTTTCCTGAAAGTGTCTCCGGGAATCATCTATGCCTTGGAGAATCTGTAGCTGGGGCTCAGATACGCAGGGAGGTGTGTCTGAGACACGTGTTGCTTCATCTTTTCTTCTGCAAGTATTAAGATACTTAGTTCCTATACTCTCTTGAAACCTTCCCTGCTTTACTCAAAAGACACACACACACACACACACACACACACTCTTGTGTGCATTCACATCCTCCATCCACTGTGCCTCTCTGATATCTTCTTCTGGCCCCAGGGATGAGAAAACTCTGGGCTAAGAAAGCTAGAAGGTAGTGAAAGGAAATTGAGGCAGAGCTGCAAAGGCCAGCACTTTGTTACTTGGTGTTACGTGGTGTCTTGCCATTCAGGCACTCGGTCCTGTCTGACTCTTTGCCACTCCATGGACTGCAACACACCAGGCTTCCCTGTCTTCCACCCTCATGGTTTTTACATTCATTGGAATAGAGTGGGAAATTCCATTGCTGTATATGCACATGGAGTCTGTGTCCTCAGCAAGCCCAGTTCCTTAAAAAGAAGACAAACTAGGATAAGGGGGTTAGCAGGAGATGCCCTGGGTGCAGTTACTTGGATCGCCTGCCCTTCTAGGATCATGGGACCCTGTCTTCTTGCACCTGGGTAGATTCCCAGTTGACTTGAAGGGTCGAATATTTGTTCATATTCAGAGTGACACCACAATTAAAGTACGGTGTTAGCCTTATAAAAGTCAGACTTGTGAAAACTATATGCCGGAGTTGAGGAGCATTTATTACAGTCATGTTAAAGCATCAAACAGTGGCTATTCTTAGACTTGGTTCAGGTTGAGAGCTCCCCCTGAAGAGAATCCTGGCTTAACCCTCACTGATCTCTGCCGTTTCCTGCCTTTTTGTCTTTTCACTTCTTATTAGTCTGTTACCCATACACTGATGGGGAGAGGATGTTATAAATTCCCGTGTTCCCATCAGTCAGCCCTTGGCCATCCTTGCCATTGTTTCTTCTGTGCTGTTCAGAGTTTTCATATTCAGATCAGGAATGGGCTTCAGTCCCAGAAAAAACACCAACAGTTATTGTCTCCAGAGCAAGTGGTTTCTCATCTTAAATTTGCTTCAGCAATTATTAATAGCTTATAAAATAAAACAAACTCCGGGAAATGGGGTTGACTGATTACTGGTCGGCTCCTCTACTAAATAAATGGTGACATGAGCCCTTTAACTCTGTCCTTGTCACTGAGCCCAAGGGTCTCTGAGCTGAGGGGATGAGATTGCCACAGCTTCCATCCTCGGCTGGGCCTCAGTTTCCCTCATTTATCAAATGAGAGATGTTAAACCAGATGCTGCTTATGGCTCCAAAACTCAACGGTTTGGAAACATGGCCTCTTACCAAGTGCGAGCATGTAAATGAGCAGTTATTAAATTATCCAGGGCTCTGTGTGATTGTGCCATAACTTTATTTTGGCTAGAAGTTTATGAAGGCTTGGTTACTGCTATAGGCATCGTTATAGAGTCACCGGATTTGTCACTGGCTGCTGTCCTAGAGTGAAACGGTGACTTTATTGGGAAAAAGAAATAACATGCTAGACATCCATTTTCACCTACTCCACGCTTCCCTTTAGAGGAGAATTATGTTGAATGAGCCTATCTTCTGGAAACTTTGCCTCTGGCATGGAGATGGAAATTATTCCCCCCATATCTATTCTTAAGCATCATCCTAAGTGTAAGGCGCCACCGAAGAATTCAGAGGAAAAGGAAGCACCCGTACACACAGTGTGGCCACCAGCTTGTCTGCAGCTGAGATGCAGCCAAGTGTGGTGTCAGCTGTCAGTAACAATGGGATAAGATAGCAGCACCACTTGAGACCTGATGCTTTCAAACTGTGGTGCTAGAGAAGACTCTAGAGTCCCTTGGATGGCAAGGAGATCAACCCAGTCAATCCTAAAGGAAATCAACCCTGAATATTCATTGGAAGGACTGATGCTGAAGTTCCGATACTTTGGCCACCTGATGCAAAGAGTCAACTCCCTGGAAAAGAGCCTGATGCTGGAAAAGATTGAGGGCAAGAGGAGAAGGGGACAACAGAGGATGAGATGGTTGGATGACATCACTGACTCAATGAGTTTGGGCAAACTTTGGGAAATAGTGAGCCACACGGAGGCCTGGCATGCTGCCATCCATGGGGTCGCAAGGAGTTGGACATGATTGAGCAACTGAACAATAACTGCCTCAAGGGTCTCCTGCCCCTTGGGAGGGCTTTGGGGCCCCACCCTTTCTCTACTGTAGCCTTTAGAAATGGAGCTTGGCTGCTGACCATTCAGGGAGAGCTCCTATTTCTGGTTCTTCTTCAGGAAGATGGCGGATGACTTGGTGATGGGAAAGGGGCTGTTGTCTTGCTTTCAGGCATCAGTGAGTTGGTGAAGAATTTCAAGCAGGGAAGGAGTGTAGAAGTGGTAGCATTCCTAGCCTGGGGCCCAGCTGGGCTGACTCTGAATGCTGTGTTCCCCCCCACTAGTACCCCCCACTTTTCAAAGGCTCATTGAATTCTCCAGTCCCAGGGCCCCAGGGGGAACTGAGGACTTGGCACATGAACCCTGGATAACCCCCCAGATTCCATAACTGTGGTGCTGATGGGGGCATGTGGGGTTTTTAGATGCTCCAGCTTTTCCCCTTTCTTCTCTTCCTCGTCCCCCAATTCATCTTCTGTTCCAGTAGGGACTCCCAACAGAAACAAACCCATCTGATGTCGTTCTGAGCTTATGAGTCAGCTTGAAAACAAGTGACCATTTTTAATGTTTGGTGAAAACTGGGAACAAAAGTGGGCTTGTAGGGGCAGAGCGGGAGGAGGGGCCTGTGGAATTCCCAGCGTTCTGGCTCACAGTCTCGAACCTCATGGGGTTCCGTCTTTGTTTTCACAGCCCAGCCCGTCCTGTACTGGTGCGCTCGCAACATGTCTTTCTGGAGTAGCATTTCATTCAACCTGGCTGTCCTGATGAACCTGCTTGTGGCGTTTTTCTACCCATTTAAAGGAGTCCGAGGAGGTACTGCCCCATGTCTTTAATTTCAAGGAAACTTCTAGAAACAGCAGGATGGCTATGACTTGCATCTTAAATGGGATCCCTGGTAGTACTGGTGCAATTGATGGAATCCTAGTTCCCCGTTTTCAGACACGATGAGAGAGTAGCTTTTACCACGGGTTTATTTTTTGCTTGTTTTTCGTGTTTTAACTTTTGCAATGTTGTGTTGGTTTCTGCCACAAGCAACGTGAATCAGCCATAATTAGACATACATCCTCTCCCTCTGGCACCTTCCTTCCCTCTGCATTGTCATCCCTTCAGGTCGTCACAGAGAACCAGACTCGGCTCTGTGTGCTACCCAGCAACCCCTCAGCAGCTATCCATCTTACCCTTGATAATGTATATAGGTTGATGCTGCTTTCTCCATTCATCCCACTGACTCCTTCCGCCACTGTGGCCACGATGCCCTTCTCTACATCTTCAGCTCCATTCCTTTCCTGCAACTAGGTTCATCAATAATACTGTTTTTCTAGATTCCCTACATATGCATTAGTACACTGTATCTGTTTTTCTCTGACTTCACTTTGTATAGCAGGCTCTAGGTTCATCCACCTCACTAGAACTGACTCAGATTCGTTCTTTTGTATGGCTAAGTAATATTCCATTGTGTATATATACCACAACATCTTTATCCATTCATCTGTCGATGAACATCTAGGTTGATTATATGTCCTGGCTATTGTAAATAGTGCTGCTGCGAACATTGGGGTACATGTGTCTTTTTCAATTATGGCTTTCTTGGGGCATATGCCCAGTAGGGGTTGCTGGGTCATATGGTAGATGTATTTCTAGTCTTCTTAAGAAATCTCCGTGCTGTTCTCCATAAGGGCTGTGTCAGTTTACATTGCCACCAGCAGTGCAGGAGGGTTCCCTTTTCTCCACATCCTCTACAGTACTTACTGTTTGTAGATTTTTTGGTGATGGCTATTCTGACTGGTGTGAGGTAATACACTGTGAGTTTATTTTTCAATTTAGTTTGAAATCATATAAACTGTTTATCCATATTTATTTCTCAGGAAAGAAAGAGGAGAAGCAATATATTAAAAACAGTAAGAGATCATCTTAACCTCCTTGTTTTGTATGTCAGGAAACTATGTATCAGGGAAGCTGAGAGATTTAGCCGAAGACACACAGCCCCTTAAGCAGCTGAGCTAATCCTAGAATGAATATAGATAACTTTGATGCTCAGTCCAGTAGGTTTTTTTCCTTTGCCGTACTTGTGGCATTGATTTCAGACTATAGAATTTGTAAAAAATAATCTCTGGAATTTAATTGTTTTCTTTTTTTTCTGGCAAGAGGTAATGGGAGGCCGGGCATGACAGGGTAATGGGAGGCAGACATCCTTGCCTTTTCAGTCAGTTAAGAGCTGCGTGTTGTCATTCACATGATGAAATATGCTGTCCACAGTCTCCATAGGTTTCCTTCCCCTATCTCTTCTGGTCATCTGTGTGCACACTCTACATGTTCTACTGAGGAAAGGCAAACCACTCAAATACCATTTCTTCTGTTTGGGGCTCCTCAGTTTGCTTAACAGCCTTCTGGAGACATTGACAACTGTGGAGTTCTGGGGGCTCCCCTTCTTTTAAACTTTCATGACCCCCTTTTCTGACACCTGCGACAGCCTCCTGGGAGGCTGACTTTTCAGCTCAATTTTTCATCAGAGCTTTTTGGCAGATCACCTCCACTATGTATGTTGCAACCTGGCAGTAGCTACCTTCTGTAAAACAATGGGATGAAGAGCCCAAAAAGTAAGAGAATAAAAACCAAAAAGAAAAAACCAGCACAGAGGTAAATCCAGAGCAGGCTCTGCTCTGGAGTTTAATAATGCAGATGTGTGCATGACTGAAGTAAATTTAAGGTCCAATTTAAAAGTAACAGTGTGTACTGTGGTATGTCCAACTTACTCATTTGAGGCATTACCTTTTCAGTTGAGCCTGAAGCCATGTGGAAGCCTTCACTGGAGTGATGTTTTCCCTGCAAGGCAGTACTTAAACGCAAGCCCAAGGGGTATTTTCCTTTAAAATGGATTATGTCAGGATTCACGGTGTCCCTGTTGGAAAAGTTGGGCAGGTCCACAGCACTGCAGGGTGTTCTCCTGGGGGGTGTCTGCTTGTGCTGGGCTGCCAGTTAGCGGAGGTGAGAGTGTGAAGTGTTCAGCCAAGAGCTCAGGTGGAGGGGATGGAGCCCTCTTCTCACCTCCAGGGGCTATCACATCACAGCAGATTCTTCAACTAGTACTTTGGGTGTGTCTTCATTTCCCCCCTCCACTTTTTTAAAAACTATTTAAAACTGATTGTTATTCTGTACCTTGGCCATTTTCATCACTGGTCACTTATGGCAGTTTTGAGGCCACTGTCTGGGGACAGTTCATTGATAGCTCCCTCGTCTTCTGTGATAAGCCTCATTTCAATGCAACAGCTAGACCTACAGAGTCTGGACTTGGTGTCCAGGCCTGGCCCAAACACTCACCTGCCACATGACTCTGGGCAAACCACTTCAGTTCATCCTCCTTATCCTCCCTATTAAGCAGTGCTTAGGTTGAGCCAGTAGTTGTGACACCAAGGTATGGATTTGGAAATCCCCGTAGTGGTCAGGAGAAAATAATTGCTGACCCAGTCAGGATCTCTGGAGCATCCTGTTTCTTGCCCGTGCAAGTTCAAGACCTACTGGATGATTATTAAAGGTCCTTCTGGCTTTACAGTGTAGCACTCAAGGTGGCATTGACCCTGGATCTGTAGAAACCTAGGCTTCCTGTTTTGGCAGTGTGGGCTTTAGAACTTTGTGCCAATGCACTCAACAGAAAATATAATTAGATGTCCTTTGAGAGAAGGAGATTGATCTGACGTCAGGAAGTCCTTTCCATTATACAGTGACAGAAATCCCCCTCAAACACATCAACTCACTCAGAGGAATTTTTTTTTCCTTTTAAACATATTCTGGGGACATCTATACTCAGTGTTGACCATCTTCAGGAAGAAGGTTGTTTCAGCCCTATCTAGAAACAAAATCTGATTGGTTACCTGAAAGTATTTTTTTAAGAGAAATATTTGTTCTTGTTGAATCCTGAAACTAGGGTTTCCAAAATGTCCCTCCTGCAGGAGTTTACTGACCTTTATGCCAGTGTGGCTCTCTGGCTTGAAAGGCTTGTGGCTGCCGAGGACACTGTGGCCTTAAAAGCTCCTTTTCAAAAGTTTTTTTCCCCCTTTGGTTGAGAACTGAGAGTCACACAGTCTTTAAAAAGCATGAAAATTTGGCAGCTTCAGAATTCTTACTGAATTTGTAAGCATGCCATGGTGATTAAAGCCCATAAAGTACTACTTTTTAAACTTTCTTACTGTTGAAATTTTCAAATCTGTACACAAGTGGAAAGAAGAGTATAATAAACTGCCACATACCCATCAGCCCATCTTTAACAACATTTTGCCTGTTTTGTTTCATTTATACTCCTACTGTATTTTCTGCAAGATTTTAAAGAAGTCTAGACATCTTGTTTCACTGTGCATCTCTTAACTTCAGAGAATATTTTTAAATGTGTATAATCACCATAGCATTCTCATATCTAAAAAGAACTAACAATAAATCATGTAATGCTGCTGCTGCTGCTGCTAAGTCGCTTCAGTCGTGTCCGACTCTGTGCGAACCCATACACAGCAGCCCACCAGGCCTCCCCGTCCCTAGGATTCTCCAGGCAAGAACGCTGGAGTGGGTTGCCATTTCCTTCTCCAATGCATGCCTATCCCTATTCGTGTTTCTCCAACTGTCTCAAAGAAATCTTTCTATAATTGTTTCTTTGGAATCTAACATTAATTTTTTTCTAATAATTTTTAAATTGGAGTATAACTGCTTTACAATGTTGTGTTAATTTCTGCTGTACAACATTGTGAATCAGCCATATGTAAATAAATCCCCTTCCTCTTGAGCCTCCCTCCTACTTCCCCAATTCCATTACCCATGCCTAGGTCATCACAGAGCACCAAGCTCCCTGTATTATACAGCAGCTTCCCACTAGCTATTTATTTTACATATCTAGCATTAATTTTTAACTCTGCTTTTTGAGTGGGAAGACCGCAGATTTTATATATTGTCTCTTTCAGGATTTGGGTACATGTGTTGTACTGGTCACATTTATTATACTGAGATGTTAAGAGGCAGTTTAAGATGATGATTATGCTTAAGAAAATGAAAGGTAAGCCACAAGCTGGGCAAAAACACTTAAAAAACATGTCAGACAAAAGGCTTATATCTAGCCTATAGGAAAAACTCTTATAACCCAATAATGAAAAGACTACCCATTTAAAATAATGGGTATAAGATTTGATCAGATATTTCACACACAAAAAAAGAATATATGAATAGTCAATAAGAACATAAAAAGATATTCAACATCAGTAGTTATTAGAAAAATGCAAATGAAAACCACCTAGATATGTTATGAGAAACCTACTAGAATGGCTAAAATTAGAATGACCGACAATACCAAGCATTGGTGATGATCTGGAACAGTGCAGCTCCCACTCTTAGTGATGAGAAGGGGAAATGGTAGCATCAGTTTGGAAAATAGTATGGTTAGGTCTTCTGAAGTTAAATGTATCCTTAGGGTTCTCAGATCTATTTCCATGTTTTTGTCCAAGAGAAATGAAAACATATCCCCACCCCAGAACTTGTACTTGAAGTTTCCCAGTAGCATCTTTCGTCATAATCTGGAAACAACCCCAGTATCCATTAATTGTTGAGTGGATAAATAAATGATGACACAGCCCTATTATGGACCACTACTCAGCAATAGAAAGCAGAAGCTATTAATATACACAATAACATGAATGAACCTTAAAAATTTTGCTAAGTGAAAGAATTTTTAAAAACTGCCTACTAATATTATTTTTCCAGTTTTTATGCAATTCTGGAAAATGCAAAGCTACAGTGGTAGAAAGCAAATCAGGAGTTGCCTAGGAGTGGAGATGGGGCAAGGCGTCAGCTGCCAAAGGCGCAAGGAAACCTCTTAGTGTGATACGATGTTTATGTCTCAATTGTGTTAGCAGTTACATGTGGTTAGATGACTGTATAAACTGCCCACAGTCATGCACTTAAAATGGATGGATTTTTTTTTTAATGATGGTTAGGGACCATCAACTCTGGCAGCATGTATATTTGTGGTAGATTCTGTTTCACCTTAGGTGAGATACATAACCCAAAACTCCATTTTCTCTGTGGTAAATTGGAGGTGATCATAGTACCCTCTGGAGAAGGCACTAGTGACCAACTCTGGTAATCTTGCCTGGAAAATCCCATGGATGGAGGAGCCTGGTAGGCTGCAGTCCATGGGGTCGCTAAGAGTCAGACACAACTGAGTGACTTGACTTTCACTTTTCACTTTAATGCATTGGAGAAGGAAATGGCAACCCACTCCAGTGTTCTTGCCTGGAGAACCCTCGGGACAGAGGAGCCTGGTGGGCTGCCGTCTATTCGGTCACACAGAGTCGGACACAACTGAAGCAACTTAGCAACAGCAGCATAGTACCCTCATAGAGTGCCAAGAGGAGAAAATAAATGATCATCCAAATGAAGGGCTTGATACCATATCTAACAATTGTTAAATGCACAGGAAGGGACACACCTGACCCTAGGACCCACTTCTTCCTGCATTTCTGGAAATCTTCTGCCTTTCAGTGCCCATCCCTGATCAGATTCTCCTTCCGGAAGATATCAAAACGGAAGAGGCAGGTGGCTGGGGTCTGGGGACAGTTCTGAGAGAGAAGGTGAGTCTTGGCAGGTGTGGACAAAAGGAACTAGGGCAACCCAGAGGCTGGTGGGAGAGCCTGGGACCTGCAAGGACGTTGCTTTCCCAGGCGGCGCTGCCATCCAGGCAGCTCTGGAGAAGTGAAACTCCTTTATATAAGCAGCCTTAATCATGTAGTGCTGCTTGTTTACATCTGAAGGAAACTCAAAATGTGACAGCATTTGAAATAGGGGTGTTTTTTTTTTTTAATGAGTGTTTTACAGAACCTTATTTTTAGCCCTGTTGGCTCATGTTATATAACTGAGCCGTCTCGTGGGACACTCTAAATAGAACTTGCAATAGCAAGAGATGACAGAAACTGGTATAAGCTCTTTGACTACAAGGATAATCTAATTGTAGGATGATGCTAATGATACGGAAGTTGCTTTCCTCCTTCCCTTGAAGAAATCTGATGCGGGCAGGGGACCTGCGATTTTCCTTTGCATACTTTTAATAGAAATTAGAAGTCTGTTCTCCCAGTTCGCCTCCCTGAAGAGTGAAGTGTGACACATGGATGAGTTTTGCTTGTGGAACAGACCCATCTGATGGATGCCTGCTGGGTACTCAGCGCTTCCCTTCAGGAGACTGGAGTCCAGTGGGGATGGGGCTTGGAAGAGAGGGCACTGACTGCTAGAAAACAGTATCCCACAGGGCTGAGCAGGGATACCGAGGGTCAGAGACAGAAGGAGCACCTAGCCTATTTTGTGAGGAGAAAGGGGATGGGGGAGGCTTCCTGTCAGAGGTGCACGCGTACGTGCGTGCTAAGTCACTTCAGTCATGTCCAACTCTTCGCTACCCCATGGACTGTAGCCTGCCAGGCTCCTCTGTCTGTGGAGATTCTACAGGCAAGAATACTGGAAAGGGTTGCCATGTCCTTCTCCAGGGGATCTTCCCAACACAGGGATCGAACCCACGTCTCTTTATGTCCCCTGCATTGGCAGGTGGGTTCTTTACCACACATGCCACCTGGGAAGCCCCCTGGAAGAGGTGACATCTAAGCTAAGACCTCAGGTGAATAGGAAAGGGAGAGAATTTCCCAGGTAGAAGGAAGACATCGAAGGCTTAGAGGTAAGACAGCATGCATGTGACTGGTCATGTCGGGGGCAGAAAACTGGAGGTCAGGGTTGGGCCAAGGCAGGCCAGAGAGGTGCTTGAAGAAATTGTCACTGAACCTGCTCAGGTGTGTCCCCTCTGTGAGGGGAAAGCCCTGATCTCTGAGAGCCCTGCCTCCTGGTTGCAGGGACCCTGGAACCGCACTGGTCGGGGCTGCTGTGGACTGCCATGCTCATCTCTCTGGCCATCGTCATCGCCCTTCCCAAGCCCCATGGCATCCGGGCCTTAATCGCTTCTACGATTCTCCGGTTGATATTTTCCGTCGGGCTACAACCCACACTGTTTCTTCTGGGAGCTTTCAACGTAAGTATGAATCCCTCCACTGCCTTTTTTTGTTTATTTCCATCTGAGTAGGAATGCCTTCCATTCTCCCTGGAATTTTGGCCTGTGCCTGCCGTGCAGAAAAATATATCCTTTGGGTGAGCTGTTAAAATAGCAGAGGAGAGCTGCAGGTGGGCATCTCCCTCTTCACTTTTCACGGGACAGTGGACCCCTTCATGTGCTCTCTGGACACTGGCAGTCTCATTGTCAGGGAATATTTCTCTCAGAATTAAGCAAAGGGAGAGAGATGTTGAGATTTGGGTTCATCATGCCCATCAGGTCATAGGTGTGCTAGGACAAGAGATTGTAGTCAGGAAGTCCAATGACTGCATGTGAACACAGCCCTCATTTCTGGTGAGGACCGCAGAGAACAGAGCAGAGAGGCAAGAGGGACTGTTCAGAGAGGGAGCAGGTAGAGAGGTCAGAAGAGAAGCCAGGCATCAGAAGATGGGTTACCGCAAAGTCAGTAGTGACGTTTGGAAGTGCCGTTTCAGTGTGTCCAAAGCTTCCCGTGTGCAAGGGTGGACGTCGACTCCCTCTGTGGAATCCTTAGGAAATGGACATGACTGATACCAAGCCATAAATTGGAGAGGTTTCCTGCCAAAAAGAAGGAACAAGTTGGGATCTGTGGGCATCTAAAACCACCTTCCAGAAGTTTCTGCCCTGAGCATATAAGGAAGCTGAAGTCACTGCATAAAAATGGAAGTGATATTGCAAAATAGGTTAATGCTGTAATTTAGGGCAATGATAAATGTCCCCAAATGGGTGTTCAGATGGCAGAGGCAGTAAGGGTGTGAGAGGACAAGAGACCACTTCAAGCTGACACGCTTAAGGAGAGGAAGTTTTGTCTCAAAGAATGGAAGCCATCAGGCCAGGAGGCAGGAACTGGGAGAAGCATTCTCTCAACTGATGGAAGCAGCGAGGCAAGCCTAGACCTTCTTAAGGGACAGCCAACAGTTAAGTTTCGCCTCCTCAGTGGTTCATGTACTGAAATATAGGGCCTGATTCTGGACAAGGAACCTGGGCCCCAAACTTTAGGAAAACCCACTGGGGCTCCATCCTCCAGGTGGGCCTGTCCCAATTTGATAAATCTTGGGTGAAAAGGGACTTCCTTAGTCAAATTAATGTGGGAAATTGTGGGTCAAGGAAAATGCAAGGTTTTTTACTGAAAGATTTCTGAGACTTTAACCTACTGATAACACATGAGGGCTTCCCTCATATCTCAGTTGGTAAAGAATCTGCCTGCAATGCTGGAGACCCCAGTTCAATTCCTGGGTCAGGAAGATCCCCTGGAAAAGGGATAGGCTACCCACTCCAGTATTCTTGGGCTTCCCTTGTGGCTTGGCTGGTAAAGAATCTACCTGCAGTGTGGGAGACCTGGGTTCGATCCCTGGGTTGGGAAGATCTCCTGGAGAAGGGAAAGGCTACCCACTCCAGTATTCTGGCCTGGAGAATTCCATGGGCTGTATAGTCCATGGGGTTGCAAAGAGTCAGACACAACTGAGCAACTTTCACTTTAACGCATGATGAATCTCTAAGAAGGGAACACTGGGTCTTCATATTTCCCAAACTTATTTGCCCACATGTTTTGTAAAGTGTAACTTGAAATTAGTGTTATATGGAATATAGGTTGGGAAATTCTATTCCCAATACTGGTAAGTGACTCAGGGCTTTTTGGTTTTGTTCTAGAGATTTTTTTCCGTGGACCATCTGCAAAGTTTACCACAACACAGTTTCTGTTTTATATTTTGGTCTTTTGGCCAAGAGACATGTAGGATCTTAGCTCCCTGGCCAGGGTTCACACCCGCACCCTCTGCATTGGAAGGTGAAGTCCTGACCACTGGACCACCAGGAAGGTCCCTGACTCAGGGTTTTTGAGCAGAGAATTGGTAGAAGTAAAGTATCATTGAGAAAACTCCCTCAGTAGAGGCATGAATATATATATTGAATATATATATATATGGATTTGAGTTGGGGGTAGGTGAACTGGAGGCAGGGGAACCCCTTACGGAGTCATGTCCCCCTTACATGAGACAAGCCTGCCTCTTGGTCATAGTGGAGAATGAAGATACAGATGTCAGAGCTTTGGAGGAAATGGTGACACGTGGTGGGCATAGGGTCTGAGCCTTATGCCTGAAAACGGTGTGTGGCTTGGTCCTTTTCTCTAGGCAGCGAAGGTATTCCTATCTTTACTGGGTGGCGAAGCAAGCAAGAATAATTCCAAATTTTCAGTCACGTAAGACTGGGAGAGGAATAATGCAGCCAGCTACACTGAAGTCAGGCAAGACCTGGTTTTCGGGGTGCAGATAGACCTGAATTACTGAGTTACTTGACTTGAGGTGACAAGACTAGCTATTCGTGTTAGGCCTGGCATTTAGAAATGCATGACCAGAGTAAAAGAGACACATGAGCGCTGAAGGAGGCAATGCAGGCTTCACCTGCAGTGAGTGGAAGTATTTTAAGAAAGAAATACAGAGGACACAAATAGAAGGAAAAAGCACTATCTCAGAGGTTGTCTTCTAGGAGTTAATTCTTTTGTTTCTCTGGTCTTATGTCATTCCAGAGTTTTCTCTTCTGTAACATCAATCAGTTGGGGGAAAGACCCTATGTGGATAATTGGTGGCCATTCATAATAACAGCCGGGGGAGGGAGGGAGAGATGGGAAAACTAAAACAATAAACAGTTATTTAGAGAGGATTAATAAAAAAGAATACTTACTTGGAGCAATGGGAGAAGGAAAGTAGCCGTGAGAAAACTAGGGCAGAAGTTAAAGAGGAGAGCAGATTCAGGTAAAGCAGATTGCTCCGTTGTTAAGATTGTAGGGCAGGACACGTTGGAGGTCCAGGAATGCCAACCAGAGCATGACCTTTTTTCCCTCTATTGGAAACCTCAGCACAGTTCATTCAGAATCGATGATGTTTTCTCACCCTAAAAAAGATCTGACACTGGCAAAGTTTAAAATATTAAGGAAAAAAAGACCTGGTGGATTGAAAGTGGAGCCTGTCTGAGAAAACCTAACCTTCTCCGTGGGTGTTGGCTTCCTCCCTTATCTGATTGCTGAGAAGCTCACTTGCACTGACCCACCAGATTAACTGGCAGCATTCCCCCAGCACCTGTGGCCAAGCTAGCTCGGGTGGCAGGACATGGTTTTACAAAGTGCAGCCAAAGCGCATTCTCTCTGGCTTTCTCCTGAGTTAGGTTTTTCTCGCAGCATGTTGCTAAAGGCAGACTTGCAAGCTTCGGATTTCTATCAAAGGTAGGACTATCTTACACAGTAAGTCAGCCTTCAGTTTCAGGGGTCAGAAAACCTACTCCATGCTAATAAGCAAAGAAGAAAATGTGACTGAGAATCAGGAGGCTGGCTTCAGGTGTAGCTGAATCCAGGAGCCCAGACGATAGCATAAGGGCTCATTTCCTCTTTGCTTCTGCACTGCTGGTACCCTCAGGCTCTGTGATAATGCAGGATGGATGCCAGCAGCCTCAGAGCTCACTTTCTCTCAGGTTCAAGGTCAAGGATAAAGAATAAAATTGTCTTAGCTGCAGTCCCAGCAGAGATCTCAGGGGGTGTCATTGATTCCATTTGGTCACATGCCTATCTCTGAACGAATCATTGTTGCCATGGGAATACAGTATTCTGATTGGCCAGGATGGAGCCCCACCCAGACCTCAAGGACCAATATAAAGGAAGGGATGGAGCCCCAGCGATAAAGTAGAAGTTATTTCCGGAAAGAGGGGCAAGGGACTAGAACTCATCTTGAAGTCCCTTTCTTCCTGTACCACCCCAAGAAAATTATTTTTCCGTGTAGAATTAGGAGCAGTGGAAAACAAGAGCTGGTTGCTTCTCATTAGATTGCAAAACTCTAATGCCTAGAACGTAACAGAAATTCAGAAAACACTTTTAATCATGCTCATCACAGGGTTAGTGGATTGAGGTGACTTCTGTGTTTGACTAACTCATGTAAGAATGTTAGAAATGATTCATATCTCATCTTGAAAATCATAATTTCAGTATGTGCGAATTTTGTTTCTGTCATATACAAATGCCACTGGATTAGCGCTGTGCATGAGGTTATTTGACTGTCACATTAACTTGTAATAATGCCTGAAAAGCAAAGTAAGGAAATGACTGAGATCCACAGAACAGTTCTTGGTGCGTCTGGTGGGCACTTGGTGCAAAAGGAAGCTTCTGTTTGGGGCAGAGGTGCTGAAAGACACTTGAGGGCAGGTTGCCCTCAGTTCTCACCAAGAGTCTCAAGTTTGGCTTGGCCCGTGCTTCTCTCACTGTGGCTGTCATTGTTCTCAGGTCTGCAACAAAATCATTTTTCTGATGAGCTTTGTGGGCAACTGCGGGACGTTCACCAGAGGCTACCGGGCCATGGTTCTAGATGTTGAGTTCCTTTATCATCTGCTATACCTGCTGATCTGCGCCATGGGGCTCTTCGTCCATGAGTTCTTCTACAGTTTGCTGGTGAGTTGCTGGTGTTGCAAAATTTTACATGCTGGAAACTAGGAGAGCATGCTCTGTCCTTCCTTCTCATCACAGATCGCTCCTTTTCACGGTGACCAGTGTGCTTGGTCTAAAGAGGCAGTAGGCCCCTGGATGCAGTGTTTGGGGCATCAGGAAAGGAAAGCTACTCCCGAGAGAAGGTCTGACTAGAAGGAGCCCTGGGGGTGTGTGATCACACTGCCTGCATGCACGCTCAGCCTGTTACTTTACAGTGATAGACGATGCCCGCAGCCTGGATCAGGAAATGTTGCCTCCACACACCGTCCCCGCCCCCTTTGTTTTTCTTTATTTCTTGGGCTCAGTCAGCACTTACCAAAAGAATGTTTGTATGACTGTCCCCTTCTGACAGTTCTCATGGGATCCATCTTCCAGTGAAAACGTGTAGTAACAAGAGCAGGAGCTGTTTTCAAAGACCCAAGACCCCATGGCAATGAACTTGATAGATCATTTATGGATCCAGGAGACCTTTTCAGCGGAAGCTGTCATGCTCTAGTCTGAGCTGAGTGGTTAAATGTCTTGATCCTATTATCTTCCTCCTGAGCAAGCTTTTAAGTGACAGACCACTGTCTGCTTATTCTCTTGTCATTACAGGGAATCTTGAACTGTGGAGTTGTAGGTAAAAAACCATTTCCTTGTACCTACATCAAATGATAGGAAGCATAAAATTGACCTTTCTGCCAGCAAAACCATCCATAAAGGAAATAGAAGAAGTATATTAAAATGTTGCTGAGGATAAAAAATATTCAAAGTCTAGGTGTTGACTAAAGATGAGGGACTTGGGAATTCCCTGGCAGTCCAGTGGTTAGGGCTCTGTGCTTTCACTTCCAGGGGTGCAGTTTTGATCCCTGGTCGGGGAGCTAAGATCTTGCAAGCCACGGTGAGACAAAAAAAAAAAAAACGATGAGGGACTTATTTGCAAAAACAGGCAGAGCAAGGAAAGCACTTTCAGGAGGTGCAGTCCATGTGGTCTCCAGGCTGGTGGCTTAACTGCTGTGTGCTGCTCACATCTACAGAATGGGGAGAGCAGTCCATTTCCCCACAGGGCCATCACGGGTATTCTGCACTACTGCGCATGTCAGTCTGAGACTAGCCCCACAGCAGAAATGCTGAGCGAGGGCTATTACTACTGTCTCTGTCAGCCCTTCTCCCATCCAAACACCTTAAAGAACGCCAGGACTTGCCCCTTCCATTAGCGGTGCATGCTAGCAGACATATGGATTCTTCCCCTTCATTTTAAAAATAGGTCTGACCAGACTTTGAGGTTTTAGGCAAAGAGGTCTCTGGATCCACCTGTGATGCCATTAGGTGCCCTATTTTGGTCACTGTCTATCAGAGACCTTTCGAGTTCTGTATATATTTCTGAGCCTTTTTGTCTCACACAGTAATCTGTGGAGGGGGTTCTAGCTTGTTGGCCTCTCTTTCTTAGGCCAACAAATTCCTGGTCTCTCTGAGAAAAGGAAGCAAAGTTGAGTCGGGCGGGCTCTGCCATCCCTGCTGAGGGGGACTCTCACTTGTGAGATTGGCACAGAAATGCCACCTCGCCCAGGGAGAGGGTGACTCTTCCTACTGTCTACCGTTTGTAGGTAAAATTAATAACTAACATTAAAATTTGTTGGTTGATGGAAAATTATTGTTAGGGTTGGGGCCCGCTTCCACTGTGTTCATGGAAAAGTCCTCTTTTGTCCACTGGCAGTGCCGCCTGGTGTCAGAAGCCAGGGGGTGTCACAGTGAGTCTGGGCAGCGTCTTCCCAGCCCTCCCGGGCTTCACAGAGTAGAAAAGAGCCATTACTGTGAGCTACTGACGTGCCCTGTGGGCTCCTTCCGTCCCCTCTCACGGGTGGGTCTGCCTCGGCGGTGGGCGATCTCTGCGTGTGATCCCCGGCGAGGCTGGGCCTGGTGAGTCAGGTCACCTGCCTGGAGTCCCACACGAGTCAGGGGCAGAGACACCACACGCTGACTCCGGGGTCTGAGGGTTGGAGTCCGGCCCTGAGCTGCCTTTCATTCGAGCCTGAAGTTGTTGCCTCAGTGAAGGCAGTATTTCACGGCGCCATCTGCAGGCCCGCTCTCCCGGCTCTCAGCTGTCGCAGGGAAGATCAGAGATGCTCAGAGGTCGCTGCGATGTTACCTGGGCTCGGTGCACTTTGAGAAGGACCTGCAGGATCAAGCGAGACCGTGGTTGGATGCCTCTCCTCAG
Source organism: Capra hircus (assembly GCF_001704415.2). Taxonomy (NCBI): domain Eukaryota; kingdom Metazoa; phylum Chordata; class Mammalia; order Artiodactyla; family Bovidae; genus Capra; species Capra hircus. The sequence goes on along the minus strand of NC_030829.1, from coordinate 21,408,513 downwards.
TGCTGCTGGAGGGTTTCTAAACCATCTGGGCCTTGACTTTCTGGGACATCAAGTGAGGTGTTCTTTTGGGGTCAAAGCAGCATTTGATGTGTCTGTTGAGAACCGCAGGCAAAATACTGAAACTTCACTTTATTCCACAAATGAGGAAAGCCTGTGACAGAAAGGAACTGGAGGGAGACTGGGAGCAGGAAAAAGCCGCATGTCACCAGCTTGTGAATGCTCCATGCCAGCAGGGCAGAAAGGCAGGGCCGGTGACTGTGGTCTAATGGAAGTTCACCCCAAAACTGGCTGAACCCGGTCCCCAGCTGCATTCAAGCCGCGTCCTTAGAAAACTATTAACATCCCGAGATGAAAGTGTGCTGAGTTCATTCACAGGCAGGTAACAGAAGGAGAAATGCAGATGGGTAAATGTGCAGGTATTCTAATGTCAAACAGTGACATGCTAATTAAAATATGATCCCATGTTGGACCCATGATGTAAGGAAAGGTTCAAAGGTGTGAACGTGCCCAGTTTTGCTGAGAGTAAGCCAAAAAGAGCATCATTTTCTAAGTGGTTGGGATAAATTGGCATAGCCTTTCTGGAAGGCAGTGGAGCAAAACGTGTGTGTGATACAGCATTTGACCGAACAATTCCATTTTTAGAAACGTGACAGAAAGAAATAACTGGGTAGGTGAGTATAGAGGCATGTACACACAGAGGTGTTCATCACAGCATCACTCTTAATGATATAGAATTGAGACTATATTGACTGTTTAAAAAAGAAAAATATGAGGATTGAGTAGACAGCAGATTTTCAATACACTGGAATACTAGGTGAACATTTTTGTTTTTGAAACCAACATGAACTTTATGATTTTCTTCCTTAGGTCAAAATCAGAATAATTATAACAGAAACAAAGCTTATGAAGCTTTGTTCACAAAAACATCATGAAGTAAAACTTGCCTTAGTAAAGATCCATGTGCATAAAATGAAAAAGCTCTCCAAAATCCAAATAGATCTAATTGTTCTTTTTATTAAATATTGACATAGATAGCAACTCTGTTGCCCAAATTCAAGAGAGTATAAATATCTCAGGATGATATTAAAATAATGTCTAATATGAAATGAATGAATGTACCAGAAGGAAGAGAGAAAAGGTATTTCCAGAAAATTAGAACACTGCTTATTGTTAACCAGAGTTGTGTTGATACTTATTCATTTAGATTTGAAAAAAGGATACTATTTTAGGGACTTCCCTTGTAGCTTAGCTGGTAAAGAATCTGCCTGCAATGCAGGAGACCCTGGTTCAATTCCTGGTTTGGGAAGATCTGCTGGAGAAGGGATAGGCTACCCACTCCAGTATTCTTGGGCTTCCTATTTGGATCACACTTTCCCAGAGATATTGAGTCTCTCAATCAAGTTGTAACCTGGGCAGGTACTTTAAATACGTGATCTTTTTTTTACCTGAAAATGTTCATGATTCTCTTTGAAGGCAAGCCAACTGTATGCCAGGTTATGGTATAATACTTTTATAAAAATATATATGCATAAGTTACATTTTTTTCAATTGTAATAAGGCCAGAAGGAAAGAACTTATTGAATAAATGTCTATGGATATTGGAATAATTAGCATTTTTTGTTTTTCTTTTTCCTTTGTGCTTTTTTTTGTGTTTTCAAAAGTTTCCTCCATTGAACTCGTCTAATTTTCTAGTTAGAAGAAAGCTTTTCCTTATTACAAAGTAATGCATGGCCATTATTTTAAAATCAGAAATTATAGATAAGTAAAAAGAAAAAAAATCACTTGTTATTACAGTGATTTGGGGATTGTATAATCTCTACAATTCTTACTGGCAAAAAACAAATGTCATTTGTTGTCTGAAGTTGTTCTTTCTTGCTGCTTCATAGTGGCTTGCTAGAAAATATTTAACCAGCATTAACAGCAGCATTAGCCTTTTGTACTCTTAGATCTGAATTAAGGCCTCTTCTCTGCTTCCTTTAAGTGTCCTCCTTTACCCGATGCCCTTAACTGGCCTCAGGACACAGACTGGCCTTCTGGAGGCAGAGGGCTAATTGAGCAGAAAATGAACTCCGAAGTCAAATTCTGCATTGAAAGGGACTTTGAGATCAGCTAGTTCAGTCCACTGATTTCACAGATGTGGAAACTGAGGTCTAGGGAGGTTTCATAGCCCGATCAACATCTTGCAACAAATTAAAAGCAGAGGCAGGGTTCACATGCCTGTCCCTGGACTCCGTGGGCTCTGCAGTCATTCCCTGGAGCCGTGGTAGAGGCAGGATTCTCAGGAAGAGATCAGATGGCATGAGTAGGACCATATTAAAACTAGCTCCCAGCTTCAAAATAACCCCATTCAGCCCTTCTCTAGTGGCTCCCCACCATTTCTCCAGCCAAATATCTGAGATTATACTTCTTAGATAACCAGCCACTGGTCTCCTATACCTCTGAGTACCTACGCTGGGCCTCCATTTCTCATGAAGCCAACTTCTTGCCACGCCCAGGCCCCTTGGCAGAGGTCAAGCCGAGATTACGAGCGCGTCCTGAACAGCAGGTTGTCTCAGCCCCTCCCAGTGGGATGAGAGGCGGTGAGGCTTCCTGGTGTGTTACCACCACCAGCGTCCCTGCCACGTTCTGTCAGGGTGGCCTTGGCCCAGGCTCTTCATCAGGAAAGTAATGATAATTACCATTGGCTGTGTACTTAGCACATATATATGAGTGTATGCTAAGCACCGTATATATATTGTCTCTTTATTCTTCATGGTAACTCTGTCTCTTCCACTCTGCAAATAGCAAGACTGAGGCTCGCAGAGGAAGAGGTTGGTAGCTGGTCCCGATGACAGCAAGTGGCTGAACTGGGGTTTGAACCTCTGTCCAACTCCAGAGACCCTGCCCCCCGGCCTGGCCCGTAGCAGCTCATGAACGTGAGGTCAGGGACCAGGACTTGGCCAGTCCTGTATCCAGAGTGGCTGACCCTTAACAGAAGCTCCATCAAATGGCCCCAAGTGAACACACACCAGGACCCTCCTCCCCTTCCTCTCCCTCGTCCGCTGCAGCTCCCTGGTATAGGCCTGGGTTTTGTCCCAGGACCTCGAAACTGTATGTAGACAACTTGAAATCACTATTGGTTTCCACCCTCTTCGATATTTGTTTTTCCTCATTGTCACCATTAAGACGGGCAAGTGTAGCATATTAAGAAAAGAGTATAATGCTTTTTTAAATTTTTATTTTTAATTGAAAGATAATTGCTTTACAATGCTGTGTTGGTTTCTGCCATATATCAACATGAGTCAGCCGTAGGTATACATGTGTCCCCTCCCTCTTGAACTTCCCTAGAGTAGAATGCTTTAGAGTTAGCCAAAGGGTAAATTCTTTATAAATGAAGTTGTCCTTGGGGACATCAATGTCCGTCTAATGGAGATGCTTCTTAACATTGTCCCCTTGACATCCTTTTTTTTGGTTTGTTTTTAAAGCTTTTTGATTTAGTATACAGAGAAGAGACTCTGCTCAATGTCATTAAAAGTGTCACTCGCAACGGCCGGTCCATCATCTTGACGGCAGTTCTGGCTTTGATCCTGGTTTACCTGTTCTCCATCGTGGGCTACCTTTTCTTCAAAGATGACTTCATCTTGGAAGTAGATAGGCTGCCCAATGAAACCTCTCTTCCAGGTAGGTTTGGACCTTCTGATCTTTTTTTAATGTTAAAAGAATGTTTCCTGATTACAACCGAATGAAAAATGATGACTTTGGCAGTGTAGGTATTTCCCTAACACTCAAGAGTGTGAAATGAATACAGGACTTAGTTTTCACTGCATTCAAAGGGTGATATGATACGTCGGATGCTAAGTGTGAGTGTCCAAATGCTACATTTAATTTATGTATTGAATTTCTATTTTAAACTTGTGCAATGTTTTCTTAAAAGTTTGACCAGTGTATATTGAGAGTATGGGAGTAGGCATCCCTTGGCTTGGTAAGTCTATTTCTAGCAATTTATTCTTTAAAAATAGAACTGTAGAAGCAGATGTTCATTGCAGTGTGAAATTGGAAGCAATCTCAACATAAGGGAGTGTTTCATTAGAGTATGGTTCATCCATGGGGTGGTGAACCCTGTGGATATGGTGCGTCTTTATAAACCTTCATGGAAAAGTACCCAAGATATGGTGGGAAACTGGAGAAGAATAACTACAATAGGATCTGTGTAGATAGTTTTTTTTTAATGAAAAATCTCACATCTGTGCTCAGTTGCTGTCATGTTCGACTCTTTTGTGACCCCATGGACTGTAGCCAGGCTCCTCTGTCCATGGGATTTGCCAGGCAAGAATACTGGAGTGGATTGCCATTTCTTTCTCCAGGGGATCTTCCCGACCCAGGGATTGAACCCATTGCATCTCCTACATTGGCAGGCAGATACTTTACCACTATGCCGCCTGGGAAGCCCCTAAAAATCTCATATATATCTTTTAAAATATGGAAGAATATACACCCAAACTGCAAGTAGTGGCTGTCTCTTGGACCTTTCTACAATATGCAAGTTTTACACTGAGCTCATATGATTTTAATTTATAGCAAAACCAGAAGAGATTTCCTGTTACGAGAGAGAGAGACAGTGATCATACACTTGAGTGATCCCCAAGTGCTCGTTTCCCTCAATTAAAATACTTGACACTAGTAAGTGAAATATTACTGATTTTTCGTCAGATAGCCAGGCGCCCTGAGTCCAAGGAGCAAACTAGAATTGTGACTAAGCCAGACAAGCCTTTTTCTCCCTCCCAAAGGCTGCGTTCTTGGCATGTAACCCCAGCCTCCAAGTTGACATTCACTGCCAACCATCTTAGGGTTCTGAACTAAACTGATCTGATGCCATTCCTGCTTCTCACACAGACTTGGTCTAAATCTTGCTGGAGTCTGTGTGTTCAGTAGTATCTGTCAGGGAGTTTCAGCTGTTTGTCTTTAAAGTTGGAGAGGTGCTATTTAAGTGCGATATTTCTAGTAAGCTTACAGGAATTGACATTTCTGGCTTTTTTCCCATCCAGATCACCCAACGAAAGTGTAAATTGCATCTCTGCTTCGGATTTATAGGCAGGATTGGAGGGTGTTATTTATGTAAAGAATTGTTTAATCAGCCGTGAATTTGGGACTTCAAACATTTTAACCATATGCTGCCAGATTGTTCATCATAAAATTGCCTTCTCTCTCCCAGAAGCCAGCGAGACTTTGGCAAGCGAGTTCCTGTACTCTGACGTGTGTAGGGTGGAGACTGGGGAGAACTGCTCCTCTCCGGCACCCAAAGAAGGTAGGACCTCGCAGCCTTAAGCCCCATGTTAGTGCAGCCTCCCCACAAGGCTCAGGGTGCACGTGACATTGGAAGCAGATGAAGGCAGACTCACAGCTCAGAAGGCCAGTAGCAAGGAGGAAAGGCAGGGAGAGAGGAGGGGAATGAAGGGGGGGGGGGCGGTCTATATGGGAACAAAAGAGCGGCTTAATTGATTCAGCCAGTATTTACAGAGTGCCCACTATTTGCCTGGGACTGTGTTGTATTCTGTTGTTGTTGTTTAGCCTCTAAGTCGTGTCTGACGCTGCCTTGGAGGTAGAATACAGCATGACTAGGGAAATGATCATGAGGAGGAAGAGTAGGAAAAAATGAAGCCAGGGAGGCCAACAAAGGACCAGATTATGAAGGGTCTGCAGGTCAGGCTAAGGAGGTTAAAGCTAACTCAAAGGTTGATGCAAGTTGTTGAGAGGGGAGTGATATGAGACTGGTGTTTTAGCAAGACCCTTCTGGCTGCCGCTGGAGAAAAGAACAAGGCAGTCAAAAAATTCCCCCCCCCCCCCCACCCCGAACACCAGTCTCCAATTTAAGGTGTAAAAGGATTTGTCCAGAGGGCCAACTGTAAAAGGTTGCTGTTGTTTTTATGGTCATATAGTTGCTCAGATTCTTCTGTGAGACTCTTTGCGACCCCATGGACTGAAACCCACCAGGCTCCTCTGTCCATGGACTTCCCAGACAAGAATACTGGAGGGGTTTCCCATTTCCTCCTCCAGTGGATCTTACCAACCCAAGGATAGAACCCGTGTCTCCTGCATTGGCAGGCACATTCTTTACCACTGAATCACTAGTGAAACTCATAAGCAGCTATCTAAGTTGAAATGTCTGTTCAGTGCTGGGACTGGAGTTGAAAATCTGAAACTGGCACAGTATTTTAGATTTAATAGAGGTAAGGGCAATTCTGGGCTTGAGAAATGAACAGGGTTTAGTGATGAACACAGTGGTGACAAAGAAAGCCTTTGACGCTTGATTCCTTTATTTTATTCTCCGGGTCCTTTCTGCCGCTGGTGAGATGACATTCAGGAAGCATGATCTGCAAATCCTGGTCTGTCTTGCCGCTCACGTTCTAAATTCCCCCTGACTTGCCGTGTTTGCAGAGCTGGTCCTTGCAGAAGAGACAGAGCAAGATAAAGAGCACACGTGCGAGACGCTGCTGATGTGCATCGTCACGGTGCTGAGTCACGGGCTGCGGAGCGGGGGCGGAGTGGGCGATGTGCTCAGGAAGCCATCCAAAGAGGTAGCTGCGCCCCAGGGGAAGGAAGGTGGGGAGGCGGGAGGCGGGGGGCGGGGAGAGCGCAGCGCAGTGGGCTCCAGTGTAAACTGCAGACGCGGGGGCAGTGCCGAGAGCGGTGATGGATAGACGCGCAGAGCCAGCTGCTTAGGGCTCCTTTTCACTCTGGTTCTCATCAAATTGTGATGCTGGGCGGAAGCCCCCCCGCCGCCATGGAAAGGGGCAGCTTCCGCCCTCCCCTCTGTCTGCTAAAATGATTCTTTCCTTCAGGCCCGTCTGGCCTTCCTGAACATATTTGCAAACCCTTTAGATCCCAGGAAGTGGGCAGGTGCCACATGACACTTGGAGAACTCACAGTATACCCAGGGGGTGTGAAAAGAGATGAGGTTGTGGCTTTTACAGCTTGATGCCCAATGTGCTGATGGGGGTGGGGTGAGCCAGGGGGCTTGGGACATCTGATTTGGGCGCATTCAGTCCCACTCCTCTGCCCTGAGGTCTGCAGACCCGGGGGTTGGGTAGGGGGAGTACCTGCTGACAGCTTACACCACCTGCACCCCCACCATCCCTACCCCCCACCTCCGCTCCTCTTTTCCAGGAGCCCCTCTTTGCTGCTCGAGTGATCTATGACCTCTTGTTCTTCTTCATGGTCATCATCATTGTCCTTAATCTGATTTTTGGGGTCATCATTGACACCTTTGCTGACCTGAGGAGTGAAAAACAGAAGAAAGAGGAGATCTTAAAGACCACGTGCTTTATCTGCGGTGAGTGGTGTACCCGGCTTCTGCTGGGGCGTTGGGATGGGGTGCTCTGGCCCTCAGTGGGAGGGGCTGCTGCTGCCTTCCCCTGCGTCCCTGTCCTTGACTCTCTGTGGGCCACTGCTCTGTTCTCCTGGGAAATATCTGGAGTGCCGTGAGTTAGAGCCGCAGTTGCTGGTTTGTTTTAAGAAATGAAGTTTGGGGTAGCAGCAACATCGTTATACGTTATTTGAAATGTATGTGTCTTCGGGCCTTTTGGTTGTTGGGCTGCCAGACTATCTCTTGTTCCCATTCTAATTAATTAGAATGGAGCTCTTTCACTCAACTCCAGCCTATGGATGTCTTCACTGCAGATGGTATCAGGTTTTCAGTGGAAATAACAGCCCTCTTAGAGCATATGGCGGAAATGCTCAGAGCTTGGAAGTCCGACTTGTGTTCTGATTAAGACTCTGACACTTATGATCCATGTAACCATGGTACAGTCACTTCACTTCTTTGAACCTTTATTGCTCATCTGCAAAATGGATACAATAATGTACTTCTCTGCATTATCTTGGGACTTAATTGAGGTAGTTTATGAAACAGTCCTAGCATAGAGCCTGCACAGTGCAGACACCTACTAATAAGTAGTAAACTGCTATGCAAGAGAGGTGCATGGGGTACCAAAGAAATCATTGTCAGTCTAACTCCAAGGAAATACCTGTAAAATGCAAAGTAATCTTGTAGGAATTTGGGAGCTAAGTAATCATTTCAGGATTGTTCCTAATATATCAATGGTTACTAAATACATAAATTTCTCACCAGTATGTATACTCAAAGTGATCACGTTTCCATTTTAAAAATTAAGATCATAGCTTTTTGCCCCCGTAAAACCATTTAAACCTTTTCATTTTGACAGTTCCAGAGTTTCAGAAAAGTCACAAGAATAGTGCAAAGAATTTTTATGGACTCTTCATCCTGATTCCTCACATATTGAAGTAACACTTTAATATGTTTATTATCATTTTCTTTATTAACACACACACTGTTTCTCTGAGTGGTTTGAGAGTGATTGACACGGTGCCCCTTTATCTCTATTTCAATACTATATATGTCCTAAAGATAGGCACCTTCTCTTACACATACAATATAATTATGAAAACTGGGAAATTAACAAGGATGTCATACTCTTACTTAATCTACATATTCTATTCAAAGTTCACACTTTACCCTAATAATGTCCTTTATAGCAAAGGTAAGTCCCAGGTCATGTGTTGAGTTCATTGACATTTTTGAAGAATTTAAAAGTCAGTTATCTTATCGAATGTCCCTTGGTTTGGGACTGTCTGATGTTTTCCCATGCTACTGCTACTGCTGCTAAGTCACTTCAGTCGTGTCCGACTCTGTGCGACCCCATAGACGGCAGCCTACCAGGCTCTGCTGTTCCTGGGATTCTCCAGGCAAGAATAATGGAGTGGGTTGCCATTTCCTTCTCCAGTGCATGAAAGTGAAAAGTGAAAGTGAAGTCACTCAGTCGTGTCTGACTCTTAGCGACCCCATGGACTGCAGCCTACCAGGCCCTCCATCCATGGGATTTTCCAGGCAAGAGTACTGGACTGGGGTGCCATCGCCTTCTCTGGTGGTGTGAGATTAAGGTTATGGATTTCTTATAGGAACATCAAAGAAAGACTGTATTCTCCTCAGTGCATAATATCAGGAGGTGTTAGTCATTCAGTCATGTCCAACTTTTTACAACCCTATGGACTGTAGCCTGCCAGGCTCTCTGTCCGTGGGATTCTCCAGGCAAGAATACTGGACTGGGTTGCCATTTCCTTCTCCAGAATATCAGGAGGTACATGATGCCAGTTCATCTAGTAACTGGTCATATTAACGGTGATCACTTGGTTAAGATGGTAATGGCCCTGTTTCTCCACGGAAGCTACTTTTCTTCTGTTTGTGCCATTGAGAACCATTTTATAGGGAGATCCTTCGAGATGACATAAATATTGCATTAATTCTCAAATGTTAACTCATCAGTGTCTACATCCAGTTTTTGCCTGAGTCTGTGATTGTGATGGTTGCCAAATGGTGATTTTTATTTAGTTTATTATTGTTTCTACATTTGTTTATTGGCTTTTTAAGAAAAAGCTTTCTCTCTTCTCCATGTATATTTGAACTTTGTAACAACATGGATTCTTGTGTGTTTTTTTTAAATTCAGTGGATTATAATCCTTTACTGTCATAATTTATCTTGATGCTCAAACTGCCCCAAATTTGAGAGCTCCTTCAAAGCTGCTCTCTGTACTTTGCCACATCACCATCATTTATTACAGACTTTCTTAGTGTTTTTAGCACTGGGAGGTATTACAGGCTCCAGCTCACCTTGTACCTTCTCTCACCCAGCCCTGGTATCAGCGATTTCTCCACAGAGCCCTAGTTCTGTTCAGTGGAGAATGATATTTAGAATCCAAGATCTGGTCACTGGATGTGCTCATTCCTGTTGGTATGCCACTGCTGCCATGGCTAATTAGGGCATAAATCTAAAGGATACATGGATCCACACAGTTTTGTGTCTATCTTTGTAAACATATGAAAAAGGATGAGGTCATCCTCAGACCTCTAACTCCAGTTCACCATTACAGAGTTTGTTCTTTCCCCCTTTCCATATTTGTGCTCCATATTTCTCTAACAGCTAGATATCTGGCTCCCAGTGTCACCGTATATTTGTCTATTTGCTCAACCTAAGAATACACAGAAACTTGTTTCAGAATTACTCACCCAGACCTCTGCAAAATATAAACTTAGCAGCTAGAGTTCAAAATGTACGTAAAGTTCCTTCTGTCCTTACTCTGCCTCCTCAGAAACCTTCTAACATGTCTACATTTTAGCATTTACCTGGGAGAAGGGACTCCCATTCACTGGTTGCCTGCTGTGCGTGAGCCTGTCACACCCATGCTCGATTAACCCCCACATGCTCTTGGAACCTAGACGGTGTCTTCCCATCCCCTGCAAAGGTAGCTAAGGCACACTGGAGACCAAACGATGACTGGTGAGTGACAAAGATGGAAATCAAGCCCAAGTCCGTCTGACTCACGGCCTGTGTTTTCCTGCTAGGATACAAAAGTGCATGCGTTTATAAGGCCCACAGGACCCAACTCTTTATAAAGGCAGGAGTGAACCCGCGACCTCCTCTGTTCTGGCAGTTCTTTCATGGGTGTTTCTGCACCATGGCTGCTCACTCGGGGCTCTCTGTCTCTTTTTTTTAGGGTTGGAAAGAGACAAGTTTGACAACAAGACCGTCACATTTGAAGAGCACATCAAGGAAGAGCACAACATGTGGCATTACCTGTGCTTCATCGTCCTGGTGAAAGTGAAGGACTCCACGGAGTACACAGGCCCCGAGAGTTACGTGGCGGAGATGATCAAGGTGAGCGGGCAGGGCTCCTGGAGGCTTCAGGCCTGGCTTCCCAGCTTGGAGCGCAGTGCTGGGAGCTAGCAAGGACGATGACAGCGATGTCTGCCCATCCTTTATGGGCCAGACATCAGGCTCTAGAACTCCATGTGTCTTCACATTTAAGAAGCCCCAGGTGGGGTGTTATCTCCATCTTAAAGGAGGAAATTCTGAGGTTCAGAGAGATGAGCACATGGTTACTTAATAGGACTGGGATTTCACCTTGTATCTCACGCAGCAGCCGGCCTTCCATGTCTATGTACTCGGCCTTTTTTTCCCTTTAATTTTGATTTTTATTTATTTTTCACTGTACTGAGCCTTCGTTGCTGCTTGGGTTTTTCTCTAGTTGCGGCAAGCAGATGCCGCTCCTGTTGCGGTGCTCGGGCTTCACATTGCAGCGGCTTCTCTTGCTGTGGAACACAGGCTCTAGGCACGTGGGCTCAGTAGTTGCGGCTCCCAGGCTTCATTGCCCCTCGGCGTGTTGGTTCTTCCCTTGACCAGGGATTGAATCCGTGTCCCCTGCATTGGCAGGTGTATTCTTAACCACTGGACCAGCAAGGAAGCCCACTTGGCCTCTTCTCTTGATATGGATCCTTGTCTGTTTTTTCCCCTTGAATAAGACATACCACTGAAATAAAACACACCACTTCTCACTTAGAGAAGTGGTATGTTTTTAAAATGATCATTCTATGGCATTCAGCCTGGTTGGTCCATTTGGCCTCAGCCTCACCTTTCTGGGAGACGCTCTGCTAATCATCAGGGAGGGATCATGTGATGGAGGAATTTGAGTCCTAAATTAATCCCAAATTAATCTTCTTGCTGATGAGTCCTGGGTCCCAGGAAGGGGGAAGTCAAGCAGGTGTGCAGAGCACTCTTCCCAGGCCGGGGACTGTGGAGGCGCCAAACACATGCTCTGAGGCTCCCAGGCCAGCTGTCCTTTCGTACCCGTGGTTCTGAACTTCATTAAAATATTCGGGTGTGTATGGCCAAGCAAAGGAGGCATGCAGTGTGAAGTTTAGAGGCTCTGTGATTTACACCGCTCCCTCTGCAGAGGAGAGCCATCAGCTGTGAATGGAGACCACACAACTCACTGATGCCCTTCCTGCTGCCAAGGGCTGGAGCCCTCTGCCCCATTCTGTGTACAGCACGGAGCTGTGCTCTTTGCGACCCTGTAGACTGTAGCCCACCAGGCTCCTCTGTCCATGGGATTCTCCAGGCAAGAATACAGGAGTGGGTTGCCATGCCCTCCTCCAGGGGATCTTCCCTCCCTACCGAGAGATGAACCCACATGTCTTGCATTGGTAGGTGAATTCTTTTGAGCCTTTGTGCGTTTCTTATGCAGATGCAGTCATAACGCTCTGTATGTAAAGAAACCCCAGCTGAGGATTGCTCACTGGCAGTGGGCGTGGGCAGGCCAGCACTCATATGGCCCTAGTTCTTCAGCACCCAGGTTCTAGGGGGCTTCCTGGGGATGCCGTCCCGAGGAGGCCCTGAAGTCTAACTGTGTGCGTCTCATAGTTCAGAGTACACATGAGTCATACTGAGAGCTGGTAAGAATTCAGCTTCTGATTCAGCGGGCACTAGCAGAACTTGAGATTCTGCATTTCCAACTAGCGTCCAGGGGATGCCAGAGCTGCTGGTCCATGAACCACCCTCTGAATAGTAAGAGTTCAACAGAAGAGACAAAATAGACTCTGTTGTAAGAAATCATCCTCCACGCTGGTTCCGTGAGTGCTGAGAAGTATTCCTCCTCCTATGGGTTGAGCCATCTGCGGTCTGTGAACCTCTCCCATATCTTTTACGCATTTCATAAAGAAAACTACCAAAGTGGGGAGCCAGGAAGGGTGAACTCTGGGGATGGGGAGAAATAGGTGGGGTTTTGCCCCAGAGATGACTGTCTTAAAGGTTTTGAAAGAAAGGTATGGAACTTCCCTGGTGGTCCGGTGATTAGGACTCCGTGCTTCCACTGCTTTGAGCCCGGGTTCGATCCCTGGTCGGAGAGCTAAGATCCCGCAAGCCACCCGTCACAACCAAATGAAAGAAAGAGAGGGAGAAGGTAAAGAGACGGAGTGATTGGAGTGCAAAAAGGGAAGGAGAAAAAGTTAACTCAGAGAAGGAGGATAAAAAGACACAGGGTGGTGGGTGTCCTCTTCTGCAGATGAAAGTTGGGCTTAGGGTTAAGTCAGTTGTCCAGGCAGCGCTCAGCAGCTGAGCTGGGATGCAGGCCCAGGTTTGACTGTACTCCATAACCTCCACTTTGGGTGAACACGGCAAGGGTGCTAGCAGCTCTGGGCCGGGCAGAAGCAGGGTCTGTTCTTACGGAGACTGGACCTTGTGGTGGTTGCTAGTGCAGATGTTCATAGGTCAGGTTTCCAGGCTCACACATGAACTGAAAGGTCTTCAGGTCCTTTCTTTGCCTCCTGGTGTTGATAGTACTGAATTAAACCATGTTTGAACATTCATGCTAACACAAACCTATCTGTATTGTGTATAGCAGCCTGCATTCACCGGAGAAGGCAATGGCAACCCACTCCAGTTCTCTTGCCTGGAAAATCCCATGGATGGAGGAGCCTGGTAGGCTGTCCATGGGGTTGCTAAGAGTCGGACATGACTGAGCGACTTCACTTTCACTTTTCACTTTCATGCATTGGAGAAGGAAATGGCAACCCACTCCAGTGTTCTTGCCTGGAGAATCCCAGGGAGGCGGAGCCTGTTGGGCTGCCGTCTATGGGGTCGCACAGAGTCGGACACGACTGAAGCAACTTAGCAGCAACAGCCTGCATTCTCATTCAGTTCTTTCAAGTTTAGAAGAGGTGGCTTGTAGTTTTCACCCTAGTCACACCTTCCTTTTCTCCCCCACCCCACTTTGTCTGCTTCTTTCTATTTGAATGCGCCCCATCTTTAAATCTTTTGGGGGCCAGTTTTGAAGTTTTCTGTTAATCACCTTACTTTACAGTCACAGAAAACTCCACAGTGCTTTTGAGATTCTGTCTTGATCATAAAGACTTATCAGGAGCCTTGTGAGCAGTCAGCTGACAAGGATTAAGGGCCAGAAGTCACCCCCAGCCAGCTACCCTGCCTGCCCAGAGCCCCTGCATTCACTGAGCTTTCCCAGCCATGCCATTCTTGGTGGGAGAACTTCTTGTCACACCTCCTACAAATCTTTGCATCGAGGAATTCTTACCTCAGTGTCTGAGTTGCTGAGAAACCAGATGTCTGTCTCATGTGCTAGGAGAGGGCCCAGGAAGTATTAGATCCACCAGCCACAAGGCAGTGCCTTTTTGCCAACACCATTCCTGGCAGAGTCTGGCTCTAAAGCCATGTGAATACCTGCTGGGGGCTCCCTGGAGAGTGCCAGCCCCCGCAGGCTGGAAACGGGGTGCCCAGCCGAGTCACTCAGTGGGAGACCACTAACCTGTGTGTGGGAACTCGAACTGCAGTGGAGCAGGCAACCAGCCCCCATTATGAACCTACTGAGAGGCTGCAGAGGCACCCCAGCCAGTTGGGGGAGGGGTGGCGGTCCTCCCAGCATCCTTTCTCAGGAGGTGAGTGTCTGTCTCGGGGGAGGAGGAGAAGTCAGGAGACCTCTCAAGGAGGCCAACGCTGGGAAGCTGAGAGGACTCCAGCCTCGAGGAGGGAGAAGGGCAGTGGATGAGCAGTGTCAGAGATGGAAAGAGAAGTCGTCCGGGGGGCCCTTTGGCTCCCATCGGGTCCCAGGACTCCTTAGGAAAACCACCTCTTGCTTCATGGCTGGAGGCTGGGGGGTGCTGACTTCCTCAGTTCTCCTTAGCCCATTGATTAAGATCCCAGCGACTTCTAAAGAACTGGGGCATCACAGCTGCCAAAGGACCACCTGGCAGAACCAAGTGGGAAAGGTCCCCCCGGGGTCACTTGGAAGGTGGGGGAGCTTCCCAGACTCCCCGAAAACAGCCACTTTGCAAGTAGAGTATCAGGGATGGCAAATAGGTTTTTACCTCAAAAACCAACAAGTGCTTCGTGGAACCCACCAGGGGCTCTGATGGGAGAAGGGTTCTAAGGAGACAAGCTGACTTTGAAAGGGTGACTCCTGAGGCTGTGGTTCCCGCGAGAACAAGCGGGCCGGCGGTCAGGGAGCCAGGATGTCCTCTCTCTAGAAACAGATACATCCAGAAGGAAAGAAGGCACATCAGATGCTTTGCCTCATATTTGGGAACTTAGCAGCCAAATGTTCACCCACAAATTAATTCTCATCTAAACATAACAGGACACCATTTCCCTCTCCTCCTAATCATCCCCTTTCCTTTCACTGGAGGTGAAACATTCCTTGCAAAGCCAGGGTCAGGCTGCTGCCCCCCGTGAAGCTGTCATACCCAAGAATGGGATCCGCAGGCAGAGAAGCAAAGGTGTGAGTTTTGGCTGTGGCCCATCCAAGCCAGGCAACCCCAGGCAAGTCACAGAATGTCCCTGAGCAGAGTTCTCAGCTGTGGATCGGGGTTAATACCCGTTCCCGTGTCCTTGGGGTGGTGGAGAGGAGGGGACTATGTGGGCCCTGGGGTGGGGTGGTAAGTGCTGGGGGAGGGAGGCAGTGAGTGATGGAAGGGCCAGAGGAGCAGACATGGAGCCATGGGCAGGTGGTAAACAGAGGCCTGCAGTGCCGACAGCCGCCGCGAGCGCGTCTCCTGGGTGCCCGGAAAGCACAAGGTCCTGTGGCTGTTGGCACACTGTTGCTGAGGAAAGTCAGAATGGGCATCTTGACTCTGAGAACCTCCTCCCGTGGGAAATTCCTGTGGCTTCTCTCTCTTAAATTTAAAGCTGTTGAAAGTGAGAAGAAAGTGTTAGTCCTTCAGACATGTCCGACTCTTTGGGACCCCATGGACTGTAGCCCACCAGGTTCCTCTGTCCATGGGATTCTCCAGGCAAGGATACTGGAGTGGGTTGCCATTCCCTTCTCCAGCGGGTCTTCCCAACCCAGGGATTGAACCTGGGTCTCTTGCATTGCAGGCAGATTCTTTACCATCTGAGTCACCAGGAAAGCGGTTAAACATTGAGGCAGGGCAAGATTGACACTGTTACTGTGTGTCCGTGGAGGCGTCATGGGTACTTGTGACTGCTCTCTGTGTATTTAGGGCTATCCTCCACTCAGGCTCCCTGCCCGGGACCAGGCCCTCCGGCGCCGTGGGGAGTGGCCCCTGCGTCCTGTGTGTGAGAGTCTGTCTGTCACCCATATGTATACTGGGTTCGCTGTGCGTTTGTGTGTCGGCTCTGCATACATGATGGGCGGCGGTGCCAGGAGCTGGTGGCCACGGGGCGCTCAGCCTCGGCTGTGACTCCCAGCGCCACCCGGTGTACTGCAGATTTGATTTCAGATTCGTTGACTCAGGCCCCAGACAGGGCTGAACTTTCAAAGAAATGTGACTACAGGGTGACCTCACTTAGCCCTGGCAGTTCAAGGCAGCAGAGAAAACCCTGAGTTCCCTTCTCCTTGTATGAACTTGGAAGTTTGGTGCTACCATGTAGAGTTTTGGTGATAGCCCTTGTAACAATCAGACTGTTTTTAACCCTGCGCTACACTTCAGTTTTCACGAGACTTTACATACCACATGCCCTTGTTTGAGAGATGTTAGCTCTTCTCTGGTGCCAGCTGATATGAGAATGTGTGTGAGTCTGTATATGATGATTTGATTGGCCACGCAGTCTGATGTATTTAACCAGAATAAGTAGGAAGTTAGTTGTGTGTATCTTTGCCTGAAGGAATTTAAATACTGCACAGTGGATGCATTGTAGGTCTAAGATCAAATACGTGATTCCCCTCAAGGACCCAGGAGCCCAGTTTTCCGTGACAGTGAAGCTCAGGAGAAAACTCAGTCCTTGGTAAGCTGACTTAAGTTAACTCTTTTCAAGTTAGAAACTCAGAAAGCCTTAAGAGGGAAGGTTGGTAAAGAAGACCAGATGCTAACTGAAATAGAAGGCATGTATGTCTTTTGCTAATGAAATAGAGATTCCTCTTCTGAAGCTTGGAATTCTACCTTGTCAACATAAGGTGTGTTTTCAGAGGTGTGTTGTGAGTTCATTGCAGTTAAAGACAGTGATTTCAGGTGGAGTGCTGCTCACCCCCGTTCCCAGGGGCTGCTCTGGCCCCTCCTCTCTGCTGGGACAGTTGTGTGAATTGACAAGGAGACGGAATGGAAAACCTCCTTCCATGCCATCCTGATCCCACTGCAGAGGAAGCAGGCTGCGTTGTACTCTGCCCTGACCTGGGCAGACTGGGTCATATCCTCGGCTCAGGTCTTGTTTTATTGAGCAGGTACAGAAATAAATACTTCGCGAGCATGATCTTGTTTGGTCTCTGTAGCCGCTTTGCGGGTGTCCCTGTCACCATCTCCCAGGCAGGAACCTAAATAAAGCCCCGGAAGGCTGAGCCGCTCCTCCAGGGTCACAGGGCTGGGAAGTGCCTGGGCCAGGCTTCACATGCAGGTCCGCCGCCGAGTGTTCACCCTGGAGGTGTCTTGACATGTGCAGTGGCTCCTTCTGTGCTTGCACACGTGCCTCAGTGTCCGTGTGTCGAGAACCCAGCCGCAGTCCAGCTTGGCTGCAGGGGGTTTTCCTGAGGAGGACTGGCTCATCTCCCTCCTCCCCTCAGTGGTGCTGAATTAACTGCCTTCAGAGGAGGCAAAGCCCAGAGAAAGGAATAGGAGGAGGAGCAGGAAAGAAGATCCTGTAGAGAACAGCACCAGTGGGGTTAATTCCCTGAGCTGCCGTCGCAGGGGAGGGAACGGCAGAGAACAGCTCCGACAAAGGGAGTATCCGAAGTAGATGTTGATTTAGATGTGCGATAATCTGATAAACTTCATTGCCCTCAGCTAGGGATGGGGGATGAAATTTCCTTTGGTGACCATATTTGGGGAGAGAGAGTGGTAAGTTAAAGGGGAAGGCCAGTTCGCCAGAGCCGCAGTCAGGCTTGGGCTCCCACACCCAGGTGACTCATCCGAATGGTTATAACTCCCTGATAATTAAACACTGGAGCGTCTGATCCATCATCCCTTAAGCCTGGTGCTGACTTTTTCTCACAGCCAGAGTAGACAGCCTTCTCCCACTGCCCACCCACCCCCCTTCACCCCCGCCAACACACACACTAATCCACTGGACATTTTCCAGCTTGTTCCATCTTTTATTAGTTCACTTGACCTCCTCGGAGACTCACAGTACAGGGACATAAAAACAAGTGATTTTCCAAGTTAAAAGTAGTATCTGGTGGCAATGTGTGGTTTTGCCCAGGAAGGGAGAGTGGATTCCCAGAAAATGCTCTGGTGAAAGCCCTTAGAAATTTGCATGCAAAAAAGTCACACAAGGGAAAGCCTTTTTTTTTTTTTTTGCCTGAAAATAAGCTCCTGGGTAAACTTTCTAAGCAGATAAGTTCTATTAGCAAAGTAAGCGCCACTAAACATCTACTATGAGGAAACACTAAGATGAGTGACACGCAGGAGGACGTCTGGCTTTAGCATTCGTGCTTATCTGTATTTGATAAGGAAAGACAGGAAGCAAGCACAGACAGAAAGCAGTGTGTTAGGGGCTAAAGATCAAGACGGGAACTGAGTACCTGTCACTGCCTTCTGCTTAAAAGGGACATCGACTGGAGTCTTGCTCCTTTCCTGACCCAAGACACAGCCTGGTGCTATAGAACCTACCCATGGGCGCTCCCCAAAGGAGCACTACAGCTTCCCGCCCCAGGTAGTCCAGGGAATCGGGGAGGTGGGGGTGGGGGTGTAACTCAGGATGGAAGTGGAGGTGAGAATTGCGTGTGGATCACAGTCAGATCAGAGTCAGGCCCTGCACATCTACGTAGGACTTTCTGATGGCTCAGGCAGTAAAGAATCTGCCTGCAATGCAGGACATTCGGGTTCGATCCCTGGATCAGGAAGATCTGCGGGAGAAGGGAATGGCAACCCACTCCAGTGTTCTTGCCTGGATAATTCCGTGGACAGAGGAGCCTAGCATGGTATAGTCCATGGGGTCACAAAGAGTCAGATGCGACTGAGCGACCTGAGCGCGCGCACACACACACACACAGCAGCTGAAAAACAACAAAAAGTAGCTACAGGGAAAGGGAGGTGACAGTGGCGCCGTGAGCAGAGAAGGAACATAGAAATTGACACGGCCATCACGAGGGGACTTAGTTCGAGGAAGTCCCTCACAGATAGGACTTAGGGTGCAGACGGAGGGGTGTGCCCCTAATAATGCCCCCCGACCTTCCCTTCTGCCCCCTCTCTGTGTCTTGTAGATGGGTCTGGCAGGCAGGCTGTGGCTACTGCGGAAGTGGCGTGGAAACCCTCTGCCTCCACGCAGATGTGAAGCAATGGGTTTGGACTTTGAGCTAGAATTCCAGAGAGGATGCTGGGAGAAAGGGCAAGCGCGGCGTGGGGGTGGGGTGATAAGTCCCCGAGATGGAGATATTCCAGTGTCAGTCATGCTCTCAGCTTTTCTTTCCCAGGGCATTTTCTGGGAATGCACTCTGCCCTCTTATGAGAAAGAGCACTGCACCATCTCCTCCTCACTCTGGGAGGCCGTGGCCTTGGTTAAGATGCTGCCTGGGCTCTGTAAGCCCTCAGTGTCGGGCGGATGAGGATACAAGCAGTGCTGGCCTCTGATCCAACTCAGAAAGCTCTCCGCAGTTAGCTGACACCGTGGCCGAGTTCAAGCATGCCGGAGTGAGGGAGACGCACACAGGGATTTGGCACTTGCCTCGGGGTGGCTGGAAACAGCCTGTCAGCATCAGGGATGCGCCTCCCGCCGGCCAGGCGCGCTCGCACCCCCACCCTCGGCACCAGAGCTCGGGTTCGCGTCTGTGGCAGCTGCACAGAGCAGTTGCTCAGCTTAAGTTTCCACACCCAGGCTCACGCCCCGTCCTGCCCTCTGTCCTGCTCTCTGATGATCTGGAGGGTATGAAGCCACCCTCGCCTGAGTGCACTGCACAGGCAGCTTCCTTCTCTTTGGAGGCACTCAGGCTCTGGGAGACAGGTCTACAGGGACCTCCCAGCCCTCTGCTGGGAGTTCTCCATGCTCTCACCTCTGCCGAGGAGCGCTCAGCACTGTGTGTCATCGTTCAGGGAGCAAAGCTGTTATCTGCTCCAAAGGAACTCACCTGCTAAGGCGGGTCCCCAGGACTCGGGTCCCCTTGAGGGTGCTCCTGGCGCATGGTGGGTCCAGCCACCTATAATCAAGTCTCCCCCTTGGTTCGTTAGTCCAGGGGGGAATGCGGGGATTTGCATGTTTATACAGGTTTGTGTGTGTATATAAGGTGTTTATTTACACCCTCATTTCCCCCAATTCAGCAGATGTTTTAAACTCCAAGAACGCATTTTTCTCCCTTCCGTACCTTGGACTCACCTCCTGCGCCTTTGCCCACTGCAGCCCCCACTGGGCCACGCTGCTTACCCCTCAGCCCCAGGCTCCATGTTCACCCCGGTGACTCCCCAGCCTTCACTCTTTCATCTCTCCTCTGCTCTGAACACGGACAGTGTCTGACAGAGCTGGACACAGCCAAGAGGCGTGTGACCCCCTGGCCTTTACGAAGATGTTCTGAGTTTATTTTTATCAGGTACAAGTATTCAGGATTCTTTAACATGTATCTCTTCTCAAGAAAGTCTAGTAGCTACTAGACTGTTCCTCATATGAGAATGAGGAAAAGATCCTAGCAGTTAGGTACAGCCATTCATAGTTAACAATTATGCCGTGAACCAAGCTCTTGGCTTGTCCTTTCACAAACCTGCTTTTCTGCAGGACCCCAGTGTTACCACCTAGAAAATGAGGAGGCTGAATCGGAGGGTTTCTTGGGCCATCTTTAGCTCCATAATTCCACTCTCAAACAACTCCTAGGGTCTGTGTCAGGAGTGGATGTGGGTGTCAGGAGGGAGACGGGAGACCCGCATGGACACGGCAGTGAACTTTGGGGTAAGAGTGCAAGGGGGCCAGGTTGGTAACATGGGGTGGCTGGAAAGGAGTGAGGAATTTGGAGAATCTATGCTTGGCAGATCCTCTCTTCCTCCCAGAAGTGTTCAGGCTTTGGGCACCTTCCTTCCAAACCCCTCTCAGGTCAGGGTGATGCTGGCGGCCCGCCCTGAGCTCTCACTGAAGCCATACGGTCATCTTCCCATCACTTGATCCTCAGGGGGTCCAGGCCAAGCTGGCCTTCGGTCCAGAGGAGCCGCCCAGCACATGGTGTTGACAGGGACACAGCTACAGGTGAAACAGTGGCGCAGGGAGGCTCGTGGGTGTGCATAGGGCATATGTTCAAAGACAAACACCAAGTATTTTGCCCTGAAACAATAGCAAAGAACTTTGGAAAGCCTGTTAAGTAGGCTAAAAACAAACCAACAACAATAACAAAAACAAACAAACAAAACTGTCATTGTATAAAGGTATTAAGAGACCAAAGTTTAAACTCATGGAATCCAAAAGAGAACAGAAGAAAGACCAAGAAAAATTGCCAAAACCCTGTGCGTGACCGCAAGGAACCTTCTGGTGGATTGCTTAGCTAACTGGACGTGCCCGGGAGGCTGCCTGAGCAGAATGTCCTGAGCCAGCTGGGGAGGAGGGCGGGCTCGCCTGGAGGTTCTTCCTGAGGAATCTCCAGCCAGCCTGCCCTGCCCTGCTCGGCACAGCAACGCCTCCCTCACCCCCGCCCTGACCTTTCTCCCCTCCTCTGTAATCCTGGGCTTCCTCCACCCAGCAGCCTGGGTACCCAGGGCCCAGCGGTGCCTCTCTGACTGATGGGCCCTGCCATCTCAAGGCCCCAGTGCAGACCCAGCATCCCTTCACCTGAGGGTCCACAGTGACATAGAACGGTGGCTCTGCAGCTGGCCTTGCCTAGGGATTTCATCAGAAATGGGTGCGGTCCTCACTCTGGCGAGGGCCCGGCTCTGTTACACTGTATCATCCAAGAACAACTATTAACCAAGTCTGGGAAGGGTGAGTGGTCATTCCAGCCCAGCTGAAGATTATATAACAGGGCCCGTCTGGGTGATGTCGGCTGAGACGAGAGCAGACCGGGCTCATGCCTGTACTCGGGGCTGGCCTGGGCACTCTTCACGTGGCTCCACCAGGAAGAGAGAAATCCCGGCGTCTGAAATCTGGGAAAGGAAGAACTCACTCACGTGGGATCGAGTGCTACACCTGGAGTCAGCATCTCAGACGACAGACCAGCTCTGTGACCTTGGGCTGCTGACACTGACCTACAATACTTTTGCATCGTACTTTCCAGTTGACAGACACATTCTCACAGCCATTTGATTCTCATATTAACCCTGTGAAGCAGCCTTCAAAAAAAGGGAAGCAGAGACCCGGGTTGGTTGGCTGACTCGCCTAGCTCGCTGCCCTGTGAATACTCTGGGCATCTGGGCTTCAGTTCCTGACTCCAGGACACAGCTCCTGCCCATTGACACATTGACAGCTTGGGGCTGCTGCAGAAACCAACCTCTGACATACCGGGACCTGGATCCTTGAACTAGGGTCTGGCATCCCTCATAGCTCAGTTGGTAAAGAACCTGCCTGCAATGCAGGAGACCTGGGTTCGATTCCTAGGTTGGGAAGATCCCCTGGAGGAGGAAATAGCAACCCACTCCAGTATTCTTGCCTACAGAAACCCAGGGATAGAGGAGCCTGGCAGGCTGCAGTCCATGGGGTCCCAACAGTTGGACACGACTTAGCGACTAAACCACCACCACCAAATTCCAGGTGTGGGATCCTTTTTTTTTTTTTAATAGATTTTACTTTTTTACAGAAGTTTTAGGTTTACAGAACTGCTGAACAAAAAGTCCCGAGTTCTCATGTGCCCCCTTCTCCCTACCTTGCCTGCCAGTTCCCCTCTTAGTAACTTTTGTTTACTATGATGTAGTTACAATTGGTAAGCTAATATACAATAATTATTAACTAAAGACGGTAGTTTACACCAGGGTTTGTGCTTGTGTTGTGCTCTGTCTGTTCATCACTACCACCCCCAACCGCTGATTTTTTTTTTTTTACCTTTGGGATTCACTGTTTTAGGGTTTGTCTTGTGTTTTTTTTTTTTTTTTTTTTGTCTTTTTAAATGTATCATAGATACTATAAGTGGCAATTTTGGAATCATTGAGCATAGCGATCATTATCATTGTTTTTCACCCAAAGTAACAAATTCTGGGTTTTGTTTGTTTTCTCTGATCTTAGGAAAGAACTCTGAAGATTATTTTCTTCCTCTTTAATGCAAATAATCACCTTAACTTGGGCTTCCTAGGTTGTGCTGCTGCTGCTGCTGCTGCTAAGTCACGTCAGTCGTGTCCGACTCTGTGCGACCCCATAGATGGCAGCCCAACAGGCTCCTCTGTCCCTGGAATTCTCCAGGCAAGAATACTGGAGTGGGTTGCCATTTCCTTCTCCACTGCATGAAAGTGAAGTCGCTTAGTCGTGTCCAACTCTTAGCGACCCCATGGACTGTAGCCCACCAGGCTGCTCCATCCATGGGGTTCTCCAGGCAAGAGTACTGGAGTGGGGTGCCATTGCCTTCTCTGCCTAGGCTGTGCAGTGGTAAAGAATTCACCTGCCAATGCAGGAGACTCAGGTTCTATCCCTTGGTCAGGAAGATCCCCTGGAGAAGGGAATGGCAACCCACTGTAGTATTCCTGTCTGGGGAATCCCATGGACAGAGGAGCTTTGTGGGCTGCAGTCCGTGGGGGTCGCAAAGAATAGGACACAACTGAGTGCGCGCACACACAATCACCTTCCCTCACAAGAGAGGCAAATGTTTAAGGTTTATTGAGTGTAATATATTCCTGCTGTAGAAAAGTTAAGGGTTATCTTCAGTCTTCCTCCTCCACCCTCTTCCAGGCATTTTCTGGGGGTTTGGATATATGAAGCCAGGAGTCTGTTTCCAGGCTGCCCCTCCCCAGTTTTGGTTCGCTCCAGCCATCCCCAGGCACTCTGGGAAACCCAGTCTTTCATCTTGCTTGGTAAGATAAGGTGCAGTGCCTCTGACAGTTGCTTTGAAAGGACCATCTCTGCTCTCCTGAATCTTCCCCAAGGGGATTCTGAAGGGTGGAGGGGACTCTGTGGCTTACAGGTCCATTTTCCTGGGACCCATCTTCTGGCCAGTGATCCTGTCTTTTATCCTCATGACCCCACCAAAAAAAAAAAAAAACCTTGCAATTCTCTAGTCTGGCTGTGAAAGAATAACGGATTTAGCCATAAATGCTATGTTGTTTACATGGTAAACAAAACTACCATCAGTGGACTTTCTCTGAGGAGGTAACTGATGATCTCAGCTGTCTTTCTTAGAACTGCCTCTTCAGTTGAACCTGGGAAGAGGGAGGAAAAAAAAAAAAAAAACACTTCTCAGAATGATTAGCATTTGCATCATACAATCCAACTTCCTCTCCTCCTCTCTCTCTCTCTCTCTTTCTCTCTCTCACACACACATACACACAGCCTCCCTCTTTCCAGTCAAGAACGTTTCAAGAGGTCAGTGCCGCCCCCGTGTCTAAAACTTCAGTGTTTGCTTTGCAGGGACTTTTCCAACTTTACCTAGAAAAGAACTAACCAGAACCTTAGCACTTGTGGTCAGCCTGCTTCCGGCTGTGGCTTGAGTCGGTTTGTCTGCTCTGACAGAGGAAGTGCTTGCTGTGACGGGAACCGCACTGGCTGGATTGTAGGACTGGGGCAGACAGTGCCTAAGGACATTGGTATGTGAGGTGCCAGCAGCAAGGAGGGCGAGCGAAGCACAGAGGGGCTCCCAGACCCAGGGCGACAGATGCGGCCGACAGACAGGCGGTGCAGCCACCAGCCCTCGCCCAGCCCCACCCTCCTGACCACACACACCCGCCAAGATGAGTTCATGTATAAACAACATGTCTTCGCTGGAGATGACTTTCTCAAAAGTTCAGTAGAAGCTGGGCCCCTGAGACATGTTTTTGACCTGGAATAGACGTGAAGGTGGGATTTTTGCAAGCGTTCAGAGACCTTCAGAGTCTGGCTGGCTAGAGAGGCAGGGGTGCGCACTTCACAGGAGTCAGAGTGCTCTAACCAGCTCAGCGTTTGGTGTGAAAGGCTGAGCTAGACTGAAGTCACTTCTCTCTCTGCTCCTCTGCTAAGGCTGGAACAGTCTTAGGATTTTTCCTGTAGATTCGGATCTCAGTGTGGCCAGGTCGTGCTGGTGAGGAGCCTTCACACTGCACTGGAATTTATCCTACTGCGCAGGATGTAAAACCCATTGGAAATGGAGAGCACAGTTTGGCCAGAATAGCTAATTTTAACTCGTTTGGTAATTTGAGATTTGACTTAACAGCCAGGATGATTATTTAAGTAAAATACTGGCTACACCGAGGATCTCAAATTTTTGGTACACACCCATGTCAGGGCAAAAGAGCTAATGACACCCACTGGCCAGAGCACTCAGGTTCCCTTGTTTGGGGTTTTGGTGGGGCCCCCAACTCTGCTTCTTACTGTTAGATGTAAATGTTAGAGGAGGGCTACAAGGGAGAAACTTGAAGGTGGTCACCGGGAAGTATCTAGACCAGGAAATCCTGTCCCTCCGTTTGCACTGAAGACTCTCATGAGATGGAGAATGAAGACATCACTAGGATCCAGGCACAGGGTCCAAACAGACCTGTAGAAAGGATGGCGTTTCTATAAAATCATGGGATTTTACCTTTAAATCTGATTCATGTTCTGCTCCAGGGCATATTGTGAGGCCAATATATTTTCAATCTTTAACTGTTGACTAAGATGGACATTCAAATGAGATGCGTTTTTTCTGCCCATGGCTTTGTGTAGCCCTCAGACGGGGTCTTCATCCCCAGGAGTACAGGGAACCAATGTACAGAAGCACAGAGAAAGCGAAAGCAAACAGCATCAGAGTGCATCTCTTGACCCTTGAGGGGAGGAGCACAGATGCCAGCAGCAGCCACCTTAGGGCCAGTGGAGCCCGTTCACCGGTCCAGCAGACACTGGGCACTGAGCACTTGGAGCTGAGACTGCAGTGGGGTCCGTGGAAGTGCGGAGCCATGCCCTGCAGCCTCATTCCTGGCACTACCGCCCCTTGGGGATATAGGGACCTTGCCATCCTGTCTCTAGACCCTCAGCACTCAGCCCTGTGCCAGGCACAGAAATTATCAACGGTCTTTTCAGTAATCAGTTGTTGGATGGGGACTGTGTATTTTGCATTTGTCAGAGGCCTTTCTGAAACCGTTGCTTAGGAGTCAAGGGATCACATCATACACCCCACGGAAGAAGGTATGAATCCACTGTGAACAAAGTCTCTTTTCCATCTATAGTTGTTGGGTCACTTGCTCTTTAAGAAGAAACTGTTCTTTAAGGTACGTGCAGACTTTGCATCAATTTTCTGTATTCTTTTGAAGACCTATTTAATGTGGATTTTGTTTGGAAAGCTGTTTTCTATTTTTGTGGAGTATTCGCTAAGCCAATGCACATATGAAAGATCTGAGAGACAGGTTTGAGGTGAATCCTCTGGCCATTTTCAGCAGTTCCTCTATATGTCAGGCACTGGTGACTGCTCACCTTCGCCCCAGCGCCTCACCAGGCAGGGGCTCCAGGTCACTTTCTGCCCTTCCTCACCACCTGCTGTCCCTGCTGCCTCCCTGCCTTACCAGTCCAGCTGTCCAGCCAGCATCACACACGGGCCCACCAAAGTCTGTCTGCTCTCCTCTGCAGCTCAGACCACTCTGGTTTTCCAGGCTGTGCGCAACAGCCTGCTGAGTAGCCCTCGTGGTGACCCCTTGTGTGGCCAAGTACAAACCTTCCCCAAGACCCAGGCCTTCCAGGAAGAGGACACCAGCCACTCACAGCCCCCGCAGTCATGTCCGATGTTGACCTGACTCTCACTCCCTTGACACAGCCTAGCTGCTTTCTTCAGTTCTGCTTTTTAACAGAAACAGCCACTCTCCTTAACTAAACTGCAAGCACTCTGATGGGCGGAACCCTGGCTCATACTTAGGTTTCAAAGCCATGACCACCTTAACGACATCTAGGAGGTAGGGACCAAGTGCAGGGGCTTCGCTGCTGGGTCACCAACACCAAGTATGTAAAGACTCCTGAAGCAGTTGTATTTCTTGAAATGTTTTCTTCCGAGAGTGCTTATGCTTTTGAGTTGAATCCAAAGAACTAGCAAATATTTCCTTCCAGATATACTCAGCAATAGCAGCTTACAGTTTGTAAACACCAGGTCATTCTCAGGGTCTCCTGTGAGATACAGGGATTTCCTTCTTCCCCACCCTCTACCAGTCACCCTCTCTTCTGGGGCTGGTTCTGCGCTACCATCTTGCAACACCCTCCCAACAGGATGTCTGTGGTATCCCCATGGATGGTGTGTCTATGTGCTCTTCAGAGTCTGACGGTTTCAGTGGGACTTTGTGTCTTTCCTCTTTACCTTGCTTCCTCGGGAGTCAGTGTGCAGACACGTGGAGTCATCCCTTCGGAAGTCCGGCCTCGGGTGCTTAGCCAGTCCCCAGCAGTTGTGTTTATGGTCCACCAGCCTAGCCCACCCATCTCTCCTCCTGTCACGGGGCTTGAGCCGTCTATGAGCATCAGTATAGCCCAGACCCCTGTCCCCTCCATGCGCCGTCTCCTGATCAGTCGGGCCATTCCTCCCTGAGAGGGACAGAGGGGGAAGGTGTGGTGATGACTCGGGGTGGTGAGTGTCATCAGTGACAGCTGACCATATGCCTTTCAGCATCGCTACTGTGCTTAAGCGTTTTCAGATGTCTGCTCTCTTCTTCTTCGCTGTAGACACACAGCAGGGAACCGATGCAGCCATGGCAACAGTCCAGAGTTCTAGGCTGGTCATCCTCAAGATGGAATGTATTTGTCAAATGCTCTTTTGCCTACTGCTCTGTCTGTGGAGGGTCGCTGATGAGAGCTAGTGGAGGCTACTGTCAGGGCGCATGTGAAGGGAATGTTGGTCAGGCCGTGTGGCACAGGCAGGGAGACAGTGTCATATTCCTCCTCCCACGGGCATTCTAAACACTTGAGATTCACCGTGTAAGCATTAGTTACCAGGCCACCCAGGAAGCAGTGGACTGACCATTCCTTGCATCCACGAGTATTTATCCAGGGTCTTCTGTGCTTTAGTCTCTGTACTCAGGTGGCTCCTGGTCTCAGAATGCAGGCAGGCTAGAGAATCCCCCCATGTCTTAAGCAAATGCTTTGAAGCAGACGGGACACCTGTGCCAGTGTGGTGCCTTCTTTGTGAAACTATCAACTAGTTCTTATTTGGCGTCTGTATTGCTAGATCTCATTAGGTCAAGACATGGTCGTCTTGCTTTTTAATATTTAGACATGTCTTGTGGGATTTTGTTCTTGATTTCGAGTATGTTGATGCCTTGTATTGTGTATGACAGGTTGGCAAACTCCGGCCTATAGGTCAAAGTGGGCCCTCTGCCAGCATTTGTGAAGTCTTCTTGGGAAACAGCTACCCCATTCACTTGTGTCTATGGCTGTTTGGGGGCTACATGGCGGATTCATTGTGACAGAGTCCATATGGTCCAGAAAGCCAAATATCCTATCAGAAAATACTACCCGGAAAAAGTCTGCTGACCTCTGGTGTACACAAAGCACCAGTAGCAAATTCTGCATGCGTGGGGTGGGGGGGGGGGAGGGGGTTGGTCATGATTTGTGTTAGAATGTTTATTAGAATTTATCCCGATGAGATCAGAATGGCCCAGAAGAAACGTGGTAGCACGTGGATGTGGAAGGAGTAGGTTTTCCTCCCCTTACCTCTGGCTGATGGAGCTTCTCTGTGGTTCATTCCTACCTTTCTGTACAGCACTCATCTATAAAGTTTACTTTTTAGGAGAAGTGGGAGAAAAGCAGATGTGGGCAGAAAGAAGTGAGGTGGGAGGAAGAGTCTTGTCCATTCTGTTAACCAGCAGTGAGAAATGGTGTTGACAGGTATGAGCAATAGGTATTAAAAGAAAGGGCAGACCTCTGACTTACTTGCAGTAATGTCTTTGTCACATTAAAATAACAAATATAAATCTTCTCCTTAATGTGTAAATGCAGAACCAATATTCTTGAAGTATTTGTTATGAATTCTAAGCTGCTCTGTATAGTTGAGTTGAACACATGTTCATCATCACAAATTTCATGTAACCCCCTTAAGAGTATCCTTTTGCTCTCTTCAGAGTACATATGTGTTTTAGTCCTAAAAGTCCAGTTCTCTTCAGATACAGGAGCATTAAAGGGGATATCTGTTTCTCTTTCAAGTTTGTAATTTGATTGCAGTCACCAAGCATTGAATCTGCCTGCCCTACCTTTGGGTAATATTGATGAAGGGACCAAAATCTCACTTAGATTAAGGGTCCAATTTTGTGCTGGTAAATGTTTGGGAAAAGAGGGGGAACTGATTTGTTGTGTTTGCCACTTTGAATACTAACACCATGGCCATTTCAGGTGACAAGTGTGATGTTACTGAAAGCAGAGTTGTAAAGAGTTATGCAGTTGGACCCTACTACAGTGTTTCCATCATACAGACATGATAGAGGTGAACAACCTCAAGAGCATGGATAGAAATAAAATGTGGGAAATGAAAAAAAAAAAAGAGTGGAGATGATGAGGGGAGGAAACTGAATGGGTCTTTCTTACACCAGCCAACAGCACAGGCCAACCATTTCAGGCGTGGAGGAGCAGGAGGCAAGAAGTGAGGGGAGGCAAGAGGTGAGGGGTGGTGGTCATTAAGTTCACAAAGAGGGCAACTGAACCCACTCTCCGTTTGCAGCCTCTTGACAGTGGTCTACCAAAAGCACACCCATACACGTTGCTGGTAAATCCCACAACACTTGGATCTTAAAATCCACTTGCTTCTAGAGTGTGTGTTTGCAAATGATTTTGGAGTTTAAGTTGGGGAAGATGTACAGAATCCCTGAGGATGGATGGTGGTGAGGGTCACACAGCAGAGTGGATGCTCTTAATACACTGAACTGTACACCTCGAAGTGACTACCATGGTAAGTTGTATTGTGTATACGGGACCACAGTTTTAAGACTCAGATCCTCATTGGCTCTGTAATTTGCAGAGATCACAGATGGAACGGCAACGTTCGTATTCGGAGTAGAGGAACTTTGGAAACCCACTTTGACGCATGTGTAATTTTACAGTGATTTCTTCTAGGAATTAAGAGAGTTTCCTTACACTCAATTACAAAGGTATTTACTGATTTTTTTTTTTTAATACGCAGTGCAGTACATGAGTTCTGTAGCAGGCAGAGACAGCCCGACGAGTGGTGCTGCCAAGACAGGATGGCATGGGAAGAGTGCCTCTGTGGTCTCTGCTGGTAGAAGTGACGCCCTCTTTTTTCCGTCTGGGTTCTAGGAAAGAAACCTAGACTGGTTCCCGAGGATGAGAGCCATGTCCCTGGTCAGCAGTGATTCGGAAGGAGAACAGAATGAGCTGAGGAACCTGCAGGAGAAGCTGGAGTCCACCATGAAGCTTGTCACCAACCTCTCTGGACAGCTGTCAGAATTAAAGGATCAGGTAAAGAAAAGAACCCTACCTGCCTACACACATACACACACCACTACGATACATACCAGATTTGGTGAGGGGGGAAAAAAAACAGTAGTGCTCATGTTACAATGCTGAAGTTTGTCATCTGAACGAAAAAGGAAATGGGTGAGAAGCCCATTCGGTCCATCAGTTTCCCCTCCGTTCCCCCCTCACTGCCCCTTTGACAGGATAAGCCTGTGACACTACTTTCAGTGCTGCTCAGGACGAGGCTTTAATGTGACAAACAAAACCAGAAAATGAGAAAATGCAAACTACTTCAGTGAAGTGCTGTCCAGAAAAACACACTGTAAAACTGTCCCGTCGTCTTCACTGACGGAAGATGGCAAGCTGTTTCTGGCTTTTCTTTTCAGCCCTCAGAACTATCAGCTCCTCTCCCCAGGTACTTGCATTCAGCGTCTAGGGGATAAACCCTAGTCCAGGAAGAGCCCCATCCTCACTGACTGGCCGCCGTCGTCTAGGCAGTGAGGCAGCTGCCGGGAGTGGGACAGGGAGCACTCTGAACGCACCCCTGCCCTCCCCGGGCTTAGCCGTCCACACACGTGCTGCCGCGTCCTGCCCCTGTCCCTAAGATAAACGCCTTGCCCCTGTAACTAAGCTGGGGCAAGGGGGCATTCTTTGTGCCCTCTCCTGGCCCCCTTAAAACAAGCACTCACAGTCACCAGGTGATGACCTCTGTGCTGGAAGAACCTGTGCTCAGCCGCATTGATTGGGATCACCCTGCACACCGTGCTGAAAGCTTTTTAATCAGTTCCATACGTGAGATTATACATTTTACACAGCAGCAGTTACCTGGCCAGGCTGGCCCGGAGGTAAGTGGTAAGGTAGACCCACAGCTGGTTAATTACTCTGGGGAACATAATAACTAGTATAATAACTAGTGACGCTCCACCTAGGGTAAACTCTTCTTGGAGGTGGTTTCCATGGCACTTTAAGCAGTCCTACTTTGCATTATGTTTCTTTGCCAACTAAATTATTCCAAACTGAGCTCCAAGATACTCTCTGGCCTCAAATTCACTTCTTTCACTTGTATTAAGGTGCAAATAAAAAGACTAATGAGAGGAGAAAGCCTTATTTATGAAGGCTATCTGTGGTGCTGAGCTGGGAAGCCCCCTAAAATGAGTAATAACCTGCATAAGTAAAACTTATAGAGATATAACTAGTTTCCTTTGCTAATTGTTTTATTGAGTCTTTAACCCTGCTGTGAAACACTTGACAAATGGTCCCCAGAACTACAGTGATGCACGAGTCTGTCTGCTACGGCCGCTTGTGTTACCCCGCCCCGCCCCCCCCCGCGAGTGAGGCGAGCTCTTTAACGCATGGAGCGATGCTTGAGCTCCCTTCCTCTCCCTTAGAGCTGTGGCTCTAAGAATTGCCATTAAATCAGGTACTTTAAATTAGATGCCAAAAAGTCATAAGAGAAATTGATCTAATATAGACCTAAATAAAGGAAGCAATTAGCTTTCTATACAGTGCCATCTGTAAACACGTCTGGAGCTATTATTGGGTAGTCTGTGGTAGTAAATGCCACACGAGTAGGCCTGGCCTGTCCTCTCAGCACTAAGAATCTGGGGTGTTGAATTGCTCCCTGAAGGTGGTTCTGAAGCTGCTTCAGTGATAGACACTTCGCAAAGCAGTGAACTTGGCCTAAGGAGTGAGTGGAGCTGAGGAATTCACCCAGAATCATAGGTGTACGAGGTACCCAAGACCCTGGAGGGCATTGGACCCCATCCCGTCGTTTCGTTTTGTTGTTGAGATACTAAGATACACAGCAGGCTGTTGGGAAATTTACCCAACTTTACCCGAAAACAGCAGGCAGGAGCTCTTGGTCTTACAGGCTGGGCTTGAGTTTCCCTTGTTTTGTTTCCTCATTGTACCCTGTTTGCCTTTCATGGTTGACTGTTTCAATTCTTACTCATTTTTTTAAGAGTTAGAGTTTCAGAAGTCACATCATATATCAATATTTAAACATTACGAAGGATACATTCATTGCCATGTTACGTAATTGATCATAGAGACTTGGCATCAGGATTGTTTCTATGAAGCCAGAATTTGGCTTGAACAAACTATGTAAAACTATGATTACGTATGAGCTAAGGTTCATTCAGTGACAGCAAAACCAGTGTGGTTTAAACTGCTTGGTTTCAGCTCTTTTTACGTTTTTGTTTTAAAGTGAGCCGTTGGAACCACCCTTCAGAAAACCTTACCCTTATGAATGAATTTGAAATTGAACCATTTTTTCCTTGAAGACGTTATAGGCTAAAAAGAAATAGGAAACCAGTAACTTACTCTAAAGTACCTTTTACCAGGATTGATCTGCTTAGGTTTTAAGATGTCCAGAATTACAGGAAAAACTCAGCATTGCTGCTTTTACTGGGGGAAACTTGGTTCTTACAGAAAGAATTAGTCAACAGTTTCTTTTGACTTTGTAGCAAAGCTTTAAAGCATTTTTTGGAGAATCAACTTGGTGAAAAGATTCACATTTTGTTAATTTGGTGTGTAACAATCCTAAAGATTTCTTAACCTTTTCTGCATAAAAAGTCATGCAGATAGGCAGCAAATTGCTGGTTCTTAAATGGTAATTGTGTGAATTCTTGCTCTCCAAAGGGAAAAAAGTTTTGAATTAAAAAATAAAAAGCCCACAAATGATTAATGAACAAGAAACTCTGTGATAAGATATTTTTTAAACCAGCTATGAAAGAATACCATTCAGTAGTAACAGTGCTGGAAAATACAAAAATTGCTTCATCACTTAGATATTTTTTCAGATCTTCTGGTCCAGAAAAGCAGCATAATGGAGCAAAGATAGTTGAATGTCTTTGGCTTTGATCTTTATTGTTATTGACCTCTCTGGTGGTGGTGGTCTTCAAATACCAGTTTGAGAAGAAAAAGTTCTTATCAAGGATACTAGTAAAACCCTGGTTAGTGGCTTTTCCATTACTGCCAAGAACAGTTAACTAAAATTACTGTTCTAAGTGTTAATTCATGATGCTGCTCATCTTCAAGTTTCCCCTCCCAAGAGATTCTGAATACAAATGTGATTCTAAAATGTTATGGAAAACCCCCAAAGAACTTTCTGGCCAATCCAGTAGTTGTTAGGAATACTAGTAGTGCTTGAAATTCTTACCATATTAACATGGTATATTGTTTGGTGTTTTTCATGCAAGAGGGTTACCTTGTTAACTACATAAAGAAGGAAGGAATAACATGATCAGAATAATTCCTCACAGTTGGAAAATGGGATATTAAACCTCACTTGAAGGTCTGTGTTCCTTAGCCTGTGTTGGAATCACAGAAGAGGCCGTAGGTAACACCTGCCCTCTAGGATACTTTGATGTATCCAGAAAGAAGCAGACCTCTAACAATAGGATACAGCAGGAAAAGTACTAGGGCCCATCTGCCAGAATGAAGCCCATCTCATGGGGCAAGCGGGGCCTGGGGTGTCAGAGGAGTTGAGCTCCTACAGCTTGCTGCTGCTACTGCTAAGTCACTTCAGTCGTGTCCGACTGTGTGCGACCCCATAGACGGCAGCCCATCAGGCTCCGCCGCCCCAGGGATTCTCCAGGCAAGAACACTGGAGTGGGTTGCCATTTCCTTCTCCAATGCAGGAAAGTGAAAAGTGAAAGTGAAGTCGCCTACAGCTTGACAAGGAGGTAACTTCTGAGCTAACAAGGAGGCGCAGCAGGGGGGCAACCCTGGAGGGGCGTCAGCATGAGCAACGGCGTGAAAGTGCATGGCGTGCTCCAGCAAACGCACTGTGCACCGGGCCTTTCACCACTTCCTCTAGCCACCATTTACTAAGTACCTGTGGGGTGCAGCCCTAGGGCCTGGGGTTACAACGCTGAGCTGAACCTATTCTCCTTCAAGGAACTACGAGTCTGGAGTGGGAGACAAATAGGTAGACAAATTAGAATTCACGAGTCTGGAGTGGGAGACAAATAGGTAGACAAATTAGAATTCAACGTGTAAGTATGTAACAGAAATTTGAAAGTTGGCTCAGGGAGTAAAGAAAAAGGCAGCACTTCACTCTGCCTGACCTGAGGGAGAGGATCTGAGTCACTGCCATGGAAGCCTCAGGAATGGTCATGCAGAAGCGTGCGAGAGAGTCTATCAGGAGAGCTCAAGAGGACCACTGCACTGGGGACCAAGAGTGTGACTGTCTGTATGTTTATAGTGAGTCAGTATACCTGCTTTTGAGAGAGGCTTCAGCTGTACTTTTCAGTATTTTAGGCTCGTCCTTAGCAGCATGACTGATTATATAGGACTGTAAATATCAGTTAGATCGAGGCTAGTGGAGGTGATGGAATTCCAAGTGAGCTATTTCAAATCCTAAAAGATGATGCTGTGAAAGTGCTGCACTCAGTATGCCAGAAAATTTGGAAAACTGGAAAAGGCTTTCATTCCAATCCCAAAGAAAGGCAATGCCAAAGAATGCTCAAAGTACCGAACAATTGCACTCATCTCACACGCTAGTAAAGTAATGCTCAAAGTTCTCCAAGCTAGGCTTCAGCAATACGTGGACTGTGAACTCCCTGATGTTCAAGCTGGTTTTAGAAAAGGCAGAGGAACCAGAGATCAAACTCCCAACATCTGCTGGATCATCAAAAAAGCAAGAGAGTTCCAGAAAAATATCTACTTCTGCTTTATTGACTACACCAAAGCCTTTGACTGTGTGGACCATGACAAACTGTGGAAAATTCTTAGAGATGGAAATACCAGACCACCTAACCGGCCTCCTGAGAAATCTGTATGCAAGTCAAGAAGCAACAGATAGAACTGGACATGGAACAACAGACTGGTTCCAAATCAGGAAAGGAGTACATCAAGGCTGCATATTGTCACCCTGTTTATTTAACTTATATGCAGAGTACATCATGAGAAACGCTGGGCTGGAAGAAGCACAAGCTGGAGTCAAGACTGCCAGGAGAAATATCAATAACCTCAGATATGCAGATGACACCACCCTTATGGCAGAAAGTGACGAAGAACTAAAGAGCCTCTTGATGAAAGTGAAAGAGGAGAGTGAAAATGTTGGCTTAAAGCTCAACATTCAGAAAACTAAGATCATGGCATCTGGTCCCATCTCTTCATGGAAAATAGTGGAGAAACAGTGGCAGACATTATTTTTGGGGGCTCCAAAATGACTGCAGCCATGAAATTAAAAGATGCTTACTCCTTGGAAGGAAAGTCAAAACCAACCTAGACAGCATATTAAAAAGCAGAGACATTACTTTGTCAACAAAGGTCCGTCTAGTCTGTGGTTTTTCCAGTAGTCATGTATGGATGTGAGAGTTGGACTATAAAGAAAGCTGAGTGCCAAAAAATCGACGCTTTTGAACTGTGGTGTTAGAGAAGACTCTTGAGAGTCCCTTGGACTCAAGGAGATCCAACCAGTCCATCCTAAAGGAGATCAGTCCTGGGTGTTCATTGGAAGGACTGATGTTGAAGCTGAAACTCCAGTACTTTGGCCACCTGATGCAAAGAGCTGACTCATTTGATAAGGCCCTGATGCTGGGAAAGATTGAAGGCAGGAGGAGAAGGGGATGACAGAGGAAGAGATGGTTGGATGGACATGAGTTTGGGTAAACTTGGGAGCTGGTGATGGACAGGGAGGGCTGGCATGCTGCGGTCCATGGGGTCGCAGAGTCAGACACGACTGAGCCACTGAACTGAGAGATCAGTTGTGGTGACTGGAGTTTCCAGGCTGCTGAGAATCGGAGTAGCCACGGCCTTACTGTGACAGGAAAGCAGGCTGCAGCTTCCGTGTGCTGTGGATGAACTTTCTCTGCAGTGCGAGCCCTTAATCATTTACGCTGGTACAGCAGGTTTTGCCCATTTGCAGTTGACACTATTTTCATGAAAAATCTTATAGACATTTGGTTGCTTCTGACCTGTAAAGCTACCATATCATTTGCTTTCTGTTTAGACTGAGTCAAAAAGAAGGCATACAGAAATTGAAGGTAGTCTCTATATAGTTTATGGAGAAGAACATTGCTTCAGATGTTCATCCTTAGCAAAATGTGGATTTTGAGGGTTTTTCAATGTATCTACTACAAATGGGACATGTTGTACTAATCAAGATAGATTTTTCAGTATGAACATGTTGAGTTGTTACCTTAGATCTCAATCTGATGGATATTTTTATCTAGTCAGTTTTGTTTCAAATGTCCAGAGAGAATGTGCTAAGGGTAGACTTTGTTTTGATTATGGGTAATAGTAACAGATGATAATGATGCCTTAAATAAGATATATAGAGTGTATGTGAATCTATGTAGACAGACAGGTAAGTAGGTTGAATTGAGCTAATAAAGCCAGGAATTATGTGAGAATGTGTAAAGGGACCAGGGAAACTCACCTGGTCAGCAGTGTTGAACTTGGTTTCTGATAGGCCAAATTTAGTTCCAGGGTGGGGTCTGTTTCACTGACTATCTCAGAAATAGGCCAAGAACAACAGGAGAGTTACATTTTCATATACTTGAATGCTTTGAAAAAAAAAAAAATCCAAGCATATGAACTACTTGGTTTTCTTTCGTTACTGTTCCCATATAATTATCACTAGATGAGGACTGTGTCCAAAGGGCCAGATACTTAAGCAGCTGCCCCTGGTACTTTAACATTGATTACTCACTTAGATGACAGCCATTCTGTCTACAAGGCCATGGTTGATCAAAACGGAATTCAGGCAGTCAGATTTGTGTGCCGACCATGTACTCAACTGCAGAGAATCATTCCTGAGAAAATGTACCCAAAGTACTTTTAAGTATTCAAGTATATGAAAATGTAATTTTTCTAAGGATCTTGGCCTATTTCTGAGACAGAGAAATGCTCTTCTAGAGCAGCAGTGTGGACCTAGATTCACAGCATTAACACTACCTTGGAACCTGTTAGCAATGCAGATTCACCAACCTTACCCTGAGCCTCCTCGATGGAAACTCTGTGGGCCCTTTGATCTGTGTTGTAACAGGCCTTCGAGGTGCTTCTGGCACATGCCAAAGTTTAAGAACTATTATTCTAGGGAAATAGGAAACAAAATTAAGTATGTGCTGAAAGTGAAAGTGTTAGTCGCCCCGTCATGTCTGACTCTTTGCCATCCCCCGGACTGTAGCCCGTCAGGCTCCTCTGCGCATGGAATTCTCCAGGCAAGGGTACTGGAGTGGGTTGCCATTTCCTTCTCCAGGGGATCTTTCCGACCCAGGGATGGAACCTCGGTCTCCTGCATTGCAGACAAATTCTTTACTGTCTGAACCACCAAGGAAGAAGCCCCAGGGAAGTATGTGCTAGGTTCTTGAAACTACTAGGCACAATCTCTGCTTGAACAAAGATTTTGGCTGCTCACCTCAGTAGGGAGCTTCAAGATCAGGGACTGAGGGATGGTGATGTGATCGTTATTTTAGGAAGACAAACCTGGAGAATTAGAGTCGGACCACCACTGAGGTATCACGTGCTACCTATAGAAGAGGGAGGGAAGATGTGCCATTGGTTGGCTCATTTGCTATAACAAACGCAGTTTTAGAAGCTTTCAAGAGAATGACTGAATAGCCAATAGATTGGAGAGTCACAGGAAGCTGATTGGACACACAGGCATGAGGCTATACAACATACAGAGAAGATCATCTCAAATGTAAGTAGAAATTTATAGAAGACTTTCAGGAAAAACTTCAGTGGCCAACTTCAACCATGGAAAAATCTCAGCATCTTTAAATGGAAGCTATGAGTACCCATCAGTACAAGCTGAGCCCACCAAGATTCCTAAATCATTGAGAATGCGGAGTTTATTAAATGTAGTGAGTTCTGTTGGAGTCCTTCTCAAGGCTACCTGCCAAGGGACTAGTTTGGGGGTGAAAGTCTGGGCTGGGTATGTGAAGTATCAGTCAGTGATGTGACCGACTGCATCACCATCTAGTTGTCAGTTTATTCCATGAGTCACAGGAGGCTCTCCTGCAGCTGAATCTGTGAAGTATAGTAGAGGATTGTGACACCTCCTGTGAAGATTTGTTGCTCATCTAAGGAGACTTTCGAGGCTAGCAGAATACCCCTAGTTCAACTCTTCATAAGCGGCTTTGTAAAGAGTTACCTTTTGGAAATACTCACTCCTTGTAAATCTTCTCTCCTAAAATACAACTGAAGGCATTTCATAGGAGTCTCAACATAGTATTTTGATATGAAAGGAAAACTCCTGTTTCAAATAAGGCAAAATAACTACTTTAAATTGAACTGAGGTAACTTATTCTCGTTTTACTTTCTCTCGGGGTATTTTGTACCAAAAATCAGTCCAGGTGAAAACTGAGATGTAAGCATCTATAAAGTGACAGACGCTATTAGAAAATTTACATACATCTTCTCTATGAGGTTGGAATTATTACCCTCATTATGTGAATGAAGAAACAGACTTTGAAAAGTTACAACATAAAACCTTATGGAAATAGGTCTGTCTGATTCCAGTGCCCACATTCTTTATATTAATACTGCTAAACCCTAATTCCTCTCTGACTTCAGGAAGCCAAAAATCTAGAAGCAGGATCTAAGCCCACTTAGATAGAGATAACAATTTTATCAGATATTTCATATAGCTTTTTTACCTTAATTGACCTAAATGCCCAGCATCAAATCCAGAGTTGGGATAACTGGGTTAAGAAAAATGGAAATACAGGGAGTTAATTATGCCCTGAAATAGGCAGAACTGAGCTAGATACCTGTCAATATGAGAACTGGTTTAGTTCAGCAGCCAAATAAAAGGTCCTAACTTCCTGTTTGCAGTTTTGAAAACACAGTTTCATTTCAGCACCCGTAAGAAGCGCTCTTTCCTGACCTTAGTGTGTGTAGGGGGTGAGGACTGGTCACCACTGAGTGCCAGGCCATGATTTATGTCATTCAGTCACCTGGACGTGAGCTGTTAAGGACATTCTCATCTCCCTAGAAATGCTGTGTGATTCTTTTTTCCTCTCTCAAAACTATCCAAGAGCAACTGGAGAATAACCGAGACTCCCTGAAGACAATGGACTTAATCTCTCTCAAACTTAGAGTTCTAAACACATCAGACAGTTTGAGTGTTTAGTGTGTCGCAACTCTTGTACAAAGCTATTATTTGGACATAGATTTGGGAAACAAGAATCTTGTGCTTTAACAGCTTTTTGTTCCTTTATGAAACAAGTAGCAAGCAGAATTTCTGAATGTCACATTGCATGACTAGGGCACAGAATTCCCCATTCTGCTCAGGTAGATGTCCTTTTTGAAGTTGTGTGTTTGATATACTAATTGGTATGCTATTTGTAGAAAGTGGGTTTCAGTATAAACCATAACCACAGAGGTAAGTCTATGGTTGAGTATACGATTTGACGTACAGGAAGTGTCTGGGTCTAATGATGAAACTTTTTAACTTTCCAGATGACAGAACAAAGGAAGCAGAAACAAAGAATTGGTCTTCTAGGACATCCTCCTCACATGAATGTCAACCCACAGCAACCAGCATAAGCAAATGAACTAAAGGCGTCGTATTTAC
Organism: Capra hircus; assembly: GCF_001704415.2. NCBI lineage: Eukaryota > Metazoa > Chordata > Mammalia > Artiodactyla > Bovidae > Capra > Capra hircus. The sequence goes on along the minus strand of NC_030829.1, from coordinate 21,368,763 downwards.
CTTTTTAAATTATTTTTAGTGTGGGTCTGGCTAATTAGTTCTGATTCACCCAGAGAGGTTACATTTATGCTTAGTATATTTGTAAATACTCAGTTTTATACTGTATGTATATGATTGCTACTCTCCAGGTTTGGATATATGTATTGTAATTAGAATTGTTGGCAGGGTGAAATTTCATTTGTGCCAAAAAAAGTATTTAAAATGCCTTTTTGGGAAGGACTAAAGAAAGCACCTGACTTGCACTTGAACCACATGATAGATTTAAAAGTATATGACATGTATTTTGTATTTAAATCTATAATAACCAGTATTTATGTTTTTTTATAAAACTGTGCAATACCAATTATGCAATCACCATAAATCTGTAACTCCTGTGTATCCTAAGGGGAGTGCACATCTTTGAAGCTGGTGTGTTAATAGTATGTAACAAATGGTTAAATGATGCTGCTGCCAAAATCATATTACTAGTGAGTTTCAGGCCCCCAGGCGTTTTGTACCTTATAATTATCCTGTGGTGATAGTACTTCTCGTTGCTAGCGGCACCAGTGCCTCTGTCTCCTAGTGACAGTGCTCCGAGCCTCGGAACTGTCAGGTCAGCATTCGTTTTAAGAAAAGCAACTTTAGTTTCAAAGATACTTTTAGGCTTCTGAATTGATCATTTAAACTATGTCTTTTAAGTAAGAGCTACCGGTAAATTAGAGGCTCAGGCTTTAGTTTGCCAAGTTAGTGAATTTTTTAAAGGGAAATTTCTAAGCTCACGTTTGGGGTAAATGCATTATGCTAGCCCATCAATGTCATCTCCAAGGTGAATTTTGGTGTCACTTTATAAAGAAATGGATAATTGATGGTCTCTAGATCTAGTCCAAACAGAGTTGATTTTTTTCCATCGGAACCAACATGCTACAGTAGCTAAGACGTATTAAACTATAGCCATCCAGATAGAGATGAAATATGATCTATCCCATTAGAACTCATAGTTTGAACACTGACATGTTATTCTTGTGAACGAGCCACATTTGAGTTTTTTTCTTTGTCACATGATTTCTTTGCTTGATGGATGAAAAGTATGAGAGGAAACTTTTATATCTGTTGCCTAGTTTTGTACATGGATCTCATTTTACAAGAGACTCTACCAAAAAAAGTTTAAAAATGTATTGAAAGCAGAGTTCTGAAATGAGTAAAGTTTGTAAATGCATATATAAAAATATTTAATAAATGATGCAGAATAAAATACTGTGACTGAGTGATGGCTTTCATTTAGACGTTTCTTTCCGTCATCACAGCTATTCCAGTTATACATTTTCTTTAGGACCAACTTAAAAGTATAAATGGTTTACTTACCAGGTTGATTCTGAAAGTGCTTACCTGAGGAATGAGAACTCTGAGAGCTCCTGAACAAATATACAGGGGAGGGTTTAGTCCAGTGGCCAGTGGTTCTTCTCGATGGGTGACTGCCAAGCAGACTGTCAGGGGTAACATGGGCACACACGGTCGAGTCCAGAATGCCGGTTCAGGCTCTCGCTCCTGCACTTTCCCTGGGGGACCTGGAACTTGTCATCTGCAATGCAAAGAAGCACCGAGTGGCGAAGTCAACTTTCCTTCAATGGTCAGAGGCCTTCGTGACAGCTAGAAATGTTTGACAAATCTAACTCATCTATCCAAAGGCAGGGAAAGTTGTCCCCTCCTTAGAGCACTGCCTGCCCTGGTTGCTCTTGTAACGTTGATTTTCTCTGTGCTTTGCCAAATAAGAATAATTACCATCCAATGTCAGAAACTAGGTTGGGATTAAACTCCACTTAAATGACTAGTTTCAGAACCAATGCTTCTGCGTTATAAATTTGGTAACTTTAAAAACAAGTGAATCATTCTCCAGTCAATACAGCATATCTCCATAGAATTTTTCCATAATAAAACCAATCCAAGATAGATACGTACTTGTATCTATGAACAAACCACCAGCCCTCCATGCCAAATCCTGCCACGTGAGCCCCAGCCCACGAAGACTTGCTCCCCTCGTCTCTCCCTTTGCTCTCCCGAGCTGCCCAGCCCGGCGAGGCAGTGTGTGTGGTTTGTCTCCCAGTCCCTGTCCCACCTCACTCACTGCCGAGTCTGCTTTGACATGTTTAGGTGGGGCCTTTACAGGTTTGTCATGTTTCATTTGATTCCTGTCACTTAAAATACAGATCTTCATTCGGTTCACCAGCTTCAGCAGAAAATAAATGGAATTCTTCTCCACCCCACATGCAGTAGATTCTACCAGTGGAGTTTGGGTGTCAACACAAAGCTGGTACAACTGAAACAAAATTTGAAATTATAGCTCCCGTGGCCTTTGATGGATAATTGTGATTTCACCTTTCTCCAGACTTGGCTTTTTCAACACTTTTATTTCAAGGTCCAAGTTGCCTTTAAAGTTACTCAGTAGCATGGAAACTTACATTGCCATATGTAAAACAGCCAATGGGAATTTGCTGTATCATGCGGGAAAATCAAACGGGCTCTGTGACATCTAGAGGAGTGGGATGGAGAGGGAGATGGGAGGGAGTTTCAAATGGGAGAGGATATATGTATACGTATGGCTGATGCAAGTTGAGGTTTGACAGAAAACAACAAAATTCTGTAAAGCAATTATCCTTCAATTAAAAAATAAACAGTTACTCAGGTGAAGAATCAGTGCTACTGGACTAACAAATGTTTTAGCACAATGCTCACAAGCAGGATAGTCTTTTTGGCTCTGATAATGTAATTTTAAAAGTTTGCTGTAGCACCAACTAAGATTTGAAGATTTTGCCAATTTCCTTAATTAAACCATTTGTTATGTCAAAGGGTCTGGGAAGCTCCATTCCACTTTTCTAATGTTTATATTATCTTTCCCATTTCTACTTATGTCCCTAAAATTCTGTAGTGATAAACCTTGTTTCCTCCTACATATAAAGCTTCCATTCTTCTGAGTCCTAAAGCTTTACTTGATATTCCACCCAGTACAACTGTTCTTAGAACTGTGCGCCTCTACTCACACACACATACAAAATACAATTCTTTATTTTGTTTTTAAAAAAAATGATTCAGTTTACCTGTTTTTCTTCAATTGGTTTCATTTGGTTCTACTTTCTGAAAACGAATTGCTTGATTTTGTGCTTGTAAAAACTGCTCTTTCACCCTGTTTAAACATTCCCTAACGTAAATTATAAAGCAAACAAACTTGATTTGTGGGAGCTAAGCAGCAACACTGTCTTTGCAGTAGCAACCTAAGCACAGTGTTACTTATGTGCTAATGGGAAATGACCAAGTTCTTCACGGTAAACTAAGGAATTATCACATTAAAGTCTCAGTTACTGATTTCTGTATCTTCCTCCCATGGTTGGTTTGGGTAATGTGCTAATGAGAGACAGCCTGAAAGTTTCTGCTAGTTGTTTTAAGGCTAATCACAAGAGCTTCCTGGGCAACACAGATGGAAATTTAGTCTTTTCAGACTATTAATTACGAAAGGAGAATAACTATGTACTTACACAAGCAGAGTTGGGTTTTGCCAAAATAATGTTTTCACAGATTTTAAAAAACAAAATGTGCTTGATAGCAGGCTTAACTTATACGACAATAAAACGCACGTTTACACAAGACAGGATGTCATAACAAAGGACTCCTACTGAAGGCTCTTGAGACAATGTGTTCCTATCTGCCACAGAGCAGGAGTGAAACTTTTCATTTTTAATTGGAGAATAATTGCTGTACAATGTTGTATTGATTTCTGCTGGATGACAATGTAAGTCAGCTATAAGTGCACATATATTCCCTTCCTCTTGAGCCTCCCTTCCTCTTGAGCCTCCCTCCCACCCCCCATCCCACTTCTCCGTCATTAGAGCACAGGGCTGAGCTCGCCACCAGCTACCTATTTCACACATGGTGTATGTAAGTCAGCGTACTCTCAATTCGTCCCACCCTCTCATTCCCTTATTGTGTCCATAAGTTTGCTCTCTCTCTGTGTCTCTCTTCCTGCCCTGCAAATAAGTTCATCAGTACTACTTCTTTAGGTTCCGTATATACACTTGAATATACAGTATGTGTTTTCCTCTTTCTGACTTATTTCACTCTAACAGGCTCTAGGTTCTTCCACCTCACTACAACTGACTCAAATGCGTTCCTTTTTTATGGTGGAGTAATATTGGAAGTGTAAATTGATACAGCCAGTATGGAAAAACAGTACG